>NC_083726.1:43693254-44318254 GCF_028564815.1 Eubalaena glacialis
AATTATCTTACGTAGTTCAACCTCCGCCATTTTGTAGGTGCCTCCATGCAGAACGGGGGAGATGGAGTGAGGAGGTAGAATGAACACCTGGAAGGTTTCTTTCGTTGAACCACTCTCTCCCCAACCATGCTGTGGCAGAGACCTAGACAGTCTTAGGACTGAAGGAGAACTCAGCGTCAGAGCCTTGAACCATTTCCTTTGTCCTAAGATAAGAAGAATTGTAGTGACTTGCCCAAGGTCATCTGGCTAATTTTGTCATTATCCTCTTGTAATGCTTGATACAGTTGATCCTGGAAAAAGAATCTCAAGGTGATAAACAAGGAGTTCCTTTGTACAAAGAAGTTTTTGTCCTTGTTATTATTTACCATGGAACATTGTGTTTGTTGGTGATAGTTTGAATATAGCCTGTTCTTTCTTACTTGTCAGAAGTCTGTATTTTGATAAGATAGAAATATATATTTATACTATATCTATATAAACACTCATACACATGCAGGTGTGTTTTGCTCCTATTAATAGTTCCTTTCTCTGCAGTGACAGGAGGCAAATGCATCTGAATTTGTACAAAATGAAAACATCAAAGTTGTAAAATAAATTGATCCAATATATACTATATGAGCATTTAAGTTCTGATAAGTCATGTGTGATGTAAGCTACAAGAATATGAAATGGTACACGAGTCTCCTTTTTTTCATAAAGCTAGAGCAAAAATAAAGTGTTCTAAAATAAAGGAGAATGTTATTTAAAAATTCAGGCCTCACCTTTTATTCTTTCTTTTCCCTTTGCCTGAAAAAATGCAGCACTCTCCTTAATCTTCTTCATTTTTAATCCTGTGATTTAAAAATGCCTCTGCTTGTTTCTCGGGACAATAATCACACCGTTTTGTTTTCATCATCTTTTAGAGACATTGGGTTGCTGGGCAGATTTGGGCCAGAATTCATCAGCTGAATCTTTTACTTGCTGGCTAATACTGACTCTAAGGAAGGAGATCGTACTTTGCTGACATTTCCCCTGGCTCTCTACAGTGCATTAATCAATTTACTTGTCAGTAGTTAATAACGGGCACCCTGGAGTCAGATTGCATGGGTTGGAATCCAGGCTCTACCTCTTTGTTAGCTAGGCAATCTTGGGTTAGTTATTCAAACTATCTGAGCTTCACTTTTCCATTTTTAAAAACTGTGGATAATAAGAGCATCTCTCATACAGGATTTTTGGGAAGGTCAAATGAGATAATCCATACGAAGCAATTATTCTCTGGTGCAAATTAAAAGCTCTATAAAGGATTGCTATTATTATGATTATATATGAAATTAAGTATTCTTAATTTAGAGAGATGGAGAAGGTCAGATTACCTAGATTTTCCAAAAGGTGCACCTGAATGGAACTGTGGCCCCCCAGTGGCCAGCCCACACAGGTGTTCACAGCTTTTTTATGGACCTGTCAGTCATGGAGTTGTTATTTTCTCTGCTCTCTTGACTTTCAAAGGACTAAGAGGAAGGCTCATTGTTAGCCACTGAAGGATATCCATTGGCCAGAGTACATCTGACCATGGCCTCTTATGGAACAAAAACAATCATTCTTTATTCATGTTCTAACTTCCTCTCCAGGAAGTAAAACAATGCAGCAGACAACAACCTTCTGTCTAAGGTGAGTTCAGGCTAGATAAACAGATACATAGACAGAGCTGTGCCCAGTTTTCTTCCTTTCTCGCATTCTTATAAATGTATGGTAAGATTGTTGGTCTAAAGTTCCTATCTCTCAGGGTGAATGCCCTGTGTATACATTTAAAATTCACTCATGTTCCTTCTCAGTAAACCACTCACCATCCCCCAAGGGGCTACTCTGATTTGTTCCATTTTGTATTAGTTTTCTAGAACTTCATATTCATTAAATCATAAAGTATGTTCTATTCTTTAGTGTCTACCCTTCTTCAGACTGTTGGGGGAGTTTGGTGGCATGTCTTATGCAGAGATACCAAGTTTTTAAGTCACTAGCGTATCTTTCTTTTTTTCTGTCCTCAAATGTCACTGCTGGGTAGAACTACCATTATTGAAAGGCTGGAATATGTGTAAGTGGGTACTCAAAATATATTCTCCTTAGACAAAATGATACATTTGAGTCAGCTGTGGTTGAAATGTATCATTTTGTATCATTCAGGTAACTTTGGGGTTTTAAATTTCAATGAAACAGTCTAGAAATCCAATAGCCATATAAGCATCTGTCTTTGTATTTAAAAGAGGGTGTAGAGAGTGCCAGTTAATCCAGTAAACCTGGGAAGTGGTGAGGAATGTTCTGGTGCACCCTGGTATCAGTTGAGTTGTTGAGTTGTTTGCTTACCAAGGGTTAGTTACTTGAGTTTGTCTTGGTTCCCAAACTTGTATATGCCAGGTATGCTATTATTTTACTTACATACTTTAAAAATTATATAAATTGGTGAAATGTGAATGCAAGAAAGAAAGAGTCATATTGACTTTATGGCAACTAAATTTTTACGTATGGAAAGGCACAATTCATTTAGGTGACTAAAAAGTCTGTCCAGTTAAGTATGGATGAGACAATTGTTAAAGGGAAAAACTGTATGTAGGAAAAATCAGAACAATCTAGAATTACACACAATGATGGCTTTACATGTGTCTTTGTCTTAAGGCAAAACAACTAGAAATGTATGGGGCAGTTTATGCAACAAAGACAAAGCAAAACCGGAGGAAGACCCGTGATCAAAGACAAGGCCAGTTCAGAAAAATTGGTGCATTTATGTTCATATCTATATGTGTTATTTTTCAGCTTTTCATTGCAGAAATATTAACCACATACAAAGTAAACACAACAACAAAATGAACCTCCATATACCCGTCATGCAGCTTCAATAATTACCAACTTTCTGCCTTTCCTGTATTGTTACCCATGCTTCCACCTACTTCCCTCAACTCAATCGCATTATTTTTCCTTGGTTCCTTTCATTTATTTACTTTTCTGGAGGTAAACTTTACATGCTTTGAAATGCACAGATCTTAGCCGTGCAATTTTGACAAACAGATAGACTTTTGTAATACACACCCTTACCACAATCTAGAACATTTCCATCTCCTTCAAAACTTCCCTCATGCCCCTTCCCAGGGAATCCCCAGATGTAACCACTTTTCTGATTTTTTTTTTCATTTAGTTTCGTTTTCTAGAATGTCATAGAAATGAAATCTTGTAGTATGTCCTCTTTTGTGTCTGGCCTTCTTTGGCTCAGCATAACGTTGGTTGAGACTCACCTGGTTGTGTGCGAGCTGAAACCAGTTTGCGAGAGTCAGTAGCATGCATCTCTTCCCAACTCTGCAATCACTGTCAACTCGAAATGGGAATATTCAAGTGGGAATATTTACATCATGGAAATTGGCAAACAATACAAATCAGGGTTTTCTCTACCCTGAAGAGTCACTTGTCAGCACATCACTGGATTCACTCATGTGGTCAGGTGAATCAGTAAAATAATCCTTTATATTGCAGACTAGTATTTCTTTATATAGATACACCACAAATAATTTATCAGTATATTGTATAGATATATTGCAGATTGTGTTGATGCATATTTGTTTGTATTGTTTCCAGTTTGGGGCTATTGTGAATAAAGTGGCTATGAATGTTCTTGTATAAGTCTTTCTATGGACATATGTTTTTCTTTATTTTAGATAAATACCTAGGAGTAGAATTGCATATAATTCTAACTGAAAATTACATGTTCAGGGTATGGAGGCATCTTTATTTAAATGATTTTTCTATTAATGAACTTTAAATTGACTGATCCACTGACCTAGTCCAGATCATATCAGGTAAGGCTACAAATTCTCATGAAGGTTTTTATTTTAAAAAATAATAAAATAAGGCACACATACAGAAACAGAATAAAATGCAAAACAGACAAAAATGTACAACCCAGTGAATTATTACAAAGTGATTGTCTGTATCAAGGAATAGAACATTGTCAGCATCTCAGAAGTTCCCTTTTCCTCCCATCCAGTTATTACCTCCTTTATCCCTCCTTCACAAAGACTATCATTATCCTGACTTTACAGTGTCACTTCCTTGCTTTTCTTTAGAGTTTTATCACCCGCATATGTGTTTCCAAATGCAATAATTTAGTAATGACGGCTTTCAAATGAAATCATGCATTCTTTTGTGTCTGGTATCTTTTGCTAAAAATTATATTTGTAAAAATGTGTGGTTTTTTTATGTTGTTGCATGTAACAACTTGTTAATTTTAATTGCTTTATAATATTCTGTTGTATGAGTTTTTTTTTTTTTTTTCTAATGCCATAAAAATTTGGGAGTTTTCAGTTTGGGGAAATGATAAATAATGCTACTGTGAACATTCTTGTATATGAATCCTGATGCATATGTATATACTTTTCTGCATCCATATGTGGATTTGTTGGGTCATAGAGTATTATCTTAGTCAGTTTGAGCCACTATAACAAATTACCATAGACTGGATGGCTTGAATGACAAACATTTATTTCTCATAGTTCTGGAGGCTGGGAAGTCCAAGATCAAGGTGCCGGCATATCCAGTGTCTGGTCAGAGCTCACTTCCTGGTTTGCCAGTGGCCGTCTTCTTGCTCTGTCCTCACGGGGCAGAGAGCAGAGAGAGGAAGCAAGCTCTCGTGTCTCTTCTTACAAGGGGCATTAATCCCATTACGAGGACTTCACTCTCATGACCTTGTTATCTCCCAAAGGCCCCACCTCCTAATACCATCCCATTTGGGTTAGGACTTCAACATATGAATTTTAGGGGAAAATAAATATACAGTCCATAGCAGGTATGTACCTCTTCATCTATAGTAAGTGATACCAGAATGTCTTCCAAGTGTACTTATTTATGCTCACTCGGAATGCATGAGAATTTTCATTTTGCCATATTCTCTTTTGCTTTCCTCCTTAATTTTAGTCATTTTATGGATATATGGTTGCTGGTCAACAGAAAAAAAATGTTCCCCTTTATCTCTTACAATGCTTTTTGCCTTAAAATCTGCTCACTTTGACATTAAGATGGCTATTTTTTTCTTGTTTAATGTTTGCAAATTCTATCTTTTTCATCCTTTAATTCTTTGTCTACATCTCTCTTATATATAGCATATAGCATTAAACAATTCAATCCAATAAGCCACCTTTTAATTGGAGCATTTAACATTTATCTTGAATATAATTTCTGATCTACTTGGATTTAAATCTACCATTTTATTATGTTCATTTCCATTTGTCCTAATAGCCCTGCATTTCCTTTTTTTTTTTTTTTTTTTATTTAAAGTGATCTATTTCCTTAAGATGTTCAGCCACAGGAGTTTTTTGTTGTTTTTTTTTTTAATTTTTATTTATTTATTTATGGCTGTGTTGGGTCTTCGTTTCTGTGCGAGGGCTTTCTCTAGTTGTGGCAAGCGGGGGCCACTCTTCATCGCGGTGCGCGGGCCTCTCACTATCGCGGCCTCTCTTGTTGCGGAGCACAGGCTCCAGACGCGCAGGCTCAGTAATTGTGGCTCACGGGCCTAGTTGCTCCGCGGCATGTGGGATCTTCCCAGACCAGGGCTCGAACCCGTGTCCCCTGCCTTGGCAGGCAGATTCTCAACCACCGCGCCACCAAGGAAGCCCAGCCCTGCATTTCTTTTCTCTTTCTTTTGGGTTAATGCTTTTTAAAGTTTTCCCATTTTACATACTCTTTAGCGTTATCCTAAGGATTGCAACATGTATCCTTAACTTATCAAAGTATAATATTAATTGTTACTTTTAACCTATTTCCAGAAAGTAAAATAATCTTAGAGCATTTTAATGCCATTTACCCTTCCAACTAAATGCTACTTGTGTTGTTAGTTTTAATTATTATTTTATAAAGTCAATATTCAAATATATTTACTCACACATTTACCGTTTTATTTGCTATTTCTTCTTCTAATTTTTTTTTGTTTGTTTTTTACATTTCATCTGGTTTCATTTTTTTCCACCTAAAGAATGCTCTTGGATATTTCTTTTAATATTGGTCTGTTGGTAATGAATTCTCTCAATTCTTATCCAAAAATGTTTCTATTTCACCTTCATTAGAATTATAAATTAGCACTTGTTTTCTTTCAGCACTGTAAATATATCATTATCTCTAGCTTTTATCGTGGGGTTTGTTTTTTTTAATTGTTTGTTTGTTTTGAGAAGTCAACACTCAGTGTAATTGTTGCTCCTTTTAAGGTAATCTGTGTTTTTTCTCTCCCGTTTTGTTCTTGACCATAATCAGTTTTACTAAGAAGTGCTTAAACATGTATTTCTTTTTATTTAAACTTCTTGAGTTTTTAGGGTTTCTTGAATCTGTGTCTTAGAATATTCAGTTTTGGACTATTTTCTACCATTGTTCAAATGTTACTTCTGACCCATATTCTCCTCCCGCCCCCCACCCCCTTAATCTGGGACTATGATTTACACCCAGTTTAGACCTTCTCATTCTATTCTCCAGTCCTCTTAACCTTTCTTCTGTATTTTTTAATCTTTTTTTTCTCTTTGTCCTTCTTTCTAAATTGTTTCTTCTGATTTATATATCACTTCACTAATTCTCTCTTCATTACTTCTAAGCTTGTGTTAAACCCATCCTTGGGTTCTTAATTTTGTTGACTGTATTTTTGATTTCTAGAATTTCTGTGTGTGTTTAAGAATGTACCATGTCCTTTTTCATGGTTTCCAGCTATATTGAAATTCTCAATTGTATCTTTATAGCCTTAATTATAGTAATCATAGTTATTTTAAAGTCTGTGTTTGATGACACCAACATCTGCAGCCCCTGTAGGCCTTTTAAATTGCCTGTTGTTTCTGCTGGCTCTCATTTATTTTATCTTGCACTGTCACATG
Organism: Eubalaena glacialis; assembly: GCF_028564815.1. Taxonomy (NCBI): domain Eukaryota; kingdom Metazoa; phylum Chordata; class Mammalia; order Artiodactyla; family Balaenidae; genus Eubalaena; species Eubalaena glacialis. The sequence continues at coordinate 43,700,121 of NC_083726.1, forward strand.
TGTGAATGTATTTGATTTCAACACAGACATTGTACTTAAAAATTGTAGAAATTGAGACCTAGTATAACGTCTTTCTCTAGAGATTATTTCTTTTGCTTCAACAGTGGCCTCTGGGCACTAGCAATCTGGGATCACCTCCATTTAATTTCTGGGACTGAGAGGATTGAAAGCTTGGCTATAGTTCCAATGAAGGACCACTTTTGGTTCACTCTTACTCCTCAGGGACAACTCTTCAGAGTCCTAACCCAAAGTACGTGGAATAGATCAGCACCTCCCTGTACTCCCACGTAGGTCCTGGAGTCCAGCTTTTGTCTACCTATTCCTGGGATGTTGTCAAGAACACTGCTCAGCCTCTTGGTCCCTTAGCAGCCCCAGGGGAAAAGTGAGCCTAAATCCTGGCCTTGTATCTCTTGATTTCTCTCTTCTTCTGGATGATGGATTGGTAATTACTTACTATCTTGTTGAGTCTCCAGTGCCTTAAAGCAAATGCTTGTTTACATCTTGTACAAGGTTGTCTGAATTATGGACTCTCATTACTACAAGTGTAAGTCTGGAGCTCTTTTAGCATCTAACTCTGCACTACATACAATTGAAGAAGTATCTGTCCTTGAAAAGCTCCCAGTATGTTTAGGAATGCAAAGTGTGTGATGTAGATTTAAAGGAAGAATACATATGGAAAATCTCTAAAGCTAAAGGGAAGAGAATTAAGGGTGTACTGGAGTCACTAAGGACCTGATCCTGCTTTTTCTGTGTGACCGTGGTCTTCTCCTTTCATTCCACATTCTATATTTGTCTGGTCTCATTCACTAGTCATGGGTTTAGCCTTATTGCTAAACATGCAGTCTGACCGCTTTACCTCTTTTGAGCTTAACAGGTACAGCCCTCACTGTCTATGTATATATTACCACAAGATTTTCACAGGTACCTCAAGTGCAATGTGTTTAAACCTATAGTCTTTCTAGATTTTTTCCCCCCCATTTAATAGGAAGGTATTGTTTTTCTTATCTATATGAGAAACTTAATTTTCTTTATTAAGAAACTTTTATTGTAAAAAACTTTATTAAAAAACTTTATAAACTTTATTAAACTTCACTAGATTCTGATTACTTTGCACATTTTCTAAGCCACATTAAATGATCATAGCTTTAAAGTGCTGAACATTTCCGTAAACTGTTTTGCCTGAAAACTGGATAAGAAATGTTTTTATTTTTTTTTATTTTTTTTAATCAGTCATTAATTTTATACACATCATTGTATACATGTCAATCCCAATCGCCCAATTCAGCACACCACCATCCCCACCCCACCGCGGTTTTCCCCCCTTGGTGTCCATACGTTTGTTCTCTACATCTGTGTCTCAACTTCTGCCCTGCAAACCAGTTCATCTGTACCATTTTTCTAGGTTCCACATACATGCGTTAATATACGATATTTGTTTTTCTCTTTCTGACTTACTTCACTCTGTATGACAGTCTCTAGATCCATCCACGTCTCAACAAATGACTCAATTTCGTTCCTTTTTATGGCTGAGTAATATTCCATTGTATATATGTACCACAACTTCTTTATCCATTCGTCTGTCGTTGGGCATTTAGGTTGCTTCCATGACCTGGCTATTGTAAATAGTGCTGCAATGAACATTGGGGTGCATGTGTCTTTTTGAATTATGGTTTTCTCAGGGTATATGCCCAGTAGTGGGATTGCTGGGTCATATGGTAATTCTATTTTTAGTTTTTTAAGGAAACTCCATACTGTTCTCCATAGTGGCTGTATCAATTTACATTCCCACCAACAGTGCAAGAGGGTTCCCTTTTCTCCACACCCTCTCCAGCATTTGTTGTTTGTAGATTTTCTGATGATGCCCATTCTAACTGGTGTGAGGTGATACCTCATTGTAGTTTTGATTTGCATTTCTCTAATAATTAGTGATGTTGAGCATCTTTTCATGTGCTTCTTGGCCATCTGTATGTCTTCTTTGGAGAAATATCTATTTAGGTCTTCTGCCCATTTTTGGATTGGGTTGTTTGTTTTTTTAATATTGAGCTGCATGAGCTGTTTATATATTTTGGAGATTAATCCTTTGTCCGTTGATTCGTTTGCAAATATTCTCTCCCATTCTGAGGGTTGTCTTTTCATCTTGTTTATGGTTTCCTTTGCTGTGCAAAATCTTTGAAGTTTCATTAGGTCCCATTGTTTATTTTTGTTTTTATTTCCATTACTCTAGGAGGTGGATCAAAAAAGATCTTGTTGTGATTTACGTCAAAGAGTGTTCTTCCTATGTTTTCCTCTAAGAGTTTTATACTGTCCGGTCTTACATTTAGGTCTCTAATCCATTTTGAGTTTATTTTTGTGTATGGTGTTAGGGAGTATTGTAATTTCATTCTTTTACATGTAGCTGTCCAGTTTTCCCAGCACCACTTATTGAAGAGACTGTCTTTTCTCCATTGTATATCTTTGCCTCCTTTGTCATAGATTAGTTGACCATAGGTGCATGGGTTTATCTCTGGGCTTTCTATCTTGTTCCATTGACCTATGTTTCTGTTTTTGTGCCAGTACCATATTGTCTTGATTACTGTAGCTTTGTAGTATAGTCTGAAGTCAGGGAGTCTGATTCCTCCAGCTCCGTTTTTTTCCCTCAAGACTGCTTTGGCTATTCGGGGTCTTTTGTGTCTCCATACAAATTTTAAGATGATTTGTTCTAGTTCCTTAAAAAATGCCATTGGTAATTTGATAGGGATTGCATTGAATCTGTAGATTGCTTTGGGTAGTATAGTCATTTTCACAATATTGATTCTTCCAATCCAAGAACATGGTATATCTCTCCATCTGTTGGTATCATCTTTAATTTCTTTCATCAGTGTCTTGTAGTTTTCTGCATACAGGTCTTTTGTCTCCCTCGGTAGGTTTATTCCTAGGTATTTTATTCTTTTTGTTGCAGTGGTAAATGGGAGTGTTTCCTTAATTTCTCTTTCAGATTTTTCATCATTAGTGTATAGGAATGCAAGAGATTTCTGTGCATTAATTTTGTATCCTGCAACTTTACCAAATTCATTGATCAGCTCTAGTAGTTTTCTGGTGGCATTTTTAGGATTCTCTATGTATAGTATCATGTCATCTGCAAACAGTGACAGTTTTACTTCTTCTTTTCCAATTTGTATTCCTTTTATTTCTTTTTCTTCTCTGATTTCCGAGGCTAGGCCTTCCAAAACTATGTTGAATAATAGTGGTGAGAGTGGACATCCTTGTCTCGTTCCTGATCTTAGAGGAAATGCTTTCAGTTTTTCACCATTGACAGTGATGTTTGCTGTGGGTTTGTCGTATATGGCCTTTATTATGTTGAGGTAGGTTCCCTCTATGCCCACTTTCTGGAGAATTTTTATCATAAATGGGTGTTGAATTTTGTCAAAAGCTTTTTCTGCATCTATTGAGATGATCATATGGTTTTTATTCTTCAATTTGTTAATATGGTGTATCACATTGATTGATTTGCGTATATTGAAGAATCCTTGCATCCCTGGGATAAATCCCACTTGATCGTGGTGTATGATCCTTTTAATGTGTTGCTGGATTCTGTTTGCTAGTATTTTGTTGAGGATTTTTGCATCTATATTCATCAGTGATATTGGTCTGTAATTTTCTTTTTTTGTAGTATCTTTGTCTGGTTTTGGTATCAGGGTGATGGTGGCCTCATAGAATGAGTTTGGGAGTGTTCCTTCCTCTGCAATTTTTTGGAAGAGTTTGAGAAGGATGGGTGTTAGCTCTTCTCTAAATGTTTGATAGAATTCACCTGTGAAGCCATCTGGTCCTGGACTTTTGTTTGTTGGAAGATTTTTAATCACAGTTTCAATTTCATTACTTGTGATTGGTCTGTTCATATTTTCTGTTTCTTCCTGGTTCAGTCTTGGAAGGTTATACCTTTCTAAGAATTTGTCCATTTCTTCCAGGCTGTCCATTTTATTGGCATGGAGTTGCTTGTAATAGTCTCTTAGGATGCTTTGTATTTCTGCTGTGTCTGTTGTAACTTCTCCTGTTTCATTTCTAATTTTATTGATTTGAGTCTTCTCCCTTTTTTTCTTGATGAGTCTGGCTAATGGCTTATCAATTTTGTTTATCTTCTCAAAGAACCAGCTTTTAGTTTTATTGATCTTTGCTATTGTTTTCTTTGTTTCTATTTCATTTATTTCCGCTCTGATATTAATGATTTCTTTCCTTCTGCTAACTTTGGGTTTTGTTTGTTCTTCTTTCTCTAGTTCCTTTAGATGTAAGGTTAGATTGTTTACTAGAGATTTTTCTTGTTTCTTTAGGTAGGCTTGTATAGCTATAAGCTTCCCTCTTAGAACTGCTTTTGCTGCATCCCATAGGTTTGGGATCGTCCTGTTTTCATTGTCATTTGTCTCTAGGTATTTTTTGATTTCCTCTTTGATTTCTTCAGTGATCTCTTGGTTATTTAGTAACGTATTGTTTAGCCTCCATGTGTTTGTGCTTTTCACGTTTTTTTCCCTGTAATTCATTTCTAATCTCATAGCGTTGTGGTCAGAAAAGATGCTTGATATGATTTCAATTTTCTTAAATTTACTGAGGCTTGATTTGTGACCCAAGATGTGATCTATCCTGGAGAATGTTCCGTGCGCACTTGAGAAGAACGTGTAATCTGCTGTTTTTGGATGGAATGTCCTATAAATATCAATTAAATCTATCTGGTCTATTGTGTCATTTAAAGCTCCTGTTTCCTTATTTATTTTCATTTTGGATGATCTGTCCATTGGTGTAAGTGATGTGTTAAAGTCCCCCACTATTATTGTGTTACTATCAATTTCCTCTTTTATAGCTGTTAGCAGTTGCCTTATGTAATGAGGTGCTCCTATGTTGGGTGCATATATATTTATACTTGTTATATCTTCTTGTTGGATTGATCCCTTGATCATTATGTAGTGTCCTTCCTTGTCTCTTGTAACATTCTTGATTTTAAAGTCTATTTTATCTGATATGAGTATAGCTACTCCAGCTTTCTTTTGATTTCCATTTGCATGGAATATCTTTTTCCATCCCCTCACTTTCAGTCTGTATGTGTCCCTAGGTCTAAGGTGGGTCTCTTGTAGACAGCATATATATGGGTCTTGTTTTTGTATCCATTCAGCAAGCCTGTGTCTTTTGGTTGGAGCATTTAATCCATTCACGTTTAAGGTAATTATTGATATGTATGTTCCTATGACCATTTTCTTAATTGTTTTGGGTTTGTTTTTGTAGGTCCTTTTCTTCTCTTGTGTTTCCCACTTAGAGAAGTTCCTTTAGCATTTGTTGTAGAGCTGGTTAGGTGGTGCTGAATTCTCTTAACTTTTGCTTGTCTGTGAAGCTTTTGATTTCTCCATCAAATCTAAATGAGATCCTTGCGGGGTAGAGTAATCTTGGTTGTAGATTCTTCCCTTTCATCACTTTAAGTATATCATGCCACTCCCTTCTGGCTTGTAGAGTTTCTGCTGAGAAATCAGCTGTTAACCTTATGGGAGTTCCCTTGTATGTTATTTGTCGTTTTTCCCTTGCTGCTTTCAATAATTTTTCTTTGTCTTTAATTTTTGCCAATTTGATTACTATGTGTCTCGGCGTGTTTCTCCTTGGGTTTATCCTGTATGGGACTCTCTGCGCTTCCTGGACTTGGGTGGCTATTTCCTTTCCCATGTTAGGGAAGTTTTCGACTATAATCTCTTCAAATATTTTCTCAGGTCCTTTCTCTCTCTCTTCTCCTTCTGGGACCCCTATAATGCGAATGTTGTTGCATTTAATGTTGTCCCAGAGGTCTCTTAGGCTGTCTTCATTTCCTTTCATTCTTTTTTCTTTATTCTGTTCCACAGCAGTGAATTCCACCATTCTGTCTTCCAGGTCACTTATCCGTTCTTCTGCCTCAGTTATTCTGCTATTGATTCCTTCTAGTGTAGTTTTCATTTCAGTTATTGTATTGTTCATCTCTGTTTGTTTGTTCTTTAATTCTTCTAGGTCTTTGTTAAACATTTCTTGCATCTTCTCAGTCTTTGCCTCCATTCTTATTCCAAGGTCCTGGATCATCTTCACTATCATTATTCTGAATTCTTTTTCTGGAAGGTTGCCTATCTCCACTTCATTTAGTTGTTTTTCTGGGGTTTTATCTTGTTCCTTCATCTGGTATATAACCCTCTGCCTTTTCATCTTGCCTATGTTTCTGTGAATGTGGTTTTTGTTCCACAGGCTGCAGGATTGTAGTTTTTCTTGCTTCTGCTGGCTGCCCTCTGGTGTTTGAGGCTATCTAAGAGACTTGATGGGAGGCTCTGGTGGTGGGTAGAGCTGACTCTGGATAAGAAATGTTTAATGATACTAACCATACTTCATATTAAACGATTATTTGGGTTTTAACCATATACAAGTGCTTTGGATTAATTTTTGTACTACACAGTATTGTGGTAGACATTTAATAATTTTTTCTTTCATTTGGTGGCTTATAATTTATTAAAATATTTTATTAAATATTCTGGAAATAACCTTAATAATAAATGATTACTTTTCTATTTTATGAAATACATATTTGATGAACTGTAAGCAATTATGAAAAGTTATCCTTTTGAGGAATTTTAACAACATAGGTAAATATCCTTCCTTGTAATACTAAGTGAAAAAGGACAAAAATCTGTATCACTATAATTAATAATAATATCCCTCTGTATGTATATGTGTGTGTGTATGCATGTGCACATTTATCTTTCTTAGAGAAGCCTTTCACTCTTAAATTTGCTTGAAAGTGAGGATATATTCTTCCCTTTTGCATTCAGAGATTAATTGAGAAAACTGTAAAATACTTGGCACAATTATTTCACTTGGGACATTTTTGTAAAGAAAGAAAAAAGCTGAGTGGTAAACCAGAAAAGCAGATAGTTCTGTAATGAATTTCATTGACTGTACACTAATGGATTCCAGGGTACAATCTGAAAATTGGATGTAGAGCAAAATGGATTTAAACTGCAGGATGAAACCCATTATTAGATCAACTAATCAGTTTATGAAAATTAGCATTAAAAATAAAATAGCAAATATCAAAATACATCATAAATGTTAGGGTACGTATTATGTGTCAAACACTTGTTCAGTTATACTCACGCATGTGTGGTTTTATTAGGTCATAGTAAAATGAACATCATGTGCTGACTATAAAAATTAAATCTTGTTCTTTGTGTATGTGTGTGTGTGTGTTTGTAACCCATTGGAGTTCAACAGTAATCCATTGGATGATGTAGCAGAACAGTAAAGACCTGGAGTGTGAATTAAGTGTACAGAAGGCTGAACTTGAAGATGAGAGAGAATGAACTGAAATACATAGAGTGTATGTGAATTATACTTTATTGTATTTAGCTTAAAGTGTATAGCTCTCAATGAAGGCTACAAGATAACATCAATTAGGGGCTGCTCCATGAGTACAACTTCTCAGGTTTTCTCTGGTTCTTTCAAGAAAGACATGCTTGACCCTTGGCTACTGTCTTTAGTTTCATGACGGAGGTCATCCTGCAAGGTTGAAGGAAGTTCCAAATAGGATCTTGTTGAGCTTTTTAGGCCCCAGTCATGTCACTCTAAAATTAAAGAATAATTATTTAAGTGATTGAAAAAATTGCTTTTGACAAATCTTGTCACTTAGATTTAATATTCAAATTTTACTTTCATTTTTTTTCTATATCACCAGTGCATATTGTGTCTTTGGTCTCAAGTTATATGGTAGTGACTAAGTAACACATAGGCAATATTCATTATACTATCTTTTTTTTCTTTTCCATTATGGTTTATTACAGGATATTGAATATAGTTCCCTGTGCTATACAGTAGGACCTTGTTGTTTATCCATTTTATAGATAATAGTTTGCATCTGCTAATCCCAAACTCCCAATCCATTTCTCCCCCACTTCCCCTCTGCCTTGGCAACCACAAGTCTGTTTTCTATGTCTGTGAGTCTGTTTCTGTTTCATAAACAAGTTCATTTGTGTCATATTTTAGATTCCACATATAAGTGATATCATATGGTATTTGTCTTTCTCTTTCTGACTTACTTCACTTAGTATGATAATCTCTAGGTCCATCCATGTTGCTGCAAATGGCATTATTTTGTTCTTTTTTATGGCTGAGTAGTATTTCATTGTATATATGTACCACATCTTTATCCATTCACCTGTTGATGGACATTTAGGTTACTTCCATGTCTTGCCTATTGTGAATAGTGCTGCTATGAACATATGGGTGCATGTATCTTTTGAATTATAGTTTTGTCTGGGTACATGCCCAGCAGTGGGATTGCTGGATCATATCGCAACTCTATTTTCAGTTTTTTGAGGAACCTCCATACTGTTTTCCATAGTGGCTGCACCAACTCACTTTCCCACCAATAGTCATTACACTATCTTTGATATGCCATGTCAAAAGTCCTAGAAGCCTGGTAAGCTTGACCATGGCCCACCTCAGAGGACAAACCTTACATTGAACTGACGTCTTCTACCTGTTGTCCTTGTATTATTCTATTCAGCATAGCTCAGACTTTGGAAATGTCTAGGATATTGTATTCTATGGATTGCCTAGGAAAGGAGAGAGATGGAGTCTAACACACATCTCCAGATAAGGAAGGATAGCATTTTAAATTGTACTTCAAATCCCTGAAGTACAAGAGTTGGGGCAAGTCTTTGCTTGCCTGGATTGAGGACAGTATTGCTCTAGCCTTGCCTTCATTAATCCCATTCTCAGTTGTAGGAAAGGGGTTTTTGCAACAGTTATGTTGCATAACAATCTTAAAATAGCTGCCTAAAGCATGGAGCCATGGATATACAATGATCCAAAGCAAGGTGGGAAAATATGATACAAAATTATCAAAAGAGATACTTAAAAACTGGGTTTGTGATATTGAATTCCTTACCATATTAGAGGGTTACTGATGTGTCAGATTTGACCTGTTTGGACTGAATGCTTCTATTCTCACCAAATTCATATATTGAAACCCTAACCCCTCAATGTGATGACATTTGAAGGTGGGGTCTTTGGGAGGTAATTAGGTTTAGATGAGATCATATGGGTGGGACCCCCATAACGGAATTAGTAGCTTTTTCAGAAGAAAAAGAGATCAGAGTGCAGTTTCTCTTTCTCTCTCTCTCTCTCTCTCTCTCTCTCGCCATCTCCCATGTGAGGATATAGCAAGAAGTCAGCTATTTGCAAGTCAGAAAGAAGGCCCTCACCAACAACCAAATCTGCTGGCACCATCTTAGACTTCCTAGCCTCCAGAAAAGTGAGAAATAAATGCCTGTTGTTTAAGTCACCCAGCCCATGGTATTTTGTTGTAGCAGTTCAAGCTGAGCTGCTTAGTATTCCATTGTATATATGTACCACATCTTTATCCATTCATCTGTTGATGGACATTTAGGTTACTTCCATGTATTGGCTATTGTGGATAGTGCTGCTATGAACATAGGGGTGCATGTATCTTTTGAATTATAGTTTTGTCTTATAAGCAGTAGGGAATGTTTTCTCTTCTCTGTTGGAGAGCTGGAGAGCTGGAGTATGAGCTGAACTAGCCTGAGTCTGACCTGAAATGGGGAGGACATGATACACTGTAATTGTTCCTGGCATTTGTTTGGCTAGTGCTCATTAAATTCTGCAGTTTCTCCAGCAGCCATTACCATAGCTATTGGAACAGGGTTAGAGCAGAGTGACAGACACTAAGTAGTATCTATGAAGCTAATATTAAGCATATTTAGAATAATCTCTGGGGACTTCTGGAATTTGTTAGGAGGAATTTTAAGAAATGCTCTACATTTTATAACAGTTGATAAAATAAATGCTATGATGCTGATGATAACAATGATGACCCTGATATAACCTGGGAAATTTGGCTTTTCTTGTTTATTCTTTTATATCTAGTCCTGAATTCCTACTTAGATGTCCTTTTAAAAATTTTATTATTAATTTTAGCACAGAGACAATTATTTACACATTTTTATTCTTGGGGCCTGGAACATTCATTATATGTCTGATGGTGGTATTGGTGATGATCAAACCCAATAGCAGAGACGTAGGCATCTTTTCAGGTAGGAAAAACAGATGGCCTGCCTTCTTTTAGAATTTTGCATGATGCTCAAAGCTGAAGTTTTCCCCTTGTATAGCTAATTATAAACTTCCTGTTACATGAGTTTCTAAGGGGTGGACCATCTTGACCTTTTAATTATTAATGTCTTTTCTCAAATTACAATTATATTCTTAATCCTCATCCTGCTAACTGGCAATTTTCTGATAGACTGAGTTTTCATTATTCCTTATTTCATTAATTGCAACTTGTATAATAATAGAATCTTCAGAACAGCACTTTACCAACTGCAAAAGTTATCAAGTGCTAATGAGCCCTTTTAAATGGCTTGTTAATTCACTGCAAGGCTTTCTAAGGTTCCATATTTCCTTTATTATTTCCCTATTTTTCTACATATTCTTTTTTAACAAGTACTCTTTGAGATAATTTTAAATGTTCTTGGAAAAATTAATATATTTGATGGCCTTCAAGAGGGAGGGGATATGGGGACATATGGATGCGTATGGCTGATTCACTTTGTTGTACAACAGAAACTAACACAGTACTGTGAAGCAATTATACGCCAATAAAGATCTATTAAAAATATATATATAATATATATTTGATGGTCTTCTATATGTCAAGTATGCTCACATGGTCATCTTAGTTATTCTTTCAACAAGACCTGTGAGTAAGTGCTTCCTACTCCTCTCTAGCAAAGGGAAACGAGGACAAAAAATGCTAAGTGATGTGCTCAGTGTGGGGCAAGGATTTGAGTTCAAGTTTTCTGTCTTCAAATCTTGTGTTCTTCATTCTAGAGAACTCAAGGCGCTATGTTAAATGTTTACTGTAAAGACAAAATAAATGTGGAAAAAAAAAGTGACCACTAAATAAATAACAATGGAAGGACTTTCCCCCATCAGATGCCCTCACTGGCTTTCCTCATCTGACTTCACTTTTCTTCATTATTCTACTCATTTCTTGCCTTTAATCTGACATAACTTTTCTTTTTTCATCTTTTTCTTTTCCAGTTTTCCAGCTAATATCCTGGAGTTATGTAGGAATAATTCAATTATCCAGATAAATGATCTATGTCCATATTTACCTATTAACATTCTATTTCCACTAGATTTCATAAAATTTAAATTTAAGGTAATGAAAAATACCACTTTAGAATGGTTTTTGTGTAACTGGTATAAACCTGATCACCTACCTGGGGTACAAATATAATCATGCCTTATTTTTTTAATTAATTGCTGAAGACGCTGCTTCTGCCCTTCAGAAGAATATCCTATGCCTTCTTATTGAGACCTCCATTGCACTCCTCCTTGAAATTGCCAAAGGATTCTGGGGTTTCCTGAATTCTTAGGGATTGAGTCTGTAAATGGAAGGCAGAATGAGAACTAAAGTCTAATCTGGCCACTAAAGGCCACAGCATTTGCCTCTGTCTCAGTTGTTGTAAACTGTTTCCACAAATCAGGTGGACTTTTGTCCACTGCTGTGGACTGGTGCTGCTCACCCAGATCTTGGATCTTCTGCATTTAGATTACAGTCCTTTCAGTACACTTTCTCATGCTTGACTATTGCTACTTAAGTGGACCATTCACATAAGAGGGGTTGGGTGGGGATGAGCTTGCAGCCTCAGTTGTCTATTCTGTTAGAATCTGCTTTCTGTATAAGTCTCCAGATGAGACACTGTCCAGGTCACCAACTAGACCTTTCCTTCTCACCTCTGATGCCTTTGGTGATCTTTTCTGCCATTGAGATTAATAGGAGAGTTTCTATGAATAAATGTGGTTTAAAACCTTAGAATATTATTTTTCATGATTTTTTATTAAAAAGGCTAGTTGTTTCACATTGTTAAGAATTTTATAGAGTACTTTTTAAAATCGGTTTTTAATTCCTTGGTTCACTCTTTGGAGCAAGATTGTGGATTTGCCCATAATTAGAATCCATCATCCAGAAAACAGGTATAATTTAGGGTCATAAACGTTTCCTCTAGCTTAGCTGTGATACCTTGGTCATATCTTACAGCCTATTTATGTGTAGGACCCTCATTTGTGAAATGAAGGGTTTGGATTAAAATAGAATCAACCTTAGATATCCATTTTTTGGCTCATAAACTCCTTCTATAGTAATGTATGATCTCACTAACTTCCTTAGGTTTTTAAAAATCATTTCATCATCTTTTGTGTTGTATGATAAATAAATAAATATAAATGTAAAAAATTAATATATTATTACAGATTATAAGTTTAGCATTATTACTTAAAGTCCTGGTTTCTTCAGGATAGCCCTAGATTTTATATATTATCCTGGTGATTATTAGTAGCACCTATCATTCTCAAACTTTTCCAATTTGGATGACAAACTCTTTAATTATTTGGTTGTTTAAATACAGTCTTAATAATAGTTATAAAAAATACATTTAAGCTTTTTCTAATTTAACAAGTAATACCAGCTATTCAATTTTTAAAAATTAATTATGTAACTGAACACATTATTAAGGGGCCAGAAATGTAAAGTGATATCTATCATGTTTAGTTGGGGACCAATTGTACATTAAAATGAAGATATAAATTTAACTCTATGTGGCAACATCAACAAAACTGCTTATTTTATAAGATTGAACTTCTTGTATTTTGCTCTTAAAATTGTGAAGTGTTTTATTTACAAAATTATATTTTGTTCCTAAAAGATGAATTGAGAGAAAGGATTTGTGTTGCTATTTGCCGGCCTTTGTTCTCAAATGAGACGTTTTGTTATGGATAATCTTTAATCACAATAAAAAGAAAACAAACTCCGTATTATTGGTAAACTGCTTTCTTTTTTAACAGTTTTTTGTGTGTGTGGTGTGTAACTAGAGACACCTTGATGTGCTGTATAAATATTTTGGTCAGTTAACAACCTGTGGATTTGGTAAAGAAAATCTTAAGGAAACATAGAGAATATCATTTTTTTATTTTATTTTTTTAACATCTTTATTGGAGTATAATTGCTTTACAATGTTGTATTAGTTTCTGCTGTATAACAAAGTGAATCAGCTATACGTATACATATATCCCCATATCCCCTCCCTCTTGCGTCTCCTCCCACCCTCCGTATCCCACCCCTCTAGGTGGTCACAGAGCACCGAGCTGATCTCCCTGTGCTATGCGGCTGCTTCCCACTAGCTATCTATTTTACATTTGGTAATGTATATATGTCCATGCCACTCTCTCACTTTGTCCCAGCTTACCCTTCCCCGTCCCCGTGTCCTCAAGTCCATTCTCTAGTAGGTCTGTGTCTTTATTCCCGTCTTGCCCCTAGGTTCTTCAGAACCACTTTTTTTTTTTTTTTTTTTTTTTTTTTTGTGGAACTAGAGACACCTGGATGTGCTGTATAAATATTTTGGTCAGTTAACAACCTGTGGATTTGGTAAAGAAAATCTGAAGGAAACATATAGAATATCTTTTTAATGTTCCTTGTGAATTTGTATTTCAACATCAGACTTCTATAGCTGTCTGTCTTTAACTGATGATACAACACAGATACAAATTAAACAATGAACATGAACAAAAACTATTGAGAACTGCATAATGGTCAAAACTGCCTGTGGATGGTATTCTGATGATGATACACTGGGTGAGGTCTGCCTTGTGAACCATTACGCATGCTCACTTAACATTCTCAACAAGGCATCCAGCTTGTTCGCACTGCTGGTGAAGCAGGAGCCCTCTTCGTGGCAGGGCAACCACAATCACGGCTCAGAGGCCGGTTGCTCTGGAATCTACAGCTGGTCTTTGCTGCTGCACTACCTCTGTGAGAGCATCACTCTGTGGGCACAGCTTTCTTCCACCGTGATTGCTGCTGCCATTGCCATTGGTCTTGGGAAAAGTTTGACTACTCTATTGGACCAGCGCACTCCAACTGTGAGTGCTATTCTTTGTCTTAATTTCCCTTAGTAAAACATAGGCCAGGAAGTACATTTCATCATTTTAAGATTTTTAGGATTTTGAGCATTTTTTTAAAAACTAATTTATTTTATTTATTTATTTTTGGCTGCATTGGGTCTTCGTTGCTGTGCGCGGGTTTTCTCTAGTTGCGGCGAGCGGGGGCTACTCTTCGTTGCGGTGCGTGGGCTTCTCATTGCAGTGGCCTCTTGTTGTGGAGCACGGACTCTAGGCGTGCGGGCTCAGTAGTTGTGGCACGTGGGCTCAGTAGTCGTGGCTCACGGGCTTAGTTGCTCCTTGGCATGTGGGATCTTCCCGGACCAGGGCTCGAACCCGTGTCCCCTGCATTGGCAGGTGGATTCTTAGCCACTGAGCCACCAGGGAAGCCCGAATTTTGAGCATTTTAAGGATTTAGTTTGAGGATAAAGAAAGGGAAGTACAGCCTATGTAGAACATTTTGAAATTACTGCCTCTGTCGTTCTTGGAGTTTCTTATGTGAGCAGGTTCTCACTTCATTCCTGATAGCCAGGAACACCTGACACCCTAACCAGTCACTAGAATTGTTGTTAATGTATTTAGGCTTCAGTGTTTGCTAAGGTAAGTCCCAAATCTAAAAAATGGAAAGGTTTCCTGTGTCCTCGGGGACTGTGATATTATCTCCCAAGCCCTCCTTTCTTGTTTTAGGATTGACCTCTTTGTGGGATGATTGACAGTGGGAACATCAATTTTTTTTTTCCCCCAGGGAAACGTCACTCTCACCCATTGCAGTGTATTAAGACCCTGAGGCTATGTTCAGCACATGCATTTCCCAATGTCAGAGTAATGTCATAAATAACACCATTTGGGGATGCTAAAAGTTCAGTCCAGATGGGACTTGTTCAGACTTAGTTTTTTCTCAGTTTCTCTTCATCAAAGAGTCAAAGTGTATTGGGATCTAGTTTTACCCATGAAACCTTTAACAATACCCAGAACATGAGTTAATCAGCCCCAAACACTGCAGTTTTTTTCCATTGTTATATTGCCAAAAATCATTCTGATTATCAAAAATAAAAAGCTATTTTCACGTCCTTTATGGTAGAATGTGAATTTGGTTAAAATCAGGCAAATTTACATTCATAATCTTCAAAGTAGGATGACTTTTACTGTGGAATGTGTGGTCTGATGGATTTTTAGGAAACAACACTCCAGTGGAGAGCACAGGATCTTAGAGCTCATCCACTTCATTTTCCTTCTGACACTTAACTTCCTTCTAGAATATCCCTGCCAACATGAGCTCTGAGACCAGCTGTGCTGCTCAAGGCTGTTGCTATGTGGATACAGAGCAAGAGACTCTCCAGGGGGCACAGAGGGTACGTGTGAGCCGAAGAGAAGAGGATAAACTTGCAAACCTAAGTTCAAGGAGCAATTTTAAATATATTGCACCAACAAGCTCGTGATCAGTAACTCCTTTGTTAATGAAGAGAATGCACATCTCTGTCAAGCTTCCTTTTCAGAAAGCAGAGGTCAAAATAATGAGTCCAGTGGAAAAGGGCCCTATGTCAAGAAATGGGCAGAAAACAGGGCTGAAAGCGAAGAAAACTCCCCCAGCACATCATCTTCAGGCTAATGGGATTCAAGGGAGTGGGCTTCTGCCCCCTTAAACACCTCTGCATTTGCTTGATTATGTCTTAAATTTTTCAACAGGGAATAAATCCTCCACAACAGGAGATAAATAATGTAAAATCAAAGTGTGGAATTGAAGCTACTGAGTTCTGTCCTATTAGTCAAACTGTTTGTACAGCTATTTTTAGGGCACTGTTATCTCTCACCTGGGTTACAGTAACAACCTCCTAACTGTCCCCTAACTGACCTGAGTGATTTTTTTCTGAAACTCATATCTATTCATGTCTTCCCTAATTAAGCGCTTTCATTGTCCTCCAGTTGCCCTTAAGCCTTTGACACTCAGAGCCTCCGAATCTAATCCCATCTGTTGTTACTATTTCCCCTGCTCCTCTTCCACCATCTTCTTTCAGTTCTTTTAACAGGAAACCCTTTGTTCCCACCCCTTTATACCTCTTGCTCCTTCAAACAAGCTTTCCCCTGGTTCCCCACCCTGCTTGATTTTAGGTTTCAGCTTAGAGTAATTTTCTCCAGGGGCTTTTTTGCTGACCTCCCCAATAGGGGTTAGAGACAGCCTAGGCGTGCTGGGTTCTCATCACAGCCCTTAGTGCCCTGTATTGTACAAGCTGTTTTGTTGTCTACGTCTTCCACTAGGTTGGAGTTTCTGGGCATGTCTTGTTGTCCATGGTATCCCCCACCCCTCCCATAGTACTAACTTGGAATAGATGCTCAATAAATAGCTGTGAATGGATGATCAGATGGACAGATGAATGAATGAATGAATGAATGAAGCCCTTCCTTTTCTAATAAGAGAAAGTGATGAAGAGAATAGTTGGAAAAAAGTGTGCTGGCTGAAGATGAAGGGAGCAATCTTTTCCTTAACTTGAATCACTATGCTTTCCTTAAAACAGTCAGGACAAAAAAAAAATTAAGTTGTTGGTTGGTTGGTTTTAAATCTTGCTACCTGTGAAATCTTGCTGCTGTGCGCCTCTGTTTTGTTTTCTATCATGGCCTTCTTTACAAGGAATTTGTTATAAAAGAACATTATTCCAAGGTATCACTGTACAGAATTCAGTGTCACAAATATTTGTACTTGGTAATGTTCAGTGGGCACAGTCATTTAATCTCCAGTGTAGCTCTCACATGAATGTTATACGTATTTCTGTTTACCTGGGACATCTGAGCCGGTAAGAAGAATATAGGACCGGAAAGCTGGAGGCTTGGGGTTTGTTCTTATTTGAATCATTGCCAATGTATCTAATATTAGGACACTAAACTTTCTATAACTAATTGCATTTAAGTAAATGCATCATCTTTGAAACGCACTGGTGCTTTTTCTGACATCTTACATGTGTGAAGATATAATGAAATAGCATATATGGCAATACTGTAAGCTACTCTACAAAATATGCATGCTAAGAAGTATGATAGGAAGGGTAATAGCCAAGGAGTTTGGAGACCTGTAGCTAGCCTTATCTGTACTATTCATTATCCGCTGTTTCTCTACTGCTCTCTTATCAAACAAAATAAAGCATAAAATAAGAAAGTTAGGCAGAGTGTTATTTTAAGATTCCTTTTAGCACTTATGTTCAATCTAAGAAACTTGAGTATCTTATACTCATTAAATTTCTTAAAGATTCCCGTTGCTTTTTAATCCTTTCTTCGATTTCATGGGTTGCTGTAGTTCAGTGGCTGTCACAGGCAGTGTTGTCTTTCCTTCTTGTTCCATTGCAGTTATTTTCTGAATGTTCCAGATGTGCACCTTCTGCTTTGATATATCTACACATTACCTTAGAATGGAATGTTTAAAATCTACCCAGGAACCAGTACTTGATAAAAGCCCTTTGTGTTTCCCTCCACAGCTATCCAAGATGACTTCAGTAATTGTATTCTGTAGAGCCTAGCAGGGATTATGTTACCCGAAATATTTTTCTTGCTTCTTGGCTTTTAAATTGATGTTCAGAACACCTACTCCCCAGTGTTCAGCCTGAAGGAAAGACAGTTCTCTGTTTCCCTGCTAATGCTAAACCAAAAAGGCCAATTCCAATTAAACAGTCTAGGAGATTCTAGTTGAATGGTGAATATTAGCATCTTTCAAAGCTAGACCACCTGCCTTTAGGTGGTTTGTGGCTTTCTATTCTTGTGCAATACAAGGGACAGATGCCTCACAAGTCAAACAAGAATGTGGAAAATAGAGATGAAACATGATTTCTTTTCGGGGGAAAAATCACTTCATTCTAGTACCTGTTTAGTTTTGCTGCTGCAAATGAGTAGCAGCTTATTCACAATTGTACTCTCCATTATTAGTTTAAGTGGGCTCTTCGTGCGTGTGTGCAATTTTCATTCAGACCCCTTAACCACCATGTGGAATATTTGTTCTTGGTTCTTACAAATTGATAAGCATAGCTACAGGGAAATCTGTGTGGAAATTCTATTTTCCAACCGTTTGGTGGTTTCTCCTTAATTAGGTCTTGGGGTATCTCAGGCTTCACTAATTTGTGTTTAACTGGATGGGAAAAATTCTGGCGGCAGCAGGAACCTTCCTCTGCCCCATAAATTAGAGAATGCCATCATTCAGGCACTCAGGTAAATCTTTTTTAAAAACCTGCAATAAGACTTTTACAGAGATGGTTATGAGAACCATACAGTATTATCCAAACATAGGAACAAAAGTTGTTCTTAATGGGATATTAGTTACTATCTGTGGATTTGTTCTTACTTGCTGCTTTGCAGCTGCTATTGTAGGCAAGAACAAGGGAAGAAGTGATGCTCTGAGCTGATGAGAACAGATGCTAGAAGCAATTATTACCAAGTTGTGGTTAGAGAAACAATCTGAGAAACAATTTTACAAAGTTTCCAGAAGGGTTTGTGCAAGCTACACACAACCAGGAACAATGTAACACACTACAGGAGGATTCAGTGATAAAAGTGACACTCTTCAGACGGACTTTAGTATTTACAAAGAGCTGCAGGGTTGAAAGGCTCTGAACCTTTGAGATGAACAATTTCCTATAAAGAGGTAGTACACCCTCAGGGTTAAGAAGCTGAACTCCAGAATCAGACAGACCTGGCTGATATCAGACCTTAGGCAAGTTACTTGACTCTTTTGTGCCGCAATTTTCTTGTTGGTAAAAAGGGGGTAATAATAAGCTCTTTCTGTTGTTTCGAGAATGGAATTAGATAATGCTTTCCAGGCACATAACAAGTATTTAATAGTATGTGTCAATAAATGGTGTCTATTATTGCTGTTGTTACTAACAGGTTGTACCTTGGTGTGGACTTCATTGATCCAGAGCATTTGGTCACAGACTGAGCATATCCAAATACTGTGTAGTACATTATAGCCTAGGACTGACTCAGAAATTGCATTTTGCAAAGAATTTTAAAGACTGTAGGTTTCACCTTCCAAATGGCTGCAACAATATTTCCCCAGCCCATTTGTTTGATAATATGACCTTGCCACTCCTCCCAAGAGATGGGGTCTATGTTTTCTTCCCTTGCTTCTGAATGGACTTGTGAGTGTTTTAACTTGGACTTGTGAGTGTTTTAACCAATAGAGTATGGAGGGAGGGACACCACGTGACTTCAGAAACTAGATCAGAAGCAGCAAAACAGCTTTCATGTGGTTGGCTGGTCACGCTGGGAGCCTGACTCCCCTGAGGCTGCCATGCTGTGAAGAAGCCAAATCACGTGGAGAAGACATAGATAGGTACTCTGGTTGGCAGGCTTAATCTTTGAGTCATTCTCACCCAGTCACCAGACGTGTAATTGAGTCTTCAAATGATTCCAGCCCCCAGTCATTGAATTATCCCCAGCCTTAGGGTCTTCCCAGCTGAGACCTCAGACATCATGGAACACAGAGAAGCCAGCCCCACTGTGCTCTTTCCAAATTCCTGACCAATAGAATTTTTGAGTGTAATAAAATGGTTGTTTTAAGCCACTGAGTTTTGGGGTAGTTTGTTACATAACAAAGATAACTGAGATAGACATTTATCCTAGTTTGGCCCGTTCTGCCGTCTATGGATTTTCCAACTTTTCTCAATCAATTAGTCATCATTTACCATGTCCCTTTTTATACAAGACACTGTGCTGGAACAGGAATAAGCCAACACAGTCAAATAGAAAATAAACACAAGAATAAAGAGTGTTATAGGAATCATATAATTAGAGCTGCATAGCATAGAGTAATTCAGACATGGCCATAGTATAAATTCAAAAGAATAAGACTTTACCTTGGACTGAGGCAATCTTGGAAGGCTTCATATAAAGAAGAGGCTTATATAGGGCCTTGAATTATAGGTGGGAATTGAATAAATAGAAAAGGGAGAAGAGAGAATTCCTGACAAAAATGTGAAAAAAAAAAAAGAATTTGGAAGAAATGAGATGTGTGCACTGTATCTTAAAATTAATCTGCTAGAGTAGTATTTATCATATTTACAAAATAATATTTACAAGGAAGAGTGCTTTTAGATATGTTCCTAATTCTAAGAGAATTACTTAGCGCTTTATATAGACTGAATTAACTAGAAATATATTGATATTAGTGATATCTTAGTTGGGCTAATTTCCACAAGGTTGATAAGCAAACTCTGCCTCATATAAAAATATAATTTACAAGTTACTAGAACACACTGAATTTTCTACAAACTGCAACAAATATATTATAACTGATGTATAATCTCAAAGGTACATATCAATAGTCCTTAGAACTGTTAAATCAAATCATGTAATCTAATAGAACAGTGCTTTGCTCTTTTGGGGACACATATTTAAATAGAACCTAAAATCTTGATGACAAGACATAGAATAGATATGGATATAACTTAAATTTTATGGTAATAATATATAAATATTCACTAAACATCCTTATTTTTTTTTAAACAAAAAGGAATGGCTAACCCCGGCCTTTGCATTCTCAAGGCCCCTGTGACAACTTCTCATTAAGTTCTTTTGAGAGGTATGGACTCTATGTTAACTATAATTTTAAATTTTGGAATTAAAAAATTTCCAGAATCTGCTTCAACATAATTAGTGGCTGGAGTGCATCACTTTGTAAATAGCAGATTCTCCTGCTGAACAGCGCAGCTTCCTTCCTGCTTTTGCTGATATTGGGGCCACCTGATCTCTCTTTAAATTCTTCTGTGTGATCTTAGTTCTACCCTGTGGAATAGAGCAGAATAACATGAGGCCTTCTCCTACATGACAAGCATTCAGTTGCTTGAGGGCGGCACCAATACAAGCTCTGCATCTTCTCTTTTCTTGGCTAATAACCCCATGTTCTCTCATATGACCATCTTTCCAGACCCTTCTTCATCCTTTTGTCCTCAGAATCGTTTTCAGAATGTCTTTCTTAAAATGTTGCCCAGAATGATTATAATGTTCTAGCTGTTGGGAGAAATGCCTTGATTTTCAGACAGTAAATGTTTACATTGATCTGAGTCTAACCACTGGGAAGTGAGGGTTTATTTTTTCAATGCTGAAGAAAGTATTTTATGACAATCAATTTGGTGGTGTAAAAACATTCTTCGGCTTGAACATCCCCAAATTTATAGAAACTTTTTAATCCAAAGGAATCTTTGAAGCTTCAGCATTATCTCAGACTTTAGGTGGATTTCATTGGGAGATTTTCTGGCTCAAATGAATCACCTAGCTCTTCCTTGATCTAGAGCTTTCTCCTTCAGGTAACCTAGAGTCTCCATTATGGCCCATGATACATAGTATACCTGGCTCTGCCAGTGACAGACAGGTCAAGATATGCCTGCAGTATTAATTTTGACTATTCCAATGTTGTGCCACTAGCCACATATGTCCATTTAAAATTGAAGTTAAATTATGTAATTAAAAACAAATTAAGTTTAAAATTCTGTTCCTCAGTTGCACTAGTCACACTTAAGTGCTTGACAGTCACATGTGGCTGGTGACTACTGTACGGGACAACACAGCTACAGAGCATTTCTTTCATTGCAGAAAATTCTTTTGGACAGTGCTGCCCTTGAACTTCACTCATGCCACTTAGGTAAAAACATGGAATATGTGAGAATTTTTTAATATATAAATGGAAAATAATATGATAAAATGGATCTGGGCATAGACATTTCTAACATTAACTATTTTGTTATATTATATAATATCTAGTCCAGTGTTTTACCAGAGATGCCTAGTAATTAAGAATTTAGGCTTTGGAGACAAGCCGTCTGAGTTCAGGTCCTGCCTTCACCATTTCCTAGCTGTGTGATCTTGGGCAAGTTATTTAACTAAGGCCCTAGTTTCCTTAACTGTAAAACAGACTGAATGAGTTTCTTAATGTGATTGTTAAGGTCAAAGGAGATAAGGCTTGTAAAAATACTTGTATATTTTTATAGCACAGTGTCTAACACTTATAAGCTATCAACATAAACATAAGGCATCATTGCTATTATTATTTATAGAAATGTAATTTTTAGCCCAAAGTACTAATCACAGAATGTGTGCATAAACAAGATGTAGCACTTTCTTAAATGAATTGGATTTGATAGGAAGCAAGCGGAAAGCAAATTCATTCTTTCCCATTCCTGTCCCTTTAATCCCATTCTGCTGAATTGTTCTTCCCTTCCCTTGGGTGAAATTGAGGCTGACTCCATAGCTTTTCATGTGATATAAGTATCGTTCCCAGGGAATTAAACAGTCTAGTTCAGTTCAATACATAAGCTTTAATTTCTCATCTCATTCAGCTCATCTCAGTTCTGGCTAAAACTCTGAAATGGAAAGGTGGGTTGGGGTGGTCTCTTTCCCCCTTCTTCCCAGTTCTGGTACTCCTTCCTCATTTACTAGGCTGCTTCAGGATTCTCTGGAATTGGGGAGGGGGAGGATGGGTGGGAAAAATATACACACTGGAAAGGTCTTCCCTAGCTCTCTCGGCTCTCCACTATCTCTGCTGTGGCAGACATGCCAATACCAGCTCATGGTGAGGTTTGATGAGTAATTAGGAGTGCCCCACAGCTGTGGCTTGTCCATCTGCAGGTCCCTGACACAGTGGTGTCTCCAACAGTCAGTCATTTACAGTTTCCTCCCCAGCCTCTGACTTCCAGAGGCTCCTCAGATTCTCCCTGGGGGTGTCACGGCATCCTTGCAGGTGAGCTTTATATTCAGGGTTCATACAAAGATGATTAAAGCTCAGCTCTCTTCGACAGAATCCATATTTGGTCTTCAGAATACATACACTTTTGTCCCACCACTGAGGAGAGAACAGTTAACTCCATTATAGTCTTCTTTTCTCACGCTGCTCTCAGGGGAATCAAGAGTTCATGTTTAAATTTTTTCCGGTGCGAGTCAGATACAACAGCCCATGTCACCTAACTTTCAGGAGACACTGGGATAGCTCTCCTGGTGTGACTCTGAAGCCTCCTCATTTAGTTTGGTTGGTGGGGGGTAGAAGCACTTCCTTCCTCTACACCTTTGTGTGTTGGGCGAGTGGGATGCATAACCTGCTGACAAGCCCTTTTGAGGAAATCTTCACCACCCACATTCTTTAAGTAGAGGTGGTGAGCCAGACTCCACCATCGTGTGTGCTGGGAGCTTACACACCAAGCTTTACAGTGTCTTAGCCTTGAGTTGATGATCTCCACTCAACTGGTTTTGGCCTAATTATACTCAGCATTTGGGCTGCCACTCAAATTCTAGGACAAGAGGAAAATTGATTTAACATTCTGTTCTAATTGTGCTCATGGAGGTTGTAAGATGGATACTTAGGCAAAGTAGGAAGCAGTCGGCTTTCAGGGATTCAGAAATCATCACTTAATGCTCAGGATATAGCTGCTGACTAGTACTTCAGTGTATTTAGACAAGGAACCAGGGCAAAAAGGATTTCAAGAGGGTCATACACATTGCATGGTGATCAATGGAAGGCTACAGGGTTTCTTGGTAAAGACCTTTTCTTCTTTATAACTTTTTTTCTTTACTGTGGCAATCTGTCGTTTAAAGAAGCTGCCCCTGAACTTTGGCTTTTCATTGTTAGATTGGTCTGGGCATTCATCTCTGTTTCGCTGATCACACTGGGTGGTAAAAGAAATGTTGATCTAGTGACAAAGAAAAATGACCTGTTCTATTCCTTGGCCATAACATAGCTTCTGAATGTAGTAGTTCTGTTAGACTTGACTCCTCCCCTGTCTATGACAGGGATGCCATGCTCCACTGTCCTTTATTAACCATTTTCTTATTTCCCAGAGATACAGCCTGGGAGTTAGGTGACCCTCCCAATTAATGATCATTCTGGTCACACATAAAAAGAACATAAAAATGGTGACATAATATATAATGTATAAGATAATATTTATAATATATAAATAATATTTAAAGTACAAAGTGACAGTATTAGTAATGATAGTCATATTAAGCCAGAGATATTTTAATATATACAGAATGAGTAAGCAATAATAGTAGATCTCCACTGATTTGGATAAAATGAATATAGTAACCAAATTAATAAAACCAGTGATACCTTCTACTTACAATATAGTTATATTACTTTTATGTAAATTATTCTATGGTATTTAGAAACAGTTTGCTCTTTTAAATAGGTAATCATTTGCTTTGCAACATTCTACTTTTTTTGTGTAAAATGCCAGCATTTTTTCATAAGAAAAAAGATACACGTCAACCTAATTTTCAAATTGTTTTGTTAAATCTGTGAAGATTTTCTGTACTTGATACTCATCACGGGGTTAAAAAATGCATTTAGGGACTTCCCTGGTGGCGCAGTGGTTCAGAATCTGCCTGCCAATGCAGGGGACACGGGTTTGAGCCCTGGTCCGGGAAGATCCCACATGCCGCGGAGCAACTAAGCCCGTGAGCCACGACTACTGAGCCCGCACGCCTAGAGCCCATGCTCCGCAACAAGAGAAGCCACCGCAATGAGAAGCCTGCGCACCACAACGAAGAGTAGCCCCCGCTCACCGCAACTAGAGAAAGCCCACGGGCAGCAACGAAGACCCAACACAGCCAAAAATAAATAAATAAATAAATAAATGCATTTAAAATCATCTCATTAACTCCTAAGAAAATGAAATTGGATTTTTATTTATCCATTCTTTTTGGGTGGGTGGGGGTGGTTCAGCTAAGTTCCATGATTGTGCACAGTTATGCACAATTATGGAGACTCTCGCCAGGGCTCAGTGATGTTCTCCACAAGCTTCCACTCCCTATGGCTGAACTTCAGCAGGGGGCACTTATGCCCCATGAGATCCTGTGCCAGAGCCCTAGAATTTCATCACTGAAAAGACTTTCAAATCTGGAACTAAATCCACATGAAACCAGATGCAGGCTACTGGAACAATAACTGGTTTTGTGTGTCTTCTCTGTAGGGATTCCTGCTGACTTCATAGGTCGTCACCTTCGGGGGCTTTCCTGACCAAACATATCATTTGTACAGAGTAATGTCAAGGCTTAGAAGCCATGGATATTTGGAAGGAACTAACTGATACCAGACTCTTGACTAACAGTACATAATGGATCATTATGCAATCTTCAACCCAAGCTAGGGTATGAAGGATAATTTGAGCTTTTAAGATAAAAATTAGCTATACAGGCTTTCTAGAGAGAAAATTTAAGCCTTAATGGCAGGGGTGAATGTCAGAGATGAACCCAACCGTCTGCTGAGTATGCCGATCTCCGTTGTGTTTCTTTGGCATTTTTCTCACGTGTTTCTTCTGACGTGCAAACCAAGCAGTAAAAGCATAATATTGATCTCAACCTTTTATACCCTTAGGAGAGGACCCCTCCATTCTTTTATTGTTTTTGCAAGCCTGTGATTACAAGGCTTTGACATTTGGGTAAAAGTAAATGCTACAGCAGAAATTGTTATGTTAATGATTTTCCAAGATCTAAATATTTAATATTCTGGCTATGTTTTCCATGCTTGAATGAGATTGTGTGAGAATATTATATTACTTTTTAAAAAATCTTCATATAATGGTGTAAAATTCTTTTCTTCTTTTTCTAGGCTGTTAGTTAATTTCTCATATATTTAACAGAGCCTCACTTTAAGAATGGGACTTTTTGTTTCTAAATTTATTTATTTACTTATTTATTTTTGTCTGCGTTGGGTCTTCATTGCTGCAAGCGGGCTTTCTCTAGTTGCAGTGAGCGGGGGCTAATCTTTGTTGTGGTGCGCGGGCTTCTCATTGTGGTGGCTTCTCCTGTTGCAGAGGACGGGCTCTAGGCACGTGGGCTTCAGTAGTTGTGGCTCGCGGGCTCTAGAGCCCAAGCTCAGTAGTTGTGGCGCACAGGCTTAGTTGCTCTGTGGCATGTGGGATCCTCCCAGACGAGGGCTTGAAAGAATGGGACTTTTCAATGCCTATCTTTTATTGCTAAGAGAGGCAGAATTGCGTAGTAATTAAGAATGTAAACTCCAGAGTTCTCCACTTACCTTTGGATCTTGGCTTTCCCACTTAGTAATGATGTGATCTCATCAATAAAATGAGGAAAATGATAGTATTCACTTTCCAGAATTCATTCATTCCACAAATACTTGCTGAACGTCATTTGTGTGCCAGAAAGTTTGCTAACCACCCAGAATACAAAAGTTAGCAACACCACAGGGTTATTGCCTTTCTGGAATTTACAATTTCATATAGAAATGTTGTCTCCTGATGATCAGTCCACTTGGTTTTATTCTAAATTTAGTAATGAGTTTAGATTTGCTTAATTGTTTAGACTCTGGTCATCGATAACAGATTAAACTGTTTAGAGTGAATGGTTATGAATACACTAATTTATTTTGCAATAGGTTGGGTGGAATAATATATAAAAACTTAAAACAAACTTGCAGCTGTAAAATAAATAAGTCACAGGGACGTAATGTACACATAAGGAATATAGTCAATAATATTGTAGTGTTGTATGGTGACGGATGGTAACTGGACTTATTGTGGTGATTATTTCATAATGTATAAAAATATTGAATCACTGTGTTGTACACCTGAAACTAGTATAACATTGTATGTTAAGTATAACTTTAAAAAAAAGATTACTGGGGCTGCCCTGGTGGTGCAGTGGTTAAGAATCCACCTGCCAATGCAGGGGACACAGGTTTGAGCCCTGGTCCGGGAAGATCCCACATGCCACAGAGCAACTGAGCCCCGTGCGCCACAACTACTGAGCCCACGTGCCACAACTACTGAAGCCGGCACGCCTAGAGTCCGTGCTTCGCAACAAGAGAAGCCACCACAATGAGAAGCCCGCGCACCGCAATGAAGAGTAGCCCCCGCTCGCCGCAACTAGAGAAAGCCCACTCGCAGCAATGAAGACCCAATGCAGCCAAAAATAGATAAATAAAATAAATAAATTTAAAAAAAGATTACTTACACCTACATCTAACACCTACTAGTTGACATCTAGTAGGATGTCAACTAAAGAGTAAATATGGGTGTATAATCTAAAACAAAACAAAACAAAAAAAACCCCAATATACTCCTGAGCCTTATTACATGTTTTGGTTTGAGCATTACCAGGTTGCAAACTGTCTTTTTGGTGTGTGCACAATAAACTTTTACTAATCACTAAAATAAAACTGAAACCAAACCAACACCACCCCCACCCCAGAAAAAAAAACAAGGGAAAAAAAGGATAGAAAGTGAGAGTGGAGATAGAAAGTGAGTGTTATGGGTAGAAGAGTAAATAAGATATTAGGAGGAACTCATGTGGATATTATGAGTGAATTTTCATTTTATTATACAGAGAAGTTATGAGGGAAGCATTCGAGAGATATGAGGTCTATATTATCATGGCAAAAATGAAAACAAATATTCTTTTGATCTTGGCAGGCTGAAATTAAAAGAGAATTGCAGTAGTCAAGATCACACAGTGTCTAAAAGTATATCTTTTTATTTTAAGCAGTACATTTGGAAACAAAAAAATAGAAATCTATGTGTAAAGAAGGAGATTATAAAAAAGTAAGCTTTTCATGAAATCAGCTGCTTGATCAGTTGGAAAAAATTAAAGAATATTAGTGATTTCTTAAAAATTCATATAATTCTGAGTTATATTACATTTCACATTCAAAAACTTCTTTCTGCTTCTTTCCCAAGCCAGGTCTCCACCAAATAACTTAAATGATATAAAGCTGTTCCCTGAACCATTCAGACATTGTATCATAATTATTAAGTATGTGCAAAATTTAAAATATAGGAGTATAAATCATAATTTTAAAAATCAAATTATACTCCTTAAAGTAACTTATTATTAAAAATAATTCCAATATATTTTAAAGTAATTTTAAGAGAATCAAGGAACTTACTATTTAAACATAAAACAGTGCGAATTCTATTAGAGATTCAAAATAATTTTAAGTGAATAAATTTGTTTTATATACTCAATATTTAGAGGAGTAAACCACTAGTATTCTTTTGAACAGTAACTGGAGAATTGTGAAGGTACTTAATTGCAAATACAATGTTTGAAGAGCTTTTCTTTTCTAGAAGCACTCTGCTTCTGTTGCTTCTATGGAACTATTTTGCTGGGGAAAGAGCCCTGCAATTCCAAGCTCCCTCTCCTCCCCTTCTTTTCCCTTCCCCTCCCCCTACTCCCTTACACAAACAGGCAGCCCTGGCTAATTACACTGCCTCTCAAGAGGGAAAAGGCTACAGCCTCCCAGATATCAATTACAAACCCTGGTTAGGACTCTGGCCTCTGCTGAACCCCATTAATTCTCCAGACTGCTTAAACATCATCAATCAAAAAAAAAAATCAGATTGTGACACTGAACAGTAAACTGTTCTTAGCTGGGAAAGTAGAGGGATGGTAATATGGTCGTTCGACAGTTGCTGCTGTAGGATTATGTGTGCTACAATGCAAAATTGAGAGGGTCAGAATCACTATTTGTTGGTACTTTGAAAGCCTGGGGAATACTTGGTTAAGTGTTGTTTGGGGCATTTAAATATATATTGGCGTATGAATACAGAGGATTGCAAGAAACTTTTACTATTGGGGGACAAGGTGTTAAGTGCGTGCTATCTTCTAAAATAATATATGAAAGATTATAAAATGAGCCACATCCTGCTGTGTAAGAGGAAAGCTTTTGAAACACTTTGGGGACCTCTATAAAGAATTTTGTAGCTAGCAGAGATGATATAGAGAGAGCCTCCAGTGAAGATTAATTTCAAGATATTCTGGGATGGATTTTCGAAGTGATAGCATGCTGGTGAATGTACAAGTAAAATTTGGCTGTTCAAGCACCATTTCGGCTACCTTCAATTAAATTACAAGCAAAAGCTGTGTATAAAGTAGACATAAATAAGTATTTTGCAACCATGTGGCCTGTCTCCAAACCCTGATGAATAAATGAGAATACTTAAGTGACATTGGAGGGAAAAAATAGTTGGAAGAGTTTTTTTCTATACTATAAACATATAAAGACATTGACCAAAAACATTCACATACAGTAAAAATGCATACAACACTTTATAGATGATGATAATTTCTCAATTTCAATGATACTCAGGTCTTCAAATTGTATCATAAAATGCAGTGAGCCATTCATTTCAGACAGACTCAATGGATAAAGAATCTTCAGTGAGATGGGACATGATAAAATACAAGGAAGTTTTAACTTTTGGCCCAATATTTACAAGTATTAGCTATGGAATGAGGAAGGTTTCATAAAGGATATTGGAACTGTATTGTTCTAGGCAATGGAGTTTGAACAAATGTTCCAAAAAGGTACCAGTTTTTAGCCCTTCACTCAGTGTTCAAGGAACTTCACCATATGGTCCTAGCCTACTTCTCCAGTGCTGTTTACATGCATGTCCCTGTAGCCTAAATGTGTCCTGTTCTGTGACCAAGAGGAATTGTTTATTGTCTGTTGTACATACCCCATAATCCTCACCTTGATGTATTTGCTCATACGCAGTCCATTGCCTTTCTCTGCATGCCCAACCTGCTATTTAAGATTCAGCTCAAATGTTCCTCCACCAGGAGTCCTTGATGGATCTCTCCAGCTATTCCTGGTGACTTAGCACTTTCCACATTGTTTTACAGTTATTTGTGAGCACACCTTACCTACCTGCACTAGACTTCTTTAGGGTAGGGTCTCTCTCTGATTCATCTTTCCAGGCTTTATAGGAACTGTAACAGTAATTGCATAAAAAAGACTCCTCATAAGTATGTATTCAGTGAATGCGTAAATTAAAAGATCTGTTACAAATAAGATTTGGGGGAAAATGCAAATGTTTTATTTGTCCTTCATGGAACTAGTTATTTGTTGTACTAGTTTGTTACAAACTAGTAATTTGTATAACAAATTACCCCAAAATTTAGCAGCTTAAAGCAACACACATTTATTATTTCTCAGTTTCTGTGGATAAGGAACTCTGGCATGGCATAGCGGGGCTCTCTGAGTGAGGAAATTAAAGTGTCACTGAGGACTGAGACCTCATCTGAAGGCTTGACCGGGGAATGCTGTTGGACTGAGACCCTCAGGTCCTTGCTGTCTGTTGGCTGGACGCTCCTGCAGTTTCCTGCCACATTGGCTCCTCCAGCATGAAAGCATTTTTAATGGAAGCATATAAGCTGAGAAGTCAAGAGAGAGAATCTACTAGTAAGGCAGAAGTCACAATCTCATGTAACCTAATTACAAAACTGACACCCACTCGCCTTTGCCATATTCTATTGGCTAGAAGTGAGTCATTGGTCCCATTCACATTCAAGTGGAGAGGATTATACAATGGCATAAATACCAGGAGGTAGGGGTCCCAGGGGTCATCTTAAAAGCTGCCTACCACATTTACTGAAATGTATACTATGCACTTTAAGAGTTCTTTGCCCTTCCTTATACTATAACTTGCCTTATAGTAAGTAAACTCAGACTTCTGAGTTTACAAAGCTTGTCAATTCTTTGAGGTCCAGATCAAATACTACCTTCTTACTAATGTCTTCTTGGATTCCTCCTTTCGTTATAAACCCATAATAGTTTGTGTCCTTTCTCATAGCTCACATTTAATTCTGAATTCACCAGGATAAATATGGTCAGTCCACCTTTGCCTGCCATAATTATTTTCCTATCGACAAGGGGAAGAGCATGAAACATCAAGATCGGAAGACTTATTTTCTAAAGGCTAAGTCTCTTGCAGGCAAATAGTACTATAGCTTGAGTGAAAAGATAATAGATAATGGGAGATAAGTTTCGGAGGACCTATTAGAGCTGAGTGAATATTGTCATGTGTCTTACAAAATTTAGGATTAAAAGTAATAACCCAGAAGAGACATCTAACACAGTGCTTGGCATACAAAGGGAGTTCAATCAATGGTTGGTGCCTTCCTTTTTACTTTTCTTTTCCCCCCTTCCCAATATTCCCCCTCCCAACACATACACTATTTGAAAATGCTGCTTGAATTATAATATCAGGATTTGTTAAGTCATTTATTGAATCATTCAAGAAGTTTTCAAACAATTATTGAGCATCTCCTAGTACCAGGCAGTACTCTAGACATTAGGGATACATAAGTGAGCAAATGGAAAAAAATATCTTTTCTTGCAGTGGAGCTCGCATTTTACTAAAGGGAGCCAGACATTAACCAATTGTGGCAGATGGTGACAAGTTCTATAAAGAAAAATAAAGTGAGGAAGGAGATAGAATGATGAGGTGGATACTATTTTATACAGGATGATGCAGTGATATTTAAGTATAAACCCGAAGGAAGTGAGGGAATTAAACCATGTGACTATTTGGTGGAAGAGAGTTCCAGGAGGAGGGAAGAGCAATTACAAAAACCTTACAGTAGGAGCATGATTGCTGCTGGAGGAACAGGAAGGAAGCCAGCAGAGCTAGAATAGAATAAACCAGGGGAAACGATAAGAGATAAGGTTAGATAGGTAGCTTGGGGGTAAAGAGTTAGGTAGTGTAGCAGGTCACGTATGATCCTGTACCTCATAGCAAGACTAGGGCTTTTAGCCTCAGTAAGATAGGGAGCCATTGGAGGGTTCTCAGTGGAATATTATGGTCTGACAAATATTTCTAAAGGATCTCTCTAGCTGTCATATAATGAGTAGAATTTAGGAGGCAGGGATGGAAAGAGACAGACCAGTAAGCAAGTAGGCTATTGCAACACCCCAGGGAAAGGTGATGAAAGTTTGAAGTAGAACCAACAGGATTTTCTGATTGATTTGATATGGGCTATAAGAGAACAGGAGTAGTAAAAGATGACCCTGAGATTTTTGGCCTAGATGACTAGAAGAATGGTGTCACCGTTGTCTGAGATGGAGAAGACTTTGGGAGGAACTGGCTCAGCAGCAGGAAGAATCAGTAGTTTAGTGTTGGATATGCTAAGGTTGAGGTGTCTACTGAACATTTAAAATGAGATTTCAAATGGGAGTTTAGCTTTATGGAGTTCAGGAGAGAGGTTGTATTCTAAAGATGTAGATTTGGGAGTCATCAGCATGTAGATGGTATTTAAGAGGTCAAGCAGGGACTAGATGTGTACAGAGAGAAGAGGTCCTAGGGCTGAGTCCTGGAGCTATCCAGTGCCAAGAAGGCCTTGTGTATCCGGAATGGTGTGTCCTATTTCACCGATTCTTTGGCAGAGCTTCAAGCTTTTGGTTCTCTGGAGGAGAAGGGCTCACTGCCCACTCAGTCTGCTGATGAGAGGTCCCTTCTCATGGGAGAGTGGAATCAGAGTATGGTGAGAAAGAGCCGGAGGTAAAACCCTCAGCCAAGGGAACCAGTAAAGGGGAATTTTGCTGGGTTGCTGTAAGATTTGTGTAAAGATCAGCTTCAGGGGCTGAAGTGGAAACAAATACCCATCAGCCTCTTAGGGAGAAAGGGCCATCTTCCCAGCTGAACCCCTACACCTACATTTTATTCTGGCAGTATTCCGGAGAACTAAAAGTTGTAGACAATAAAAAGGTTAAAAATTAGTAATAAAACAGAAAAAAAAATAAGATTGGGCAGTTCAGTAAAGACTAAATATTGGAAACTAGGTTAAATAATTGACCCCTTTTCTGCAAACCACCTTCCCCCATCCCCGCCCACCAAAGAACATAAGATAAAAGAAAGGGGAAGGCAGCGAGCAAACCATGAGGTAAGAACAATTAAGATAAAATAAAATTAAAAACTAAGGGTCAGAGAGAATAAAAGAATAACCCAAACAAGCTAAAGTGATAAAAAAAAGAAAGTAAACAATGATTTCAAAGCCCAAGAGGTTAGCTAAATTCAGCTAACCAGCTGAATTCACTAAGCAGTAGCACAAGTTCCAAAGATCAACCCGATTTCCTTAAGCTACAGCCGAAAAGCCTGTAACACATTTCTTCTTTAATGGCCTGGCCTCGGCAGGCAGCTGCCCGCTGGGCAGAAGAGGGGCCCTGACTTTTTTCCCCATACCTCTTCTCTCTAATTCCTGGCAAAATTTTTCTTTGATTCTGTAGCTCCTGTCTCCCTGCTCTTCCACAGGAATGTGTATCGGGTAGCCATCTCTCTCTATTGTGACTCTACCCTCTGGCTCTAACTGGTGGAGTAGAGGTAAGCACCTGACCCAAGTTGGATCATTCAGGGTCTCTTTCCTAGAAATCTGGATTTGTGACTGAGACCCACTCAGTTAGGGCTGGCTTCTTTAATAATAATAATAATAATAACTGTAGTAATAAATAATATTTATTGAAGATATATATGCTAGACATTGATCTTTAAATATGGTTTCTTGGTTAAGTAGCCTTATGAGGTAAGTGCTATTTTTGAAGAAACTGAGATCAGAGAGGTTGACTTGTCCAATGTCACACAGCCTAAATGGCAGAATTAGGATTTAGACTCACGTCTGTCTGACCCTGGAGCTCATGATCTTAGCTTTCATGCAGTACGGTCTCTTTAAACAGAGAAGATAGAAACTTGGGAACCATGGGATGGCTGTGTTTTGCCCACGTGAGCAGAGAGCAAAGAATGAACTGATGCTAAGGTGCATATAGGAGCCAACGTGAGAGAGGGAGATCCCTGAGCTTCTCTTTTGAGTCTAGGCTCTATTCTATGACCACGTGTCACAAACCACCCCTGCTTCCCCATGTAAATGTTTCTTTTGGGGGCTTAAGCTATCAGTTGAATTTCTGGAACTTGCAACCAAGAATTCTAACTAATTCTAGTGCCATTCCTTGATGTGGGCAAGGGAGGACCTCAAAGGTCCAAACTTCCCCTGTTTGCCGTGCTTCTCCTGCTTGCTAAGGAGAAGTGGCCTCTCCTCTTTGGCTCTCAGTCCCCTTTCTCTGTCACTCTTTTCCCAAACTGTGGGCCTTTGAGTAAGACGATTAATAGTCCTGTGTGTGTGTGTGTGTGTGTGTGTGTGTGTGTGTGTGTGTGTGTGCGTGCGCGCGCGTGCGCACTTGCTCCTAAAGCACTCTACATATTTTGCAAATGATGGATCTTAATAAACTGCTTGTTTAGGTAAATTGATATGATAATGTTTATATATTTCCTTATATAAATGTGCTTTCTTCCTAAAGTATGTACTTGGGAATGACTAAAAGTGTATCTTCCCAGAATCAAAAGGTCATATATTACATGATTTTATTTATATGAAATATCCAGAACAGGTAAAACTATAGAGACAGAAAACAGACTGGTAGTTCCCAGGGACTGGGGGAAGCGGCAGAATGGTGAATGTACTAAATTCCCTCAATTGTTCACTTTGTAATGGTTAATTTTATGTTATGTGAATTTCAACTCTATTGTTTAAAAAATTAACAATAAAAAATCCTAAGTTCTGGAAGGGAAAAAAAAAAAGGCTATCTTCCATTTAGACGGTACCTATTTGAGCCTGAAGTCATCATGTTGAGAACTCTTTCTGGGCATGGAGGCAGGGGCTTCCTGACCCCTGTCTTGTTACAATGCTTTCTTCAT
Organism: Eubalaena glacialis; assembly: GCF_028564815.1. Classification (NCBI taxonomy): domain Eukaryota; kingdom Metazoa; phylum Chordata; class Mammalia; order Artiodactyla; family Balaenidae; genus Eubalaena; species Eubalaena glacialis. Next base: position 43,734,557 of record NC_083726.1, read on the forward strand.
CTGAAATAAAGGAGTCAGAACTCTCATCAGGAGAGCATGGCACAGCAAGACTTACTTTGTCCCATTCCCACAAGATAATCTATGTGAATTATAACCAAAGACTTGAAGAGAATGGGGCTGGTCTCTAGTCTTTATAAATGTATCTCACATGTTGTCTTGAGAAGTTCTGTGGGGTCTCCACTTTGTCATCTCTATTGCCTAATAGAGAAGCGTATCTCTTAGTTCACTAAGTGGAAAAGGAAAAGTACATGTTTTTGCCCCCACCGTAAATAATCTGAGATATAAAATGGGAGGTAGGTAGACCTCAAGGGAGGGTCAGATAGTGTCATCACTGCTTGAAAATGGTAATCTTTCTATTGGTCCTTCTAGGGTAAAGGCAGTCTGAAATCTCTGCCTAGAACTTGAACAACAGTGAAGAAGAGCACCTTTATCATCAAAGGTAAGAAGCCAGTGCTGGTGACTACTTAATGTCATCTTATGTATAAAACAAAGAAATGTTACTGGAAAACCCTACTTCTGGATGCCTGTCTCTTAGAGTTCAATTTTGTACCCATTAAATTATAAAAGGAATGATTTACTACTTTTTGACCCTGGCAGGGAAAAAGAACCTTCCTTGATTTTTGTATAAACATACTCCTAAGGTTATTCCTTTGTCAGTGTTCTTGGAAATTCCTTATTTACAGAGTTCAGGTGGCTTCTAATTCTTGGCCAAGTTCATGTTTATCAAAATAATCAAGATGAATCACAGACTTTCAGAACTAGAAAGGTTGCAACTTCCTCCTTTTTAGGGAAGGATCCAGAAAATGAGATTCAGAGAGATTGACAGGCTTTTGCTGGGACAGAAGAAATAGTGGCAAGAAACATCCACTACCTGATGCTACAATGTCCCCATTAGATGATGGAGTCCAGCACTTTGGGGATCTTGAGATTAGATTTTTTTTTCCTATTTTAATTGGGAGGAAATGAAGATATTTATGTGACCTAATGTCCTCTTTACTTCTTAAAAAGAAGCACTGTCTTGTATTACCACAATTCAACAATATATTTAGAGGGTCATAGACCCATGGAACTTTCAAATATTTTCAGAGTTCTCCCTGCCCACCCCTTTCCCTGACACATCACTTCTTGAATGCCATTCCTTCTAAGAGGTTGTCTGGCCTCTGCTTCAACATTTGAAGTGACAGGAAACACTACTTCATGAAGCAACAGACTTCATTTTTGTGTGCCTGTACTTATATGCTCTTCTCTCATAAATACAGAGTTGGGATCACAGCGTATATGCACATATTTTGTAGTCTCCTTTTTGCAATTGACATGCCACAGATATTTTTCATATTGATACAAAGCTCCCATTATGGCAATTATAAATAGCTTCATATACTGTATAATTTCCTTAACCAAAATGTATATAACCATGCCTTAAATTTTTACTTTTATAAATAGAATTCAATCCTATTTTGGCTTGGACAGTTTGGTTATTAGACCATAAAGAGGTCAAGATTGAATTTTCACTCCTTGGCTCTAATTGTATCTTCTAGAACAGCACTGGAGAAATCTAATCCCTCTTCCATGAGACAGTTCTTTTCAGTGTCTTTTAAAAAACTATCATGTTCCTCTTAAAATGTGTCTCTTCCAAAGTAAACATCCTTAGCAATTTCAGTCGTTCCTCACAAGTTGTGGTTTCCAGACCCTTCACAAGATTGTTTGTTCTCCTCTGGATAAGCTCCAATTTGTTCATGTCCTTAGTAAAGCATGGTGCCAGAATTAACTGCCATAATAGCAATAACCATAATAATAATAACCACCATTTATTAAGTGTGCACAATGTTCTAGGAACTGGGCTAAAGGCTTAGCTCGTTCAATCTTTACAAAACCCTCTAATGTATGTGTTATTATCCTTATTTTTTTAATGAGGAAACCAGTTTTAATATGTTAACTAGCGTGTCCAAGGTCACACAGATATGAAGTGCACAGCTAAGATTAAAATATGCTCTGCGTTCTGAACCACTTTATAATGCTCCAGAATTTTCTGGCCTTGTAAAATTTAGGAGCTAGATATTAAACTTTTGTGAGAACATCTTAAGACTTCATTATCTTGTTTGATGATTTCATGTTTATGGAAAGTATGGCAGAGCTCAGTTCTTCCAGGATAGGCTTAAAAAGACTAATTTATTCATTTGTCAAACACTTACTGAGTGCCTACTTCCTGCCAGACCCTATTTTAGAAGGTGGCAATACAGAGATAAGCAAGGTAGACAAGTGTCCTTCTTTCATGGGGCTGACATTCTGTTGGGGAGACAGACATTCTATAAGTAAACAAATAAATAACCGTGGTAACTTCAGATGGTGGTAAGCAATATAAAGAAAATAAGACAAAGTAATGTGCTAGAGAGTAACTGTGTTGGGGCCTGGGGGGAAGACAGGATGAGGTTTGGTGATCAGAGGAGGCTTCTTGGTGATGTCTGGCCTTAGACCTGAATGATGAGAAGGAACCAGCCACGTGAAGGCCTGAGGATCTGGGGGAAGAACATTCAAGTCTCAAGAAATGGCAAGGGTGGGCTTCCCTGGTGGCGCAGTGGTTGAGAGTCTGACTGCCAATGCAGGGGACACGGGTTCGAGCCCTGGTCTGGGAAGATCCCACATGCCGCGGAGCAACAAAGCCCGTGAGCCACAACTACTGAGCCTGCGTGTCTGGAGCCTGTGCTCCGCAACAAGAGAGGCCGCGACAGTGAGAGGCCCGCGCACCGCGATGAAGAGTGACCCCTGCTCGCCGCAACTAGAGAAAGCCTGCGCACAGAAATGAAGACCCAACACAGCCAAAAATAAATAAATAAATTTAAAAAAAAAAAAAAAAAAGAAGTGGCAAGGGCAAAGGTCCTGGGATCAAAATAAGCTTAGTGAATTCCAGAAACATAAAAAGGCCCATGTGGCTAAAAGCAGAGTGAACAATGGAAGAGCAGAGGGGGATAACTTCAGAGTCAGGCAGGGGTAGATCACATAAGGTCCTACAGGCCATGCGAAGGATTTTGGATTTTTTCTAAGTGTAATGGGAAACCCATGTTGAGTTTTATGTCAAGCGGACTGATCTAATTCATCTTTTTAAAAGATGGCATCTCTACTGTGTAGAGAACGGATTTTAAGGGGCAAAAATGAAAACAGGGAGATGAGTCAGGAGGCAGGCTATTACCCGGTCTTGGTAAGAAACCACTGTGGTTCAGATCAGGTGGTAGCTGATCCAACTGTGACTCAAATCACTGGAGAGAAATGGATGAGTTCAGAAAAAATGGAGGAAGAGTAGACAGAAATTTCTGGTAAATTGAATGTGGTAAGAGTTAGAAATTGATTTAACTCTTAGATCTGGGGGCTGGTGGGAGTGTTGCACATACTTGTACCGGATGTAATATATACAGGTATCTAGAAGTGTGTATACAGACCTCTATATACTTTGTACAGGCCATTGACACGTTAATTATTTCTCACCAGAGTCCTATGATGTAGCTAGTATTTCCCAAAGCTATTTCTGACAAAGAAACTGAGATTTAGAGAGACTAAATAACTTGCCTCAGGTCATGTAGGTAGTAAATTGGGAAGCCAAGATTTGCAGCCAGGTGTGCCAGGCATCAAAAGCAGTGCACTTTCTCCTATGCGACAGCGCCACCCCTGGAGCTCTGATCAAGATCGCAGCTTGCCCGTAAGGGGAGAGGTAAAGAATACATACATACAGAGTCACACGTGAGGGGCTCCATATGCCACAAGGCAATACCAAGGGGCTCCATATTGCCACAATTCCCTCTGGTTCCTTGAAGGGCTATTTTCCATTTTTGGAATCTTATGTCGAAGAGATGTGAGCACATTGGATGGAGTCAGAAGTAAATGAAATGATTAAGCAGATGGAGAAAATGACTTCTGAGAAATGAAAAGATTGCAGCTCTGCTTGGTGATGACTAAAGAGGACATCAGACTATAACTATTTCATCGGTGGAAGCAGCAGGAAGAGGGGAATAGTTATTTTTTTTTTTTCTTCAGAAAGTAGAGAGGAATTGCATGAAGGGACAGGCAAAGAATAGAGTTCCTGAATCTACTCTTAACTTTATGACGTTGGTGGCTTATCATGACTTTGTGTCTGAATATTCTCATCTCAAAGGAATGAGCTATGATTGAGGTAGTCTCTCTAGAAAGGCATCAAAATCCACAGAAAACATTTCTTCTTCCTTGTATTTATTCACTGATCACTATTTATTAGTTCTCTACTTTGCAAGAAGAGGATTTGGGGCCAAAATATGGGTGTCCATTTTGAATATTCTTATTTTACAATGAAACCTTCTTTTAAACGAGGCAGCTATTATCATGACAGTTAGTCCAAGTAATCGTCTCTGTGCGATCAGAATTAATCATACACTGAAACATAGTAACTATCATCATGTGACAGAGTCTTAAAGGAGTCTGGAGAGAAAGGATGATGCTGGTACCATGGATCCCTATTGTCTAAATCATGCTACACTCTAAAGAATGGAGAGGCTAAAGTTTCAAACACAGGCTAGTGATTTCCTTGCATTTGCCACAATGTACGTTTATCTGCACATTTGTTATTGAAATGAGAGAACACGACTGCTTGATAACAGGGACAACTATCTGATACATTGCATGAATTATCTCCTCATATACAGTATGAAAATTATATCTATCAGGCTGCAAAGTCGGAGAACTTCAGTATATCAGTTACTTCTGGGCTGCTTGCAAAAGCTAAAGCCACTGAGGGAAAGGCTGCTTGAAAAACACACCTGTCCTTTTCAGACATTTTTGAAATATATTCTTTTTCTGATGTTTTTGGCCCTCTGCCCTTGCTTCTAAATCATGGTTGGGAGGCCATCCTGTGACCCGAAGGTTAAAGAGAAATCCAAGCGGATGTGCTGTCTTAATGGGCTTTGAATAAGCTCCCAAATGACACTTTTTTTCAGGGTTGCTTATACAAGTTACACCTGCAAAAATGGGACTGAGTCCAGTAAGAAAGGACATAACATTTTCCTGAATATGCAAAAAATGAGTGGGGTGTAGTCTGTATTCCTGTAGGCTCTTGGCAGCCTCATGGGTAAATGAGCATTTGTTCCGGGTGTACCATCTTTGAGTTGAAAATGAGTCACACACTCATGAAAAGAATGGTGCTATCTTCTTTTGTCTAGCTCTGTATGCTTTTGCAGTTACTGAATTTGTCTTAATGGGAATCTTGATTGTTTCTCTTTTGAGACAAGTTATTAGAATTTATTTTTAATCTGGAACAGGATTCATTTAAATATATTGTCCTTGATTCATAACTTGATTCATGGCCAGTATATAAAATTACAGGAATTTTCTATGGGGGAAAAATCTTTCAGGTTCATATAATCATCTAGAAGCATAGGTTGGTTTCCAAGTGTTTCAACTAGTTTGCTTTGAAAATAGTAAGTATATTGTGTTGCTGTCTACTGTGTACCAGCCACTGTGCTATGTTTTTTATAGATTATTTCTAATCCATGCAACATGCCCATATGCAAGTAGCAAGAGCCCCTTCTTATAGCAAAGGAAAACAAAGGTTGGAGAGATGAAGGCACTTGCCAAAAGTCACAGAGCTGGTCATTGAATGAACTTGCATTTGTACCCATTTCTGTCCAACTTCAGGGTCTATACTACCTCCATATGACACTTTGCCTCTTTGATAAGGTCATTTGATGACAAGTTTGCCCCAAATTCTTACTAGAAAAAGACAGGTCATGAAGTAAAAGAATTAGCAATAGTATCCCCCCATTTTTATATTTTGTTGATTAGAAATCACTTCTGGTCTTTCCCAGATGTGCAAAGAGGCTCCTTTGAGTACTGGAATAGCCTCCATGATTGAGGGGACTCTGGCTCTAGTCTTGGTTCATCCAGCTCTGCCTGGCTTTGGCCTTGAAACTCCCAGGCCTCAGATATCTGAGAGTATTCTGGGGTATACACAGGGATGAATTCTTGCCCCATTCCAGGTTCTTGGTGAGGGGGAAGAATAGCATACAGATCAGATTCTGATGTAGGCTTGCAGGAGAATTTTCAGACTCCTGGAAGAAGGGGAAGAGACACCAGAGCAGTAAACTTAATAGGAAAAAAAGGAACTTTTCTCAGGGAAGACATCTGAAAAGTATCAGCAGAGGCTGTGGTACCTAAAATTACTGCTGGACTGTCTGCAATTGTAAACCATTATTTCAGGAAAACTTGCTGAACAGCTAGCATGTTAAGGCCAGGAACAAAGAGTTGCACAGTTTGTAGTATTAAGGGCAGTTCAGACACTTTTCCCTAATTTCCTCTTGAAAACTTGGACGGGGCCTGCTTCTGAGGAGTTTACCATTTAAGTTCCCGATTTTTGCTGTGTATTCATTTTGCTTTTCCCTTTGCTCCATTAGCTCTATTTCTACGTACTCGCAACAGTGGAGCCACCGAGGGTGTGGGGCAAATGCCCGGTTGTGGAATTGTGGAAGAGTAACATCTCCAGTCTGAGGGTATCACACAGCTCTGATCTTGATTGGTTTCTTATGTACATTGACTTGGATTCTAGACATTTTTAAAACTGATTACAGAATGTCTAGCCCCCCCAAAAATCACATTTGTTAGTCAAGGCAAATTTTCCAAAGAAGTTTGTTCATGGCTATGTAATGATCTATGCCTGATGTGTGGATTACTTAGCAGTTTGGCTTATTCACATCTATCTCCCCTGTATTTCTTCAAGTGCACATTGGAGAGAACTTCCCATTACCCATTTTCTATTTTTACAACTTGGCATTCACTTCCTCTAGCTACCATATCTGATTACGGGCAGACTCCAGGCTGGCACAGCAAGCTGATGCAACGGGCAGAGCCTCTGCTCACCAGGAAATGAATGAATTCCTTTCCATGACTGTCAGACAGGGGAAAGGGCAGGGTCACGCTCAGCAGGTCCTAGCTCATTCCTCCCCAGCCAGCCACGCCTTCCTTGCAGATGACAAGCCCTATTCTTTTCCTCATTTATCACATCTACTTTTCCTTCAGCGGCACTTCTGCTGAAAGACACTTGTGTCATTTTTATCAGCTACTCCAGCCCTCTCTGAATTTTTACTTCTTTGGTTTCTGTGGCATGTTTAGCCAGCTTCCCCTCTCAATGAATACCTACTTTGATCACACTGAAGGTTGTCTCAGTTATAATATATTCAGTCACTGATATCAGAAAACACAGTTCAAACTGGCTTAAGCCATAAAGTAGAGTTATTGGCTCACAGAACTGGAAGTCCAGAAGTATGTAGGTATCAGGATTGGTTTGATCCAGGCACACAACTGCATCACCAAGGAACTGTTTTGTTTCCTTGTCTCTCACATTCAATATTATCAGCTTCAGGTTGAGGCTGCAGAGCTGTTATGGTCCCAATATGGATGCTGATAACTCCTAGTTCTACATACTTCCACTTCCCAAAGAGTAAATTACTATTTACTCCAAAGCTCCAGCAAACCCTCCCTGCTGTCTTGCTGGCCCAAACATGTATCTGGGGCCAGGTGGTAGGAATAATCTGATTTTCTCAGCCCCTAAGAATATGCTGTATCCTTAGAGTCAGAATTGGTGTCAGCATCCCCAAAGCTCGTGGGCTGCTCCCCATGACAAAAATATGGGTAGCAGGGGCTAGATGTTGGAGAGGCAAGCATTTCATCAGTCAGGTGCAACCATTTGCCTCCCCTGTCCTGTAAGTTCAAAACTCTTCATCTCCAGGCTTAATTTCAGCCCTATCTAGGTATATAAGGTTTGTCTTTATATTGTTTTGGTCTACTTAAAGTGGTTGCTTTCTGTGACCACATACTGATTCTCACACTAATATCTGCTTGCTGGTGACCCTCATGTCTCATCTGCTTATCTTAGTGTCCTAGACTTTTCCACGATGGGACTCTGATTACCTACTATCTGGATCTCCTGAAGGTCCTGGGGACAGAGTTTCAAAATACAGGATTCAATCCTTGATTTAAAGAGACAAGATTTTTTACAATCCACCCTTTTCTAGGAATGGTTAGAAATTGTGAATGCATTCCAAGTGACCGTGGGCTGACAGAGGTATGCTGGAGCCAGCTCATACTGGCTCATCAAAGCTAGTTATAAATTTGCAGGAACTTTGCGAGCTGTTTGTTAAACATAGCCATTAAAAATTAAATTTACAATTTAAATAAATAAATTTACAATTAAATAATTTTTAAAATAAACATAACACTCCAAACTCATCATTTCCTAATCATTTTACTGTTTTGCTGTTACATATGCTCTTGAAGCTATTTCCATCTATTGTGCATGTAAATATTGTATATACTATACTAACTACATATGTGTACTGTATATATACTGAATCATTCTACACAATAGTGTGCTATTTGCAACTCTCCCCAACTCTGCATTCAGTGATGTAATGACGGTAGCTTAAAATTGGCCAATATGGGAGTATTTATACCAGAGAAATTGGCAAACACTATAAATTAGGGATTTTTTTAGCTATTAAACATTTACCAGCACAATGGATGGTTTTCCAAATGTAAAACAAGAATGATAACAGTATCCACGTTACTAGCTTGATAAGAGGTTACAATGACATAAGTTGTATAAATAATCGAGCTCACGGTAAACCAGCTGATGGATCTTGGCTATGACTATCTCTTTCCCTGCCTTGTTAATAACAGTATATTTAACATCACATGATATTTAAGGGCTGACTCAGGGCGATCCTTAGGAGTATGAAATAATATTATACTGTGAGATTGGTAGAGTTATAGGAAGAGATAAAGCCCTGTGCGGTATGGAATAGAATGATGTTGCCATCTGACTCCTGTGTGATAAGTGGGTCCCACCCTTCAGCCCACACTCTGGTCCTGGTACCACATTAACTCCCTCAGGGGTTTCTTCATCTGCTTCCACCTCTCTGCTCTTTTCCTCTTCTACTTTCTACACTTGCTAGAAATGGCCTGTGCCTTGATCTTTGAAGGCCACTGAAGTACCACACTGGCTGTAACATTTGTCTCTTATCTTACCTTCCTGAGAATCAACTGCTACCTCTCTGTTACTACCGGGGTTGCTGCTTTATCCCATGCCACCGTGGTTGATCTCTGCCCCTCCTGACATCGGGCCTGCCATTCATCTCTGAAATATCCTTTTCTCTGATTCATTTTTTTCCTGTCTTTTCTGTCCTCTATTGACACCTCTTGGTTTTGGCACAAAATGAAAACAATTTTGAGACACTAATTGCCATTCTCCTTTTGCTTGGTAATTCATTCATTTGAAAACTATTAACCCCCTACTCTATGCAGAGCACATGTACTTGATACATATCCAGATTGAAAAAGTATTTTGTGCAAAGTTCTTGACAAAAGTTACAAATATAGAGATGTAGGAGCTATAGAAGAAAGAGAAAAGAGGTCACATTTCACGAGGAGGTGGGAAGGGGGAGGCACAGAAAGTCGAGAATACCTCCCCCCTTACTTATGGTTTTGGAAATTTTCTGGATACTTGGCAATGTTGATGGACAGATAGCTGAGATTTTAGTTCATATAATGCCTTATGTGTTCCTAATTATTTCTTGAATGTCTTATCTCTCTAACTGCATTGTATTGTAGTTTCATTAAGGACAGAGGTATTTTTATCCATCCAGCTCCATCTCACTCCTAATGAACACACATGTACTTAAAGGTGGCTTGTGGATAAAAAAGTGTGTGACAAATCACTGTGGCAGGAAAGAATGAATAATTAATCTACACATTCTGCCTTGATTTGAAGATTATATAGTCTCTATTGAGAAAAAACTAATTATATCCTTAAAGAGTCATTAGAAATTCAGAAGTGAAAAATACCTTAAGAGTTATTTGGTCTAATGATTCCTAAGTCTGACCATTTATCAGAATCAAATGGGGGTGGATTGGGGCCAGGTAACTTTAGAAAGCAATTTTCTGACCTTCACTCCAGACCAACTGAGTGAGAATGTGTGTTTTGTGACAGTTTCTGCTGAGCTGCCAGGTTTAGGGCCCACAAATGAAGTTTGACTTTTCTAGAGTCTGAAAACCACTATATCTCCTCCTTAAGAGTGTAATAGTAACACCTTTGCAAATATCAAGATTATCATTGGATGTCTCCAGGTCTCCAGCATTCAGGAGCCACCCTTGCTCTCAGTGGCTAAGTGAAATGACTTGCACCCTCTCCCACATTTCTGAGAGTGCCTGAGGGGACACTTAGGCTTGCCTGAGTCTTTCCACGCTGGAGCCTTTTTCTCAAACTCTCCAGACTCTAACTGTTCTTCAAGTTTGCAGTTCTGTCCTCCTTTCTCCCCACTCTGCCCAACAATGCTAACAAAAAAACCATTGGGATGGATGTTTATTAAAGTATGTATTGAGAATCATTCTGTGCCAGGCAATGCACTGAGAAGAGAATGTAACCTCCCCACAATCAAAAAATGACAAAACAAACAAACAAATATGATCCCTACCTTCATGAAGTATACAGTCAATTGGATGAGACAGGTATTATTGATCCAATAGTCATTAAAAATATATGTAAAATACAGCTAAAGCAGGTAGAGAAGGAGCACCCTGAGATGCTATGGAGGAGAGGTATAGAGGGCAATAACTAGGAAAACTTGACCTATTTCGAGACTTAAGAGCTGGCTTCCCTGAAGAAGTGATAATTAAGCTGAAAATTATTTAAGATTATAGCATGTGTCAAGGCCCTGTGGCAGGGACGGTGGGTACTAAAGAGAGACTTGTATGTTGTACCTCAGAGAGAAAGTAGAAATGTGGCACATGATCAGGCCGTTGAGAAGGATGAGCCTGCAGATGAGACAGAGGATCCAGAGGAGGCTCTAGGAAACCTGAGACAGGGCTGCGGCATAGGAGCCAAGGGGAAACACAATTCAAAAAAGAGGAGCTGATCAAATATATCACATGCCTGTGGGTCAAATAAAATGAGGCCTTACAAATACCTGCTGGATTTAGGGTTGTGAGGTCATTGACAACCTACACATCTAGAGCTGTTTTGATGGTGTAGAGAAGATAAAAGTCAGACTGAAGTAGGCTACAGGATGAATGGGTAGGAGAACATAAAAAGAGAAAGAAAAGGTAACACTCTTTATATGCTTAACTATATAAAGGAGAGGAGAAAAAGAAAGGGATAGTTGAGGGATTTTTTTTTTATTGTGGTAAAACATAAATAACATAAAATTTACCATTTTAACCATTTTTAAGTTCTGTAGCATTAAGTATGCTTATATTGTTGTACAACTGTCAGCCTTGGAACCCTGTACCCATTAAACAATAACTCCCCATCCCCCTCTTCCCCTAGTCCCTGGTAACCACCATCCTCTTTCCTGTCTCTATGAATTTGACTGCTTGAAGTACCTCAATATTTGTCCTTTTGTGTCTGGCTTATTTCACTTGGCATAATGTCTTCAACACATCCATGTTGTAGCATGTGTCAGAATTTCCTTCCCTCTTAAGACAATAATATTCCATTGTATATATATACACCACATTTTGTTTATCCATTCATCCATCAGTGGACACATGGGTTGCTTCCACCTTTTAGCTATCGTGAATAATGCTGCTATGAACATGGATGTGTGTACAAATATCTGTTTGAGTCCTGGATTTCAGTTCTTTTGGATATATATTCAGAAGTGGAATTGCAATAGCATGGTAATTCTATGTTTAATTTTTTGAGGAACCACCATGCTGTTTTCCACAGCAGTTGCACCATTTTACATTCCCATCAGCAACGTGCAAGTGTTCCAATTTTTCCAGATCCTCACCACTCACTACTTGTTATTTTTGGTGTGAGGTGATGTCTCACTGTGGTTTTGATTTTCATTTTCCTGATGATTAGTGGTGTTGAGCATCTTTTGTGTGCTTATTAAACGTTTGTATGTCTTGTTTGGTGAAATGCCTATTCAAGTTCTTTGCCCATTTTTTTAACCAGGCTGTTTTTCCGCTGTTGAGTTTTGGGAGTTCTTTATATATTCTGGTTATGGATCTCTTATCAGATATATGATTTGCAAATATTTTCTCCCATCCCATAAGTTGCCTTTTCATCTGTTGCTTGCTTCCTTTGATATGCAGAAGTTTTTAAGTTTGATGTAGTCCCACTTGTCTATTTTTGCTTTTGTTGCCTTTGCTTTTGGTGTCATATCCAAGAAATCATTACCAAGTCTAATGTCATTAAGCTTTTCCCCTATGTTTTATTCTAAGAATTTCATAGTTTTAGCTCTTACTTTTAGGTCTTTGATCCATTTTGAGTTAATTTTTGTATGCCTATTCCCAAAAGGAAGAAACCTCTTCAATTCTGTTTATTTTAATACAATTTATCTTTCCTAGTTTACTCACCTTATAGAGTTGCTGTAGTGATAAGACAGATATCTAAAATGATATCCATAGCATATCACTTCCAGTTTTAAATGACATAATAAAATTATTTTGCCACATTATCCTCTCATAAATTACCCTGAAACAATAAGAAAAATGATAAAGAGAAGCAAAAACTCCATTTTTAATGAAATTAAGAGACAGCTATTACCCTGAACCATAATATATAAAAGTAAAAAGCAGATAGAAAAGTGATGCTATAGTGTCTGATTCACTTTCATCATCTGCATTCAGGTAAGTAATGACCTCACAGTTCTTTTCTAGGCTATGGATCTGTATTTTATTTATATCGGCAAAACTGAAAGGCCCATTCAAATGGTTTTTCCAAAACAAGAGTTGGTCTTCATCTCTTAAGAGCTAGAAAATCTCTTGCTTATCTAGGGTTAGTCTCAAAAAGGATCTCATTTTCTCTAAATACACTGGATAATACCCACTGTAGAAAGTGTAATCCATAGATTAAAACCCATTCTTTGGTTTACCTCTTCCTGTGGAAATGGTGGAATTCCTGTTACCAAATATGGCATCCATAGACCTTCAAATACTACACGTTTACATTTTGGTTTAAGTGAAACAGAATTCAAAGAAAGCATGGCTTTGAAAACCCCCAAATTCTGCCTTACTTTTTCCTCATTGGTGCCATTAGGCATTTCATCGAGCCCAGGTATGTATTTTCGTGGGGCTTCTCACTGCCCACACCGCAGTGGCGGAAGTGCCAAGTTGGCTTAGTCTATAGGACATTTGGGAATTGTCTTTACTAAAGGAATTTAATTGGTCTTCCCCTGGATGGTACAAGTCAGGGCAAGATGTACTTACTCCCATATAATAAATACTGATACAGCAAAATAAATGACAAGTGGGTCTAGCCCTCACCCTCCAGCCTAGTACTTTCCATAAAAAAGATAAACAGTTGGCCAGATACTCAGAACAGGGAAAGCCACAGAGTCGGCTCTTCTTTTGCTCTGTTTCTATATTAATAGTAATAAAAGAAGTTGAAGTTGAGGAATAGTTTTCCCTCACAGAGCTCCCTCCGGTGCAATAAACATGTAGGTGAACCCTTTCTGATCTGTACCAAGCCTCTCTGACTACCCTCAGAGGGAGTAACACATGGGAACATTGCAGACTATTTGATAACTCGCTGTGCTGTAGTTTGCAGATATGCGGTGCATATCCAAGAAAGAAAATTTAGCCTTTGCACTCTGGGAACTCACTGGCCTAATTATTCTATTCAGACCTTCTGTCATGAGAAAACAATTTAGTCCTCTCTCAGCCCCGCTCATGGTTAATGGAACAAATGAGAAAAGAGGAAATTGCAGCAAAGAGGCCAAACGAATTGCACTGGGGTGTAAACTTCAGTCACCGCTTTGGACTAATTAAGGGATAAGGCTGATTATAAAGCATGAACATTCTGATTAAGGAACATTTTAAAAGAAATGTAACCTCACTTTTAAACATGAATGATTACCACCAGTAGTGGTTAGAAATAGGCAGAGGTAGATCCAGGCCTACTGGGGGGAACAGGAAAGACTGTTTGTCAATCTGCACCTTGCTTGCAGAAGCCGTTGCTGAAGTGCTTGTACAGCTTTGCATCTTTATAAGGATACAGCTCCTCTCTCCAAAAGCAATAATACCAACATGGGCTCTCTTCTTGGCACCCAGAAGCCAGCTTCTTTATTCCATTCATTCATTCATTCATCTGACAAATATTTTTTGAGAACCTTCTATGTGTCAGGCACTGTTCTTGGCGATGAGGACTCAGCACTAAATAAAAAAGAAAAAAATCCCGTCCCTCATGGAGCTTTGGAGAAACAGGCAATAAACAAGTAAATAATTAAAGCGTATAGTCTGTCAGTTGTGTTGAGTGATTGAGAGGGAGAAGAGAAAGGAATTGAGTAAGAAGGGTAAAGAGAGGGCAGGGTTACAGTTTTCAGTGAGGTGGCCAGAATAGGCCTCTTTGAGAAGGTGATAGGTGAACAAAGACCTGAAGATATATGGTCAGGCAGCAAGCCATGTGTACATCTGGGAGATGACTATTTCAAGCAGAGGGAAGAGCCAGTGCCAATGGTCCTGAGGCATGAGCACATTGGACCAGTTCCAAAAGCAGCTAGAAAACTGATGTGGGGCTTCCCTGGTGGCGCAGTGGTTGAGAATCTGCCTGCCAATGCAGGGGACATGGGTTCGAGCCCTGGTCTGGGAAGATCCCACATGCCGTGGAGCAACTAGGCCCATGAGCCACAACTACTGAGCCTGCGCGTCTGGAGCCTGTGCTCCGCAACAAGAGAGGCCGCGACAGTGAGAGGCCCGTGCACTGCGATGAAGAGTGGCCCCCGCTCGCCGCAACTAGAGAAAGCCCTCGCACAGAAACGAAGACCCAACACAGCCAAAAATAAATATAAATAAATAAATAAATAAAAATAAAAAATACTAAATATATATTAATATTTTTAAAAAAAAGAAAACTGATGTGGATGGAGAAAGGGAGAGAGTAGTAGGAGATTAGATGAGAGAGGAAATGGGTGGGTACGGGAATGGGAATAGGGCCCAGATTGCATAGGACCCCCTAGGTGATTGTAAAGACTCCACTGGTATCTTGGACCATGAGGTGTATGCAGTAAGAAGTGGAGCTTTTGGAATTCTGTAAATTGAAAATTATATTTGGTCAAAATCTCTGGCCATAGGGTACTTAAGCATATATAATGACACGACACTATGGCCAGAGATAGGTAGGTAACTCCTCAAATAATAACCATCTAAATAGCAGGTGGTGAGAATTGCCCTGGATGTTTAAAGTTGTAGATCTCGCTGCCAGTTAAAATTACTAGTCAAGGGACTTCCCTGGTGGCGCAGTGGTTAAGAATCTGCCTGCCAGTGCCGGGGACACAGGTTCGAGCCCTGGTCCAGGAAGATCCCACATGCCGCAGACCAACTAAGCCCGTGCACCACAACTACTGAGCCTGCACTCTAGAGCCCTCGAGGCACAACTACTGAGCCCACGTGACATGACTATGGAAGCCCACACACCCTAGAGCCTGTGCTCCGCAACAAGAGAAGCTACTGCAATGAGAAGCCCGCGCACCGCAACAAAGAGTAGCCCCCACTCGCCACAACTAGAGAAAGCCCGCGCGCAGCAACGAAGACCCAACGCAGCCAAAAAAGAAAAAAAGAAAAGAAAAAAAGAAAAGAAAAATTTACTAGTCAAAAGTTACCTAAATTAACTGAGAATGCAATGGTTTCCTGAGACAGAAGCATCATTTAACTATGGGAATATTTAGGATTAGTATAAAAATGTTTAAGAGAACCATAGTGTTAATATTGTTATGTAGGAATTTGTGCATAATTTGAATTTTATATGTTTGAGGAAATCTGGAATCTTTGAGTGACAATCTTATAATTTCAGTTTCAAATGTGTATTGAATAATTGATTTTGGTGAGTACTACTAAGGTTATATACAGTATTTGAATATTAAGAGGACTCAAATTTCATCATAGTCATAAAGTTAATTTGATATATCTGAATTACTAAACTATTTGGAAGGGTTTGCCAATCAGACATTTTTAACTTAAAGAAAATAGAATATATTAAATTTATAAATAATGTTTACAATGTTTGAAGGTGTTTAGGTTACCAAGGGTGTAAGTGGCGATTAACCAGCATTATTCCAATCTCCTTAACAAGTGGTTGTAAATATTTGCTAGGTTTTTAAATAGAATAATAAGCTGAAGGTAAAAGCTTAAGGAAGAATTAGGCTTCAGCATCTATAACTTTAATAAAAGGATATTAATGAAATGTCCTGAATAATTTTTCTGTACTGACAAGTACCCTTAACTTTGCCAGAATGTTCATATTTATCAGCAGTTGTTTACATATGGTTTCTAGAACTCCATTTTTTTGCCACTTTTTACTACTCATTTTCCCACTCACATCCTCGTTTGCAGCATGTATTTTAATGAAATTACTACTTAGAAGGGAAAAAAAGAGACTTCTTGTGGGGTCTTGACAAAATTCTGGGCTATGGGAGGGGGAGTGTAGCAGGATGTGAACTCTTTCTTTCCTGCCATTTGGTAGCTTTCCTCCGCTAATAATTGTTCTGGAATACTGGAATGTAGCCCAGGCAGAATTAATTTACAAGATTATACGTTATGCACATCTCTTCTGGAACAATGAATTTTCCATTATGCACTGTATTTCCTAAAATTTGTCATCTTATAGCAAGAAATGTACCTGCGTGACAAAGAACAGTGTGCTTCAGCTTGTGTCAGGCTAATGAGATATCCATTAAAGGATAATATTTATTCACCTGAATTAATTGAATGACTATGTAGTTCCATGGTGGGGAGGGAAGGGGTTCCTTAAATAGTCTTGAAAATTATATTACAATCTACACCTTGAATTTCTGTTTTTGGTGCATTTTAAAGTAAAGCTACTATGTGAGATAAATCACTTAGTCTGTATCCTTCTGTCTTCACAGCCATGATGAGGTCAAATTTAAGAGCTTCTCAAACCTGACTTTAAGAATGGGAACAGGCTCCTAGAGGTTTTTGTTTGTTTGTATATACATATTTATTTATTTCTGAGTATATTAAGCAAGAGGAAAAATTGTGAAAATCTAAAAAGATGGGTTTAAATACCGCTTGAAGATTTATAAATTTAAGTCATATTCATCTTATATTTTGCTGTAGCTCCTTCTCATTTTTGACGTGTTCCAGATTTTATGGCTTTTTGTTTTAGGGTGTGTGTGTGTATGTGTATGTGTGTGTGTATTTCCTAATAGAAGCATATGTTTTTGCTGATATTTGTGAAGGAAGTGGCAGCAAATGGAAAAGGCCACCTTAATGCATGCCAGTGAAATAGAACTTGAGGGAACTATGTGTACAGTAATTATCAAGTATTGTCAAGAACTTGGGAGAGATTTTTTTTTAAAGAAAAAGATGTTCGATAAAACTGAATGCATTTTGTAATTGGAGACAAAAACGTTGGCCTTTCATAAGTTTTGATCTAGGTTTTTTTCAGGAGAGATTCACCTGGGATAAGGGCATTTCTTTATCACAAAGCCCTCCTAACTCTGTCCCTGACCCCAGCCTCCTCTCCCAGCCCAGCATGAGTTGTTCTCTGTTTTGTATTTCCATGGAAACTTGTGCCTATCTGTGTTACCCAGTATTGAAATATTTATGTATATTTCTTACTTCTCCATTGTATCAGAGGATCCCTGAAGTCAAGATCTATTTAAACATATAGCAGGATGAAAATTATCAACAAGGAGAGAAAATAATCAAGAGACCAAATGGCAAGGATTAGAGAGTAAGAATGAGAGAGGGATCGACTTGGGGAAAGTGTAAGATGTTCCCAGAAGCTTCAGGGTGCCTAAATATTGCAAAGGACCAAGAGTAATTAAAATTCTCCTGAATCACGTATTACAACAGCCAAGAACTTTTGTGAGTAACAGAAGAAAAGATCAAAGTCTCTATTGATTTAAATGCAACACAATCCCAAGACTAGACCACTAGGGAATTATATCTTTGTATGCCCCTTGGAGAGATTTTTGTTCCTACTGTGGGAATTCGTAGTGCCTCATGCAATGTGGTTTTGCAGTAGGTGCTCAATTCGTACTGCTGATTGAATGCTGAACTGAACAGCTTTACGCGTGCCATTCTCTGCTTTGCATGGGCTTGTTTTCATTCCTTGGAATGGACGTTTTCAGATGATTCCCTCCGTTATATTTGTATATTCTGGCGCCATAATAGATATTAGGTGATGATTAACTCTTATTAACCATCTGTTTGAGAAATTTGTACAAATAATACTGGAGTTGTTTAACAAGCAAATTTTTACTTGACATTTTTAAGAGGCATTGAATGTTTCCATCTGTGTTAGTAGTCCTAAGAGTTAGAAGTAATGCAAAAACTTTCATTATTAGATAAAATGATTGATAATCAGGAGCCCATGTGGTGAATTTCTGGATGTTAATTTTATATTATTTTTCTTTTTCATGTCTACACATAATCTTACATTTAGCTACATGATTCTCCTTCCTATATGATAGCAAATATTTCAGTGCTAGGAGGCAGGGGGAAAATAAGTGATGCAGGCAGGTTGATTGAAGGTCCGTATATAGTCCAGAGAGAATCTTTAGGGTTCCAGATAATTCGGAGGAGTGTGGACTCTCTGAAAGCGTTTCTGGAGGCTTCCTTTAATTTGAGGCAAATAGGGTCATTCGTCCTTCTTTACCAGCTCTGACTGTGTCAGCTACTCTGATATCTCAGCCAAAATAGTTCAGTGGGATAAGGGGGTAGTGATGAGGGCAGTGAAAGTGATACAGAAGGAAGAGATTGTGGCAGGGGGTGAGGACTGGGGACTGGGTTAGATGGAGGAGAGACAGGGAGACTAAACATGACCCTCTAACCACGTGAGCCCTCAGCTCTATAATTATAAGAATTAGCATCAACACGAACGGTCAACTCTTTATTTACCCACTATTGGTCTTCTGTAATGACCTCCAACCCTCCACTTTGGGAGTTGAGATTAGGCAGATGACATTAGGGTAGAGCCAGATTGATTGCAGAGAATTTGTGTCAGGCAAGTGATTTGGGAATTTTCTTTTGCTTTATTAAGTTTGCCTTTTTTCCTTCTTTAGGTATAGTTAATTAAACATTGGCTCCATGTTCCTGTAATAATAGTGAATTGTTTACCTACTATCGTTGCTTAGACTTTTCTAATTCACAATCTCTCTAATACTTAAAGCTGAGTCTTGCAAAAAGACTTCTGGCTTATTTTTTTCCTAGCAACTGCTGGCATATTGCATTTGGTAGTCCATCTTGAACTAGCAAATAATACTATAATAAAAATCTATTATAGGAGATGTTTGACTTTACTAACATTCATTTTGTGTTCATACATAACTTTTTATATACAGTTGTTTTGAATAAAGTATTTCATGGCTTAAAAACTTGAAGAGCCCCTAATATAAATGACTGGAATTGCTTGAATAATAATGTGCCGAATGTATTTACTTGAGTTGTTCAATAATCTGTTAACATTCTCTGGTATTCTAATAGCTACAGGATCAAAATTGGGCACATTTTGCTTTATGGGTTAGATTTTATTCTAAGTACTTGGAGACTGTGCTTTCTTTTCAAAATGTTCAAAATAATTTGTGTCTATAGGTTTATAATAGCAGCACCTAGAAGAGCTTTTCTTCCTAGATCCTTTTGGGGATGATTTGAATATACTGTAAATATCTTAATAATTATATCAGATAGATATCTTAGATAATTATAGATATCTTAATAATTATATCAATTGGGATGTTGTCAATTGCAAATGGTGAAAACAATTGAACCTTAACTGGCCTAGGGGATTTACTGATTCACATTCCTAAACAGGCCAGAAGTAAAGCTAGTTTTCACATAAATTCAGGGCTTCAAATGACTTTGGTGATCCATCTAGTCAATTGGCCTCATTCTCCAGTGGGTTCATCTCTAATAATTAGATTATGGTTTTTGAAGGTTTCAGGTGTATATTCTAGCTTTCTCAACAACTCTGGTAGAAAAGTGAATTTCCCAACAGTTAGGAACAAATGCCAATTCTAATTCTCATTGGCCCTGAACATACCTCTTTCTGAGGCAGCAAGAATGACGATATTCTAAAAAGAAACAGGTGAAATTAATTTTATTAATACAGTTGATCCTTGAACAACAGGGTTTGAACTGTGCAGGTCCACTTATACAGGGATTTTTTTCAATAAGAGCAGTACTACACAGTGTGCGGTTGGTTAAATCCATGGATGAGGAACCACGGATTCAGAGGGCTGACCTGGGACTTGATCATCACTGGATTTTGGTATCCATGGCGGGTCCTGGAATCAATGCTCCAGGATACTGAGGGAGGACTATATGTAGATTTTCTACTGTGCAGCAGGGGTAGGTGCCCCTAACCCCCGTGTTGTTCAAGGGCCAACTGTGTATTTTATTTAACTAATATGTTAAAAATATACAATTTCAGCACATAATTGATATAAAACTTACTAAGGAGGGTTTTCTTTTTTTTTTTTTTTTTTTCCCCTGTACCAAGTTTTCAAAGTCTGACGTGTCTTTTCACACTTAGAGCCAAGCTCATTTTGGTCCACCCAACCTTCAGGTGCTCCATAGCCGCATGTTGCCAATGGCAACGTTTAGTTTCTACTCTCAGACATTTATCCTAAAGAGACAATATACAGATATTCATACATCTCAGATGCAGAAATCTTTAGCATGTCTTGCTTAGGAACAATGGTCATAAATTCTTCTGTTCTCAAAGAAGTCATTAAATGTCAGGTTGATGTTCAGGCCTCAAAGGTGGTATGGGAGTATGTGTGGGGAGAACAGATTTTCCCATAGGTCTCCCGTAATATCTCTCTGGACTTCGTTCATACATTTTTTTTCCTGGTTTTTCTTGTTTTCTTTTGAGCTTTAAACCATTTCATATCAAAACCACTACCTGTTTTCTTTTTTTAATGAGACAGACTGACCTGATTTCAACCAGTGTTAAAGATGGACTCTAATTATCTTTTTAAGACTTCTGTTCTCATTTTCTACATGTCATTAAAGAAACTACTAAGGGAGAAGAAAAAGAACATGTCTCTTCCTATTCTAGGATAACTTCTTTTTAACCTCAGGTAGGCTGTATAGAACCATGTGATTTGATACATTTATACCATTGTTCCTCAATCAGAAAGTTGATTGGCCTCCTTATTAATTTGTTCATTTTCCCTCTTTTTCTTACACTCCTCCTTCAAAGTAAATATTTTCATTGTGGGTT
The DNA here is from genome assembly GCF_028564815.1 of Eubalaena glacialis. NCBI lineage: Eukaryota > Metazoa > Chordata > Mammalia > Artiodactyla > Balaenidae > Eubalaena > Eubalaena glacialis. The sequence goes on from NC_083726.1 coordinate 43,755,759, forward strand.
TTATAAAAACAAACTTAAGTGTAATTTTTACCATAATAATAGAATCTTAGATAGTAAATTGAGGATAACACATTCTAATACAAAAACTTATTGTTAAATGACTGTTTTCTTTTATTTCTAAATCTCAGTTTATACCAGAGAGTAACCTTTCAACAACAGCTAAACAGCATTTAGCAATGGTTTTAAATGAAAATATAAATTAGGTTTACTACAATTATTTTGCCTTTTAGAAATGTGTAACAAGATTATTAAGAATCTACCACCCCGATGTTGATACATGATACCTGTGGGAGATACCTGTCATTTGTAGCTGCCTGTATTAATTTCATATGTGCATAACAAAATGCCAGAAAGCTGGTAGCTTAAAACAGCACCCATTTATTATCTCATAATTTTATCTGTCAGGAGTCTGGGCAGGTGTAACTGGGTTCTCTGCTCAGGGTCTCACAAGGCTGAAATTAAAGTGTCGGCTGAGGTCTGCATCTCATCTGAGGCTTAGGGTCCTCTTCCAAGCTACTGTGGTCATTGGCAGAATTCATTTCCTTGCAGATGTCAAACTCATGGACCCTATGTCTTCAAGACCAGCAGAAAAACCCCTCTCATACTTCAAACCACCTCTCAGAAAGGATACATTTCCTTTTAAGGGTTCACCTGGTTAGGTCAGGCCCACCAAGGGTAATCACTGTTTTGGTTAACTCACAGTCAACTGTTTATGACTCTTAATTACATCTGCAAATCCCTTTTGCTGTATAAGCAATCATGGGTATAATGCCAGGGTGTGGCAATCATAAGGGCCATCTTAGAATTCTGCCTACCAAACTTCCCAGAGGGCTTTGAACACCCTCTCTCTGTTGATAGCTCTCCACATTGTGGACTCCATCTTCTCAGGGCAGTTTACAAAAAACTTGCATTCTCAGACTCCCTTGTGGTTAAGCTGAAGGCATGTGACCTTGGTCTGAGGAGTCAGATGCCCGTAAGTGGGACTTAACTGGGAGATGAACTGCAGGAGGAAGCAGGTTGGGGATGCTGATGTGGAGGTGGTAGTGACCATGGTGACACGCTGCTCAGGCCGATTCTGTGGTGTGGTTCTAGGATTTCTTCCTAGAGGCTAGTCCTGAGCCTGTTTCTCCAGCCCGACCAACGATTCTCTGAGCGATCTAAGAAATCTAAGATTTATTAGAATATATTAGCTCTCAGTAAATTCATTTTCTACCTACACTAGCTTCAGTAGATTGTGTTGCTCGCAACTAATAGCCCCAATTGATACAATTCCTAATATTCTCTATGTACACCTTGCAACTCTAGAGGAAATAATGTCTTTCTGATACAGTGAGATTCCATTAAGGTATTTTTCCCTACTGGAAAAAAAGTCTCTGATTTACTAGAGAAGTATTTTATGTCTATTATTTCTTTACTATTACCTTATTTACATTTTCTGGGACATGATTACTTTATTAGAAGGGACCTATGAGTTTTTATAAAACCAACATGAAAATAATTATGCCTGCATTATATGCATGACTTAAATCTCATCTCGATATCCCTTCATTTCATGTCACCTCCCTTCCCTCAATCACACCAATACCTTTAAAAGATACAAATAAATCATTATCACTCAATTTTGTGCTATCTTCTCCAGGCATTAAAAAATAATCAATCAAACCGATTAGAATTTGCCTGGAAATGTTCCTCCTGTTAAAGTATTTGCATTTGTTTAATGTTGACTGGCAACAAGCTAATTGTCCATGCCGAATTCTTGTGTAAAACTTTTCTTTACAGTTTTCAAAATTCTAGATAAGTTGAATCTTTACTACACTCACAGTTTTTCTCTTCAGGTTTATGGTGTATGATTAATAACATTCTAAATTCCAGGAGAAAAAGTATGAATAGCTGCAGGTGTCTTGTAAACAAACTTGAATTAGGCAAAAATGCTGCATTTTCTTTCATATACTTTAAACCTGATTAGAATTTACTGGTTTATTTTATGTCTACCATAATAATATTTTTAATCAGTGTCATATGCTGAAACTTCAGTTTTATGAAAAGTGTCCTGTCCTTAATGATAAATAATCTCATCACTACACACACACACACGCACACACAGAGATACATACAAAAGACACATTCATTGTTAAATATTTTGTACCTGAAATAATTTCAATTTGTTATTCAATTCTTATTCAAATCATTTAATAAACGATAAATATTTTTGCAGATTGGCCTCAATATAAGGTGAAAAATAATTTTCAATTTTTTTTTCTTTTACTCAGGTGTAGACCTCTTTCCTTCATAGCCCAAAACTCACACTTCTCTTCATACCTAGATGCTTACCTTGTTGATGCTCAGTTTTCTCATCTCTAAAATGAGGCAGTAGACTCTGTGATTCTAAAATTCACCTCTAGGTGGCTATTATGTATCTAAAGTAGTATTCATAGTATTATTAAAGACATCATTCTCATCATGCTATCATTTATCATCATCATTTTTGCAAATGTAATGTTTACTGAGAGTCTATGCTATTCTACTATTTTTTCTTCTGTCCCATTTTATATTCTGAAAACATTTTAGCTGGTAGATTTTTTTTTTTTTTTCTTTTTCAAGTGCTTTTCTCATGGAGTTGTGTGGAAGAAATCATCAAGAGGATCTTGGAGTTAATGACAATTGTTTAATGAAATTACTGTATTTAAATAGTGATGAGTTTCATTAACAAAGTGCTAGTAATCCATTTGCACCATTTTTTTAACCAGCTCCAGTCACTAGCCAATCTGCACAAATAAGAGTGGATCTCAGAAATGGAAAGAGAAAAACTCATTTTACCTAAATGTTCCGTTGGGTGAATATTTCCATTTCCAATAAACGTATTTTGGATACTTTAACAAAACTGCCAAATATTCTCTTAAAATTTCTGTTCCAAATTGTTGCTGGGATATTTCATGCACAGGGCTAACTGCCCAATGGATTCTGAACTGTAAAAAGAGTAATATTCATAAGCTTGATACTTCCTGGACCTTTAAATACCAGAATCCTTTATTAGGTGATATCAGTTAGGGTTTGTTGGTGGCAAACAACGTAAATTAACTCTTAATGACTAAGATAGTAAAGGGAATTTATTGGAAAAATAACAGCTCAGAGAAGTAAAAGAGAAGCTTTAAGAGCCAAGTTGAAGAAATAACAAGAAACAGAACAGCTCAGGATCCCTGGGTGTTTTAGGTGCAGGAACAAACACCTTTAAGAGTTAAAGATGTATAGGGGATGAATCAGCTCCAAAGATTCCAATTGTGCAAACAGACAGGTGTTCACTCAGCACCCATTCCAATCCCTTCTCCTTTCTTCCACTATTGGAAGTTAGGAAATGAAAGTACGTAATTTCCTGGTCTCCCAGTTAGGCGGGTCTGTGTGACACAATTCAAGCCCTGGGCAGAATTTTTCAACCCTCTATTTCTTTCTCTCTGGAAGGTAAGAGTGATGCCTGAAAGTGCAGTAGCCAATCTATAACCATGAGAATCTCCACTGCATACTAAGGATGGTGGTGCAAGAAAATAAAAGAGGCTTGGCTTCCTGATCCTTTCAGTGAGCTGGCATACCTGCCATGGCCTGCCATCCCCAAACTTCTTATTTTGGACCTAAGATCCCTTACTCAGTTATGCCGCTAAATTGTGTTTTTTGGCTCCTGTAACTGAATACATTTTAGCTGAGAGTCATTCCGGATTTATTTTCTGATTGACTTAACTTAGGTCTCAAACATAGTCCTTGGCCGTGAGAGTCCTGGGCACTGTTACTTAATATTCTCACTGTGGCTGAAATGGCTAGATGATTTTCTTGCCCATTTCCTTGTCTTCCTGGGCATGGCTGGACCACAATTCCAGTCTCCTTTCTCATTAGGGTTAGTCACAAGACTGACATCTAATCCTTAGAATGTGAGCAGATGTGATGTATGCCACTTCCTGATGTGGCCTGTAGAAACCTCTCCTGAATGCTCAAGCTCATTTCCATTTCCAGCTGAACGGACTGAAGTGGATTCCTGCATGATATTGGCAATTATGAGTTGCAGATGGTGAAGTCACAAGATGGAAGGAATCTGGGTCTCTGAGTCCTCTGAACCACTTGAAAGACAGCAGTCAAACCAGAAATATTCATTGGACATTTATGTGAGCAAGAAATAATTATTTTTTGAGGCAACTAAAACTTGGGGCATTCTGTGTTACAGCAACTAGCATTACTTTAACTCATATACCCACTAAGACAGTATGAAATGGGAGGAGGAGGAAGGAGCTGCCCTGGAAATATGAAGGTGCCATTGCCAGAAGAAAGAAAACAAACGCTGGGCAGGCAAGAACAATAGTCATCTACTAGGCAGCCACCGTAAGGATCCACTGGACACCTTATCTGTGTATCCATTTATGAACCATTTACTGCAGGCTGTGGTAGGCTGAATAATAGTCCCCTCACCCTGCCCTCAAGGTGTCCATATCCTAATCCCTGAAACCTATGAATATGTTACCTTACATGACAAAGGGGAATTACGTTTGCAGATGGAATTAAGGTTGCTAACCTTAAAATCAGGACATTGTCCTGGATTATCCAGGCATTTTATAATTATAAATGTCCTTAGAAGTGGAAGAGGGAGGCAGAAGAGGAGGTGAGAAGGACCTCCCTTGCCTTTTCTAGCTTTGAGGATAGAAGGAAAGGACCACAAGGCAAGGAATGTGGATGGCCTTTAGAAGTTGGAAAAGATAAGGAAACAGATCCTATCAAGGGCTTACAGAAAGGAATGCAGCCCTGCTGGCATCATAATTTTAGCCTAATGAAACCTGTCAGACTTCTGACCTACGGAACTCTAAGATAATAAATTTGGATTGTTTTAAGCCACTGTGTTTGTGATAATTTGTTACAACAGCTATAGGAAACAAATATGGAGGCCTCCTATGTGCTAGGCATTTCATTTTAGTTACTGGGAATATAACAATGACTAAAGATATGTCCCCTTCCTTCAAGGGGAGAGAATTAAAAAATTAATTTCAAAGTGTACTCAATTGACAGGTGGAAGTTTGGGGGAAAAATGTGAGAAGTGAGAAATACAAGGGCAGCAAAAATCTTTCCAGGAGGAGAGTGGCCCCTGTAAAAGCCCAGAAGTGACAGAGAGTGCTAAAAGTATTGAAAACTGCAAGTTGTTCTGATTGAAAGGAAGAGAGTATTTGAGAGATGAGGATAAGATCACAAAGGTCCTGGTAAATCTCACTGGGAGCTTAGACTTTCTACAGATGGCAATGGGGAGTCATGAAAGGGTAAGAAAGTAAAGGGACATGATCAGAATCCATTCTAGTAGTAGTCTGTGGTTTCAGAGTAAAGTGTGTATTACAAGGGGATGGATTTAGACATAGGAAGGCCAATCAGTAGATTACCACGGATTGTTCATGTGTTCACTGCTTCTCAGGGGGAAGGGCATTGCTCTGGACTGAATGTCTGTGTCCCCCCAGATTCATATGTTGAAACCTAGTCCCCCATGTGATGGTGTTTGGAGGTGGTGACTTTGGGAGGTGATTAGGTCATGAGGGTGGAGCCTTCATGAATGGGATTAGTGCCCTTATAAAAAAGGCCCCAGAGAGATCCTTTGTCCCTTCTGCCATGTGAGGACACAGTGAGAAGACAACCATCTTTGAACCAGGCAGCAGACTCTCACCAGAAACTGAATATGCTGGTACCTTGATCTTGGACTTCACAGCCTCCAGAACTGTGAGAAATAATGTCTGTTGTACATAAGCCACCCAGTCTGTGGTACTTTGTTAAAACAGCCCTAATGGACTAAGACAGACATCATCTTATTCACCAGAACTTGTGGATCATACACCCAAGTTCCTCAACACAGCAAAATTACAGATTCTCTTCTATACCCCAGTACAACTAAGACCTCTCTGAGAACTGCCTCCTGGTCAGCAGGGGCAGGGAGAGTCTCATGACACTCTGGAGGGAGGAGGAGGTCATCCTCGTGGTCATAAGTTAGTAATCCTCAAAGAGGTGATTTGAGAAGTGTATTGATAAATTACATTATGAAAGGATTACAGTATGTATCCAGTAAACACTATGGAGATGCTTTGTTGATTTAATTTCCTTTCTTGAACTACTGAAAAGCAGCACTATCTTATTACGGAAGGGCTAACTGTTCTCATCAATCTCTAGTGCCCAGAACAATGCCTATGATTGGTGTTCAAGCAGTATTTATTTATTTTTGTACATGCCAGGCACTGTTGTAAGGACAAATTCTTATAGCAGCTCTGTTCAGACAGTTCAGTTATCCTGATTTTAAGGATGAGAAAACAGGCTAACAAATCTTAAGATTCAAACTGAGATCAGTCTGACTACAAAGCCCATTATTTCAATCATTCTATTAGATTGCATTTGTGGGACCTGTGAATTACCCATTGATAATATCCAGCAGATAATTGAAAGTAAGTGAAGTTTAAGAGAAAAATCTGGCATACAGATGAACATTTCACAATCATTGGCATTTAAGTTACAATTGAAGATAAAGGATTGGAACAGCATAACTAAGCGGTGACTTTCAAACCTTTTTTTTTTTTTTTTTCCAAACCTTTTGACGACAGTTAGAAATTGATTTTTTAACAGTGACCCACTACACACACACACACACACACACACACACACTCTTTATCTCTCTCTCACAGATGCATGTGCATCTCCTGTAATAACACCTATCTTTATTAAATGTGATATATTCTCTTATTTTTGATTTTCCTCAATGCAATTCAATTTCATTTAAAAATGCTACTTGCGATCCATTAGGCTGATTACATGATCTAATAGTGGGTTGTGCTCTACAATTTGAAAATGACTGCCTGTAGTAATCTGTAGTGAAGAAGCCGACGACTGGCGACCCACTGATCATACCTGCCACGGAGATGTGTTCTCTCTGGCCCACTATTTCTGGCAGGCAGATGTGTTAGGCTCGAGCAAAATTTTATTTTATTTATTTTTTTATTATTTTTAAATTTTATATTGGAGTATAGTTGATTAACAATGTTGTATTTCAGGTGTACAGCAAAGTGATTCAATTATACATATACATGTATCTATTCTTTTTTAAATATTGTAGATTTCATATAAAAGTCTGAATTTCCAGATTCTTTTGAAAAATGAAAAATTTTGCTGATTGTTATTTTACCTAGTGGAAGACATTGACTGAAGCTGAGAAGTAGCTGCTTCCTGGTTCCCCGCAGACTCAGCCATTCCACTGACTCATTACCTCACTGACACTGAATATCAGCTGCCATTTAAGATTGTGCTTGTGATGGATTTTTGTTTTCTTATATGAGAAAAGATAGTTCTTTGCTGTATCAAAAAGTAAGAGCATTATTTGTCTCCCATACGACCTGCTTCATTTATTTATGTTCAGAGCCCTGTATGCACTTGGGTTTGTGATCTGTAGTCCTGTAGAGTGTTCAAGGCAGAGCACCAAGATGGAAGCCTGGGCAATACCCACAATAAAAGAAAGAGGACAGAGAGCCCTAGAAAGATACTGAAAAGGAATAACCAGAGGGTTTGGAGCAAACCCACAAGAATAGGATATCAAGGACATTGGGGGTCAAGTGCGTCCAATTCAACCTGTAAGGTCTTTTTACATTTTTAAAAAATTTATTATTATTATTTTTTTGGCCATGCTGTGTGCCTTGTGGGATCTCAGTTCCCCAACCAGGGATTGAACCTGTGCTCTTGACAGTGAAAGTGAGGAGTCCTAACCACTGGACTGCCAGGGAATTCCCTGTAAGGTCTTTTTTAAGTCAAAGGCGTTTGTGAATTTGATTGGCAAAAACTGCTAAAGAAGATTCTGCTCTCTTTAGGTGATTCATCTCAGTATCTGAGCGTCACTGTCAGGAAGAAACATAAATAAAGGATTTCATAGAGAGGACCTGTCTTAACATGCCAGGATTTAGGGGGATGAGGATACTGAATGCAGTAGCCAGGGATTATTTTGGTGGTGGTGTTTTTTGGATTCAACAAGAATGTGGCTCCCACACGTGTCCTGCTATTCAGAATAAGGTTCCGTGAGAAAGAGGCGGTAATGGAAGCCCCATGTCTCAGTGTGGATTGGAATTGAGCACGCTAACATAACTTTACCCAACCATTGGAGGGTCTCACATCACCTCCCACTGATGGGTCCAACAGCCTGGGACAATTATAAGGTCAGAAGCATGGCATGATAATATTCTTATTAAGCTTTGAGTCCATCCCAGTGGCAGCTTACCATCATGGCACAACATTGGGATGAACATATAAGATGAGTTGAAGTCCTAGGAATAAGACTTTGAGAGGGTTTTAGGTCACATGAGGAAGTCATTTACAATCAGCATTAACTGAGGGTACTCCCTATAATAGATCATTTGAAATGATCATTAGAATAGATCATTAGAATAATAGATCATTTGAAAAAAATCAGAGGTCTTAAATTTCAATTATATCAGGAAACAATCAGAAGTCCCTTGGAAATTAACAACTGAATATTGCATTAGACAATTGGAAGGAGGGAAACAAAATAAGTTCTGCTGTAATTTTCAAAAGAAGTAATGAACTCTTACCCCCAAACAAAAATAATTTTAAAAAAGGATTTCTACCTTACCACTTATTTTTTTGTTTAATAGTAAAGGAAGAAGGAGAAACAAAAAGAAAAGATAGACTATTCTTGCCTAAATGTCATTCTTGGAAACAGAGGAGTGTTTACTTTTCTTTTGTTCTTTCAAATCCCAGGCGGGCAATGCAGGCTGGAGCTTCTCTTTGCCTTTTCATCTGCAGGGAAACAGCACACGAAGGCAAGCCTTCTCTGTGCAGGGCAGAGACATTCGTATTTTATTTTTTTCTATTCCCTGTTGAGCTAAGCCTTTAAAAAATCTGCCCACTGTGCTTTTCTTGTGTTGTAAGCACTGTGACTTGTGTTTATTCTTTATGTATCACATTGTGTTTACAAATGACAAGTCTATATGTCTTTGATTATGAATAAAGGCAGAGCTGCCAAAATACTATAAGGGTAAATTTGCCTAGAATTAATATACATAAAATACTCCAGGTGTTATATAGCCAGCCATAGCATAAACTAATCAAATTTCTAAGACGTAAGATGTTACAATGAGTGAAATTATGCATATAGATAGTAAACATTATAAAGAGAATTTCATTCCCTGCATAGGTATTGTCAAGTATAAGACAAAATGGCCCACATGATTATAAGGCAAAAATGACTTATTAGTACTTATTAGTCTAGGGAAGGTCACTTTCTTACCTTGAACTCTTTAATCAAATAAATCCCTTCTCCCTGGGGAGAGAGACCATGAGTATAGATGGTTTAGCTGAAATCTCTCCATATGAAGCATGAGGCCAAGAGGGAAGGAAAGGGCCCTTGAGAGGATCTATTAGATCTGGTAGAGATCTAATAGAGATGCTTGTACTCAGGCAGGTGGCAGGAGAGAAGAGAATGAGAGAATAAGGGGTCAGGCATGTTTGGAGGACATAGCAAGAGCTAAATAAATGGTAGTTCTTGTGATTAGGATAGAAATGGTCTCCAACTGCAATAGAGTCTTGCTACTTATATAATAATAATATTGATACTTTACATGTATTGTGCATATCTTTTATTCTTTGAGGCATACTCATGTATTGTCCTATGTGATCCTCAGAAAAACTTGGTGAGGCAGTAATAGAAGACTATTATATTTTATTAATATTTTCATTTTGTAAGTAAAGAAACCAAGGCTCAGAGACCTGCCCATAGTCACTCAGGGAGGGTGTGCAGCATCTGGATCTAGAGTCCAAATCTTCTACCTCTATTGTGACAGCACATGGTTATGTACTCTTGGCCTTGCAGTGGAGGTATGTCTTTTCATCAGCCTTTCAAAGCTCCCTAGAGACACATGAGATCATTAAGATTGTGTAGGGCTCTTTATATTTTATAGGGTTAATTATAAACAATCTTGAAATTATAGTCAACTTTCCATAGCCATTCATTGAGTCAGTCACTATTTATTACAAAAGGAAATAGAAGATATTTGATATATGACTACTGAATAAATTGAAAGATCTGCCATGGGCATAGTGAGATCAATGAATTTCCAGGTCATGTCTAATCGTAAACTATAAAAAGCAATGATTTGCTTTTCACATTTTATGATTTTATGGTGACAAAATCTACCCTCTACTACAAAGGCCAGAAATTGTTCTTCTCATAACTTAACCTTACCTAGGGTTATAGACATGTGGCTAAGGTTACTGCTGCAAGGAAATGTAAGCGTGGGGATGAAAGGAAGTAAAGAACCTTGGGCAGTGAGAGTTTAGTCTGATGATGCTGAGAAAGCAGCATCCAGCATCCAGTAGCAGTGACGGCAGGGGCACCAGTCATAGAGTGTCCAGTGGCCACACCTAGCAGGACTGAGGGCAGTAGCCTTCTGGTCAAATTGTTTCTTGGTTTCATTGTAGTTATGATTCTGACCCTGTAGCCTTGGCTCCTGCCTATTTTCTAAGCCTGTTCCTCCAGCTATCCTGGCTGTTCTGTGAGCTACTTGATATCTTTCCAACAAATACCTTTCTGCTTACATTGGCTAGAGTTAGTTTCTGTTGCTTGCAAATAAAAAATCCCAGTTGATGAGTTGCACAGCTGAATTGATTTGTTCATGTTACAAATCCCCCTGAACTGAATAATGTGTGCTAGTCACTGCCCTGGATGTTAAGGATACAGCAGTGAATACGATCAACAAGATACTTGCGTTTATGGAGGTCAAATTTTAGTTCAGAGTAAAAAGACAATAAACAAGAAAATAAATACATGAATAAAATAATGTCAGCCAGTGATAAGTGCTAAGGAAGAAAACAAAGCAGGCTCATGGGAAAGCAGCCACGAAGCAGGGCTGTTCCACTTTGGATTGAGAGGTTAGAAGGTCTCTCTGAAGAGGTAATATTTGAGCTGAGACCTGAGGGCAAAAAAAAGAAGGCAGTCATGGTAAATTCTCAGGGCGAGACATTCCAGGAGGAGGGAACGGAAGGAGCAAGGATTCTAAGGTGGGAATGCACTTGGTGTGAATAACAGTAAAAATAACAATATGGGTAGAGCCCAGAGAGGAAGGGGAGGGGGTAGTGCAAGATGAAGTCTGACAGAGGCCAGAGCTTGTAGAGCCTTGTCTAAACCATGGTAAGGGGTACAGATTATATTCTAAGCACAATAACAGTCATTTGAGAGTTTTAGGTAAGGAAGTGAGAGAAACTGATTCACATTTTTAAAAGATGGTTTTGGTGCTCAGTGGAGAATGGATCATTAAAAAGACAAGGGTAGAAGCTAGAAAACACCTGTTGGGCACCTATTGCAGGAGTCCAGGTGAGTTAGGATGGGTCCAAAGGATTTTTCCTTCATGACCTCTAAGTGGTAGATGGAGGAGATGGAGAATTTTGGCAGAGACAAAGTAGAGAAACCATATGCCTCTAGCTGCTTATCTTACACCTCTGGAAAATAGTTTATATTAATCAAGGGCGCCAGGAGCCAGGGCCAACATGTAAATGCTTGAATAAACACTTCCATTTACAAGCAATTGAGAAGGACAAGGCAGTTTCTTTTTTCACTTTTTGTGTAATTTTCCATGTCATTCATCTGAAAAGAGCAGGCAGGCAAACATCACGGCTCAATTCTTCGGCTTTGTGATAGAAAAAAATAGAATATAATGCCCCCCAAACCAAAATTCATTTTCCTCACACTGAGATGTTTCCTTCGTTAATTCAAGGTTTCATGACAAAGAATGTTTGCTTGAGATTGTAAAAATATAGGCCAAAGTCATTGTACAAACAGTTGTCTTAATCTGGAATATTTATATACAAATGTATAATACTGTTTTGTGTATGTTTAAATAAGCCAGATATTTTAGAAACATGGTACCTGGTGTACCCTCAAGTTCTTTATCAACTCAGTAAAACCAATTTAAAAAATTATCAACAGCAAATATTGATTATATATCACTATTTATTGATTCTATTAATGTTTCTCTGAAACTGTTCATAATCTTAAATAAAATAAGGACATACAAGACCAGTTTATGAAATAATTCAACAAAATATGTTCTTATTTTTCTCTTCACAAAAGTATGGAATTTTTTGGTCCTTTTAGAAATTCCTGATAGAGAAGAAAATGGATAATTAGGGTATTATCTAATTAATAAATTGACTCACTTTATTTGTCTCCATGTACAACTGGTTTGACTTCTGAATAAAATTAGTAAGATCAGTCAAATAATTGTCAATTCAAGTAACATATTTTAGTCCCCTTTGAATGAATTATGTCCTCCCTTAATTAGCTATGCCTGAAGGAGATGTATTTTTGTATTCAGCTGTGCCAAATGTCATTTTAAATTTACCTAACACGGATAGGGCCTTACTGAACCAAGTTTTAGTTGGTCATGGTGGAAATAGTGGCAACATCAAATTGATCTTAGGCAAAAGATCAAAACTAAGAGATCAAAAGATAAGATTCAGGTATTAGTAAGGGAACAGAATCTAACTTTTATGGAAAACCTACTCGGTATTAGACTTCATGCTAGGCACATCAAATATGTAAGCTCATCTATTTCAGACCAGGAAGAGTTTGTAGCCTATAGATAAGGAAGCTCCAAATAGGACACATCTAAAGAGTGGCTGAACCAAGATTAAAATCTATGTCTATCCAGCTCCATTTTGTGCTTCCTACGTATTCTTGTTAATTCTCCTGCAACCTTTCCTAAAGTGGTAAGTCCATGTTTTTCCATTAGTTTTACTCATCCTTATTCTAATTAGAGCCTTTCACACCCTAAATAAGTTCATCTGATCCCTTAAAATTTTTTTGGTTTTCTTCTGGTTGTGAAAGTTGATGTATAGTTGCAGAAGACTTGGGAACCACAGAGGAATTAAAAAATAAATATCATATATTCTTAGCAACATAAAAATAACCTGTGTAAATGTTTTGATGTCTTTAATGTCTTTCTCTTCAGTATTTTTCACATGAAGTTGAGATTGTTTTATCTCCAGTTTTGTACTCTGCTGTGGTGATATATTATTGGATTATTTTTTTCTATTTCACTAAATATTCTTTGAAAAGGTATTATTTGTATGGTGCAAACCACTTTTTTGAATGGATGTACTAGAATATATTTAATCATTCTCTTATGTCTGAATATTATAATGTTAATCAACTTTCCCTCTTTTTAGTCATATAATAAGCATAGCTCTTTGCCCACATTTCTGATTATTTGCTAGAAATACATTCCTATAAGTAGAATCACTGTATTAAAAACACACAGCACACAGTTTTAAAAGGCTTTTGATACGTCTTGCCAAATTTTGCTGGTCGCTGTCCATAAAAGTTGTAACAATTTGTTCTCTTACCAGTCTTCAACGCCCTACATCCACAAAATAACTGCAAATTTGAGAAGCAAAAATGGCATCTAATTATGGTTTTAATTTGAATTTTAGCTTACTAGTGCAATTGGATCTTTTTTAATATGTTCGTTGGTTCTTTGCATGTATTCTGTAACTTGGCCCCCCATATTCTTTGGCTTTTTCTTACTGATTTGAGTTGGGCAATGTTTGTTCCCTCTTTATTTTCTTGAAGGCTTTTTGTAAGATTGGAATGATATGGTTTTTGAATGTTTGCTAGAACTCACTTGTAAATCCATTTCAGCTGATTTATGTTTTGTGGGTAGATTTTTAAATGTTTATTCAATTTGTTTAATGGCTAGAACACAGAAAATATTTTTTGAGTTAGTTTTGGTGAGTTATGTTTCTCTAGGACTATATTAAGTTCATCTAAAGTTTACATTTTATTGGCACAAAGTTGATTTTTAAGATTTATTTAGAGGGGACTTCCCTGGTGGTCCAGTGGTTAAGACCCCACACTCCGACTGCAGTGGGCATGGGTTCGATCCCCGGTCAGGGAACTAAGATCCCACATGCGTGGTGGGGCGCGGCCAAAAGTAAATAAATAAATAAATAAATAAATAAATAAATAAATAAGATTTATTTGGAGATTAAATAATTTTCCTATTTTATTTGGCTTTTAGTTTTGCTTAGAAGTTTTTATAATAGACATTAGATTTTTGGTGGTTGTTTTGTTTTAGGTAGTTAAGCTTACCAATCTTTTTATTTCTTTTGACAACATAAAAATAAAAGATATTCTAATCAAGTTTCTCTTAAGTTTTTCTTTCTTTTTTTTTTTTTTGATGTAATACATATTCTACAAACCTGCTGTGGAATTTGAGGGAAGAGCCTGTTCCATGCATTGATACCGAGGCAGGCAGCTCCCCATCTGTGATGGTTTCCTGGAGCTGCCCTAACAAAATGCCGTAGACTGGGGGGCTTACACAACAGACTTTTTTTTTATCCCAGTTCTGGATGCTGGAAGTCCAAAATCAAGGTGTCAGCAGGTTTGGTTTCTTCTGAGGCATCTCTCCTCTCCTTGCGGATGGCTGCACAAGGTCATCCTTCTTTGCACATTCACCTGTGATGTCTCTATGTGTGTCTTAATTTCTTCTTACGAGGACACCAGTCAGATTGGATGAGGGCCCGCCTGAATGGCCTCGTTTTAACTTAATCACCCCCTTTAAAGTCTCTGTCTCCAAATACAGTCACTTCTGTGGTTAGAGCTTCAACATATGAATGGAAGGGGCAAAATACAGCCCATAATACCATTTTTGAGGGACCTGGTCCTGAGGACTTGTGGACTATTACCCTGGAACCCTCTCAGAAAAAGCTCCAAGAGAGGTTAAAAACTTGGGCCTTAAATGGAAATGCAAAAAAGCAAAACAAAACAAAGTATTTTCATCATTATATTATTCAAAACCTCTATGTTAAAACAAACAACCCAATCCAAAAATGGGCCAAAGACCTAAACAGACATTTCTCCAAAGAAGACATACAGATGGTCAACAAACACATGAAAAGATGCTCAACCTCACTAATTATTAGAGAAATGCAAATCAAAACTACAATGAGGTATCACCTCACACCAGTCAGAATGGCCATCATCAGAAAATCTACAAACAATAAATGCTGGAGAGGGTGTGGAGAAAAGGGAACCCTCTTGCACTGTTGGTGGGAATGTAAATTGATACAACCACTATGGAGAACAGTATGGAGGTTCCTTAAAAAACGAAAAATAGAACTACCATATGACCCTGCAATCCCACTACTGAGCATATACCCAGAGAAAACCATAATTCAAAAAGACACATGCACCACAGTGTTCATTGCAGCACTATTTACAATAGTCAGGTCATGGAAGCAACCTAAATGCCCATCAACAGACGAATGGATAAAGAAGATGTGGCACATATATACAATGGAATATTACTCAGCCATAAAAAGGAACGAAATTGGGTCATTTGTAGAGACGTGGATGGACCGAGAGACTGTCATACAGAGTGAAGTAAGTCAGAAAGAGAAAAACAAATATCATATATTAATGCATATATGTGGAATCTAGAAAAATGGTACAGGTGAATTGGTTTGCAAGGCAGAAATAGAGACACAGATGTAGAGAACAAACGTATGGACACCAAGGGGGGAAGCTGGGGGGGGGTTTGGTGGGATGAATTGGGAGATTGGGATTGACATATATACACTAATATGTATAAAATAGATAACTAATGAGAACCTGCTGTACAAAAAATAAATTAAATTTAAAAAAAAACCTCTATGTTATCTGTTTTTACTACTCCCTTTAAAACGGACCAATAATAGGATGAAGTCTCTCACTACAGTTATTTGTTCATTTCTATATGAATTCCTAATAGTTTCATTTATTTCTAATAGGAGGATGCTATATGAATAAGCTCTTAAAAGTGCGTGATGACTAATTTCAGTTTAGGGGTAAGAATATGTTGTGAAATGCAAGGACTTACCTTTTGATCCAACAGTGATACAATTAAAAGAAATTCCCTCTGAACTTTGATTCATCGTCTTCTCATATCTTTGCTCTTCACTGCTCTTGCCAGTTTTAAACTCTTATTGCATTTTTTTCATAGGAATTTTAGTGGGTAGCTTGTAGGCATAGTCAGGCATGCCTGGTCTGCTTCTTTGTTTAGCCACAGATCCTTTTTCTGATACCTATTAAAGTGATCAATGCCATCTGGATATACACAGAGTACTTTTGCTATCTTATTACCCATCACCATATTATCCCCTGATTTTTATCAGGGGATATTTTTATTATCCCCTGATTCCCCTGTAACTATTCTCTCCTTTTTTCCCTGACTCAGAGGATTACTAAAACTAAACTCTCTACCTATGTTCTTTTTGCTGTTTCCTCCCTTCTCCCAGGGCACTATTCTCCTCTGTAGGGTTTAGGTTTTCTAGGAGGTGCCAGTGAACATTCTTTTGGGGAGCAGAGAAAAATTAGAACTACTAATTATATTTATTTTTATGTCACCTTAAATTGTTTTTGTTTATGTTCTATAATTATATTCTATGATAATCTATAATGTATAATTACATAGTACAGGTATAATTTATCAATAACTAAACACACGTGTAAATGGTTTATTGAATGAATGGAAGTCATCAGGGTGTGCCACAGATTTGATGATTTGCGTGCGGGAAGTTTTATCAGGAAATGCTTTCAGGCTCAACCCCTGTGGAGGTTGAAAGGGACAGGATTGCACCATGGTTCTCCCCTGGGGAAGATTTTGCACTCCAGGATATATTTCGCATCATCTGGAGATGTGTGGGCGTCTAGTGAGTAGAGACCAAGGATGCTGCTAAATATTCTGTAATAGAGAGGGTAGCCCTCAAAACAAAGAATTGTCCAGCTCAAAATGTCAGTAGTGCTGAGTTTGAGAAGCCCTGAGGTAGAAGAAGCTGGGTGGCTGTCACAGTCAAGTCTTCGTTTCATTGAGTGGAGAGCTCTGGAGTGGGCAGGGTCCTTCCCAGTGTCCTGCGTGGAACAGTCATTGGATATAGGCTACCTCCAGGAGTGGGGAAGGGCCTCAGGAAAGGCTTGTCTTTGAAAGCTATACAAATGCCTACAGTAGGTATTCTTTTGTGTATGGCTTCTTTTGTTCAACTTTATATTTGTGAGGTTCATGTTATTGTTGTGTGTAGCTGTGGTTAATTCCTTTTTTTGCTGCATACTGTCCTGCTACATGGTTATATCACATATGATTTATCCATTCTACCATAGGTGAACATTTGAGACATTTCTAATTTTTGCCTATTACAAAGAGTGCTGCTGTGAATTTTCTTATGTACATTTCTGGCTTCAGATGTGCATCTATTTATATCGGGTATGTATCTAGAAGTAGAAGTGCTTAGTCATTGGTTTTGCATGTTTTCAACTTTAGTAGATAATGGCAAATGGTCTTTCAAAGTGCTGGTACCAATTTACACTCTCACCAGGAGTGTATGAATGTTTCCATTGTTGCATGTCATTGTGGACACCTGGTCTTAGCAATCTTTTTAGTGTTACCATTTTGATGGGTTTATAGTGGTATCACAATGTGATACTGATTGCATTTTCCTGATTACTGATGAGGTCATCGTGTGGTTATGGGTCATTTGGATATCTTATTTTGTGAAAACCTGTTTAAGTCTCTAGCTATTTTTCTGTGTTGCCTATTCTTTTTCTTATTGATTTAGAGTTCTTAATTATTCTGGCTACAACCCCTTAGTAGTAATATGTTTCACAGGTATCCTCTCTAATTTTCATGTTCTTAAGGCCTTTTGTAGAAAAGAAGTTATTAATTTTAACGTAATCCAAAATTTTCATTTATTTCTACATGGTTAGTATTGTTTCCTGTTTAAGAAATAGCCTAAGAAATTAAGACGTACAAACTTCCAGGTACAAAATAAGTGAGTCACAAAGATGAAATGTACAGTGTAAGGGATATAATCAATAATAATGTAATATCTTTGTATGATGACAGGTGGTAACTAGACTTACGGTGATGATCATTTTGTAACATATAGAAACATTGAACCACTATGTTGTACACTAGGAACTAATACAGCGTTGAAGGACAATTATACTTCAAAAACAAACAAACAAACTCATGGAAAGAAAGAGACCAGATTTGTGGTTACCAGAGGCAAAGCGTTGGGGCGAGGGGGAATTGGATGAAGGTGGTCAAAAAGTACAGACTCCAGTTATAAGATAAATAAGCATTAGGGATGTAATGTACAACATTATTAGTATAATTAACATGGCTGCATGTTATATTTGAAAGTTGCTAAGAGAATAAACCTTGAGAGTTCTCATCACAAGGAAAAAAATATTTTTTTTCTTTTTCTTTTCTTTTGTGTCGATATTAAATGATGGATGTTCACTATGTGGTAATCATTTCATGATGTATGTAAGTCAGATCATTATGCTGTATGCCTTAAATTTATACAGTGCTGTATGTCAATTGTATCTTAATGAAACTGGAAGAAAAAGTAATTAATTAATTTTTAAAAGAAATAAACAGCCTAGATCATGAAAATATTCTCCTATATTATCCTCTAGATACTTTATTGTTGTGTCTGTTGTGTTTAGATCTACAGTCTTCTTGGAACTGATGTTTATGCATGGTGGGGGGCAGAGAGTTAAGATTCTATTTTGTTTCTAAATAGATGTCCAAGTTAGCCAGAATCATTCATTCAAAATATCGACTTTTCTTTACTGTTCTTCATGCCTACTTTATTGAGTATCATGTACGTAAATGCAAGGATCTTTTCCTTTTCTATTATGCTTCATTAGTATATTTGTCCTTTTTTTTTTTTTCCTTTATTACTGTAGCTTTACAGTAAGTCTTGTTACCCAGTAGAGTAAATCATCCGGTTTTTGGCCCATGGCCATTTTCATTAAAATTTTAGAATCAGCTTGTCAAGTTTCACAAAAGTTCCTGTTTGTGTCTTGACTGGAGAAAGCAGATATCTTTGTAATGCTGAAACTTGCAGTCATGCACACGTGTATCTCTCCATTTATATCATTTTAAACTTATCTCAATATTTGGTAATTTTCTGTAAAAAAAGTTTCACATGTTATTCCAACGGAATTGCTATTTTTCATTTTTTTTAATGTTATAATTTAAATTTTTAAGCTTTTTAAAACTTTTTACTGCTGGTACATAGAAATGCAATTAATTTTTGTATAGTGACTTTATATTCAGCAAAATTGTTAAATTTACTTATTCTAAATAATTTATAAATATTTTAGATTTTTTATTTACAGTCATACCTGCAAATAGTAAACTTTTATTTTTTTAGTCCATTGCTAATGCCTTTTATTTCTTTTGATTTAAATTTTTTTGTCTTATTAAACTCACTAGGACTTCCAGAACAGTGTGGAATAAAATTAATGACAGTGGGAAACTTTGTCTTATGCTCTGTCTCAAAAGGAAAGCTCTAAAATAATCACCATTAAATAGATTTTGCTATAGATTGTGTGAGCATGTCTGTAACTTATTTCAGTTTAAGAGAGTCCCCTTATATCCCTAGTTTTCTAAGAGTTTTATAATAAATAGGTTTTGCATTTTTTAAATGTTTTTCTGCAACTATTAAGTTGAATTGCTTTATTTTTCTTATTCTGTTAATTGGGCATTATATTGATTGACTTTTAAATGTTTTCCAACATTTTTTTTCCAACAGTTTAAACATACAGAGAAGTTAGAAAATGTTGTCATGAACTGCCACTAACATTTCACTAACTTGCTTTATTAGATCCATCGTTATCCATCCATCAATCCATCTTGTCTATCTATCAGTTTCAAAGTAACTTTCAGATACTTTCAGATTCATAGACTTCCTCCTAAAGACTTTAGTTTGCGTATCAATAACTAGAATTTAATGCTTTTTTACAGTTTTCTTTGGTTCAACATATAATTAAATGCACAAATCTTAAATATATCATTTAATGAGCTTTGAAAAATGTATTCACCTGAGTAACCCAAAGTCTTATCAAGATATAAAACATTAACATAACCTCAAAAAGTTGCCGTATGTCCCTGAACCATTAATCTCTGCCTTTACACTTCCAGAAGGAACACTGTTCTGATTTTTTTCCACAATAGATTAGTTCTAAATCGTCTAGAACTTCATATAAATGAAGTCACATAGTATGTACTCTCTTGCCTGAGGTTTCTTTCAGCATAACTTTGAAATTTATACATGCTATTGCTTGTATCAGTAGTTTTTATTCCTTTTTTATTGCTGAGTAATATCGCACGAATATATTACGTTTCATTTATCCTTTCTCCTTTTGATGGACACCTGGGCTGTTTCCAGTTTTGCAGTGTTATGAATGCTATTATGAACATTCTTATATGCCTTTATGTAGACAATACTTTTCATTTCTTTTGGGTAATACCTAGGAGTGGTATTGCTAGGTTATAGCGTAGGTATGTGTATTTTATAAGAACTGCCAGACAGTTTTCAATGGTTATACCATTTCCATTCCCACCAACCATATGAGTTGTTTCACATCCTCGTTGACATTTGCTGTTCTCAGTTTAAAAAATTTTTGCCATTCTGGTGGTCATATAATGAAATCTCATTGTGGCTTTAATTTGCATTTGTCTAATGAATAATTAAGAGCGTGTTCATATGTTTATTGACCGTTTGTATATCTTGTTTTATGAATTGTCTGTCCAAATCTTTTGTCTATTCTTCTAATGGGGTTTTATGTCTTCTTATTACTGAGACCACCTTTTATATAGCTTAGATACTAGTTTTGCAAATATTTTTTCCCCAATCCATAGGTTGCCTATTCATTTCTTAATAGTGTCTTTTGATAAGCAGAAATTTTGGATACAGTATAATTTATCAATTTTGTTTGTTTGATATTGCATTCTGTGGCTTACTTAGAATTCTCCTATCTTTTCTTCTAAAAGCTCTATGATTTTAGGTTTTACATTTAGGTTTATGATATGCCTCAAATTAATATTTGGGTATGGCATGAAATAGGGAATGATGTCCAGTATTTTCTATATAGATATTCAGTTCTAGCACCATTTGGTGAAAAATGTTTCATCACCCAATGCATTTCTTTAATGTTTAATGTAATTATTGACATGGTTGGATTTAGGTCTGCCATTTTATTTTCTGTTTTCTGTGTGTTGCCTCTGTTCTCCTTTCCTGCTTTCCTTGAGCTTATTTGAATAATTTTTAGACTTCCATTTTAATTTACTTATTGATTTTTTGGGTATACCTCTTTGCATTAATTTTTATTGGTTGCTGTAGGAATTAAAATATACATCCTTAACTTTTCATAGCATACTTATAAAGTAAATATTATACCATTTCACATTACATAGCAATTTTGTAACAATGTCATATATTTCCATTTATCTCCACTTCACTCAATCCTTTATACTGTAGTTTTCCTTTGTACTACATATAATGTTTTTCTAAACCTCATAAGACAATGCTTTAACTTTTGGTTAAACAGTTATACATATTTTAAAGAAATTAAAAGAAAAAATGTTTTATATTTACCTACGTATTTACCTAATGGCTGATCAGTAAGTTTTTTCAAGTCCTTCTTTGTAAATGTATTTTATAACGTTATTTTTCTCTTTATTCTATTGTTCTATTTGTCTCTGCAATACCTTATGAATAGATGATGCCTCCTAACTAATTACCTTTCCTCCAGACTCTGTGTTCTCAAATCTTCTCTCCCAAACACTGTAATGAGAAATGGGGTGGCAATGAGGAGTCCTTTGCTTTTCTTTGAGGTAGAGAATGAGAGTTAACATGTAAAATGTAACTCAGTGAATTGCCTCCAAGTAGAGCCTGTCTTAGACAATTTTATATTCTATGCATTGCCTTGTATTCAGCCTTGCACAAAGAAAGCACTCAATGAATATTTATTAGATTGTTGGATGAACAAAGAAGCTCCTTTTTTTCTTACCCACAGTGAAGGAGAACCTGTGTTACTGAAACAAAGTTATCACTCTGAAAACTTATAAGGACAACTAACAAGAGATGCAGTTATATTATTGCTTCTCAGTGAAAGTAATCAAGTAACAGACAAACAAATCTATTTCACTTTGTACATAAAATGAAAAATGACTATAGCCAGTTAAGAGAATCCTATTGGAAAGGGGATGAAAAGTTATAAACCTTCCGGAAATCTGTCTGTCCTATATCATAGCATATATCATGTCATGTCCTGTCATATCATATCATCACAAGGCAGTTTAATTTCAGGATGAAGAAAGCCAAAAGTTGATTTTTTAAGGACATTAAATTATCACCTAGCATTATTGTCATAAACATGGGGTCAGCTTATGAATAAAACAGTACCTGTTTTATTTTCTAAAAGATGCGAACTGAGATGCTTGTCTTTTCTTTTTTTCCTTTTTATTTTTTGTTTTCTTTTTTGTGGACGCAGGTATATTTTATGCTTATTCAGCTCAGTAAAATGCTGAACTTATAAACTGAGAGGCGATTCCTTGAAATGACAGATAGGAGGGGGCTGGGTCTCAGTTGAACCCAGCAGCTGTATTTCTACCACTGTGACCTGTTAAGAAGGATGAGCTATGGGGAGCTAAAGAGAAAAGGAGGACAGTTTAATTAAAACTGGCTCAGGATAGAAACCTTAATGAATTGCAGTCCAGGGGCAGAGGAGATCTCAAGACCCCCAAATCCTAAGGGAACCGTCAATAATAAAGATGCAATTATCTGAAGGGATTGCTCACCCAAGGTTCAACTTGTTTTTGCTAGTGCCACGTGTTGTTTCCCAGGGCTTAATGATTTGGCAGAGAAATAACCCGGGCAGACCGTGCTGAAAATAGCTGCTTTATAATTACATTGCTACTTTCTGTAAGTCTGATAATGAGGTAATACCTGATCTGCAGAAATTAATCATGCATTCAGAGAGTTCTATATTAAATGTCACATGAATGAAATTTCCACTCAGTAGTCACAAAAACCTCTGGGAAACTGACAAAAAAACAATTATGGATCAAAGAAACTGGATTTGCCTTCAAGTCTACAATGTCATTCTCATTATATCAGAGGGGAAAATTTCAATCTACTGAAAGGACACAGCCTCATGCTGCCCCTGCAGTGTCCTGAATGGATTTGAGCGGTGGCTGGAGGGTGAGTGATCCTTTGGGAAGCCTTGTAGGAGTCCAGTATGCTAATATTCTTGTTAATTAAAAGCCCCTGGGTTAGTTTGCTACTGCTTCTGTAACAAGTTTCCACAAACTAAGTATTATCATGATAAAAGTTTATTATTTTACAATTCTGGAGGTCAGGTGTCTAAAAATGGGTCCACAGGGCAGCATTACTTCCGGGGTGGGGGTTGGTTAGGGGAGAATCCATTTTCTTGCCTTTTCCAGTCTTTAAGGGTTGTCTGCATTCCTTGACTCATGGTCCCTTCCTCCATCTTCAAAGCCAGTGGCATAACGTCTTCTTTCCTCTCTGACCTCTGCTTCCATCCTCACATCTCTCTGACCCTGACCGTCCTACCTCCCTCTTATAAAAACTCTTGTAACTACATTGGGCCCACCTGGATAATCCAGTATCACCTCAGCATCTCAAGGTCCTTAACCTAATCACACCTGCAAGATCTCTTTTACCAGGTAGGGTATCATATTCACAGATATCCTATTCACAGGTTCTGGAGATAGAATGTGAACATCTTTGAGGGACCAGTATTCAGCCTTCTATGCCCCCCAAAAAGGTAACGTGATTTGCAGTAAAAGTTGGCGACTTTTAGGTACCAAGGTATGGACTTGTATTTTCTACTTCCTTGATGTTCTGATAGCTACATCTATTGGGTTGTATCAGCTGTGAGGCGAAGAAAAATCCTTCAGAGTGGCTTCAATAAGGTATAGAGTTTATCTGTCTCAGACAACAGGAAGTTCAGGCATGGGCAGTCCGTGGTTTCTCATCTTCTTCCTCTCTTCTTGCTCTGTCATCCTTAGACATGACAGAGACCTCAGGTATCCTCCCAGCTTTCCAGGCAGGAAAAAGAAAAGCAGAAGTGGCAGCACTAATGGACTTCCACTTATGTCCTGTTCGCTAGAACCAAATAGCAAGGCCCCCCTTTAAGGGAGGCTGGGAAGATGAGTTTTCACCTTTTGATCTCTGTGTTGGAGGAAAGCAAATATGAAGGGGATTGAGTCAGCAACTTTAGTATTGTCTACAATAACCAAGGGGAATTCCAAGCCTCTAAGTTCCCCACGCCACCTTACCAATCAGTGACTGGATAGAACCAGCTGTCTTGTGTTATTTTAAATATGTGCCCCTGCTCACTCAGTTTTCCACCAGAGTTCCCCAATAGGCAACTAAATATAACCAGTGTGTTTTCACATGCCCAGAAAACAAAATTTTTTTTGAAGACAAATACTTTAAAATAAAATTATTTAAACAGACCCAAATGATAGTTATGGTTGTAGTTGTCTTCTAAGCAAATTAGTTGATTAAAAAAAAAAAAGATTTAAGTGACAGAATCAACGGTTATCTCAACACTTTGTAAGAAGAGTCTCTTGTAGCACACACTTTTCATTTCCTCTTCCCCCGTCACAATGGCTGGAGATTCTGGGCAGCTATTTTGTCCAGTATGTCCATGGCTCCTGTCTGCAATTGATAGTCTGGGTCAAAAAATCCCATTCTCCTCTCTGGACCCCGCTCTAACCAGAGTTGATTCATTTAAGAATTGATAGCTGATGAAAACTAGCCAATCTTTTGCTTCAGAATTTTAAAATTGGAACTGGGAGAGAGAGGGTCAGTCTCTCCCTGGATGGCTGAATTATACCACATAAATCAGAGAGCTCTTGGTCCCCATGTGTCATATGTTGACTGAGGAACCGAAGAAGCTAGTCCTCAGAGGAAAACTATGAAGTAGAAGAGCAGGCAAAGCACAGACAAAGCCCTGGTTCTAGATCATTCTCAGAGGCCAGCTATATTCCTGTGTTTCATTTGGTACCTGGCCTTTAGTTATTATGAGAATACTGGGGTTAGATCAATGTTGTGTTCTATTATTTACATCCGGAAATAACTCTATAAAATGCAGAGTTATTACTGGTCCATGAAAAATTATGTCTGTAAAAGACCTACTTGTGTTACAACAAAAGAAATTACTTTGATTAATCGAAAGGCAGAATTATAACTGCTGGACTATAATTAATCACACTGTACTCTTATTTCTTCACTAACTCCTAATACATCATAGAGTATAGCAAAATATGATAAAGTATTTGAAATGATGATAATAAAATTCAAAACATATGCATAAAATCTGGATGAGTGCTATACATTAAAAAGGAAATGAAGTATTTTACAGAAATGAAACAAGTATTAATTTCAGACTTTACTTCCAACTTCTGGGTTAGACTAGAGGGGACCTCAGTGAAATATAAAAAGATTTATTACCATGAAAAGGTTTGGTTTGGGATTTGCTAAATCTGGAAATTAAGAAAGTGCCATATTTCCATTTCTCATAGGAATCCATCTCTTAATATTTGAGATGAAAATAACTTTATCAATCTTACTTTTAATACTAACTTTAAGATGCTGAAATCTGACAGTTCAGAAACCAATTATATTTCATGTAAAATATAGCTATAATATAAGGCACTGAAACCTGGGTCTGCAGTGGTGAGAGAGTGTGCTATATTACATATTACATTGCTAATTCGTAAAGTTTCTTCATAAAGCTGCAGGCAGAGCCATCTCAAGCATCTTGTTAATGAGCCTTATTCTGCCTCTTCTGGGAATGCACATGGGGTTTTGCTTCTGGCCCTTCTGGAGGCAAATAAGGAAATGGGACTGACTAGGTTATAAATCCAGAGGAAACCCTCATATGAAGAGAGTCTCATTTGTGCCATCTGTTCAGGCTGAGCTGGAGAAGAAATATAAGGTGTCATTGGCACAATCCCTGGAGGACTGTCACCAAATGATCTTCCTTCAAATTGGCCTTCAACTTATCACAAGCTGCTTTAATTCCTCTCTACTGTGTTCATCATCCTCTCATCTGCCTTAGATTTCTCCATCACTGACATAGCTGATCAGCCCTTTCCTTGAAATGTGCTTCTCTGACACGGAACTTTCTGGGCACACTTTCAGAATTTTGTCTGTCTTCTCAGATGCCTGTTTTCCCTCCCCTATCTGCTAACTGTGGGTATTTTGAAAACATTTATCCTTAGCCACTTCTTCCTTAATCCCTGTGTTTTCTTCCTGGAAGAACACATCTACTCCTTCATGTCCACTGACATCTTTGTGCAAATTCCCAAACCCCCCCATCTTGAGTTTTATTTCTATTCCTCTACGTGCCAACTGGACACTTGCAACTGGATTGGCCCTTCAAATTTAATAAATCACAGACCTCACACATCTTTGAACCCCCAAATATTTATCCTCCTGACTTTGCTAGTGCTATTAATGGCACTGCTGTATTCAGTCTCCCAAGTTTTAAAAATGAAAGTAGCTTTTTATTTTGCCTTCTCTTTCCCTTTCCATTTTAAAAATTGACGAGGTCTCACTAGTCTTTCTTAGCAATTCTGTCCCCATTTGTTCCATCCTTCTTATTTCAGTTTTTACCACCATAGTTTTGGCCCTTGTTAGCTTACATTTAGACTATGGTGATTGTTAGGCGGATGTTTGCTGCTGCTGTGGAGGCTAAGGCTGACATTTCACCTTGATTGCCATGGCTCTCAGCTCCAAGATTCAGCCACTGAAGATGCACTAAGGCTTTCCGGGTCCAAGAAATAAATGTCAGGAGACTTTGAAGTTGACAAAATTCCATGCTTACTTTGTCATAACATCTCAGAGGCCAGACTCAATGGGAAAACAGCAGAAAGGATTTCTTGGTGTGGCTGGTATTCTTCAAGGCAGAGGTTCTGCTGGCTTCTTGTAATTTGGCCATATCAGAATAAATGTTTTTCAATGTAGAGTTGGGAGTTTTTAATAGAACTAAGATACCAGTTACTTGAGAGCCTTCAGAGAGGTCCCATTAGCATCCTTTTAGTGCAGAGTGTTGCTTTTAGCTCTCCTGTATACCTATGTTATCTAATAATACTTCTCAGAGGGCTTTGGTGAGTAAATAATGATTATTTATACGATGAGTAGCCGGCAGTAAGGAAACTTCTGCACTTTCTTCCACCTCTCTGCTTTTTACTCTCTGTGTAGGGTAGGAAGAACCTGTCAGATGGTTTCTAACCCACCAAATAAAATAGGTACCAGAACATATTATGGATAGAAACAGTCCATTTTGGAATGTACTCTAGGGTTATCCATGTGGAACATGGCCTTCTGAAATCAAATAGAGCCAACAGTATTAACTCTGTTTATAGACTTCATCCTGTAGCTTTCTGTCTGATAAACCTGTTTCTGCGCCTCTGACTAATTCTGTGGTTTGTCTGGGAAAAGGAGTTGAAGCCTTGATTGCTAAATTAGCTTATGCTTTTTTTAATGGGGAAAAAGCACATTTACTAAGGACATGCTAATTATTTATGTATACTGGTATGTGTGATATAAAAAAGGAGCTCCATTAATTCAAAAATTGTGCTATTTCTTTTATGCAGTAGTAGAATTTCTTGTTTTAAAAAATTCTATGTAGGACACAATTTCCCTGTTCGGATAAATCTGCCTAATCATTTTAATATTCTTGAATAATATATTGATTAGCAATGCAAAACTTAGACTTAAAATATTAATTTTTTATTGTAAAATAACTTTTATCATATTTGATTTCTTCTAAAATCTGAACGTATCTTATAATTAATGACAAATGAAAATTTCCAGCCAGCCACCAGGGAGAAGGTGAGTTGATAAGTAGTTGTCACCGACTAGACACAGACAAATTTAACATGTAGACAAGCAGTTGTCACCTCAATTAACAGCTTTGCATTAGTAACATCACACTCTGATGAATTTTAAATTAAACTCAAATCCCTGTCACTTAAAATTTCTTGTAAAATTGATATTATTATGCAGTCTTGAAATAAAAATTATTTCATATCCAGAAGATCATCTGTTCTGCCCCAAGGGATATATTGAAAGGCAGTACAAAGTGCCAAAATTTGGAGAATAGTTAGAGAATTTTCTAAGATAGCAAAGATTGGTGTAGCCAATGTAAGCATCATGAAAGTCTAGTACCACAGCAGTAAACATTCATCTGTTGAAGGGTCCCAGCTGGCTTATAAAACAAGCTGTTCAACTCCCAGTGGTACATCGTTGAAATTATGAAAAGCAAAACTACAAATTTAGCTAAATAGAAAGTTCAGATCTATCCCTGGTACTATTTAGGATGTCTCCTCAGATCATGATCAAGCCTATGAAAAACAGTGTGTCATTATGATGGTACACATGGCTGCTGAGGTCCAAGAGTGATTTAGAAAAATCTTTATATTCTAAAAGGGAAGAAAGCTTAGACCAGTCTTTTTCAATGGGTGTTGGTGGACCACTGGCCTCAGAATTCACTGGGATGCCTGTCTAGAATTGATTGCATCCCTGCGCTCTACTGCTCATCCTCAAAGTTATAATATAAAGGAGAGGGATGGAAATAAAATGCATTTTAACAGGCTCCCATGATGCTTCTGATGTACCTTACCATTTGAAGACTATCCTTAGACTCACAGTTTGAGTGCAATCCTGAGAAATAAAGTGGAATGCAAATATATGTAGCATTGCGGTTAATTAAAGAAGAAGACTTGTGAACATTTAATATAATGTTTTTTAAGTAAGAAGAAAGCTATAATGGTGAATCCTACAACCAATGGTATTTTACAGTGAAAGAACTATGATATTTTAACAACAGTGAGCTTATAAGTCATACAGCCAAAAGATACATTTGAGTTGCTTTATGAGTGTTCTTGATGGGACTCTGCAGTGATGATCCATGTGTACCCTCTGAGCTAAGTCACTCTTGTCACCAAGGTGGGAGGTTCAAGACACAGCTTACGGTTAGGACTGGAAAAAGTCAGTTCGTTTGTTCAAAAAGCAGTCCAAGTTACCTAAGTTGGGGCAAAATATTTAAATGCTGTTTAGAAAAAAAGCCTCATGGTGAAGTCAAGAGTAACATAGATGTAAATCAATGAGTCGAGTACCTGGCAGATACTCTCATCCAGGATGGTTTTAACCCCCAGGAGACATTTTTGGTAATGACACTGGGGCGGGGGAGAGGAGAGATACTATCAGCCAGGAATGCGGCTCAACATCTTTCAATGCACAAGGCAGACCCCACAACAAAGAAATACCCGACCCACAACGTCAGGAGTGCTAAGCTTGAAAACTCTGCTCTCAAGAATAACCCTCTGCAACCTTCAGTTTTTAGGCTGATTCTGGACTTAGGAAAGAAAAGCAAGAATAAAACACCTATTCGTCTTCGACAATAAAACAAAGCCATCATTTTAAAATATGGCAGAGAAGAAGCAAAGTCCTGACACTCCTGCCTGAAACATTCTTTTCCTTCACAAAATGAAAGACATTCTCAGATTGGCCAGTGATATCTATAAAAGACCAACATGTAATTCTGAAAATTGAGATTCATTAAGGAGAACGAGATGGGAGACAGAAGAGAAAATAAAGGGGACAAAAAGTGATGAAATGACAAGATGAGAGGGAATGGAAACCCATGATGGAAATAGCAACAATTAGAATCAGAATAAAGGCATACATAGCTACTTTGCTTGTCGTAAGAAGCTTGTGTCCTGAGGGCTCAAAGTAGGAATGAAAACAACATAAAGCACAGCTACTGTCATATTCTCTATTGTCTAACTTAATCCTGACAATAGCACTATTGTGGATGGATACCAAAGTACCCACTTTCGAGATGAGAAAACCAAGGTGTAGGCATATTGGATTTGGCCGACTGGATTCCTTGGTTTCTGCCAAGGAATCTGAAGCTGGAGGGAGGGATACAAAGATAAAAGGATATTGAGAGATTATTCTTGGAAGCAGTGGTGGTGGAGTGAGTTGGGAATCCAGTGGCCAATACCCACTGACAGTAGAGCCAGCAGTGTGGATCAAGGAGTAACAGTGCCTGGCTTTGTGTCCTAAGCAGATGCTCCTGTCAGGGCCTGGGCTCTGTTCTCTGCTGGCTAGGACCCTTGTTGCCTGTCAGCTTTCTGAGCTGATTCTCCTGCATTTTCATCGGAT
Organism: Eubalaena glacialis; assembly: GCF_028564815.1. Taxonomy (NCBI): domain Eukaryota; kingdom Metazoa; phylum Chordata; class Mammalia; order Artiodactyla; family Balaenidae; genus Eubalaena; species Eubalaena glacialis. The sequence continues at coordinate 43,785,852 of NC_083726.1, forward strand.
GAATAAAATCCTGATATCCTTCTAATCACTCATTTTCATCTTAAGTCAGCCAGATCAGTGTCAGTGGTTTGCAAGCAAGAAGCTGCACAGATTCAGGGCTGGAAGGGGAAGATAGAGAGCTCTTTAGAGTTATTTAAATAGGAAAGGGGGAATGGCATTTGAAATAAAAATAAAGAACTCTATCTCACCTCCCCCATTTCAAAGACTTGCTCCTCTGACCTGGAAGTGTTGTTTTCAAGAGAGACAAGCAGTGATTCTGCGGGTGGTGGGGTGGAGGGGTAGGTGGGGGGAGCAGGATTTCTCCAGAAGCCTGGATGGTGCTTATCACTGGCACTCAAGGGATTGACATTTCCTTAAAGTGAGATATTTGAACCCTATCCTTTAAAACTTTATCTTACTGACCTCAGCACATTCTTACCCAATTCTTCTCATGCCTGCTTCCTTCTTGTCTCAGCCTAAATGCACCTTCCTCAGAGATACCTTCTCTGACCATATATAACGTAGGTTCTCTCATGTTCCCATCTCTTGGAACAAGCTCCTTTCAATTTTCTTGGTAGCACCTACCACCTCCAAATCTTTTTGATTATTTGTTGGCTTACTTGTTTATCTCCCCTAACCCTGCGCTCCTGTGTGGGCTTTTCTGTCTTGTTTCTAACTGTCTCCTCAATGCCTAAAACAGCTCTGGCCTGGAGTGAATATTGTTTGGATGAGTGAATCAGTGGATGAAGTCTATCCTTAGCCTGTCATATATGTTCTAGACTTTTAAAATAACTGAAACTCATGAGTTTTGGTATTCTTGCTCTATGGAGATTAATGCCATGTTAGTTGGATAACAATCTCAAAGGTTCTAAAAGCAGTTTTAAAAATTAAAGAGATATAAATCTTACTATCTATAATTTCTTTTATAAATATCAAGGCATTTTTTAAAGAAGTTGAATTGTACAGAAAACCTAGTATTTGACAGAGGTCCCCGTTGCTCACAAAACCTATTTTAATTTGATGTAGCAAAATATCATTATATAAGCAATACAAAAATTGTTTACTGAGCCCATATAGGTGTCAGTGACTGTGTTAGTCGCTGGAGAATTACTTGTCAACACGGTAAGCACAGTTTTTTCCCTTAGGGAACCTACAATTTTGCAGAGGAACTGTTCAAAACATATATGATAAGTGCCAGGACGCGTCTGTCCAGAGTTCCATGGGTTGTGCCTACCCTAGGCTGGGGTGGAGGGTGGGTGATGGGCAGTAAAGCCTAAGCTAAGATCTGCAGGTGAGTTAGCTGAGCCAAGCAAGCAAAGGCGGGGTGGGGCATGAGGCAAAGGCATCAGCAGGTATGAAAAGCCTTCCATGAAGGAGTCCCATGAAGAGGTCAGGCCAGAGTGATGCACACTGACCACACCACACAGGGCCAAGATCAGTGAGTGAGTGGGTTCTGGGCCACTGGGGTCAGAAGCAGCCTGTTTCCTCTAGCTAAATTCCTCTCACCATCATTCCAACATTTGTGGAAAGGATTTACCTTTCCATCAATGCATGGCTTAAACATCACCTCTTCCAGGAAGTCTTTCCTGATGTTTCAGATGGAAGAAACTTCTGTCTCCTTTGAACTCCCATTGTCCATCACTTTATTTACAGGTCGCCTAGACGACCATGCAGCTTGTGCACTGCACAACTTAGCCAACCACATGTGGCAGCTCTGCCAATACATATGTAGATATGAATGTACCACGTATTTCCCACTAGTCCTTAAGCAACTCGAGGACACAATTCTCATTGGTTCCATCTATGTATTTCCTTTTGTGACAGAAACATTTCACTGGATTGAATGAATGAATGTCATGAATTGGAATGAATTTGGAATGTCAATGATCTATGAATTTGGAATGTCAATGATCTATTCAGGGAAAAAAATTAAGAAAAGCTATATATATATATATATATTTAGAAAATAGGTGAGAAGTTATTAACAGTGTGTTCTGAACACTGTTCAGATATGGCAAGAGTGAGAGACTGACCCAGCTATATGCTGTGAACCTCAGTTCATTAGGCCGTTTTCTTTTTAAAATTCAGAGTTTGCTTTATGTTGTCTCGTGACTTCATGACTTCAAAGGAGTCACAAAAACCCAATCTATTGCAGTTACTATTGAGTTTATTATTTGTGGTAATTCCTCAAGCGTGTTGTGTCTTCCCATTAAGAAGTTGTTCCGGTAATGTGTGTTTAAAACATTGAATTACCAGTACCATTTACATGGAGATGTTCTATATCACAGGAGATACCCCATTGTTTTTCCCTTCCCTTCCCTTTCTTTCTCTCTTTTTTTTTTTTTTAACAGCATTTAACAGTCATTTGAACTGTACATCTGTTAACCATAAGGCCAACCTGACCTCAGTTCTTAACTGCTTTCCTGATGGCTGTATTGAAAAACCTCCCCATCTCACGGCCATCTGGTGTTGTTACCTCTGAAGTCTTTTTAGGCACTCTGTGCTCAAGATTGTGTTGTGTGTGTGTTGAAATATATTCTCAAGGGAATTTTTTCTTGAAACTGTGTTTAGTAACTCAGAAAAGTTTAATACGTACCCCCATCCTTATTCTATTAAATGTTAGTGAGAGCATCAGAGTTACAACTGTTGGGGACGGCATCTGTACTCCATGGAATTCAACTTTTCTCTCATGGCTTTTTCACACACATATAGTTTGTTTCCTCAAAAAACAAAGGTCTTCTCCATTTATCTCTCTTGGTGGGTTTGAGAGGCTCCAGGAAACACTTTTCTGAGTGATATCGTGTTTGTGCGGGTAATTCCCTCTCCTGATTAATCATTGAGTTTGCAGCACTGAAAGCAACTGTTAAAACACAAGTGTAATTTAGGAGTGGCATCACGTTAAGCCCTGAGACCTTCAATTAGTTCATTAAGGGGGCACATGGCTCAGGACATGAGAAGCAGTACAATTTAGCACCGAGTGAAAGAAGGGAGAGGAAATGAATGTTGCCAGATTCCTCAGTGAAAGCCCTGGACATATAATTAAAATGTGTAGAAAAACATACATACAGTATTAGAAACTTAATCATCTACACTATAATTTGCAGTTTACAATAGACTATATAACATTTATCAACTAAAATGTTTTTCCAAAGCTGGCAAGTTTTTAAAAATCAACAAATTTCCTTTCCTACTGCCTCAAAGCTTAGTCTGCTGAATTCATAGAGACATGGGCTACTCAGGTTGCAATAAATCCTCTTCATTCCAGCAGTTGCCCTCAAACTGACACAGGATATTGGAGAGGTAGTAACTTTGCTGGGGGTGGGAGTGGGCAAGGGGGAAACATCTGATGAATTATCAAGATATGCTCCTACTTCAAGGGAAGCGAACATTTCATACAGGGAAACACATATCTAGCAAAGGACAAAATCATCCAGATTTGGTTGTGGGCTCCTGGAGAGCGTACTTATATACATAAGTATGGAGACAATGCTTGACTAAATTTGAAGCAGTGAGGAGAGGTGCTGTATTCTGTGTGTCTGGCCAAGAGTAGTAATTCATCATATTTCTCAGAATGAGCCCAAATCAGAACATTACAAGGGAATTTTCAATAGGAAAGTTCTCTGGATATTTGAAGACCTCTATACATTCAGCATTTCAGAGGTAAATATTTTAGGTTTTTGAACTTCTAAGTAGTCTTTCTATGATGCAGGAATACTTTTTATAGTGACAAACTTACTATCAATTCCTTTTCTCGAAATATTTTGAAAGAAAATTTACTCAACAGGTGTTTTTTTAAGTGTCTATAATGTGCCAGATACTCTTACAGGTGTGTATATGTATACATATCTCAGAAAAAAAAGAGGCAAAGGGAAAACAGAGATATTAAACTAAATGAGAATTTAAAACTAAAGGTGTTATATGTAAGGTTTTTTGGTAAAGCTATCCAATTCCTTCTACTTTATGAAAATCAAAAAAAATGAGATAACAGTATCCTGAAATATGTGTTGATGAAAGAGAACTACTTAACACCACCGTGCAGTTCCATCCCGTCTGGCTGGTAGTAACACTAAACGTGAATTGGGAGCTATGTCTTCCCAGGCGGCTCTGCACAGAGACACCTGTATTGAGATGCCAGACTAACATAAACAGCAAATTGGCCCTGGAACGTGCAGTGCAGGCCCAGAGAGTAAGTGCAAAAGCCTCTCCTGTGAAAATATCTGTCCCTAAGGCGTGTCAGATAGTAATAACAATACAATTTGCTTAATTGGGAAATTGAATTTTTATTTAAAACTTTTTTTTTGTTGTTTCATGGGCAGAAACCTGTGCCATCAACTATGCAGATCATTCTGAGGTACTTGGTCAAACTAAGTGAAAGGTAGATAAAACTGTGTATCAACCCACCTGGTTGCCTGTAGCCCTTCACATCTAGGGGGTGAATAAGTTTACAGAAGCTCCCCTAAAAAGTGGTGACACTGCATGATGGGCAAGGAAGAAGGAGAGAAATCTAAGCAGAGGTCTGGAAGAACCAAAAGATAAATATGAGTGACTTCACACATTTAGCTGGGTTTGGCCTTGAATCCATTCTTTTTCTTTCTTTTTTTTTGAATATTTGTATGTTTGTTTGTTTATTTATTTATTTATTTATTTATTTATTTATTTATTTTGGCTGCGCCAGGTCCTAGCTGCAGCACGCAGGATCTGTGTTGCAGCATGTGGGCTTCTTAGTTGCAGCATGTATGCAGGATCTAGTTTCCCAACCAGGGATGGAACCCAGGCCCCCTGCATTGGGAGCACGGAGTCTTACCCACTGGACCACCAGGGAAGTCCCTTGATTTCATTCTTAATACCCTTCAATCATTGAACAGTTCAGGAAAATCCTAAGTGTGTAGAGGGAACAAACTGTTGCATTTGGCTATAAACACAGGGTTGTGAAAGGAGAGCAGTGGCTGGAAAAATAATTTGGTATCTTAACAGAAGGTCTCTGAGTAGCCTATCCAGTTTTGGACCACATTCATTTATTCACTCAATGAATATTTATGGAGCATCCACTGTGTGTCAGGAGTTGTTCCAGGCAATGGGAGTTCAGTGGGAAGCAAGATGGAGGAGGGCCCCACCTTCTGTTTTACTGGAGGTGGATAGGGATTAAAACTCAGTAAGAAAACAAACAAGGAAATATCAGGTGATGATAAGTGCTATGAAGAAAATGCAGTGGACAGTGAGAGGTGACAGAATGGATGGGAAAGCCATTAGGTGGTCCAGGAAGACCTCTCTAAGGAGGTGACATTAAGGCTGAGACAAGAAGGAAGCATCCACGAGAAGATCATAGAGAAGAATTGTCCAGCGAAGGGGAACAGGCTCTCAGGTGGGAATCAGTTGTATGGCTGGAAAGTAATGATCAAGGGGCAAGAGCAGTAGGGGATGATGAGGTCAAGTGAGGTGAGCAGGGGGCCAGCTTGTAGAGGGCTCTCTAGGTCATGGTAAGGAGTTTCTGTATTTCCCTAAGTGCAATGGAAGGTAATAACATGTTTTAATTAGAGATGTGATGAAGTATGAATGGACAGTTTTTTTTTAAAAAGTCCATTTTAGGGGCTTCCCTGGTGGCGCAGTGATTAAGAATCCGCCTGCCATTGCAGGGGACACGGGTTCGAGCCCTGGTCTGGGAAGATCCCACATGCCGCGGAGCAACTAGGCATGTGCGCCACAACTACTGAGCCGGCACTCTAGAGCCTGCAAGCCACAGCTACTGAGCCGCGCGCCTAGAGCCCGTGCTCCACAACAAAAGAAGCCACTGCAATGAGAAGCCCGTGCACCACAATGAAGAGTAGCCCCCGCTCGCTGCAACTAGAGAAAGCCCGCGCACAGCAACGAAGACCCAATGCAGCCAAAAATAAATAAATAAAATAAATTAATTTTTTTTTAAAGTCCATTTTATTGCTCTTTTATGTGAAAGGTGGATTAGAGATGGGCAAGGTTGGGAACAGGGAGACTAGTTTCTGTAATTAACAAGAAGGCTATTTCAAAAGTTGAGTGAAGGGTGCTGGCACCTGAGACGAGGAAAGTAACAGAGGATGTAGACAGATTTTAGGTATATTTTGAAGGCAGATCTGATAGGACTTTATCATGAATGATAGGAGGGAAAGAGAGGAATCAAGAATGACTCCTAAGTTTTGGTTTATGTAATGGGGTGAAGATGGAGAAGACTGGGGATGAGCAGATTTTAAGGGGAGCCCGGAGTTCTCCAGGTGATGGGGAGCAATTTATTTGTTTTGTTTATTTTTTTAAAATTAAAATTTTTTTTTTTTTTTTTTGCGCAGGAAAATGGCATGATTAGAGTTACACTTCAGGGAGACAATAGTATCTTTGAAGTTGTGTGTGAAAGAATTAGGGATGGGGGTTCTTAGTTCTAACATTATTACTCAACCATATAACAGTATATGTATAAAGTAAAAGTACTTAAGTTCTTTTTGGATTATTTTTATTCATAATTGTTTATCAAAGCTTCCCAAGTACCAAAAATTAAGCTAGGCGCTGTGAATACCAAGATGGATGAGATATACTCCCTAGTGGAGGAGCTTTCACTATACCTGAGTTATAGCAAGAACCCATCTATCTCTAATATTGAGTTTTAATTTTCACCGTTTTGGTGTTTTTGGTGCAAAACCAAAAGGTATGGGAGTTCCAAAACTGGGGTGATTATGTCTGCCTGGGGTGGTGGCAGTGGGCTGGGGAAGTTGTTTGGTGAAGTTCTGAGGCTTTAGGTAGAAGAGGGATTCGGTCATTGTTACAAAGTCCTTCTGCCTGATAATCACATGTGGTCAGTGTGCTCTCCACCATGTTTGCATACATTTAAATTTTCCCCATCTTCTTCTCCACGGTGACTGATGGCTTTAAAAAAATTTTTTTTTTAGGTCTTCAGCTATTATTAGGAGGAGGTATTGTAAGCAATAATCAACAGATGACACACTGTCATGTGTAGGGATGTTGAGTCACTTTATGGGCAGAGGAAATAGTCTGAATAAGGCCATAGGGCACAGTGAGAGACTGAGAGCATCAGATGTGGAAACTACTTTGGGTAAAGCCAACTTCATTTCTTCCTGTGACTCACCAGTTTGCATTTTGAAAGACCTGAGGCTCTGCCATCAAAGATCCTAAATTATTCATCTCTCCAGGGTCTAGCACAGTAATGAACCAGCACTCGAGAAGGCTTGCTCTTTGTTTCTCTGGGTTGGCAAGTCCTGTGTTGTTGTCGCTGCTGTTGTTTTTGTTTAATGGTGCCACTGAGGCTGTGACAACTTGATGGAAAGCAAAAACTGGAGGTGAGGTGGGGATCTTTGGCTTTTCTCGTATTGTAAATAGCTGTTGAGTAGCTTTCTTTACTTTTCAGCCCTTCAAATTGTTACCCCTTTTGATGGCAACAGATTTCTCAGGGCATAATCAAAAGCTGGCAGATGTCGACTCCTCTTGGATAGGTGAGAAGGAGCAAGGAGGAAAAGAGCAGGGGGCATCTTCCAGGCAGAGGGGCTGCTCTCTGCAAAGACAAAGAGGTGCCCATGGGCCATGTCCCATCTTGCCCAATGGAAGAGGGGGTTTTTAATGGGATTATTAGATCTACCTAATCTAGATAGAAACTGCATATGATTATTCACTATACAACTCCATTTTCCACGGATTATATTCCTCTTTCTTTCCCCCAGAAAAACCTTTATTTTCTGCTTAAATAGAAATCATAGATGAGCTGAGAGTGGAAGTGCTCACTTGCAGAAAAGAATATAGGAAAGAGGAACTGTACCATCCCATTATCATGCTGGGTCATCGTGTCCCTGGTTTTATAAGTGACCCTGTACTCTTTTACCATTTTCTCTCTGTTCTCAAGTTAGCACACTGAAATGAGCATAACTTGTTTTTCTTTTCTTACCAGTTTAAAAAAAAAGCACATATTAAAAATATTTATAAGCATAAGGATTCCTTGTTCAAGGGGGAAAATCAGAGATACAGATAAATGCTAATTATGTAACACTATTACTACTCACAGATCATTGTGTCTCTGTGTGGTATGCAACTCCCACTGTACCATATTGGCTAGGGATTATGTTTTCCTTGTACACTGCAATAAACATAAAGTGTAATGTAAATATGTTAAAGACTCATTAAGATTGCACAATGATTTTTCACTTAACAAAATAAAAGACAAAGCTTTTTTTTTAAAAAAAGGCAAAGATAAATAGAATCACTTATAATGTCACTTTTCAAAATAACTCCTATGAATATATTGTAAATAAATTTCCTGTCCTTTCTAACACATACATGCACATAGAAGCATGAATTTATACATGCTCACCTAGAACGCCTTTCTTCTCTTAGCAATACATCAGTTAATGTTTTTTTGTTTTTTTTTTTAATTTTAATTTATTTATTTTTTGGCTGTGTTGGGTCTTCGTTTCTGTGCGAGGGCTTTCTCTAGTTGTGGCAAGTGGGGGCCACTCTTCATCGCGGTGCGCGGGCCTCTCACCATCGCGGCCTCTCTTGTTGCGGAGCACAGGCTCCAGATGCGCAGGCTCAGTAATTGTGGCTCACGGGCCTAGTTGCACCGCGGCATGCGGGATCTTCCCAGACCAGAGCTCGAACCCGTGTCCCCTGCATTGGCAGGCAGACTCTCAACCACTGCGCCACCAGGGAAGCCCCAGTTAATGTTTTTAAGTGTGATTAGAAAATCTTAAAACAAATTTATGAACGTAAATTTTGAGCTTTTCTCAAAAATTTCCCAAATAATTCAGAAAGTTTCCTGGAGTATCTTGTGTGGACTCTAAAAATAATCTTCTTGGGTATTTTTCTCTCTCTAAAGCACCAAGTTCTTTTCTCCTTCATTGCTTTTTCTTAGTGCTGTTAAGAGCACAGGTATAACTATGTTCTCCTCCCCTCCCCCTTCCCAGAGACAGCATCTTTGCTGCCAGTGGTGGCATCTAATGTCTGGCAGAAAGATCTCAATGCTTGATGTCCAAGATATAGCTATCTGCACTAAGTTTGCCGTGTCCTACGCCTGTGAATGTAATTGAAACTAATGGAGATGTTGATTTTTGTTCTCAACATATCTGATATTTTATTCTTTATTCTCTGTTTTTATCAAAGCCCCCCTTTCCCCTAGTACTAGTAATTCACATTCATCTGTGAATTCATTCAGTAAGTACATGGGCTGAGTAATAGGGGGACAGGAAACAAAACAGACATGATCCTGGGCTTCATGGAGCCTCCAGTCAAGTAGAAAAAAACAGACATTAAGCTCGTAAAGATACCAACAAATATGTAATTTTATTAGGAAGAAGACTACAGATTCTGTGCAGGAGAATGATAGAGGCAGCACAGTTTGTTTTTTTTTTAACATCTTTACTGGAGTATAATTGCTTTACAATGGTGTGTTAGTTTCTGCTTTATAACAAAGTGAATCAGCTATACATATACATATATCCCCATATCTCCTCCCTCTTGCGTCTCCCTCCCACCCTCCCTATCCCACTCTTCTAGGTGGTCACAGAGCACCGAGCTGATCTCCCTGGCAGCACAGTTTTTGCTGTGGACTCAAGAAAGCTGCTTTCAGGAAGAGAGTCAATGGGTGGTGGGAAAATGATAAGCTGAATATCCAGCAACATCTTTCCCAGAATCATCTTCACCCTGATGTTCTGGCCCATTTTCCTGGAAGTCACCTACTTGTCCTAGCCTCTCTTCTTAGAATGAGCTCTTCCTCCAAGATTCCTCTGTCCTTTGATAGAAGGATTCTGCCAGGCTGTCCCTGAGATCTCTACATTTATAGAGTCCTGGAATAAACAGTTTCAAATCTACCTATTTTCGTACATTCCTGTGCAATGAGGGTTAGAAACAGCTTCTCAGAAAAGAAGATCTAATTATCCAATCTAGATAATTTTTATAATTGAAGCGACTACTTGATGAAATATCTGTTAGAGAGCTAAGACTAGTCAGTGGTATTCTGTGGTACAAGGATCACATAATAGCTTTCACAGTTATAGAAGAATAATGGATTGGAAGAAAAGAGAAGTTTTATTATTTTTCCTCAAACAGGTTTGCTTTTGTCCTCTGAATAATAGGGTTTTCAAATGAGGGATAGAGGAAGACTGAGGGGGAGGTGGAGGGAGGGAGGGAGAGGAGAGAGGGAATGGGAAAGAGAGAAGGAGAGAGAGAGAGAATTAAATGGTCATGGTATTTTAGTACCAAGGTCCCCAGTGCTCCTCTGCGTCCTGTCTCCTGGTTTAATGACCTAATATGAATGAGATACAGTTATACCCCGCTACCTTTGATTTATAGAGCTAGGCACATGTCTTTCGCCTCGTCTTTTTGAACCTATTTCATTTTTCTTTAATGGCATTTCTCTGGGCTCGCCTTCTCTATGCACAGACTGGTGACAGAGGCTGATAATAGATAATGGGTTGTTTCATAGCAGAAGTTTATGATAACCTTGGCCTCATAAAGTCTTCCCCATGCATAGGAGTCATTTATGAAAATATATGAAGGAATTATAGATCTGCTGTGTCTTAGGAGAACAGCGGCTGGGAGCATGGCATTTTAAAACAGCTTGTGGGCTTCTGAGCATGACTTCTGTGTGGAAATATAAAGATATACCCACATAGCTCAGTGAGCTGTCAATGGGGATGTTGTGAATTAGAGCAGAGCTCAAGAGGGTCACAAAAATTAGAAGGCATTTCTCTGCTCATTACTAAATCTGGGATTGTTTTTTTACCTTGACACTTGATCATCTTAAATCATCAACTTATCTAAAAATATCTTATAGGAATATTTTGTGTCAAATTCCTTAGGTTTTGATTCCCTTTTTTTCAAGAGACATTTCTTATGGTTTAAGTTGCCTGAAAAGTCACCTTGTTGTGTCACTGAATTCTGCTTTGTTGTTGAATTTTTCATAGGCTTTCCTAGACTTGCTCCTGGGGTGGTCACTGAAGTGAGAAGTCAGGAAAAGGGGGGCAGGAAAGGCAGATGTAAATGCATGTGCTGACCTTGAAGCAGCCCTTCAGCTCTGGATGCTGTCAGGTGGAGATGCTATGAGGGCTTATGTGCCTTCCGTTGGGCAAGATGTTGCAGATCCTGTGGCTTCAAGAACACTCCCCTATCCTTACTATAAAATCTCTCTCTTCTCCCTGTTACTCAGAAAATATAACTGCCTATATTTAGAGCAACAATTCTGTGGACTGTCAGGCTTTCAGCAATGAGAGAGATGATAGCAAAACTTCTATCCCAGGATCTGGAAAACCTTGTTAGAAAGACTGTTCACAGCTCAAGAAAAATTTTGCCTTTCATAAAAAAAAATTCCTCTGATTGTTCAATCAGTTGGTATTGTAGAAACCTGGAACCTCTTTATGAAATGCAGTATGCCTAAATGGATTTACAATTTACCATTTTGTTGATATAATTGCAAGTGTATTTCATCAGAAATAATAATATCAATCCCATGGATTGATCATTTACTCTCTACCACACACTGTGCTCAGTGCCTTCTATGTGATCTTACTTAATCCTTACAATAACCTTTTGAGCACAGATGTTGTTATTATTCTTGTATCACAGGTGGAGAAGCTGAGGTTTAGAAAGATGCAATAACACGTTTGGTTTTATATGGCTAGGAAGTGGTAGAGCCAGAATGTAACTGTGATCTGGGCCCTAATGACAAATTTCGTCCTCACAGAATTAACATTAAATGACAGATTTGGGGAAATCATTTGGTTGTCTCCAAGAGGAAGATATTTTTGAAGTAAGAATGTTACCGAACACAAGTTCATGTGCCCGATGCACGGTGAGGCCAAACAAACCAAAACATCAGAGTTTGGAGCAGAGAAAGGTTTATTTCAGGCCCATGCAAGGAGATTGGATGGCTCATGCTGAAAAACCCCTGACTCCCCCATGGTTTTCAGGGAAAAGTTTTTATAGGCAAAATTTGGAGTGTGGGCTACAGGGTGTGTGACTTTCTTCTGATTGCTTGGTGGTGAGGTAACAGGGCATGTTCCAAGAGTCTTGTGCTCAGCCTGAATTTACCATCCTCCACCTGGATGGGGGCCTTAGTTCCTGCAGAAAATCTCAAAAATATTGTTATATATGCATCCCTTGAGGAGGAACTAGGACCTTGCTTTATCCGGGCACTGTTTTTTCTTGACTACTCCTCCTTTGTTTCTGCATTCCCTCCCCTTCCTCATTAGTAACTGTTTGAATCTGCTCTTTGGAACTCAGGGAAGATTTAGGAGGCTGAAGCCTTTTTTCCTGCAAGCAAGAAACGGGGGACACAGAGAAGATTTGTACCTGGGAGGGCCCCACAGGGTTCTGCTCGGTTTCAAGAATATTCTAGAATTTTCTTTCTGAAGCATTAAGGGAAAATATTGATGCTCATTAATTTTATGCCTGATGTGTATACATTAAGTACAGTATGCAGTTCGTGTTATGCCAGTTTTGTAACAAGCACATATTGCAGGATTCTCAAACTGGAAAAATAAACTGACTTGGGATGAGTGAGAATCCAGGTCACTTTAAAAATACCTCAGTACTTTTAAGCTATTTTTAAGTTAAGGTATCTTTGTTCTGATATAATGATGTAAGTAGAACATATTCAATGGCCATAAGAGTTAAAAAAAAAAAAAAAAAAAAAAAAAAAAAAAAACCCTCACAATGCTTCCAGGAGAAAGCTTTCATTATTACTTCCATTTCATGTACTAAAGGACAGACATATTGAAATAGGTCAGTACTAATTGTAAAATAATGGCTAACATTTATTGAGCACTTAATATGTGCCAGGCACTCATTAAATTCTCACAATAACTCTATGAAGTAAATCCTCCCATGTTACAGATGATAAAGCTGAGACAGAGTTACATATCTTTCCCAAGGTCAGACAAAGTATCAGAGCCAGAACAAAAGCCAGGCACCGGTTTCTAGAATCTGTGCTCCCAGTCACTCTGTATCATGGCCTCTCCTTCTACACATGCTACTGTATTTACATATTAACCATACTATATGTTGCTATTATGTTTAAATGATGTATTACATTTCTTTTCTGGAGTTGCTTTCCATGGTGACCAAAATTCATAACCCTGGCATTAATTTCTTTCATTATTCAATTAGTTTAGTAGCATTTTTGGTTTTTGTTTCTTTCAGAACAGAATTATCATGGTGTTATTCATTTATTAATTTACTCAGTCATTTTTCAGTTCATTCATTAATTTACTCAGTCAATAAATATCATTCAGCACACACTGCAATGTACTATCTATAATCCACTTTGCTAGGCATTTGGGTGAGTTACAAAGAGTCTATTAATGCATTCAAAAACCCACAACTTAAGGGAGGGTCAGTGTAATGGAGTAAAGCAAATTACACAGCTAACTTGACCACGGTTCAGGATAAGGTATTACTGTAACATAGTTGAGAATTAAGCACTGTACTATGTTAAAAGAAGGGACACATTTTTATCAGGATAGAGGTCAGGAAAGATTCATGAAGGAAATGGAATTGAGATGGAATTAAGTCTCTCCTAGAGGATGAATATTTGCTATTGAAGAAGATGTTTCATTCAGAAGAGACCTTAGAGACATTGTACCTAATTCTCTCATCTTAAAGGAGAGAACACTGAGAATCAGAAAGGTTAATTGATTTCCCAAGGTCACACTCTCCCAGCTGTAACCCATTCTTCAGGTGCAAATCTGAATGCTTGCTTAGTACTTTTTTTTTGCTTTGCTTGGTACTATTTTTACAAATAGTTTTGACAGATTGTCTTGAATTCAGTATTGGTTACCTTGTTCACATCTTAAATACTCTCAAGAGGCAAATAAAATAAAACAGACCTTTAGTAATTAGTAAAACCATTAAGGAAAAGTAATGCTGACTAGGCAAACCTGAAGTAGAGTCTGACAGATTTAGTGCCAAGTCAGGCTTGGAAGAGAAGAGAAAGTAGCAGATGGAGTTTTATGCTAGCAATGACAGCAGGTGGGAAACAGGTAATAGCAAACAGATGGGCCCCATAATATAGAAAGACCACCAGCATCACATTTTCCACAGCTTTGTTCCCAAATAGTAGTAAGATTCAATAGATAGTTCATTGCAAAAATCTTATTGAGCACAAACTCTTACAGGGATAATGCTGGGTACCATAAGAGGAAAGTATAAAAATAAAGCTGTTTCCATATTCAGGCTCTGTACTGAGGCTCAAGAAAAGTAGGAAATATAAAACAAGTATAAAAAGAGAGCAATATAATGCAAAAAAGGATAAATAGATGCTAAAAGAGAAATACAAATAAAGCATTCATGGAGAAGGTGGCACTCAAGGTGAGTCTGGTCTATGGAGCCAGAAAAGCAAAAGGAAGTATTCAAGATGAACAAAAGCTCAGAGTTGGATAAATGCTGGAGAGGATTTGCTTAATTGCAAATGGCACATATAGTTACAGATAAGCAAATACACGTATCATGGGGAGATATACAGTAGGGAGGTAGAGGCCCCTAGTCATCACTGTGTGGCTGGGAACAAGTCACTTAAACCCCTCTCTCCTTCCATTTATTCATTTCTAAAATGAGCTAGTTTCTACAATCCCTTCCGGGTTTAGGAGTAAGTAATCTCTAATCTAGAATCTTCTTAAATGTTTTAGACTAATATTTCCCAAAATACAGGACAGTATGTGCTACCAGTGGAATGCAGATTTCAAGTGGTATATATGTAATATTTATGTTAATAATTATATAATTTTTAGGGCTTCCTTCTATTTGAAGCAAGTGATACTGAGTTCCATTTTTTTTTGTAGTGTTAGAGGTTTTTCTTTAAAATTTCTGTTTAAGTGAAAAATGTGTACCAAGTTGTATAAATGATTGTTGTGCAAATGATTTCTCTCCAAAAGAGAAGATAATCGCAAAGGTTATGCTCTGATTGTCATGCAGTATATTAACCAGTTTTGAATCTAACTTAGCCAGTCATATTCCAGAATTCTTTCTTTTACTGACATCTATGTTTTGTATCTTTCTTTGAACTATGTATGCCACCTTGCTGGTTTCTTCATAAATCAGTCTTTCCCATGCTCACTGTGTATATTTGTATTGAGTTACATTTACAGCTTTTCAAAAATTATGCTTTGGCATACAGTGTATCAATTAGGGTTTAAGCAAAACCATATATACATGTATTTATACATGCTTATTAATTACTATATGTATAATTACAAGGATTTAAACTTACTGTACTGTGGGAGCTGGTTAAGAGGTCTAAGTGAGGATGTACAGTTGTTTCTGTGTCTGGTGCTGGCACCTGCGTCCACAGGCAGTTGGGAAAAGAAGACGGATGTGAAGCAGGGCAAGCAAAGACAGGCTGGATGAAGGTGAAGCTGGTGCCTTCCATCATGGAGCTAAATATGCACCTCGTCCAGGAGTCAGGGAAGCTGATCCAGCAGAAGGATCTGGCAGGGGCCCAGCTGCTGTCCCAGGCCAGTAAGGTGAGCCTGTGGATAAGTAACAACATGCGTGGGCCCCCACAGTGCTTGGTGCCCTGAACCCACCTTTCAAGCATAAAAAAACAAGATGGCCCCTGCTCCTCTTCTACTTCCTTAATCTCGTGCAAAATATCTCTCGAGGCCTCACTCTCTGGGCAGAGAAGGGAATTCTGGAAAACATAGTTCCAATGTAGCCAAGTTGACATGATACAGAACCATCATACTCTATTTATCAGAAAATTTGGTGGGATGGGGGTGTTCACAGACCCCTGAAAGCCCATTGATAGATAGCTTAGGGGCTATAACACCCCTGGGTTATTACAAATCTTTTCCCTAGTTGTACATGATAATAGGAATGGTACCAATGACTCAAGAAAACACTGCTATCCGGATTTAGGCTTATCAGTGTCAGTAAGTTTTAATTACTGAAAGGATCTATCATATTTGTTGCCTTTCTAATTTTCTCTTTACCCCAGAGCAAGAATTTTAATAAGCTTGTTAGTCTTTTCTAGATACTAAGGAGTCAAATTCTTGAAAAAAACATTTTTTTTCAAATGTAAGCTTTGTTTTCCAATTTTTCAAGCACATGAACATATTGTTACAGATTTATTATATATGCCGCTGACTTTAGTTATAATTAATTATATAAACTAAGTGAATATTTTTTTCTTTGACATCTCATGTTTCAGATATTTTTAAGTGATAGAATTGTTGAAGATACTGGTATTCATTTTGGCTTTTTCAACTTCTTGAATACTGGGTGCCCCTTCATGCCTACCCTTGCATCTTAGTTTTGAGTCAATGGGAAACATTTCAATTAGATTGTCTCTTGATCTTTTGACCAGTCTTCAGCTCCACAGAAAGGAAGCAGCCCCTGCTCATCTGCTCACTGCACAGTGGAAACGCTCTCTATTACAGAGCTAGATAATAACAGCAAGATATTGGGGCGGGGGGACTTCCCTGGTTGCTCAGGGGTTGGGAATCTGCCTGCCAATGCAGGGAATGCGGGTTCAAGCCCTGGTCCGGGAAGATCCCGCGTGCCGCGGAGCAACTGAGCCCGTGCGCCACAACTACCGAGCCTGCACTCTGGAGCCCGCAAGCCACAACTACTGAGCCCACGTGCCGCAACTACTGAAGCCCGCATGCCTGGAGCCCGTGCTCCACAACAAGAGAGGCCACCGCAGTGAGAGGCCCGCGCGCCGCAGCGAAGAGTGGCCCCCGCTCGCCACAAGTGGAGAAAGCCCACGCACAGCAAAGACCCAATGCAGCCAAAAATAAATACATAAATTAAAAAAAAAAAGATATTGGGGATTTTTATGCAGTGCTGCTTTATTGCTATGGGAACTTGGATAACTCTCCTTTCTGAGAGTTGTTTTCATAAAGAAATTGCTTCATGGGATTTCACTGAACACTTCCATCTTCATTGTCAGACGGTTCTGAAAATCTCACATCTTCTAGTGGATTATGATGACACACTTTTACATGTACATAAATAAAAACAAAAAGAAGTCTTTATCTCTTTACCCATTTTCAAAGTTTTATATGAGATTTCCATACTTCCTGGTATTATAAAAACATTATGATGAGGGGCAAAAATTAGCAATTGATGGAAATATGACATCGGGACAAAAAGTTATTTTACTTTTTTTCAAAATTTGTTCATTTGAAGATTATGACCATTGAAAAATAATTCTTATAACATAGGTAGGTAGAAAGCAAACAACAGGGCCTCAGTTCTGGCCTTATGATCCAAATAAAAAGTTTCTTTTATGTATCTTAGCTATAAAATTATATTTATAATGTCTTAGTTTTTATATAAGATGACCTAATTTTAGTTGTTTATTAGTCTTGTAAATTTATGCCTAGCATAGCACCCTATAATAGGCAATACTCAAAAAAAAAAAAAAGCAAAAACAAAACAGAACCTGCTGAATGAGAAAGGAGGGAACAAACGAATGAATACATATGTTCACAATGTTGTATTTGTCTGTTTAGCAATCCTACAATTTCACAATCTGTTAGCGTATTGGCACTTAGAGCACCTTCCCTAAACTGAGACATAGCCTCGTTCCCACCTCAGTGTAGCACCACTGTTGGTGCTGAGAGATGCAATGCAAACTATCTGGCCAGACTACAGCATTCCACAAATGATCTGGAGCCCAGAAGTTCTGGTCCATCTTCAGGAGACTTCAGTGACTATAGAAAACCAAAATCATATCATTGCTGTCACTGATGATCCCAACCTCTCTGAGGTCTCCTCTTCACCGCCTCATCCTGAAGGCCTATAAACCTCTATCTATATTGAGACAACTAGGCCCCTCATTTAAAAAACCCATGAAATGTCTCCTAATCCACTCTTCTGCTTTTCCTTATTAAGAGAATTTACCACTACACTTAAGTCCCAGTAATTACCCTCAGCGTCAGTTTCTGCTTTACCTTGCTCTGAAATGTCCTCGTGTGTTATGATAATCTAATACCTCTATATAGGTCTATCTAGCAGAATAGTGCTACAAAAGTTGGGAAGGAGGCACCATTTGACTTGTGTAGAGTACCCTTCCTCCATCCTATCTTCTACCACATCTTACTTTCAAGCTGTGAAAACTCACTCTTAATTGAATATATGATTATCTTTAAAAAAAAATATATATATATATATCTGATAATACCCTTCCCCAGCTTTAAGTGAACTACCATTCCTCCTAAGATAAAGGCCGAACTCTAACATGTTCTCCAGGCCTTGCATGCTTTGGTCCCAGCCTAGCTCTCCAGCTCCCTGTCCCTTTAGTCTCCCTGTTGCCCCTGCCATCCATCCATACTCCACCCATGCTCTGCCAGCTATTCACACTGGCCATCTTTCAGTTCCAGGAAGGGATTATGCTCACTCCTGCCTGGAGGAGAGCCTTTGAACATACTGCTTTTTTTTTTTTTTTTTTTTAATTGTGGTAAAATACACATAACCTACAATTCATCATTTTAGCCATTTTAAAGTAGACAACTCAGTGACATTTTAGTGGATTCACAATGTTATGTAATCATCACCACTGTCAAGTTCCAGAACATTTTCATCACCCCAAAAGGAAACCCCATACCTATTAAATAGTCATTCCTAGTTCTTCCCTACTCCCAGACCCAGGCTACCACTAATCTGATTTCTATCTCTATGGATTTGCCTATTGGGAATATTTCACATAAATAGAATCATACAATATATGGCCTTTGTGTCCGACTTCTTTCACTCAGCATAATGTTTTCAAGGTTCGTCCACATTGTGGCATGTATCAGCACTTCATTCCTTTTTATAGCTGAATAATAATCCATCTTATGGGTATTGAACATACAGTTATTTTGCCCAGAATGATTTTCCACTCTTTTTTTCACCTGGGTTGTCTCCTGTCCAGCCTTCAGCAATCAGCCCAGTGATCACTTCCTCAGGGAACGTCCCCAAAATTCCAACCTATATGAGGTTATATGCACTTTTAGACCCAGCTTTCTTTTCTGCATAGCCCTTATCTCCATCTGCAATTAAACACTCCTTTAGGGGCTATTTGATTAATGGCCATCCTCCCAGCTAGAATCTAAGATCCATGGGGCAAGGAATCCTATCTGTATTAGTTGTTTTTTTTCCATAGTGTATCCCTAGGGTCTATTACAGGGCCTGGTATATAAATAAACATTCGCGAAATAAATGTTGTGAAATTATTTCCCACTAAAAAGTAAATAATTGGCAGCAGCGTAACGTTCTCTCATTCCCAGTGGCATTTTGAATCTGAATAGAGGCAGCACTGTGGGCAGGAACTCCATGGGGGAATTTCCCTGGCAGGGAGTAAGGGGCAGGGTTGTTCTGGGGGAGCTGCTTCTTCCTGCTTCTTGAATTGCAAAACCCAGTGCCTACACCACCTGTAAGTCCAGCTCTCTGAGTCACCTCTCCACTCACTCTAAATCTTTCCTGCTTCCATGTCATCTGAACTGAAAACCAGCCATCTTTGGTGCCATGAACACCCTTATCTCATCTCTAGAAAAGTAGTGATCTGCTATATGTAATCATCTGTCATCCATCTTTCCTCTCCAATATTTATAGCCTAAGCCTGATTGAACTCTGATGGGTTTCTGTGATGCCTGCAACAGAGGGATGCTTTCTTCTGTAACTGGGATTGTAATCATGTACTGGCATGTCACCTTCATTAACTCAATGGCACTGTCTCTTCCCAGTCTTTTCCTGATATTTGTAATGGGCGTAAAAGTAGTACTTCCTCTTTCATGCCCTTACTTTTCCTCAGGCACGAACCATAGCCTTTGCGTCAGCGTTTGCAGTCTACACAATGCTGTCCTGTCTTTGAGTAATTACATCTAGAAAACCGCCAGTCATTATCTTCTGAAAGTGATGGCAAATTCTTCTCTAGTATTTACAGACAGATGACAATTAAATCGAGGCCCTGATATAGTAAGAGTACAATTTAACAAATTTACTTGGTGGCAGCAAGTTTATTTAATTTTTGTATAATTACTCATGAGAAAATTTTCTCCAGAAGGATAGTTTTATGCTACAAATGAGCTGCTTGGAATCTTTCTCAATGAGGCATGAGATTAAAGGACAGCTGTGCCACCAAATAAACTACACCTTTTGCGTGTAGAATCACTGCTATTTTAGTTTCAGTTTATTATGTGATATCTTATGTCAATCCAGTGAAAACTGGATTTTTTGTTGTCCTAGATACAGCTGAAACTCTCAAATGGTTCTTTTCTCCCAAGGGAGGGATGGGGGCTAGATTTGAAGAAAGTTAATGGCTACTCTTTGTAGGTTGAATGTCTAAATACAAATCTATTTCAGGAAACCTAAAAAAAATCAAAATGGGTCCCTAGCCTCCAGAATTGTCAATGGCCTAATTAACTGTGCTAATGTAATAAATTAAAAAGAAATTAGTTAGCCGTAGAGGTCTTGGGAAAAGGAGGGGACCAGAGGCAGACATTGGCAAGTTAG
Organism: Eubalaena glacialis; assembly: GCF_028564815.1. Classification (NCBI taxonomy): domain Eukaryota; kingdom Metazoa; phylum Chordata; class Mammalia; order Artiodactyla; family Balaenidae; genus Eubalaena; species Eubalaena glacialis. The sequence goes on from NC_083726.1 coordinate 43,806,285, forward strand.
ATCTAAATATTCAAGGCTGACTGAGATCTTGGTCCAGTAATGAAGACCAATTGATGAGTTGGCCTAAGTAATCAATTCCCAATTGTGTGGCTGGATATCAGAGTCTGATGTGGTATATTTTTGAATACTCTACAAAAGCTTGCTTATTCTGACCATAATTTGGCATCTCATAAAAGCTTGTCTCTGGGAAGAGAATGTGCTGGGCAGGTAAATGTGACTGTCCATTCCACTTGGGTGTTATATTTCCCATTTTATAAAGTTAAAGATTGCTTTGGTTTTAAACATATCTTTGTGATGTTTGAGAGAGGGAGAAAAATATACTTTAGGTGGATCAATTTTGGAATAAAGACCAGATTAAATTTTTGAGCTTGCAGGACTGAGACCCAGGCTAGTAGCGCTGAATTCAGGAAGGCAAAAGCCAACCCATGGGTACATTTCTGGTCCTGACAGTGGCCAGCTCATTCTCCCAACACAGAGCCCCTCTCTCTTGCTGTAGGTCTTCTTTAAATTTATTAATCTTTTTTTTCAGGTTTCTCTGAGGAGATGGGAACCTAATAGGAAACAAAAGTCTTTAAAGAATCCCTAGTTGGAATATTCTTCCTGCCAGTGTTAAGTGCCATGAGGCAAATGACAATTTTTCTTAATTTCAATTTCATCATATCTTTAAACTGGAAATGTTATGTTGTGGGTTTTTTTGAATATTAAATTAAAACTTTTTAAAGTGCCAGCCGAAGATGGCACTGACATACAGTAGCCCTCAATAATTCATCTGACTGGGTTTCAGCTTATTCTTTAAAAAAAATGGTTGCCAAATATTGCACATACAGTTCTTTGGTTTGGAGAGATGATTATAGAAGTGCATTCATGGAACCTAGCTGATTTTTTTTTTCCTGGAAAAAGACTACAGGTGGGCTTATGTTGAACATATTTGGCCATTGGATATCCCCTCATGTCTAGACTTAGAAAATTAGGGGCTTTTTGGTGTCTATGGCACTGCAGCCTAGACTAGGATAGAAACAGCCTCAAATCATGGTCATGTGCCAGAAATCTCCTGAGACTCCGAGCTTGTGAAAAAAATGCAGAAAAACAAGGACAGTCACATGCCCACATTCAGTGCCGGCATATGGCTTTTGGATAAGCATGTGCTATCTCATATCCTGGTCTCTTTTTTAAGATCCTGCCTCTCTAGTTCTCTTCCCTGAGTAACCAACTACTAGATCAACATGATCAACAGCCTCCGAAGACATCTGTTTTCCAGGCTTTGGCCAGCACCCCCTGGTTTTTAAGCCCACTCTTAGTCTATAACCTCATGACTGGGAAAGAATCACTCATTTCCCTCGACTGTAATGGGATAACCCGTGAAAAGATTTATTTAAAGCTGCAAGTCAGAAACTTTCATTTACTCAAAGTGTCCTTTCATGCGGGCATATTTTTTTTTCTTAAAGGTGGGGTGATTTTTAATGTTGACGTTGGAATGAGTGAGATCTGTGGCTTTTATTATTATGAAGGATTTCAGCATAAACCAGTGGGTGCTTTCCTAGTCAACTCTGCCTCGTAGAAAACTGTGTCCAGCCAAATGACCGATTTAAAGGTCAATGTAAATGTTCACATTATGAAGCAATAACTGTTGAAGAAAGACCTTCAGCTGCAGTGGAAGGCTATTGGAGGAGAAAAAAATGTGGTTTATGCACTGTTCCTCCACTTCTTTCCAGAAAAAGTTTCTTTGGCTTCCTCCTTTTTCAGACTGGGGTTTTATTGTCTCACATTGTCTGGGGAGGGAAAAAATTGGGGTTTTTCAATGTCAACACACCCTTGGAATTGGGGGTTTTAACTTCCGTAATTGGGGCTCTAGGGAACTTGCCAGGAAGAGCACCAGACTCCCTCATTATTTTCATGGCTTCCTGAGCTGCCAGGCATGGGCCTCATTACAGCTTGCAGTCTCCCTGGGGGCCCCGCAGGTGCCTTTTTGAAGTTCAGGTGGACAGTGGGAAGTGCTGTCTAGAGCACAGCCCCCAGGAGAGCACAGGCAGCTCTGCTGAGCAACCCAGGCACACACCTACAGTTGTCTCCACGAACAAAAGCAGCTTAGCGCGTGTACCGAATCAAACCATGAAACCGTTGACTGTCTCTAGTGAACACGAGGGACCATGCCGTTCATGCCTCCATGATGATGTTTCTTAGTTAATGAAGAATAATTGATCTTTCATTCAAACCCTCAAGAGGTCTCTGGGACCTCATTTTCACTTCATACTGCTGCTATTTTGATCCTTACTTTCAGTACTTCCCCATCTTTATGTGGAGTGATTCCATGTGGGGTGTGTATACAAGTGTGTGTGTGTGTGTGTGTGTGTGTCATATGCATGTATGGTTATGAGCATGTATGTGTATATAGTATCGATAGACAGGTACATAGATATTCATATCTTCTTCATTCTCTTCTGGGCATATTCTCATGGATCTCCCAAACTGCACTCAATTATTTCCTCTTAAACTTTCCTTTCTTCTTATGTTCCTGGTCTCAATGTAGGACACTGTCATTCAACCATCATGTTTGTCTTCATTCCCTGTTCACTCTCCCAGTCCCTTTCTCATCACCTTATTCACTCCCCAAGGCAATATCACATTTCCTTCACAGAATTCATCACTAATTTATACAATTAATTTAATTTCTTATTTACTTGTTTTTGTCTCCCTCTTCCATTAGAATATAAGCTCAAGAGAGCAGGGATCTTTGCTGTGTTATTCCCTGCCTGGAAAAATGCCCGGAACATGATAGCCACTCGGTAAATGTTTATTAAATAAAAGAATGAATCAGTAATTATCCCACTGATGCCATCTCTATAATATCTTGCAAATCACTTTTTTTTTTTTTATCCCTGCTGTTATTACCCTAGTTAGAGTCAGTATAATGTTTCACATTGGGGACTGCAAGAGCCTCCTAGGCTACTTTCCTTGCTTTCACTCTCGCCCTTCTCTGAATCATTATCTACCTTGCAGCCTGAGGTCTTTCTAAACTGCAAATTGTCTCCTGTCATTGGTCTGCTTAAACTCCTTAAGTAGTTCCCATTACAATGTGCTTTGCAAACTTTTCTACAAGCGTCCTCTAATGGCAGAGGAGAGAGTGGGGCTGGAGATACAACCTCAAGTTACCCGTCACAAGCACAAAATATCTTAGGAATCTCATGATTTATCTTACATATGTATGCGGATTTTGCATTCTACTCCTTTAGTAACAAATATTTTAAATTACTCACCACTAAGCAGAACCAGTGCTCCAGGAAGACATTTCTTGTTTATTCTGTGGTTTCAGGATATGGGCCATACCAGGATATCAAAGTCTTGAGAAACACAAAGGCAGAGGAAGGTCAGATAAATTAATTTGGTGCACAAGGCCCTTCAAAATCTGGTGCCTGATTTTCTCTCCCTCTTCACCTCTTGCCACTCTCTTTCACCCCCCTTCTCTAACCCAGCTCATCTCAATGCCACCCTCATAGCCAAGGCTTAGTTTGGTCTTGTTCTCCCTTCTCTGTTCTCTCTTAGGACCTTGTGCATCTTCAGTTAGTACGGTATTAGTCCTTATTGTTTATTTCTGTGTCTGTAGCACTAACCTATAAACCCTTAAGGAAAGGAAATGCTCCTTGTTGTGCCCCAAACCTGGCACAATGCTTGATATATCTCAGACACCCAATAAACATCTATGGAATGAATTGGTGAATGAATGAATGGATTGCCAATTGTTCCAAGCAAATGCTCATTCAAAGCTGTAAGGACCCATATATCTGAGGATAAGTGATATTCAATTTCAGTAGCCTCCGCAGCCCCTTCCCATCTTTTACCCCTTTGTTTCTAATACAGATATATGAAAAGATTAATTCATTTAGGGTTGATTTGATTCCCAAGGACTGAAAATTACTATATTGCCCGGGACTGATGCACTGATCCAAATTTTTACTGAGAGACATATAAATTTCAAAGAAATTTCCTCTTCCTTGAGAATTTGAAGGGATTTTTGAAAGCACAAAGTCCCCCTAGCTTGAAGCAGCAATTAAAGAATAGATTTTTGATTTTCCTGATCTACAAGGCACCTAGGAATTGGATGTAATCTGCAAGGGCTTCAGGGGAGTGTTGAGCCCATGTTTAAAAAGACACTCAGGGGCTTCCCTGATGGCGCAGTGGTTAAGAATCTGCCTGCCAATGCAGGGGACACGGGTTCGAGCCCTGGTCCCGGAAGATCCCACATGCCGCGGAGCAACTAAACCCGTGCGCCACAACTACTGAGCCTGCGCTCTAGAGCCCGTGAGCCACAACTACTGAGCCCGCATGCCACAACTACCGAAGCCCGCGTGCCTAGAGCCCGTGCTCCGCAACGAGGGAAGCCACTGCAATGAGAGGCCGGTGCACCGCAACGAAGAGTAGCCCCCGCTTGCCGCAACTAGAGAAAGCCTGCGAGCGGCAACAAAGACCCAACGCAGCCAAAAATAAAATAAATACAATAAATAAATTTATTAAAAAAAAAAAAGTCACTCAACCTGGCTGTTCCATTGTCACAGAGAATCATAACTTGTCTACCCACTATCTCATCTGTTTCCAACACTTACTACAACATGCTGTCATTGGGACTGCAGTCTGATCAGCTGGGCTTACTTGAATGATCTGATGAGCTAACTCTAGTGTTCAATATTTTTTTAAAAAAAAGAGAAAAGTAAAGAAAAGCAACCCTTTGTTAGTGAAGGACAGCTAGCAGGGCCCCTATGCCTTCAAAGTCTCTTAGAATTATTTTGGCTAAAACCAAATATCAACTGCATTTTATGGGGTTTTCAATCCTGCACGACAGATGCTCAAGAGCAAAGTTATGCAGATGCGGTCTTTTTACAGAGGGAAGTGGTTTGCTTTTATTAAAAAGTCTGAATGGGGACCAGAGGGAGAATGAGGAGGAACAGGAAGCAATCGAAAGGGATCTGGCTCCAAGGCCATCCCATCCCTAGGTGCCTGATACACACAGCAGTTGGCTGAGAATTGACATCTAGCAGCTGTGAGTCTCATCCTCTGAGAGCTCACAGTCCCTGACCAACACTGGCTCGAGTACATGATTAAATATCACTTGGCCAACTATACAAATATTCGGCCATCAACATAGGGTTCTTTATACTGAAATAAAAATGCAAGCCAATAAAGTAAGAGTACTCCACCTCCTCCCTCTGCAGTATAGAATATAAATCGAGATACTTTCTTTATAAATAGCTAACAATGGATTTTTCCTGAATTACTCTACTCATTACAGACTCAGAAGATGGCCTTCTTTATGCATGAGCTATGATTTGGGGGATGTTTAACACACAGGATTCATTATTTAGAGTGTTCACTAATTTTGCTACAGTGCTTCCAATCAGTACAGATTAAAAAGGAGTGTGTATTTTATTAACTAATGATAATGAATTATTAGTTATCTCTGGTTTGGCAAAGGCTGAAGCAACCTATTTGGTGACTGTTACACAGGCTGGTTTGCAAGCACTTCCTCTTGAGATTGCCGGAAGCAGCCACCATGGGGTCACAGACATTCTTTCAGCCGCCACCATCCCTTTTCCAAACAATGAGACGTGACAGAACCCGCCCCATGTGGGCTTCTCCCACAGCCAGAGCATCTTTGTTTTTATATTACATTTTCAGATATGATTTTTTTAAAGATCCTACAGCTGAAAAAGTTTTTGAAAATTTCTCTTAATAAATAGATAGTTAAATAGACATATGGTATACATAGAACATTGTAGTTCTACATTAAAACAAATGCTGCTTCCAGCCATAAGGCTTTGTGAATTTAAACCCTTCTCCTTCACCAACACCCAATTATATTTAAAATATTCCTTCCTACTTAAAAAAATAACAAAAGAATTAATAATAAAAGAATAATGGCCCCCAAATACCCAGTGTCTTACCTGTTCCTCTAAATTGGGGTTGTGATTAATTTACTAAATTTGTGTGTATATTTTAGATGAATTAATCTGAAAACCTTTGTATCCATACAAGTGAGTTTCACTAATTTATTTTATGGAGGAAGCAAAAACCTGTGACTGTGACATGTAAATTCTTAGAAATTAAATGCCACAGCCTTGATGTGGTCTTTTTCAAGACGGAAGTTATTGACTGACCCCTAACACTGAAAATCTATTTCTCAAGCATTCTGATTGACAGGCAAGAAAACACAAGAGCAAAGAGCCAGCTGTGCATTTAGCAGCAGTGCTCTAAACTCAGCCAAAGGTAGATATAATCCAACACTCATTTCTCTCTTTCTGGCGAGAAGATAATCCTCTGCTTTCTATTGCAGCTTTTTTATTTTAAATCACTGTGAAATGAAGTTCTCACAACATAAGATGTCTCCTAACTCCAGTTATTGACAGGGTTTTATAGGAATCAAAGTCAGGCATCCCGAGTAGACTCTGAGGTCACTTCTTCCTCTTACCCCTCTGTCCATCCCAGTCACCCACAATCCTTCCAGGACCATCCTGGAGGAGAGGTGATCTTTTTTATTTGTAACAGGTCTAGCAAAAGTTATACAACAGTTTATTCCTTTAATTTTAATTGGCAGTTTACATATCTACATACTTCTGTATTTTGCATTATCTCCTTTCTTTTAAAATACACAAACACTTTCTAGGAAATATTTCAGTTTACAAATATTAAATCTATTATGAATATCGATTTCATATTCATTCCCTAAGCTTTCTTTATTGTGAATTTCTTCCTTCCTCCGTTCCTTTTTCTTCTTAGCTGAACCATCAAATGACTCTCCTGCTATTTTACATTTTTGCTGATAAGCAGTTCCTGTAATTAACAATCTTATCTTTCTATGTGTGAGAAAAACAGATTTAATGCATTTTAATAAGGAGGTTGGAAGGACAAGGAGATATTTTATTGCCATGTTGATTTTGATAAGACTGGAAATAAGCTGATGGGCTGATGACTGCACATAATAATTAGTATTTGCACACTCTTTTTTTGTTATTCTTGATATTGGTACTTCAATATTTTTATAGATATATTTCTGAATAGCTAGTTATATAACGTAGATTTCATGAACAAGCAAGTCTTATTGAACGACATGACGGTCTTAAAGTCACTTTATCTTTATATCTGATTTGAACCTTGTGTGTGTTGTCCTCAGCTGACCAACCCACAGGGCTGAGAATCAGAAGACATGGTTCCAGCCCTTCCAAAAATTTGCTCTTGACTCGGAAAACAGCCTGATTGTGTGTGTGTGTGTGTGTGTGTGTGTGTGTGTATTTAAAAGATCTCTAAAATCTCTTCCAGATCCAGCATTCTACAATTGCAGCTAATTCACCTGAAAAGAAGAAAATGCCTATTTCAAAAGAAATCTGCTTTAAGGCTTTTAAAGTTAAAAATCCTTTGAAATGTGGATAACTGGGTCTCCATTTATCTGGAGCTAAATGTTTGTACATCCAAAATGAAGGCTGAATAAAGCCTATCCCTTTGACATTAGGAAGTCTATGAGATCATGATGGGTCCCGAACAGAAAGAGCTCTGTGAGGGTCATCAGAGTGGCTTCTACCCTCATTTCCTGTCCATCCACACACTGAGTCCTGTGACATGGGTATTTCTTTAATTTCATTCTATAAAGAGGAAAACTGTTGGTGTTGCAGAGAGTAGTTAGTTATCTTAGGCAGGGCCATCAGAGTCACACAGCTAGGGAGAGGTGAATAAAAATCTTCATCTTCCAGACTCCGGTGACTTTTGTTACAAATCTTGCTTAGGGTGTCTTCAGGGCTGTTCCCTTTAAGTCAAGGGCAGAAAATGAATGAGAATGAACACCCAGTGTTCACTGAATGAACACTCTTCAGACAAAGTTGCCCACCAACTAGGGAAGCAGATGGTTAATTGGGTGCCAGGGTATCTTCTCCATTAGCCTGTAAGCTCTTAGAGGGAAGGGGTCCTGCTTTATTGAATTAAGTGAATTAAGATGGAAGTAGTACCCTCCATCCTCACATCTGACCTCTTTCCATTTTCACTGTATCCCTCATCTTCCATGTGTAATGTTGAGTATATTCATTTATCCTTTAGGGCAGAGAAAAGACAGTTTTCATAATTCCCTAGAGTACCCAGTACTGCTACAGGCTCTCCAATATTTTCCTGTTCTGTTACTCTGTGGGCACTCAATAACTACTTGCTGATTGGTGGATCACCTGGGCTGACCAGAAAAAATGAGAAGTTTTGGATTTGGAACCCATTGATAAACTCCTGCTTTAGTCTCTCATTGAATTCCTCCCCTCCCCCATCCCCACTAGCCTGTTTTGAAAAGTCTGAATTCTCAGTTAATCCCTCAGGGTCCCAGTCATCCTTGCTAAAGCAGAGGTCAAGACCCAAGGACTGTGGGCTTTAATTATGGTTTAAGGAAACAATGCTTCCACTTTGGCAGCCTATCTAATTAGTGACACTCTCACTGGAAGATTCAAGCAGGTAACCCAAAGGAGGTTCTTGGCAAAGTTCTACAGATTTTAAAACCATCTTCAAATAACTACTCCCCTTTCAGCACTCATCCCTTCTTCAAAGGGCAAATTTTAACCATTACATAACATTATATATTTTTCTGAGCTTGTATTTTGCACCATACACCCTGTGTGACCATTGTACTGATGAAAGAAAAAAGATGTTTATTGAAATAAGTTGTTCACTCCAGTAAATTCTAATGATACTCAAACCAAGGCAACAGAGATTATTTTTCTGAGCATTTGGTCACAGCTTCAACAAATAAACTCTCTTTAAGAGTTTATTGTGAAAGAATTTCACCTACATTTATAAGGATGTCTTCTTTCATTTATTCTTTGGCGATTGCGAATATTAAATTTTATTGGCATTTTTCTTTCTCCATTCTCAGCAAGTTAAGACAGCATCATCATTGATGTCTGCGTCATGTTAGAGCAAACATGTTTATTTCTCCTTTTTCCTCCAAAGTAATAAAATCTTTATGTGCTCTGCACGTGGGTTAGGGAAAGTAACAATGGGGGGGATTGTTCCAGTCCTTGGTGCTGCCTAACCTCAGAGATAAGGACTGTAATTCTTTCAAGCACTGCCCTCTAGTGGGGAAAATAAATATCAACCCTTTTAGAACTAGTTTTTGCAAACTGCCTTCCACTAAACCACCCTGGACTTTTCCTGGGAGAAAGTGACCCTTTTACCTATGTGAGTTAAAGTAACTCTTAGTAAGAAAAGTTCTGACAGCACGTGTACCTTTACCTGTACCAGCTCATCAGAAACCACTGAATAGATGGGAGAAGGGGGCTTGTGGTGCAGCATAGGTCCTCTGAGCATCTTGGTAAAATGCAGGACAATGAAAAGAGCACAGTGCCTCTATTTTTAAAAATCAGTACTTTAGCAGAAGGACTGTCATGCTGACAAACTTGCTATTCTGAAATTAATTGCTGTGTGAAACAAACATGTCCATTTCTTTGAATCTATGTGCCACTTAAGTCTTGCTGGCTATCTAATGGGATAGCTCAGAATTTGTGTTTATAAACTTCCCTTTGGAGTACAATGATTATTCACATTCTCCAGATTGCTACTTCTTAATTTTATTTAGTGTAATGACTAAAACTATGAAATTATGAGTGAATATTCAACAGGGTCTATCAGGTTAAGGTCTTTGGGGCTCTAGAATCAGGCAGACCTGGATTAACCACTTATTGGTTATTTGGCTTTTTACAACCTCAGTTTCCTCAACTGTAGAATGAGGTTCGTAACTGTGCCTTCCTCAAAGGATTTAATCATGAACCCATGAGATGATGCTTGAAATGTATTTAACACAGTGCCTGGCTCTTCACAAATACTAAACAAACATTAGATATTCTTTTATATATCTTTTGTAATTTTTTTTTTTGACATGACCTCTAGAGAGCTCTTTATCCCCTAACCAAGCTCCAAACCAGTCTCCCAATAGAGCACGTGGGAGACTATTTAAAAGTCGTTAACAGAGTTCACTTTACCAGTTCCAGTCTTTGCAGTGTGTATACTCAGCCAGACTCATGCTTCTTCCTCTCCATTGAATTTTTATGTTTGACACCTCCTTAGGGGACAGTTCCACATCAGGTGTCATTTCACATCAAGAAGCCAAATTTTGTGACTGCTCATATACACTCAAGAGCATGAACGCAGCCAAGCTGACGTTCCCACTGTCAGTTCCCAAAATAGTATTCCAACTTCCACATCCAAAGAAGCATAAACCACAGACTTGTAAAAAGGGTACTCCTGGGGAGCTAAGCTTGGGAGCTAATCTGTGAAATAGTCATACTTTTCTTTGCCTCATAGATTATGTCTAATGCCCTTCCAGGGTATAAAATAATTGTCAGCACATCTCTACCATGAACAGTTTCATCCTTCCATAAACTAGGCCAGTTGCCCAGCTGGAAACGTTTTCTGCAAGACAATGACTCATGGGGGCTTCCGCATAGCCAAGACCTGGATACAGTCCTCGCCTCTGCTTTTCTCTGAGAGATGCCCTTGAGTCTTCATTCTTGCTCAGTGTCCTGTGAAAGATGCTAAAGGCGCCACCACCCGATCCCAGTGTTTCATTACCGCCTGACCCTGACCCGTCAGTTGACTTTTCCTCATCTTTTCCTCATAAACAAAGCTCAGATGTCCCTTGCGCTGGAAAAGGGATGATGGTTGAAGTTAGAACAGGGGTCAAAAATCAACAGAGGAGGGCTTCCCTGGTGGCACAGTGTTTAAGAATCCGCCCGCCAATGCAGGAGACACGGGTTCGAGCCCTGGTCCGAGAAGATCCCACACGCCGCGGAGCAACTAAGCCTGTGCGCCAAAACTACTGAAGCTCCCGCGCCCTAGAGCCTGTGCTCTGCAACAAGAGAAGCCACCGCAATAAGAAGCCCGCGCACCACAACGAAGAGTAGCCCCCCTCTCGCCACAACTAGAGAAAGCCCGCGCACAGCAACGGAGACCCAATGCAGCCAAAAATAAATAAATTTATATAAAAAAAAATCAGCAGTGGAGTCCAGTTACTTCTTTGCAGAAGCAAACCCAGTGTGAATTCTCCAAAGTCAGGTATACTGCCTTGTGCACAAGGTGGGGAAAATCCCAAATGGAAAACAAAAGAAAGGACTCTGAGGCAAACAACTTCCAAATCTGGTTCTCAAAACTAACATTGTGGCACTATTTAGGGAAATGTCAGAGCATACCGTTGTACTTAGAGCTCCTGAGCTCCAAAGAGAGTAGAAAAATGGAGAACTAAAAGGCCTTCCCAATACAAGCATACCTCGGAAATACTGCCGGTTGGGTTCCAGAACATTGCAATAAAGTGAATATTGCAATAAAGAGAGTCACATGAATTTTTTGGTTTCCCAGCACATATAAAAGTTATGTTTGCACTATACTGTAGTCTATTAAAAGTGTGCAATAGCATTATGTCTAAAAAATGTACATACTTTAATTAAAAATACTTTGTTGCTAAAAAAAGCTAACTATTATCTGAGCCTTCAGCAAATCCCACTGGTGGAGGATTTGAAATATTTCAAGTATTATCAAAATGTGACACAGACCAGGGAATACATGAAAAAATTGTACCTTCCCCCTAATTTTTCTGTGAACCCTAAACTGCTCTTAATAAATAGTCTTAATAATAATTTTTTAAAAGTGTGACACAGAGACACAAAGTGAGCAAATGACCTTGGAAAAATGGCACTGATAGACTTACTTGATGCAGGGTTGCCACAAATCTTCAATTTATAAAAAATGCGGAATATGTGAAACACAATAAAGCAAAGGGCAATAAAGTGAGGTATGCCTGATTGAACTAATTCTTGTGAAAAACTGAGGACTTCATGTCTTTCAGCTGAGATGTGACACGTTCACGGACACTGAACTCATACAGCCTCATGTGTTTCTATTTTTAAAAGCAAAGTGAAAATAGTCTATTACTTCAGGCTTTCCTCAAGCAAATTGTTGGACTAGTTTAGACTATTCTCCAGAGAGTAATTTCTGTGCTTGGACATTACAGGCAGGACTAGTATGACACAAAAATCCACTTTAAGTCACATATTTGATATTGTTTTCTGTAGAGTAACAGCAGTTATGAAGAGTAACAGTATAGTTTTAAAGGATCAAAATGAATCCTTCATTAGAAATCTCTAAAAAGGAAAAGTAATAATAGTAGTGATTTTGATATTTTTAAAGAGGGTGACAACTTAATTATTGACAGGAGAGTGAATATCATTCCTAATTATTTTTATTTTTTAATTTTAAATTTATTTTTTAAAATAAATTTATTTATTTATTTTTTTTAAAAGGAAATTGATTTTTATTTTTTATTTTATTTTATTTTTAACATCTATATTAGAGTATAATTGCTTTACAATGGTGTGTTAGTTTCTGCTTTATAACAAAGTGAATCAGTTATACATATGCATATGTTCCCATATCTCTTCCCTCTTGCGTCTCCCTCCCTCCCACCCTCCCTATCCCACCACTCTAGGTGGTCACAAAGCACCGAGCTGATCTCCCTGTGCTATGCAGCTGCTTCCCACTAGCTATCTATTTTACGTTTGGTAGTGTATATATGTCCATGCCACCCTCTCACTTTGTCACAGCTTACCCTTCCCCCTTCCCATATCCTCAAGTCCATTCTCTAGTAGGTCTGTGTCTTTATTCCCGTCTTGCCCCTAGGTTCTTCATGACCATTTTTTTTTCTTAGATTCCATACATATGTGTTAGCATACGGTATTTGTTTTTCTCTTTCTGACTTACTTCACTCTGTATGACAGACTCTAGGCCCATCCACCTCACTACAAATAACTCAGTTTTGTTTCTTTTTATGGCTGAGTAATATTCCATTGTATATATGTGCCACATCTTCTTTATCCATTCATCTGTTGATGGACACTTAGGTTGCTTCCATGTCCTGGCTATTGTAAATAGAGCTGCAATGAACATTCTGGTACATGACTCTTTTTGAATTATGGTTTTCTCAGGGTATAAGCCCAGTAGTGGGATTGCTGGGTCATATGGTAGTTCTATTTGTAGTTTTTTAAGGAACCTCCATACTGTTCTCCATAGTGGCTGTATCAATTTACATTCCCACCAACAGTGCAAGAGGGTTCCCTTTTCTTCACACCCTCTCCAGCATTTATTGTTTGTAGATTTTTTGATGATGGCCATTCTGACCAGTGTGAGATGATATCTCATTGTAGTTTTGATTTGCATTTCTCTAATGATTAATGATGTTGAGCATCCTTTCATGTGTTTGTTGGCAATCTGTATATCTTCTTTGGAGAAATGTCTATTTAGGTCTTCTGCCCATTTTTGGATTGGGTTGCTTGTTTTTTTGATATTGAGCTGCATGAGCTGCTTGTAAATTTTGGAGATTAAGCCTTTGTCAGTTGCTTCATTTGCAAATATTTTCTCCCATTCTGAGGGTTGTCTTTTCATCTTGTTTATGGTTTCCTTTGCTGTGTAAAAGCTTTTAAGTTTCATTAGGTCCCATTTGTTTATTTTTGTTTTTATTTCCATTTCTCTAGGAGGTGGGTCAAAAAGGGTCTTGCTGTGATTTATGTCATAGAGTGTTCTGCCTATGTTTTCCTCTAAGAGTTTGATAGTGTCTGGCCTTACATTTAGGTCTTTAATCCATTTTGAGTTTATTTTTGTGTATGGTGTTAGGGAGTGTTGTAATTTCATACTTTTACATGTACCTGTCCAATTTTCCCAGCACCACTTATTGAAGAGGCTGTCTTTTCTCCACTGTGTATTCTTGCCTCCTTTATCAAAGATAAGGTGACCATATGTGCGTGGGTTTATCTATGGGCTTTCTACCCTGTTCCATTGATCTATATTTCTGTTTTTGTGCCAGTACCATACTGTCTTGATTACTGTAGCTTTGTAGTATAGTCTGAAGTGAGGGAGCCTGATTCCTCCAGCTCCGTTTTTCTTTCTCAAGATTGCTTTGGCTATTCGGGGTGTTTTGTGTTTCCATACAGATTGTGAAATTTTTTGTTCTAGTTCTGTGAAAAATGCTAGTGGTAGTTTGATAGGGATTGCATTGAATCTATAGATTGCTTTGGGTAGTAGAGTCATTTTCACAATGTTGATTCTTCCAATCCAAGAACATGGTATATCTCTCCATCTATTTGTATCATCTTTAATTTCTTTCATCATTGTCTTATAATTTTCTGCATACAGGTCTTTTGTTTCCTTAGGTAGGTTTATTCCTAGATATTTTATTCTTTTTGTTGCAATGGTAAATGGGAGTGTTTTCTTAATTTCACTTTCAGATTTTTCATCATTAGTGTATAGGAATGCTAGAGATTTCTGTGCATTAATTTTGTATCCTGCTACTTTACCAAATTCATTGATCAGCTCTAGTAGTTTTCTGGTAGTATCTTTAGGATTTTCTATGTATAGTATCATGTCATCTGCAAACAGTGACAGCTTTGCTTCTTCTTTTCTGATTTGGATTCCGTTTATTTCTTTTTCTTCTCTGATTGCTGTGGCTAAAACTTCCAAAACTATGTTGAATAATAGTGGTGAGAGTGGGCAACCTTGTCTTGTTCCTGATCTTAGTGGAAATGCTTTCAGTTTTTCACCATTGAGGACGATGTTGGCTGTGGGTTTGTCATATATGGCCTTTATTATATTGAGGAAAGTTCCCTCTATGCTTACTCTCTGGAGGGTTTTTATCATAAGTGGGTGTTGAATTTTGTCAAAAGCTTTCTCTGCATCTATTGAGATGATCATATGGTTTTTCTCCTTCAATTTGTTAATATGGTGTATCACATTGATTGATTTGCATATATTGAAGAATCCTTGCATTCCTGGGATAAACCCCACTTGATCATGATGTATGATCCTTTTAATGTGCTGTTGGATTCTGTTTGCTAGTATTTGGTTGAGGATTTTTGCATCTATGTTCATCAGTGATATTGGCCTGTAGTTTTCTTTCTTTGTGACATCTTTGTCTGGTTTTGGTATCAGGGTGATGGTGGCCTCGTAGAATGAGTTTGGGAGTGTTCCTCCCTCTGCTATATTCTGGAAGAGTTTGAGAAGGATAGGTGTTAGCTCTTCTCTAAAGGTTTGATAGAATTTGCCTTTGAAGCCATCTGGTCCTGGGCTTTTGTTTGTTGGAGGAGTTTTAATCACAGTTTCAATTTCAGTGCTTGTGATTGGTCTGTTCATATTTTCTATTTCTTCCTGGTTCAGTCTCGGAAGGTTGTGCTTTTCTAAGAATTTGTCCATTTCTTCCAGGTTGTCCATTTTAGCGGCATACAGTTGCTTGTAGTAATCTCTCATGACCCTTTGTATTTCTTCAGTGTCAGTTGTTACTTCTCCTTTTTCATTTCTAATTCTATTGATTTGAGTCTTCTCCCTTTTTTTCTTGATGAGTCTGGCTAATGGTTTATCAATTTTGTTTATCTTCTCAAAGAACCAGCTTTTAGTTTTATTGATCTTTGCTATCGTTTCCTTCATTTCTTTTTCATTTATTTCTGATCTGATCTTTATGATTTCTTTCCTTCTGCTAACTTTTGGGGTTTTTTGTTCTTCTTTCTCTAATTGCTTTAGGTGCAAGGTTAGGTTGTTTATTCGAGATGTTTCCTGTTTCTTGATGTAGGCTTGTATTGCTATAAACTTCCCTCTTAGAACTGCTTTTGCTGCATCCCATAGGTTTTGGGTCGTCGTGTTTTCATTGTCATTTGTTTCTAGGTATTTTTTGGTTTCCTTTTTGATTTCTTCAGTGATCTGTTGGTTATTAAGTATTGTTTAGCCTCCATGTGTTTGTATTTTTTACAGATTTTTTCCTGTAATTGATATCTAGTCTCATAGCTTTGTGGTTAGAAAAGATACTTGATACGATTTCAATTTTCTTAAATTTACCAAGGCTTGATTTGTGACCCAAGATATGATCTGTCCTTGAGAATGTTCCATGAGCACTTAAGAAGAATGTGTATTCTGTTGTTTTTGGATGGAATGTCCTATAAATATCAATTAAGTCCATCTTGTTTAATGTATCATTTAAAGCTTGTGTTTCCTTTTTTATTTTCAATTTGGATGATCTGTCCATTGGTGAAAGTGAGGTGTTAAAGTCCCCTACCATGATTGTGTTAGTGTCGATTTCCCCTTTTATGGCTGTTATTATTTGCCTTATGTATTGAGGTCCTCCTATGTTGGGTGCCTAAATATTTACAATTGTTATATCTTCTTCTTGGATTGATCCCTTGATCATTATGTAGTGTCCTTCTTTGTCTCTTGTAATAGTCTTTGTTTTAAAGTCTATTCTGTCTGATATGAGAATTGCTACTCCAGCTTTCTTTTGATTTCCATTTGCATGGAATATCTTTTTCCATCCCCTCACTTTCATTCTGTATGTGTCCCTAGGTCTGAAGTGGTTCTCTTGTAGACAGCATATATACGGGTCTTGTTTTTGTATCCATTCAGCCCGTCTATGTCTTTTGGTGGGAGCATTTAATCCATTTACATTTAAGGTTATTATCGATATGTATGTTCCTATTACCATTTTCTTAATTGTTTTGGGTTTGTTATTGTAGGTCTTTTCCTTCTCTTGTGTTTCCTGCCTAGAGAAGTTCCTTTAGCATTTGTTGTAAAGCTGGTTTGGTGGTGCTGAACTCTCTCAGCTTTTGCTTGTCTGTAAAAGTTTTAATTTCTCCATCAAATCTGAATGAGATCCTTGCTGGGTAGAGTAATCTTGATTGTAAATTTTTCTCCTTCATCACTTTAAATATGTCCTGCCACTCCCTTCTGCTTTGCAGAGTTTCTGCTGAAAGATCAGCTGTTAACCTTATTGGGATTTCCTTGTGTGTTACTTGTTGTTTTTCCCTTGCTGCTTTTAATATGTTTTCTTTGTATTGAATTTTTGATAGTTTCATTAATATGTGTCTTGGCGTGTTTCTCCTTGGATTTATCCTGTATGGGACTCTCTGTGCTTCCTGGACTTAATTAACTATTTCCTTTCCCATATTAGGGAAGTTTTCAACTATCATCTCTTCAAATATTTTCTCAGTCCCTTTCTTTTTCTCTTCTTCTTCTGGGACCCCTATAATTCGAATGTTGGTGCATTTAATGTTGTCCCAGAGGTCTCTGAGACTGTCCTCAAGTCTTTTCATTCTTTTTTCTTTATTCTGCTCTGCAGTAGTTATTTCCACTATTTTATCTTCCAGGTCACGTATCCATTCTTCTGCCTCAGTTATTCTGCTATTGATCCCTTCTAGAGAATTTTAAATTTCATTTATTGTGTTGTTCATCACTGTTTACTTGCTCTTTAGTTCTTCTAGGTCCTTGTTAAACATTTCTTGTATTTTCTCTATTCTATTTCCAAGATTTTGGATCATCTTTACTTCATTATTCTGAATTCTTTTTCAGGTAGACTGCCTATTTCCTCTTCATTGGTTAGGTCTGGTGCGTTTTTGCCTTGCTCCTTCATCTGCTGTGTTTTTCTGTCTTCTCATTTTGCTTAACTTACTGTGTTTGGGGTCTCCTTTTCACAGCCTGCAGGTTCATAGTTCCTGTTGTTTTTGGTGTCCGTCACCAGTGGCTAAGGTTGGTTCAGTGGGTTGTGTAGGCTTCCTGGTGGAGGGGACTAGTGCCTGTGTTCTGGTGGATGAGGCTGGATCTTGTCTTTCTGGTGGGCAGGTCCATGTCTGGTGGTGTGTTTTGGGGTGTCTGTGGCCTTATTATGATTTTAGGCAGCCTCTCTGCTGATGGATGGAGTTGTGTTCCTGTCTTGCTAGTTGTTTTGCATAGGGTGTCCAGCACTGTAGCTTGCTGGTCATTGAGTGGAGCTGGGTCTTGGCGTTGAGATGGAGATCTCTGGGAGATTTTTGCCATTTGATATTATGTGGAGCTGGGAGGTCTCTTGTGGACCAGTGTCCTGAACTTGGCTCTCCCACCTCAGAGGCACAGCCCTGACGCCTGGCTGGAGCACCAAGAGCCTTTCATCCACACAGCTCAGAATAAAAGGGAGAAAAAATAGAAAGAAAGAAGATAAAATAAAGTAAAATAAAGTAAAATAAAATGAAGTTATTAAAATAAAAAAAATAATTATTAAGAAAAAATTTTTAAAAAGTAAAAAAAAAAAAGCAAAAAAACGGACAGAAAGAACCCTAGGACAGATGGTAAAAGCAAATCTATACAGGCAAAATCACACACAGATGCATACACATACACACTCAGAAAAAGAGAAAAAGGGAAAAAAATATATGTATTGTTGTTCCCAAGTCCACCTCCTCAATTTGGGATGATTCATTGTCTATTCAGGTATTCCACAGATGCAGGTACATCAGGTTGATTGTGGAGATTTAATCCACTGCTCCTGAGGCTGCTGGGAGAGATTTCCCTTTTTCTTCCTTGTTCGCGCAGCTCCTGGGATTCAGCTTTGGATTTGGCCCTGCCTCTGCGTGTAGGTCGCCTGAGGGCATCTGTTCTTCGCTCAGACAGGACGGGGTTAAAGGAGCAGCTGATTCGGGGGCTCTGGCTCACTCACGCAGGGGGGAGGGAGGGTTACGGATGCAGGGCGAGCCTGCGGTGGCAGAGGCCGGCATGAAGTTGCACCAGCCTGAGGCGCACCGTGCGTTCTCCCGGGGAAGTTGTCCCTGGATCACGGGACCGTGGCAGTGGCAGGCTGCACCGGCTCCTGGGAGGGGCGGTGTAGATAGTGACCTGTGCTCGCACACAGGCTTCTTGGTGGCGGCAGCAGCAGCCTTAGCGTCTCCTGCCCGTCTCTGGGGTCCGCGCTGATAACCACAGCTCGCGCCTGCCTCTGGAGCTCATTTAGGCGGCGCTCTGAATCCCCTCTCCTCGCGCACCAGGAAACAAAGAGGCAAGAAAAAGTCTCTTGCCTCTTCGGCAGCTGCAGACTTTTTCCCGGACTCCCTCCCAGCTAGCTGTGGCGCACTAGCCCCCTTCAGGCTGTTTTCACGCCGCCAACCCCAGTCCTCTCCCTGGGATCCAAACTCCGAATTCCGAGCCTCAGCTCCCAGCCCCCGCCCGCCCCGGCAGGGGAGCAGACAAGCCTCTCGGGCTGGTGAGTGCTGCTCGGCACCGATCCTCTGTGCGGGAATCTCTCCGCTTTGCCCTCCGCACCCCTGTGGCTGCGCTCTCCTCCGCGGCTCCGAAGCTTCCCCCCTCTGCCACCCACAGTCTCCGCCCGGGAAGGGGCTTCCTAGTGTGTGGAAACCTTTCCTCCTTCACAGCTCCCTCCCACTGGTGTAGGTCCCGTCCCTATTCTTTTGTCTCTGTTTTTTGTTTTTTCTTTTGCCCTACCCAGGTACGTGGGGAGTTTCTTGCCTTTTGGGAGGTCTGAGGTCTTCTGCCAGCGTTCAGTAGGTGTTCTGTAGGAGCTGTTCCACATGTAGATGTAGTTCTGATATATTTGTGGAGAGGAAGGTGATCTCTGCGTCTTACTCTTCTGCCACTTTGAAGCTCCCTGGTTTTTCCTCTTTATTTTTATGTATTTACTTTGGGCTGCATTGGGTCTTCGTTGCGTGCATGGGCTTCTCATCGCAGTGGCTTCTCTTGTTGCAGAGCACGGGCTCTAGGAGCATGGGCTTCAGTAGTTCTGGCGCGCGGGCTCAGTCTGGCGCACGGGCTCTAGAGTGCAGGCTCAGCAGTTATGGCGCACAGGCTTAGTTGCTCCGCGGCATATGGGATCTTCCCAGACCAGGGATCAAACCTGTGTCCCCTGCATTGGCAGGTGGATTCTTAACCACTGCACCACCAGGGAAGTCCCATTCCTTGTTATTTTTAAATCAGTATACTACATCAGCATTGTTATCCTCACACTGACAGCTTATAATTAGTCGTACGTGTCACAGGTATTTTCTCACAGATATATTGAGTGCTGAAAATGAAGATTTTTTTGTTAGAGTGGATCAACAGGAGGAAGAATTTCCCTTTAAAATATCTCTTGAACATGGATGGAAGAATGATGAGTCATGTTTAATTATTTAAGAATGAAATTCACCCAGATGTCATTTGATCCTTTTGGTCTTTTGGGATATAATGGATGTGAAAGATAGAAAAATACCTGTGAGTACATACACAAAAGCCGAAAACTCAACACCTAATTCTTTTCTACCTCACAAACCTCCAGCATCTCCCTGATGATAATATGTAGAGAGGAGGCAATAAACTGCAAATTTTGTGACCACATTTTGTGCTTGAGGCCAGCCCTCTTATTAGATCACATCTTACCTGAAAGATGGAATGCGTGATTCAGGCACACAGAGTCGGGCAGCAGGTGAGCCCAGGTAAGGTATGTGACATGGCTCTTTATTTAGAGCTGAGAGTTCAGGTCCCTTTTCCAGTATCCTCTGGCCATTGTGATATTATAAAATGAGCATAGGATTTCACCAAATTTAGAATGCTGTTGTGATTCATTTCTTTGACTTCTTCTGAGGCTGCATGAACCTTTTGCTTCAAGACACTTTTAGTGGTTGAGTCAGGTTTCAGAGAGCCATTAAGAAGTGCAGCTGAAAATGCATCTTGCAGAAGTGAAGAAAGGACACACAATTAAGGGGGCAGCTCTCCATACAGGAACACTATTCATGCAGTCAGCAAACACTGATTGAATTCCCACTATGTGCCAGTCACTATTCTAAGTTCTGGAGATACCACAGTGAATAAAACAAAAACAAACAGATATCCCTGCCCTCTAAGAATTTATGTTACAGTATTGCTGTTATTGTTGTTTAACTATAGTAAGCACTCCTTCCTCTTTTAAGTCATTTCCACATCGTATTGTCAAACTGTATTTGTATTTTATAGGGATGCATTTGGCTGCAAATAAGAAAAATTGACCAATAACTGTTTAAACAAATAGGGTTTTCTTTTGTACTTGGCAAGAAGTCTGGATATAGATTGTCTGGGGGCTTATACAGCAGCTCAAACATATCATGGGGATTTAGACTCTCTCTGTTTTAACATTCTGCCATGCTTAGCATGATGCTCCTTTCTCATAGCTTCAGGATGGTTGCTGCAGCTCCTTCCATTATGTCTGTGCTCACAGCAGGGAGAAGGAGAGACAGGTGTGAAGCCAGCTATGTCTAAGCTTTCTTTAAAGAGAACAAACTTTTCACAAAAACTGTACTAGCATACTTCAAATTATGTGTCATAGACCAGAATTGTGTCACATGACTACCCATATCAGCAAGAGAGGCTGAGAAATTAAGTATATAGTATTTAAAGTCTTGATAGTGAAGGCAATCAAGAAAGAATGGGATTGGGAATGAGTGTCAAGTCAGCTAACCTATAATGTAGAACAAAATATTGATTACAAAACCAAAACAAAACAGAGAATCCAGTGACATTTAAACATAAAACTGGTTGATTTTTTGCATCAGGTAATTTTCTTAATGAGTAACTAAATGCATGAATGTCTTGTCAAAGTACACAATGCCCTGTACATAGGAACCTGAATAAATCAATAATCAAATGAATGAATGGCATGGTGAAACTGGCATGTGCAAAAGATTTGCTGAAACTCTACATGGACAACTGTTTTGACCATTTGACTCTTTTGATTGTTTATTTCAGTGAAAATTATTAATATGCCTGAATATAATTTTAATTGACAAAGTTAGCATGCTTTTTTCTCTTTATCAAATTTATTTTAGCCATTATAAAAGCAATACATGCTCATCATAGAAAATTTGAAAAGTAAAGTAGACATAGAAAATAAAATGACCTAATGCCTCAACCTCCGCCTCATATATTAACTCTATTTTTTTATTACATTTCCTTCTAGTCTACTTGCTGTGCATTTTTTTAAATTGAAGTATAGTTGATATTACAATGTTGTGTTAGTTTCAGGTGTATAGCAAAGTGATTCAGGTAGGTAGGTAGGTAGAGAGATAGGTAGATATAGATATAGATATACTTTTTCAGATTCTTTTCCATTATAGGATATCACAGATTTTGTGATATATATAATATATCAAATATATATATGATATATATATTTGTGAAATATAGTTTCCTGTGCTATACAGTAGGTCCTTATAGTTTATCTATTTTATATATAGTAGTGTGTAAAGTTAGCATGCTTTTGAAAATTCCATTCAGTAATCACTTATCAACCAATGGTTATAAGCCAATGACTGTACTAGGCCAGGGAGATGCAAAAATAAGTAATAATAATAAGATAAGATTCCTATGCTCAAGGAGCAAATGGTCAAGAAAGAGGAAAAAGTAAGCAAAGGGGTTTTATAGGATCCTAAATTGGGTCATCTAACTCTGCCTGGGGGAATGAGAGTGGTCATGTAGAGTTGTGTGTGTGCTTTTCCATGGTGCGTGGAGAGGGGGGGTGAAAGGAAAAGGAAGAGGAAAGGAGAGAGAGAGATGGAGGCTTTTTCAGGCAAAGGGAAAGGCATGTGAAAGTCACAAAGGCATATGAGTACACGTCAAATAAGGCAAATATTTTGGTGTGGTTGTGTGGCATAGTAAAAACTTAATGGATATTGGAATCAAACACACCTGAGTTGAATCCCAACTCAGTTTCTTCCTTGTGAGACCTGTTAAGCTCCTGAATGTCTCAGTTTTGTCATCCCAAAAATGGGAATAAAAATACCTCCATGTTAGGGAATTTGGAGGATGACGTGCCATAATATATGCACAACATCAGCTACAGTGTTTGAGACAAAGAAAGATCTGTGTATCTGTGGTACTGGTTATCATTACCATCATGTTACCAAGGCTAGATCATTGTCTTGTGAGAGTAACGGAGACAGAAAGGAGAGGTCAGCAAGTGTAGGTCAGAAAGGACACACAGCAAAGTATGGTCAGTTGCAAAATATATCCACAAATTCCTCACACCCTTCTAGTCATACCCCTTTGCTTATGTGGTGCTCCTGCTATTTCTACCAGGAGGGGAAATCTATTTCTCCAACCTCTCAAATCTGGGCTGGTCTTGTGACTTATTTTGACCAATGGGATGTGGGAGAGGTGACTGTATGATGCGCTGAGCCCCCAGGAAGCATTTCCAGCTTTCACTTTCACTCTCTTGGAATCCAGCTGCCTTCCAAGAAGATCCCAGACAGCCTGCAGGAGAGTCCACGTGGAGGAGAAGTGAGGCACCCCGGCCAACATCCCCAGGCAACTGTCATCTGGGGCCTGCCAGTCTCTAGCTGATCTGCCACCTGACAAACACAAAACACATGAGTGAGCCCTGCAAATACCACAGGGAGACCCAGAATTATGAGAAGGTGTGTGGTTGTAATTCTAAACCACTGAGTTTTGGGGTGGTTCGTCATGCAGCGATAGAGAACTGAAAGGGAAGCCTAGGAAGTTAAGTTTATCCAGGAGATGACGAGAAATTGCTGAAAGATTTTAATCAAGGTGATGACCTCAGCAGAGTTTTATTTTACAAATTTCACCCCCGTGTAAGCATAGAGGATGCTCTGAA
Source organism: Eubalaena glacialis (assembly GCF_028564815.1). Taxonomy (NCBI): domain Eukaryota; kingdom Metazoa; phylum Chordata; class Mammalia; order Artiodactyla; family Balaenidae; genus Eubalaena; species Eubalaena glacialis. The sequence goes on from NC_083726.1 coordinate 43,829,704, forward strand.
TCGGGTCTTACTGAAAGCAGGTAGAGAAGATAGAAGGTGTTAGGAGCATAAAGGTAAAACTTTATGAGAATTTGGAAGAAAACAGGAGAAGAGCAAAGATATGGCGATTTTCACGAGAGTGCAGCCTCAGAAGGGTCGAAAGCTCTGCAGAATCCTTGAAATTCTTAATAATTTCTGAACAAGGAGCCCATGTTTTTACTTTGTGCTGGACCCTGCAAATTATGTAGCTGGTCCTGAAGAAGGAACTAACAGAAATACCTCCAGGCCCCGCACATCAGGGAAAACAAATCTGACATAGTATATTCCTGATTGAGGCAGCTTTGAATTATCTGAGGCCTAGGTCAGTATCCAAGTGAGTGTTTGAGTCCCTCAGGAGCAGCTGAGCTTTGATTACTCCAATGCTAAAGCTAGTGGCAGTCCCAGACAATAGAAACACCAAGAATAAGAAAAGTATTTCTAATCATCCTCCTAAAAGCCACCTGAGTGGCCTTGAATGAGTCAAGCTTCTCCAGCCTTCTCATTCATGAAATAAGGTGATAATTCTGTCCCTACCCAGCTCACAGGAGTGTGACAGTTAAAGGACATGCGAATGAAGCACTTTAAATTCCCCACAAAGGAATGCATTCAACTAAATAGAAGTACTAAAAATAATTCAAGTAATAACAATAATCCTCACGGCAGTGTCCTCAACCCAGGTCCTTCAGAGGTGGCTATGACTGCATGCTCTTCAGAATACTCAGAATCAAAAAGCCTGATATTTTCCTGAGATAAGGAGACAATAGTAAACAGATAAGTGGTTGATCAGGCCTGATCTGTGTTAACAGGGTGTAAACTTTTTTTTGTTTATTTACACTGTCTTACAGTTTAAAATTTCTGCATTCATTAACTTATTCATCAAAAATTTGTTGAACACACTTTATTATGTGCCAGGCATCATGCTAGGTGCTGAGAGAGAGGAACCAGTAAGAGCCCCTGCCCTTAAGAATCTCACAGTTTGACACAAAAAAACAACTAGTCATAAACCATAAATGCTACTGGAACACACAGAAAAACCATTTATAGTGGTTGGAGGAGAGAATGAGGGTTTCCTTGAAGAAGTAACACTGAGTTGCTAGGAATTAATTTTGACATGTTAAGAAGAAATAGAGTCAATCTAGAGTGAATTTTCAAGATTGGAAAATAAGTTCAAAAGTTTGAAAATAATCTCACACTCAGAATGCCATATACATACGGCAGCATTTCTTTTAAAAACTACCATATTGTTTTCGTTTTCTAAAAAGCCAATCTGGGTTTATTGTATGTTTCCTAATGATTTAATACTGAGTTGCTGTGTAACCTTGGCAATTCATCTAAACACCAATGAATATTTTGAGACCCTTAAACCTTCTGAGCCTCAGTTTCTTCTAAAAATGAGAGATTTAGAAATAGATAATGCATAAGATGGCTTTGAGATTAAACAAAAAAAAAAAAACCCAACAGACTGATTTTTAAATTAATATATCAGGACACAGTTGTGAAATGTTAGTAATTCAATATGGGTACTCTGAGGGATGATGCTTATATTCCAGTGGTGCTACCGTTGTTCAAAATATTTCTTGCAACTAAACTTTAGAACTGACTTAATGATTTGAGGGCTTCAGTGGGAACAAACCTAAAGAATAGGGGGAAATTTCTCCCTAGAAAAAGAAATTCCTTTTGAGGTAGGAAATCAGAATTTGCATCAGAACTCCATCTCTCTGACCCTCAGTTTCTTTATAAACGAGGTCTGTAAGCATGACCCTGCCTACCCTAAAGAACCGTGGAGGTTCAAATGCTGAAGTTATGTGAAATTCTTGCTATGAAGCATGATACAAACATCTTCCTTAAGGATGAACTTGATTTCATATCTGAGCCTAAAGTCATTCAGAGTATATATCAGGTAAATAGAGCAGTCATAAATTTTGGGTTTTGGGTCATAAATGAGCAGTGATTTTTGAGACTGACTTTTTCTTCACTTTGTATATAGGTTCTGAAGGTAACTCAGTGAGGTGACTTTTTAGAAATACAGTGACTTCCTTGTTAGTCTGAAGATACAGTATCCCAAGATGACTTTTAAAACACTACCAATCTAAAAACAATTGTAGTGCTAATAATAGAGTCACGATTTATAAAGTATGTTTTATATATGATTTCTAAAAATGACTGATAATGGAGATTAGTGTTGTAACTCATTTTTACAAAGGGGTAAGCTGCCCCTAAAATAACCCCATGATACATTCGTATGGGCTTTGCCATTCAAAAAGTGTTTTGCGTAAATCCTCTCATTTGAGCCTAATAGCAACGCTGCGAAGTATATTTTAATTTTCTTCTCAGTTTACAGTTGAGGAAATTGAGGATTATTTGTAAAACGATACTGGGCCAGTTGTTAACCTTCTTGAGCCTTAAATAAGCTACAGGGCAGAGTTTCAGTCCCACAAATCTCGAATCTGAAGTTCTCCCATGCGCACACACATATTTAGACTACTAGACATCTTCATTTCCCTGATGAATTTATTAAAGCTATGTCAAGCTTGTCTGGATGTCTGGAATTGTCTGAACAGCCGTGTTCCCTTGCCCCCTTGAGATGCAGAGATCTGGGTTCATAAGATTTAACTCTTTGGGAAGGGGCTGTTTCCCATCCTAAGGTTTCACCTGGTGGCCACTTGGCATATATGACTCATGGACCCTTTGGGGGGGCGGTCTGTGGCATGGCTAGAAACAGAGATGTGACTTGCTCATTCCTGACCTCTTCCTTCAATTGTGCTAAGCTCTACCTTGAAACAAGTTGCCTGTAGTTAGTGCTCACAGCTCATGCTAAAAAAGCCAGTGAGTGGGGGGGGGGGCTCCTAATGGACTCCTGAGCCCCAGCTGCCATTCATCCTTCTCTGATTTGCTAGCTTCACCTATAAACTCCCTTGTCTTCCTTTCTACTCTCATCCTCTTCCTCCTTTTGTCACACACTCTAAGTGTCCACAGATGTCAAATGTAGAAAAAGACATGTGGTGTTAATGCTTTAGTGCTGGCACAAAGGTACTTCCTGAAGAAGATATGGCCCCTCATGGCGCTGTTTTGTAGGCTGCCCGTCTATATATATCACTGCCCCGTGCTGATTCTTGATTCAAATAGCCTGACAACTTTTGAGCTGGCATGATGCCACCCAGGGTATCAGTCAACGGGCCATCTAGGCATATCAAGGGCGGCGGCTGTTAAGAGCAGGAATCCTGGCCAGGAATTCCTAAACCACTGCCTGTGAAGAGGTTCTGTGCGTTTTGGCTGGGGAAAACTTCCAAAAATAAAAACTAGATACTGTGGCCATTTGTTTGGACTTCGTAGAGGAGTTATTAGTCACCAGGGGCAGGGGCAGGATGGCAGAGAAGACAGCATGAAATTAAATCTAATTAATCACTCTGACAGGCAGACCAGAACTGAGCCCACTCTTCCCAGAACAATCATTGGAAATCTAGAAAAATGGGGGAAAAAAAAAAAAAAGCATCTAGCCTTACCGGATTGTATTTATTTCTTTGGAAATTGAAAATCCCAGAAAGTAAACAATGTAGTGATCTGAGCAGTGCGTGCACTCTTAGAATTTAGGTGGAAGAGAGTCAGAGTGAAGTTTGTTTCCGTCTTCATAATCTACTTACGACATATGTTGTTTGCTAAGCAAGACCTTCCTGATGGAGGAACAAATCCGCTGCCCTTTTAAGTTGGAGGTCCGAGTGGCTTTGAGGGTTGTAAGCCTTTGAAGGGTGTGAGATTTTCACTGAGGCGTCAGGGTGGTGTATAATTTTTTAAGAGCAGGGACATTTGAGTCAAAACTGGAGTTGATCTGTGCTTTCCTACCAGAAAAGTTGTTTTCCTTCTCCATGTCTATTTCCTGTCTCAAAAAGTAATAATAGTGATACAGCTTTATAAGATGGCTGTGAAGAATTAAGAAGAAATTCGACATAAAGATCTGCCTGGTATTTAGTAATTTCCCAATAAATATTAATAAATATCTAATTGACCCACCATGCACATGACTCACATAGAGTCATGGAGTTTTTGTCTTTACCTAAATATTCCTGTGCGTTTTGATGCCTGTTTTCTTTTTCCTGGTCTCCCAGTGGTGTGCTAAAGCCAGCTTATACTGGCTTGCAAGAGCCAATTGTTAAATTTTTAGGAATTTTGAGATCTGATTGTTAAATACTGCCAATAACAAAAAATAGATGAAAAGGAACATATGATTAAATAAATTACATTTAAACCAAGTCAATAGTCAAAACTCATTACTTCCTAATTATTTCACTGAATTTTACTATTATCTGTACTCTTGAGGTTATTTATATCTATTTTATCTGTGTGGTAAACGCGCCGTATAATGGTGTGCTATCACTGTGCATCCCTTCCCAACTTGTGTTCAATGACATCCCTCTAGTGGCTTGAAAAATCCAAGTATCTTGAAAACAGAGATCCCTCTAGTGGCTTCTGTAGGCCATTGCCCTACAGAAATAGGCAAATACTATAATTCAGTACTTTTTCCCAAAGAACCAATTATTAAACATTATTAAACATAATTTTATCTATGTTAATTCTACATTTGGAAAAAATTGGATTAATTTTATGTGAGAATATATAAAAGTAATTCTGATAAACTTTTTATGCTTTGTAGAATCCAACTCTGAAGAATGAGTCAGACATATTACATACCCTAGTATAATTCTTTTATGAAGTAAAAAAAAAAAAAAAAGTGCCAAACAACAGAATTTCCATTTTTAGTGAAAACATAATTTCTATGAAACATGCCACTTAATAAATTTTTAAATGGGTGTTCATTTATCAAACCTTTCAGTTTCTTACTGGTTATTTTTTTAAGTATCCGAAAGTTTGCCTTATTCTTGATTTTGGGGAATTACTAAAAATCCTAAAATTACTACTGTTTGTCTCCAAGTATATGGAGATGTTTCTAAGTAAAAATATTAATATGTAACTGTGCATCAATGCTGCTTTGTTTTTAAAATAAAAAATTACCCAGCTCAGTGCCTGGCACAGATTATAAATGGAGTGAAACTGAGGAAAGAGAATGAAATTTTCATTTGGAAGACTTGGGGTCAAGTCCTGCTCATCCCTTAAGTGTTGAGACCTTGGGCTAGCAATCAGTTAACCATCTGTAAAGCCAGCATAACATAGGTGTGTATGCTAACATACCACATGGTGTTGTGAGGATTATATGAAGGACTCTGTCATGCAGTAGATTCTTCAACACATGTTAATTTACTGTGATATCAACTAACATTTATTGATTAAATAAATTCAGATCAACTGATTATTAAAGAGCCTCAGTATATGCGAGGGAAGAAATTCAGAAGACCAAATTTCTTTGGAGTAATTCACTTCCTTAATTTTGTCTGAGTAAAACAATGTATCTCCTAATTCAATAATCTGACGTCTCCAGGTGACTTTTTTCTCCTTAGCAACTGCCCATTACCCACAAAAACAAGTTTCAGACTCTATTCTCCCCGGACCCCTTTATCTGACCTTCAAAGTCCTCCAAAATCCCTCTTCACTCTCTTTTTTTCTTATCTACTCTGCTGACCCAACCCAAATGCTTCACTCCAGCCAAGCCTGGTTTTTATAACTCTTTGATTCAGACATATTCTTGATTTTCACTTTTCTTCATCCAAAATGTCATCTTTTCCACTTTTGCATATAGGAAAATAATGATAATCTTTTCAGTCACAATCATTCCTCCTTTTTTCAATACTTCTTGGTGATCTTCTTATACCACCAGGGTTCACTCTTGATTTCCCCAAACTTTAAATTCCCAAAGTCCTTACTAACAACACCTCTCATTGGTGCATTGGTGTTTCAGCCAATCAAGATGAATATATCTATCTCATCACCTAGAGGGTCAACTCCTTGACAGTTTCAATTTTCCGTAACTCTCACCTCATCACTCAGTGCTTAGCACTATGCCAGGCAAACAGTGTACACTAGTAAATGTTGGCATCTGTATGTGTCTGGTGTCCAATTTATTTTTTCCTCCCCAACTATCTTTTTCTTTCCTTTACCCTTTTACAGATTTGAGAGGAAAATTGCAGTCTGTGAGTCCAACATTCCAGAACTATTTAGTTTGTATTTAATATAAAACAATGAACCTCTGGTTATTAACTAGATTAAAATAACATAAGATCACTAAATACTTCATGACAGAACATGAATCAAGATACTCTTCCTGGGACTTCCCTCGTGGCGCAGTGGTTAAGAATCCGCTTGCCAATGCAGGGGACAGGAGTTCGAGCCCTGGTCCGGGAAGATCCCACATGCCGCGGAGCAACAAACCCCGTGCGCCACAACTACTGAGCCTGCGCTCTAGAGCCTGCGATCCACAACTACTGAAACTTGCATGCCTAGAGCCCGTGCTCCGCAACAAGAGAAGCCCCCGAAATGAGAAGCCTGCTCGCCGCAATGAAGATTAGACCCCGCTTGCCGCAACTAGAGAAAAACCTGCGCGCAGCTAAGAAGACCCAACGCAGCCAAAAATAAATAAATAAATAATTAATTTTTTTAATTAATTAATTAATTTATTTATTTATGGTTGTGTTGGGTCTTCGTTTCTGTGCGAGGGCTTTCTCTAGTTGCGGCAAGTGGGGGCCACTCTTCATTGCGGTGCGCGGGCCTCTCACTATCGCGGCCTCTCTTGTTGCGGAGCACGGGCTCCAGACGCGCAGGCTCAGTAATTGTGGCTCACGGGCCTAGTTGCTCCGCGGCATGTGGGATCTTCCCAGACCAGGGCTCGAACCCGTGTCCCCTGCATTGGCAGGTGGATTCTCAACCACTGCGCCACCAGGGAAGCCCTAATTAATTTTTTAAAAAGATATTTTTCCTACTAGTCAGTGAGTAAAAGATACTTTTTGCTTATACAAGGTTCAGAAAGAATGAGTTATATGAAAAACAAATCTAAGAGCCCCTTTACCTGCCGCAGTCTCTGAAGCCAGAAGGAAAAGTCAGAAGAAAGGAAAACAGAGGAATGATTTGATTTTTTTTTTCTAACTGACCTCTGTTTTCTTTTTTCCCTCCTCTTTCTCTCTGCTAAGCCATTAAGAAAATTCTTACAGAAGTTCTATGAGTACCCTTTTTAAAGTATGGCTTGCATTTTCTGAAACAATGCAGTTAAAGGATAAATGTGATAGAGCTAAAGTAGACACAAGTCACGCAGGTCTAAGTTGGTTTATAAGAAAATAAACATGTAAAGAGACAGGAAAAAAAACAGATCTTTAATGTTGTATAACACTAATCTGATAACAGGAGATGTATAGCCTTATGATACAATCATATCCCTCATTGCTCCATGTATTATGGTTTGCTTACAATTTCATGAATCAAGATGGGTGGCATATTTATAAAAGTTCATCCATGATTGAAAAACAGTTTGTGGAAGAGAGTGTAGGAAACAGTGAATTTGGTATAATCAAAATTCAGCTGGCTTCCAACACGTACATTTTTTCATAGCAGATTGAGAGGGCATCTTTAATTGATAATCCCCCTGGTGTTTATGGAATTAGAGCAGAAATAACCACTTGTACTTGCAGACTTTAATTATTCTGTCCTGATCGAATCAGAAAATCATGAGCATGTCCCTTTATCAACATGAGGATTACACAGCAGCCAGTAAATAGTCTCAACGGGGAGGTCAAGCCAAATGTAATAGAAAAACTGAAGAATTCTTTTGTTATCATTTCTGCTTGTTAAGTTACCATCTCAAAGCCCTAAATTTGTATTTTTTTCTTTGCACTAAAAATAAAGTCAGATTGCTTCAAACAAGTCAGTTATTCTAAGCATATGAATGAAATAACAAAAACATCCCATTGTCACAAGTTCTTCCTCTGTCTCATTCCCCTTAATTTTGTTTTTCCACTTTCATCTTAAAAAAAAATCAGATGCCCTTCTTTATAAATTGCACTGACTTCACTCCTATTTCCTGCCAAATCTCATCTATTTTAAAATGAAGTTTCTGGCCCATTTAGAAGTAAATTTGGCTTACTGACTGACTTACTATTTCTGTGCCTGCCATGTAAATTTAGTACAGCCAGTCAAGTGGAGGCACTCAGTGTTTTAGAAGAAAATCAGGACAAGAAGAATCCTTTAAAGTCATCTAGAGTCATTCATTTTACTTGGAAATAGAAAATGAAGCAAGTCCCTTTCCCCTCCCTTAAAATAAAGACTGGTAAAGAGAAAGACTCTTGGCTACAAATTTAATCAGATTTTTGCAACTGACCACCTCAGAGCTTGAGTGGGGTCTTTGTGAAGGTGAAAGAGCAGCTATAAGAAGTCTGTGCTTCAAACAAGACGAAAAGACAACCCTCAGAATGGGAGAAAAATTTGCAAACGAAGCAACTGACAAAGGATTAATCTCCAAAATATACAAGCAGCTCATGCAGCTCAATATCAAAATAACAAACGACCCAATCCAAAAATGGGCCAAAGACCTAAACAGACATTTCTCCAAAGAAGACATACAGATGGTCAACAAACACATGAAAAGATGCTCAACATCACTAATTATTAGAGAAATGCAAATCAAAACTACAATGAGGTATCACCTCACACCAGTCAGAATGGCCATCATCAAAAAAATCTACAAGCAATAAATGCTGGAGAGGGTGTAGAGAAAAGGGAACCCTTTTGCACTGTTGGTGGCAATGTAAATTGATACAGCCACTATGGAGAACAGTATGGAGGTTCCTTAAAAAACTAAAAACAGAACTACCATATGACCCAGCAATCCCACTACTGGGCATATACCCAGAGAAAAACCATAATTCAAAAAGATACATGCACCCCCATGTTCATAGCAGTACTATTTACAGTAACCAGGACATGGAAGCAACCTAAATGTCCATCGACAGACGAATGGATAAAGAAGATGTGGTACATATATACAGTGGAATATTACTCAGCCATAAAAAGAAACGAAATTGAGTCATTTGTAGAGACATGGATGGACCTAGAGAGTGTCATACAGAGTGAGGTTAAGTCAGAAAGAGAAAAACAAATATCATATATTAACACATATATGTGGAATCCAGAAAAATGGTATAGATGATCTTATTTGCAAAGCAAAAGTAGAGACACAGATGTAGAGAACAAGCATATGGATACCAAAGGGGAAAGCGGGAGGCAGTGGGAGGAACTGGGAGATTGGGATTGACATATATACACTATTGATACTATGTATAAAATAGATAACTATTATTTATCTACAGGGAACTCTACTTAATGCACTGTGGTGACCTAAATGGAAAGGAAATCCAAAAAGGAGGGGATATATGTATATGTATAGCTGATTCATTTTGCTGTACAGTAGAAACTAACACAACATTGTAAAGCAACTATACTCCAATAAAAATTAATTTAAAAAAAAGAGAGTAATTAGACAATGACTAACTCAAAAATAAATAAATAAAATGGGAGTGGAAATCAAAAAAAAATTTTTTTCAATAAAATTTAAAAAAAGAGAAATACTTTGAGGCCCCCCCGAAAAAATAAAGTCTGTGCTTCAGACTCAGGTGGTTCAATTCCCAGTCTCCTTTTTCTGGCTTTCTCTCTTTCATCCTCTACAATTTGAGTCTACTTCCTTTCGTTTAAAAACAGGTTGCTCCTTCATAAGAAGCATCATACAAAGGAAAAGAAAGCTACCTTAAAATATCCTTCATTGTTTTCTGTTTTGACTAAAAGGTACATGAAAGTCAGAAAAAATTTTTTTTATTCATTTTGCATGGCGTTCTTCTTATAATCCCTTTGGTGCTTCAAGTAAGAAAAAAAGTTTAATTTGTAAGACATTTGGAAAATACAACAAGGGATTAAGTTGACCTCTGGTATCTAGTTGAATTCCATAAATAATAGTTTCTAATAAGTGGAAGCTGGGAATATTTTTAGAAAGTAGTATATCAAAGGAATCCTCAACACACTGAAAATCATCAGTGTGTCCCATTTATGGGTACCTTTGATCTCTTTATGGGAATAAAGTTTCAATTCAGCTTTTTCTTGTCTCCCCTGACAACAGGACCATGAACTCTGTTAGAATCTGTTTTATATATATATTTTTTTGCTTGTTTTGTATATTTTTCTTGAAGAAAAGATTTTTTCCTTCCATTATTAAATCATACTAATCAGATCTGTATAAATAACAGGGCAACGTAGCCTTCACCCAAAAAGCTCTGAACAGCAGGCTCTACTATGGGTCCCCTTCAAGTGAGTCATCAGTTTCCTCTCTTAATGCATGTCTTAAATTTGCTGAATTCCTTTTCATAATGTGTGTCATTGGTTTAAGCAATTTCCGTTCATTTCATTGAATTCTTGTCTGACTTTTCTGTCTTTCACTAACTAGAATAGAATGCCTTACAAGGCACAGAAACACTGGCAACTCTGTAAATAAAACAAAACAAATAAGCAAACAAACAAAAAGCTGTGATTAGACCCTGACTCAGTGGTGTTTTGCATTCATGAATGAGGTTGCTAATATCTCTAGTAACATGGTCTTAAGAAACACCACAAATATTGCATCAAATTCATCCTTGTATACACTCTTCAGCTCCTCCCAATCCCCCTTCTTGTTATGTTTTTCTTAGTTTTGTTTAATGCGGTCTAAGGTGTTCTTATAGTTTTTTATTTTAACATCTTTATTGGAGTATAATTGCTTTACAATTGTGTGTTAGTTTCTGCTTTATAACAAAGTGAATCAGTTATACATATACATATGTCCCCATATCTCTTCCCTGTTATGTCTCCCTCCCTCCCGCCCTCCCTATCCCACCCCTCTAGGTGGTCACAAAGCACCAAGCTGATCTCCCTGTGCTATGCGGCTGCTTCCCACTAGCTATCTATTTTACGTTTGGTAGTGTATATATGTCCATGCCACTCTCTCACTTTGTCACAGCTTACCCTTCCCCCTTCCCATATCCTCAAGTCCATTCTCTAGTAGGTCTGTGTCTTTATTCCCATCTTGCCCCTAGGTTCTTCATGACCTTTTTTTTTTTCTTAGATTCCATATATATGTGTTAGCATACGGTATTTGTTTTTCTCTTTATGACTTACTTCACTCTGTGTGACAGACTCTAGGTCCATCCACCTCACTACAAATAACTCAATTTCGTTTCTTTTTATGGCTGAGTAATATTCCATTGTATATATGTGCCACATCTTCTTTATCCATTCATCTGTTGATGGACACTTAGGTTGCTTCCATGTCCTGGCTATTGTAAATAGAGTTGCAATGAACATTTTGGTACATGACTCTTTTTGAATTATGGTTTTCTCAGGGTATATGCCCAGTAGTGGGATTGCTGGGTCATATGGTAGTTCTATTTTTAGTTTTTTAAGGACCCTCCATACTGTTCTCCATAGTGGCTGTATCAATTTACATTCCCACCAACAGTGCAAGAGGGTTCCCTTTTCTCCACACCCTCTCCAGCATTTATTGTTTGTAGATTTTTTGATGATGGCCATTCTGACCAGTGTGAGATGATATCTCATTGTAGTTTTGATTTGCATTTCTCTAATGATTAATGATGTTGAGCATTCTTTCATGTGTTTGTTGGCAATCTGTATATCTTCTTTGGAGAAATGTCTATTTAGGTCTTCTGCCCATTTTTGGATTGGGTTGTTTGTTTTTTTGATATTGAGCTGCATGAGCTGCTTGTAAATTTTGGAGATTAAGCCTTTGTCAGTTGCTTCATTTGCAAATATTTTCTCCCATTCTGAGGGTTGTCTTTTCATCTTGTTTATGGTTTCCTTTGCTGTGTAAAAGCTTTTAAGTTTCATTAGGTCCCATTTGTTTATTTTTGTTTTTATTTCCATTTCTCTAGGAGGTGGGTCAAAAAGGGTCTTGCTGTGATTTATGTCATAGAGTGTTCTGCCTATGTTTTCCTCTAAGAGTTTGATAGTGTCTGGCCTTACATTTAGGTCTTTAATCCATTTTGAGTTTATTTTTGTATATGGTGTTAGGAAGTGTTCTATTTCATTCTTTTACATGTAGCTGTCCAGTTTTCCCAGCACCACTTATTGAAGAGGCTGTCTTTTCTCCACTGTATATTCTTGCCTCCTTTATCAAAGATAAGGTGACCATATGTGCGTGGGTTTATCTATGGGCTTTCTATCCTGTTCCATTGATCTATATTTCTGTTTTTGTGCCAGTACCATCCTGTCTTGATTACTGTAGCTTTGTAGTATAGTCTGAAGTGAGGGAGCCTGATTCCTCCAGCTCCGTTTTTCTTTCTCAAGATTGCTTTGGCTATTCGGGGTCTTTTGTGTTTCCATACAAATTGTGAAATTTTTTGTTCTAGTTCTGTGAAAAATGCTAGTGGTAGTTTGATAGGGATTGCATTGAATCTGTAGATTGCTTTGGGTAGTATAGTCATTTTCACAATGTTGATTCTTCCAATCCAAGAACATGGTATATCTCTCCATCTATTTGTATCATCTTTAGTTTCTTTCATCATTGTCTTATAATTTTCTGCATACAGGTCTTTTGTCTCCTTAGGTAGGTTTATTCCTAGATATTTTATTCTTTTTGTTGCAATGGTAAATGGGAGTGTTTTCTTAATTTCACTTTCAGATTTTTCATCATTAGTGTATAGGAATGCTAGAGATTTCTGTGCATTAATTTTGTATCCTGTTACTTTACCAAATTCATTGATTAGCTCTGGTAGTTTTCTGGTAGTATCTTTAGGATTCTCTATGTATAGTATCATGTCATCTGCGAACAGTGACAGCTTTACTTCTTCTTTTCCAATTTGGATTCCTTTTATTTCTTTTTCTTCTCTGATTGCTGTTGTTCTTATAGTTTTAAATGAATAGATTAGAAAATTTGTAGAAATGTTTGAGCCTTACGACGATGGAGATACTTTTGAGGTCAAAGGCCCTTTCTACCTATTTAAGGAAACAATGATTCCTCAAATCAAAGTGTAGTTCTTTTAAAAACTTATTCAATTAAAGATGTCTTTACCAGTAACTACATATCACATGGGTGATAATAAAATGTCCCTTGCCTAATGAACAGTTGTTATTATTGGTTAAGCTGATTGAAATAAGAGAATTATGGCCAGCTGCAAAACACATTCACAAGGAGTGAGAGAAACTAGCAGCTGGTATTCCACTTGCTATAAATGTTTTTAATTAAAATTTGCCTCCCGGTTTTCAATTTGTGTAATAGCTGGGATATTTAGTTGGCTACTATAGGAGTAAAGGGAATGTCTTTCCCTTCAAGAATAGCTTTTTAGCTCTTCTGTTAACAATATCTATGAACAATAATGGTAGTATCTTGCTGGATGATAAGAAAAAGAGCTGCATAATGAAACTCTCATTCTTTTCTAATTCTGCACCCAAGAATTTCAAGGTTTTAGCTATTTGCTTTTAATACTTGCATTTCCAGATAAAGAGTCCCTGCTGTCCATCAGGAGTTCTTAGAAAGAGTGAGGATAGTGAATAGATGTATCTTAGAAGTACCTAAATGGGGCCTGCGTTAGAAGTACGTGCACACACATGCACACACACTCATTTTCTGAAATTCTGCCTTTTTGGCTTATAGGACTTTCCTCCCACTCTTGACAGTTCCCTTTCATCTCCTCATCCATTTGCTCTCAAACACTGATGCTTTCTAGGATCCAGTTCCCAGGTCATTTCTACTCTGCATGTTCCCCTCAGATATACTCAGCTTCTTTGTGGTATTAGCCATGGTCAATATATTAATGATGCAAAAATCTCATTGTCTAGCCCTGCCTTCTCTATTATGCACGAAGGATATATATCTTGAGTCTGCTAAGCACTTAATGGTCATTAGTTTCCCCACATCTGCTTCTCCTTCTGTTTTCTAATGTCAGTTAATGGTACCACTGCCCACTACATCACTATAGCCAAATGCCCTGAGGTTACTTGAGACTTGTCTTTTCCCCCCTCACATTCTTGATTATATCAGTCTCCAAGTTCTGATAGTTTTGCTTCTTAAATATTTATCAGTTCTATTCTCTCTACCTTTATCTTCATTGCTACAGCACTTTATATAGACTGGGAACATTCTTGCCTAAAATGTTACAATAGCCTCTTAACTGGTTTCCTTATTCTTAGGTTTGACTCCTCAGACTTATCATCTACCTAAAATGAAATCTGACCACATCACTCCCCTGCCTAAAATTTTTCAATGGCTTTCCACCATCTCTAGGATAAAATGTGAAATTTTTCACATGGAATTCAAGGTTGTTCTCCATGACCCAGCCTGTCTTTCCTACCATTCCCCACTTCATACTCCAGGCTGAATGGTACTGAATTGTTCTAGTCCCTCACTCATCAGCCTTCAAAAATATAGCTTAAACATGATATTCTGATGAAGTCTTCCACAGAATCATCCTCTTCCTCTAAGAGCCCATGACTCTTGATCATGTACCTCTAGTGTTACATCTATCAAAACATAATCATTTGTTTACATGTTTGTTTCTATGATTGGGCCATTCTTTGATCAAGAAAACTGTCACTTATTCTTGTGTTCCTGCAGTGAGTGGCACAAGGACAGTTACATATTTTATGATATAAAAAGAAAGGATTTTAAATAACAAAATTAGATCAGTATTTTAGGAGTCTTTACATTAAATAGACAATTGTGGAAATTAGAATTCTTTTAAAAAACCTATTATTTGTATTTTAATGAGATAGACACTTTATCAGTGAAAGCAGGAGAAGATCTTGTCTGTCTCTTATTTACAAATGATATTCAACCAAAACCGTTTATTCTCCCGGAGATAATGATATGTTGGAAGCAATCTTTATTGGTTTACTTATTTTACTTCCAGTTACCTAATGTATTATCAATACTTATAGTATTACAATATAAATAGCCTTTCTAACACATTTATTTATGAAGAAACTTTGAGCCTTTTTTAGCTGAGAACCAGGATTTAGAGATGAACCTATAGGTCTGGACAGTTATTAATAAGCATGTGGTTGAGACTCTGCTTGTGTATACAAGTTATCTTAGCACTGTGGGAGAACTACAAAAAGTTTCACAAATGGAATGTTCTATGTAGTCTAAGTTTCCCTGTCTTTAAAAAGTTGTCAGCAATGCAGACCAACCTAGTATGGAACCCCTGTTGTTAAAAATAGATAGAAATGCTAGACAAAATATAACACAACCTACAGACAAGTCTGTGCACATACACTAATAAATACCTGATTTTTTTAATTGAAAGGGAAATTCTAAGTCATCAGAAGAGAAAACTTACATCTAGTGTGACAGCCTTGGGATCGGATACCTCAGGGGATCCTAGTTGGCAGTTAGGATTATTAGTGTCCACATTATGACATATAGTAAATTTGATCTTTTGTTGTGAACTGAGATACTGTAACTGAAAATGCCTTGACATTTATATGGGACATTGGCAAGGCTGCTAGAGGAGTGACAGGAAAGTTTGTACTAGCCTAAAGCTGAGTGGGAAAAAGGGTCTATTGGAAAAACTAAGAGCCTGTTTCAGACACAGACATAGAATCCAAATATATATTACTAGCTTTGTGTAGGATTCTTTAGGTTCAAAAATAACAATGATGTGATTCTAGACCAATGAACACCTTGAGGTAACCAGTAGAGACAAATATAAATCTTCTTGGAACCAACAGTTCAAAAACACAGAATGCTCAAGACTCCCAGAGGAGAAAAAAATTCCTTAATTGAAAATGAGTCCACAATAGGAAAAAATTACTAACTATACAAGTAACATTTGTTATGAGGGAAAGTTAGTAGATTCAACCATTAGGAGGATTAACACCTTGTAAGAATTTGAACCACTAGAACAATCTAAAAAGACAGTAAAATAAATGTTTAATGTATTTAAGAGATAAAAGAAGGACTAGAGACCAAAAGCAAAAAAATGAGATACTTAAAAGAGAGAGAAAAAAATAACTAAATAAAACTTATAAAAATAATACAACTAAAAAGGGAAATAGTGAATTGGAAGACATTTCTAAGGAACTGGTTTAGAATGAAGAATAGAGACACACAGAGATACCAAATATGAAAAAGTAGTTAAGAGAAATGGAGTACATAATGACAACCACAAAACTCTAATGGGATTTCCAGAAAGAGAAAAGAAGCAGTGGGGAAGAAATAATATTTAAGGAGAAAATAGAAGAAGAGGTTCAGTATTAATGAAAATGTGAGTTTACAGACTGAAAACACACAGGTCTTAAGTTGAATAAAGAAAAAAAATCCATATATAGATACACTGTAGTGAAACTACAAAATTCCAATGATAAAGAGAAAAATTTATAAGGAACCAGAGGAAAGAGCACAGATTAGCTACAGAGGAACAATTATTAGCCTGAGAGCCGTATTGCTATCAGCAACAATAAAGGCAGATCTTACACTTAGGTCTTTAATCCTATTTACAACAGGCAGGACATAGAAGCAACCTAAATGTCCATTGACAGATGAATGGATAAAGAAGATGTGGTACATATATACAGTGGAATATTACTCAGCCATTAAAAGGAATAAAATTGGGTCATTTGTAGAGACATGGATGGACCTAGAGAGTGTCATACAGAGTGAAGTAAGTCAGAAAGAGAAAAACAAATATCGTATATTAATGCATATATATGGAATCTAGAAAAATGGTACAGATTAACTTATTTGCAAAGCAGAAATAGAGACACAGATGTAGAGAACAAACGTATGGACACCAAGGGAGGAAAGGGGGGTGGGATGAATTGGGAGATTGGGATTGACATATATATAAAATAGATAATCAATGAGAACCTGCTGTATAGCACAGGGAACTCTACTCAATGCTCTGTGGTGACCTAAATGGGAAGGAAATCCAAAAAAGAGGGGATATATGTATATGTATAGCTGATTCACTTAGGTGTACAGCAGAAACTAACACAACATTGTAAAGCAACTATATCCCAACTAAAAAAGAATAAAGGCAGAAAGACAATTGAAAAATATCCATAAAATGCTGAAATATGTAAACCTAGAATTCTATACCCAAGGGAGTTTCCTGAAGGGTGAGAATAAAATAAAGACACTATCTAAAGAAGGCTAAGAGGCGGGGTTTAGCACTCACACACCCACACTGAAAGAATTACTCAGAGATACACTTCAGTGAGAAAGGAATTGAATCTGTAATGTGAGTGTGGCAGTAGTGAGCAAAGAAATGGTAAACATGTAATTAAATCTAAATGGGTAATGACTTCAAAATAAACAAATATATATGTATGTATGTGTGTGGTATATTTGGATAATTGGAGGATATTTTAAAACAGTGTGTGATACCTCTATTCAACATTATATTGGATGTCCACTCCAGCATGGTGAGAAAAAGAAATAGAAGGTTAAGGATTGGAAAGAAAGAAACAAACTACCATTATAAAGAGATTACCTTATTGATTATGTAAAAATCCCATGAGAATCTACAAATAGAATTTGAGTGTCTTGAATGCTTGCTACATACAATATTAATATGTTAAAGTTAATTACATTCCTATCTACAATACAGAAAATGTAACTTTAAAAGATATTTAAAATAACACAGGGCTTCCCTGGTGGCGCAGTGGTTAAGAATCCGCCTGCCAGTGCAGGGGACACGGGTTCGAGCCCTGGTCCAGGAAGGTCCCACATGCCGTGGAGCAACTAAGCCTGTGCGCCACAACTACTGAGCCTGCACTGTAGAGCCCACGAGCCACAACTATTAGGCGAGCCCACACGCCTAGAGCCCATGGTCTGCAACAAGAGAAACCACCACAATGAGAAGCCCATGCACCACAACAAAGACCCAGTGCAGCCAAAAGTAAATAATAAACAAGTAAACAAACAAATAAACAAACAAATAAATAAATTTAAGTAAATAAATAAAATAACACAATTGCTAGATACCTTGGAATACCTCTTAAAATATGCAGAAGTGTATGAAATATTATGCAAAGACCTTAAAGAAGACTTAAGTGGGAAGATTATACCATGCTTATCGATAAAAAATTCAATACATAAAGATGTCAGTCCCTTCCATTAATTTTAAATTCACTTCAATCACAATAAAATCCCAATATGTGTGTGTGTGTGTGTGTGTGTGTGTCTGTAACTAAAGAACTGATTCTAAAACATTTAATTAACCAATAAAGAAGCAGGAATAGCCCAGGCAAAATTTTTTTTAAGGATTAAGATGCAGAAAATCTCACTACTACATATTGTTATTTATATTTTTTTGAAAAGCATAGTGTTAGTACAGAGATAGCTAAGTAAACCAGTGAAACAGACTAGAAAGCCCGTATGTGGAAATTTGATTTATGACAGAAGAGGCATTGCAAAGCCACAGGAAAGGACAGTGTAATCAATAGTCTTAGGACAAATGGTTTTCCATTTGGAAATAATACAATTTGATTCCCACTTTACATAACACAGAAAAGTCAATTCAAGGTGAATTAAGACCAAAATGTAAAAATAAAACACCCTGAAAGCTATAGGAGAAAAAAATGAGAATATTTTATAATCATACTTTATGGAGAGAAAATTTTTAAACAAGACACAAAAATTGCAAATCATAAAGGAAGAGTGTTACAAATTAGATTGTGTTAAAATTTAAATGTCTGTTCATCAAAGGATGCCACAAAAAAGTGAAAAGAAAAGCTGTATACTGGGAGAAGTTGTTTGCAACGCAATGTAGTACTATTTTGTGACTATCTGATTGGTAAAACGTTGATGAGGATGCATATTGAGAAAAAAACCATGCTGTAAAATATGTTCAGTACAATACTTATGTTCATTAAAATTGCACTAAACAATACTATATGATATTATGGGTGTATTTATATGTTATAAAAGGGTAAAGATATGCATGGAGAAGACACTTGCCAACCTTAGGACAGTGGTAATCATTGGGCGTGAAGGATTAGGAATTCAGAAAACCAATATGACAAAATGTTATTCTAGGTAGTGGCTAGTAGGTGATAATTTTATTTTTTCTGTACTTTTCTGTGTGTCTAAAATATTTCGCAATTAAACAAAATCTAAACAGACATTGACTTTTAAATGAAATATATTTATACACATGTATGCATGTATTTGATTCATCAGAGGATGTTTAAACACAGTGTGTGATACTTCTATTCAACATTATATTGGATTTTTTAAAGAAAGAATGGAAAAAATTATTCTTATAAAAGAGTCTTATACCTTATTCTGGACATATTACATACATTACCCAAGAGTTAAAGCTATATTTGGTAAAGAGCTTTGATCAGGAGAAGAATGAGCAAACCATGTTTTCAGCCGGGCTGCACGTCTGTGTCCCTGTGTAATGCTGTCTCTGAAGATGATGAGGGTATGGAAAATGGTCAGAATGGAACTGAAAATTGGAGGTCGATATATCTAGTCTCCTAATAAATTGAATTACTGAAAATGTCAAAGGACACAGACAACTTATTGATATTAACAAATTCAGCGTAAAGCAGAGAGTTATGAATGGCTGAGTTGAATTTATGTTTGGAGAGTTTTCAGTTTACGTTTTTCTTTTGAATGAGGATGCAGACGAGGGCATGAAGAACAGGGCTATTTCAGTATTTTCGTCTCTCTTGGTCACACCCTGCTGCCTCTCGTTTGGCAGTGAGGCTCCAGCCTTGCATGCTTGCTAAAGAGATGTTTGGCTGCTAAGCACTGATGGGCTTTTCCTATTCACTCCCCGTAAGCCAGATTTAGGAATTCTTTCTTTGGGGGTAGCTGAACTGCCTCAAAGGTGCTGCTGGCAAAGCTGATTAAAGACGTGATCTGGCTGAATAAAAATTATGGCTGCAAGGTGCTCTGCCATTTGGCCCAAGACTCTCAAGCTCTGCCAGATCCCCTTCTCTGCAGCCCTTGTCTCTCTCCTATCACCTGGCAAAGAAAGCCACAAACCCCTCTGGATTCCCCTACCAACCACCCCCCGATCTGTGTTTACTTCTGGGATAGCCCTTGCCACTTGGAACATAGCTTCTGTCTTTGGAATTCTATGTTTATGATTTGGAGCTCCTTTAGGGCCAGTACTACATCTTAAAAAATATGCAGGTGACTTGCTCATTGCAGACCTAGGATGTTTGAGGGCAAATATATCTGTTGAATGGATACAATAAAAAAGAAATTGTAGGATCATATATAAAAAAATGTCTTTGTCTATTCCAATTTAGTGGTCCAGAAACACATACACACACACACACACACACGCGTGTGTGTGTGTGTCTGAACATATTTTTGAACCTGCTTTCTTTTTATATTAATGTCTCTGTTACATCTTCCCTAAATTGATGTAGTATTCTATATTACTTTTTAAAAATATTATAAATTGTGACAAAGTTTTGTTATTTCAGGGTGAATGTGAGTTTTGGAATTAGCTAAGAGCCATATGGAGTTCACTGGGATCAAAACATAGCAAAACCATCACATGGGATCTCCCTGATCTGCCAAAATTCTATTTAAAATACATGAGTTTCTCCCTAGCCTTGGAGATAAATGTTTATCAAGAATGTCTACTCCAATCGAGGACTGCTTCACTCTGGACCCCTTTACATGAAAGAGAAATTAACTATCTACTTTAAGCTGTGACTATTTGGGGTTATTTTAAAACTTGTAACCAAACAAAATTAATGCAATTAAGAATGTATATAGAGTACCTAAGAATATGTCCTATGTCAACAAAGTGGAAGACATCAATTTTTTATCTAACCTGAAGTTCAGAAAATTGTAATTCAGTATCTTCAGGAATTTCTTTATTCTTCCTGTTCTGTAGTGACAGAATCTGAAATCATCATTTTATTGTCTCTTTGCAAGAGTTTCTGGCTAACCCCTGCGTGCCTAGGGTAATCAGGGTCAACAGTTGAACTCACTCCTCTTAGTTTATATTTTCATCTACAATTTTAGATTGTGTTCATGAACAATGAATACCAAAAAATATAGCCTAAAAACTTCATAGAAGGCCTGTGGCTAACCAAATAATTTTTCATTATTTTTGTTTAATTTTACTTTCAAGAGTTTCTGTTTAGGTTATTGTTATCTAAAGTATTAATCTATTGTTAATTAGGTGCCTAGGTTCTATGTGTGGTGTCAGCAGAAACCCAAAAATAGCTTATTGAGAGTTGATGAAATTTGTTTCTTGTTTTGTGTTTCTGTTCTTCCCTGCATGAGAACATTAGATTTTAATGAATAATTCAGTGGCTTAAAGTTAATTCCCACACCACTGCTATCCCACTTGAACAAACCAAACAATGCTAATAAATAAATAACAAAGAGAACCCAGGCAATTTGAGGTCTTTTCATAATGCTAATAATACTGTAGCTGAAAACAAGTTCTGGGAACTCAGAAATTAGTACACAGAGACATTGCGGGCTTGATGCTTTAATGATAGCTCTTGTATTTGGCCCTTCAAAAATGTAATGTGATAAAAAGTTGCCCATGGGAATTCCTCTTACCTTCCTTCCTAGCATTCATTCAGTTGATTATTTAACAAATGTTTGTTACACGCCTACTATGTGCCAGACACTATGTTTGACACTGGACAAAAATACTTTTTGCCTCCAAGGAGTTCCAGTGACTTCAACAAGTGTAGTGGGCTTATATTTCATCTATTAAAAATATAACTGATGACCACATAAAGACTGATATACCTTAAACACACACAAAGAAATTTTATATCAACTAAAATGAAACATAAACAAACCTTCAAAGTAAAGCTTCTATCCTGACAATTATAATAATAGATAATACTTGGAAATTTACCTGCATACAATATGGCTTTGCCAGTTTGTGCTGCTATAACAAACTACCATAGACTGGGTGGCTCAGAAACAACAGGAATTTATTTCTTGATGTTCTGGAAGCTGGAAGACCAAGAACAGGATGCCAACATGGGTGAGGTTCTGGTGAGGACCCTCTTCTAGGCTGCAGATGGCCATCTTCTTGTTGTATCCTCATTTGATGGAAAGAGGGTTGAGAGAGCTCTCTGGGGTCCCTTTTATGAGGGCACTAATCCTGCTCCTGAGGGCTTCACCCTAATGACCTAATTACCTCCCAAAGACCCACCTCCTAATACCATCACATTTAGGAGTGGGATTTCAACATATGAATTTTGGAGGGACACAAACATTCAGTTCACTGCACAATGTATACAATCTTAGGAGCTAATTGCTGTTATTACTCTTTTATACAAATGAGGAAACTGAGCATTGCTGAAGTTCCATTACTTGTCCAAAATCACACCACCAGTAAGAATTTAAGCAAGGATTTGAGCCAGGTAGCCTGACTCTAGAGCCTAGAGTGGAGATATTAATATTTTCAAAACATATTTTGTTTAATAAGACACAAGGAACTGCTCATATTCCTCAAATGTTTAAAGACCTGAGAAATGTCTTCTCCAGAGTGGAAACTTGTATTTAACATGTCCCATAATATGCAACTTGTGGCAGCCTTGCATTTTTAAAAACACATATATCAGGCTCAGACTCTTCCTCAAAACAGGGCACAACACCTCACCATTGAATTCAGAGTAGTCACAACTCTGGGCTTCTCAAAATTAAAAGTATTTGTATCTTCTTGTTGAGATAGGTTGGTGCTGGTAACTTTGTTTCCATTCAGTTCAAATATTCCAATGTTTATTGATTAAAATCTCATACTTAAAAGATAAAGTGCTATGAAAGAACCAAGATGATTTTACACCACCCAAACACATGCAAGCATGTTCTGATCAATTTCAGGCTCTTGCTAAGTACACCAGGCCACTCTGAAGTTTCTATATATGACCCTTCTGTATATAATCAGCATTATTAGTAGATGTTGGTAAGTTAGGATGATATTAATCTGTGAGAAACAAGAACCCAAAAGACATTTAAACTATCAGGTTTAGTGTAGACTGTCCAAGGCTGAGGCAGCATCTCTAAATGTCAGCAGAGAACTAAATTTGTTCTCTTTCTGCTCCATCAACCTTAGTGATGACTTTCATCTTCATGGTTTCATGATGGCTGCTATACTTCCAGCCATCACAGGCATGTTTCGAGCAGGAAAAATAGGGGACAGTAAAGCAACAAGAAGCCCTTAGTCCCCAGGGACTTCCATCTACATCTCATAAGCCAGAATTGAGCTACATAGCTACTCTTAGGTGAGAGAAAGGTTGAGAGTTGAACATTTTTGTTTTCTAGCCTCAAGAATGGAGAAAACAAGAGAGAGGGGTTGGAAAAGGTATTGGAAGAGCCATACGATGGCGTTGACTACAGAAGTCATTTGCATGTTCACCTCAGAAACTATGGAGAGCATAGGGATGTTTCTTTGTCTCTGTTTGTGTGTATGACTCATCACATATTTTGGTAAGTGAAAGGTCTAAGAAGATAATTTGGGTTCTTGCTAATCCATTTGGTTACTTCAGGGAGAAAATGATAGGGTGCAACCTTTTGAGGTGGCACCTTTGGGGCATGTGACAGCTCACTATGAACCAGAAGAGAGTAGTGTCCCCACCCAGCTTGGTACATACACAGAAAAGGGGGCCTTTGGGAAACAGAAAGTAAAACTGTATGGGGTACCACAGGGACCTTATTCCCAGAACATTTCCACAAGAGGTTGTTGAGCATCTCGGGATTCTGAATTGGAGCTTCACAGCTGCCACTCTAGGGATGACAAAAGACATAACTATTGTCTGTCCTTAGTCCCCAGGAAGTTCTCAAATTATCCTTTAAGAGAAAGACCTTGAGTATGCCATTGGGATTGAAGAGATTTGAATAGAATTCTAGCACCTTTTCACCGGAAGGAACCTTTAGAATTCATTTAGTCCAAGCCCTCTTACTTTCATCTGAGGAAATTGATTGAATCCCATGAAATTATTTGCACCGGGATATCCAGATGAGGGTAACTTTGGTGTCCTTTTCTACTCTACCAGTTGGAAGAAGTGGGAACACTTCCACAGTGTATATGCAACATTTAACTGCAAACATCTGTTTAGTATCCTTCACCTCTACACTGTAAACTCTCGTGCAGGCACAGACTATGTCCATCTTATTAAGTGCAGTATTTTTCTAGGGGCTGGTACAACTTTGGGGATAAAGTAAATACTTGATGTATTTTTATGGAATCAGTAAATGGAAGACTAGATGGTCTGAAGAGGCTAAGCAACACCTGATAGAGGTTGAAATCTTTCTTTCCCAAACACCAGTATTTTCAAGGACATTGTGATTCAGATCATTAGCAGAAATTGGGTAAAGAGCCAATACAGTGTTAGACTAGGGAAGATTTTTCTACCTATTCCATTCCTGACCTTCACCATCACCCACTTTCCCAGGACTGAGGAGCATTTAAGTACCCCCTGTTTGTGAATCCGTGAGTGAAGGGAAATAGAGAGATCTTCAGTGAAATGTTCCATTCTCTGAGAAGGTACTAGTTACCTGACAATGACACAGACCCAGGAATTCTGGGTAGAAATTGAGCCAAACATATACTTTTAAGTGCAGAGTTAAAGAGATTATAATAATGTCTGTCACGGTAAATCCTAAGGGATCGTCATTGATCTGTCTGGTGTGGTACAGAATGCATAACCAGTTCACGAACTCTTCTAGCTTATACCCTGTATCCAGCTGGAGCCAAGTAACAAAAACACCTCATTTTATTTTTGCCATATCCTTGGGGTCTGTTGTTTATCTTATGTTTTTAACGGCTTGCTTTTGGGAGGTGGCTAAGTGTTTTTAAGGTTACAGAGGTAATCGTTCTAATTTCATCCCAAACAGAGATGCCATCTAGAATCCTGAGAGCCAGAGAAAACTCTCAGATTGCAGATTGCCTAGTCAGCAAGGCACGTGAGTCGTTGGAAATCTTTCAGTCATTTGTTACCCAAGTAAGGATGCGTTATAGGAAGACAAATCACTTGTTGCTATCGCTCTTTTTTTTAGCTTACATTTATTTAAAAATTTTATTTTATATTGGAGTATAGTTGATTAACAATGTGTTAGTTTCAGGTGTACAGCATAGTGATTCAGTTATACATATATATCTATTCTTCTTCAAATTCTTTTCCCATTTAGGTTATTACAGAATATTGGGCAGAGTTCCTTTGCTATACAGTAGGTCCTTGTTGGTTATTTATTTATTTATTTATTGGCCACGCCACGTGGCTTGCAGGATCTTAGTTCCTTGACCAGGGATCGAACCCGCACCCTCAGCAGTGGGCAGTGAAAGCATGGAGTCCTAACCACTGGACCACCAGGGAATTCCCTGTTTATCTATTTTAAATATAGCAGTGTGTATATGTCAATCCCCAAATCCCAATCTATCCCTGCCCCCCACCCTTCCCCCCTGGTAACCGTAAGTTCATTCTCTAAGGCTGTGAGTCTATTTCTGTTTTGTAAATAAGTTCATTTATATCATTTTTTTTTAGATTCCACATATAAGCAATATCATGGGATGTTTGTCTTTCTCTGTCTGACTTACTTCACTTAGTATGATAATCTCCAGGTCCATCCATGTTGCTGCAAATGGCATTATTTCATTCTTTTTTAATATTCCATTAAATATTCCATTATATATATATATATATATATATATATATATATATATATATATATATATATATATACCACATCTTCTTTATCCATTCATCTGTCGATGGACATTTAGGTTGCTTCCATGTCTTGGCTATTGTAAATAGTGCTGCTATGAACATTGGGGTGCATGTATCCTTTTGAACCATGTTTTTCTCTGGATATACGCCCAGGAGTGGGATTGCTGAATCATATGGTAGCTCTGTTTTTAGTTTTTTATCTCTATATCTATTTACAAACCTTTATGTTCATGCAGGATGAAGCACCATGGAATTAGCAGTCATACCGATTTTGAAACATCAGAATGCTTATTTCAGTAATTCCTGAGAACAGATAAGTCTTTCCCTAGTAGTTAGAGAAGAAAAGGTTTGAATCTTCTTAAAGGCTATAGTTTCTACCACTTAAAGAGATTATGCTGTAAATTGAATATCATCATTTTGTTTCCTGTTAAGTTACAGTCTAAAACAAGTGGCTTTTAATGTTAAGCTGATTATCCTAGTCATAATTTTTTCTCATTACCATTCATTTTAAAATACTGGTGAATCTCAGCTCTTGTATGTTCTCACCTTGCCAAATAAAGCTTATTATTTAAAAATTATAATAATCACCTCATTTGAATTTTTCAAACTTTGTATCAATAATTCCATTTCCACTTATTCCACAAATATGAGATAAACAAAAATGTGACAAAAACTATTTATTTGTGTCATTTTTTCTCTTTAGGTAATAGCCTTTCATTGAAGACACATTTTTCCAAAATATCTACCTGGGTGTCTTTTTGGCAAGGATATATTGCTTATCCCATTAATATCATGGGACTTTACAATGAGTTTCCTATGAACAGACAGTTCAAGATTAGCTCTTCTGGTATTAGACTATAGTTTGTAAAAGGAGTCAAGTTTGCTGCTTTGTTTTTCTGTCCTTCTGACTCTTTTGCCTTAGCAAACTTTGATGACTACATGGTCGATTTAAAGCTTAATATTATTGTTTCCAAAATAGTGACTTGATAAATTATAATAGATACTCATATATTGCAACTAATAGCGGCCAAATAAGAAATTTATCTTAGGTGAAAGCAGAGTTTGAAAAGTCACCATTTAAATAAAAAAAAACTCAAATTGAATTCTAGCAATAGTGACCTTTCTAGTCTATTTGGGCTGGCATAATAATATACCATAGACCGAATGGTTCATAACAACAGGAATTGATTTCTCACAGTGGCAGAGGTTGGGAGATCCAAGATCAAGGCGCTTGCAGATTCAGTGTCTGGTGAGAGCCAGCTTTTTTGGTTCAAGGACAGCTGTCTTTTTGCTGTGTCCTCACATGGCAGAAGGAGACAGGGGAGCTTTCTCTGGCCTCTTTTCGAAGGGCACTAATCCCATCCACCTAGTTAGACCTAATCACCTCCCAAAGGCCTCACCTCTACTACCGTCAACTTGGGGGTTAGGATTCAACATATAAATTTGGGGGGTGGGGAACAGAAACATTCAGATCATAGCAGTGATCTCCACTTTTTTCCCCAGATTTTATCTAAAGGCAAATACCCTCTTTGGGGAGGAACTACATTTAATTAGCTTCAACCACATGTAACCTCTGCATTAATTGCATTATGTATGTATTATAGGTATGTGAGTAGTTCATTTTTATTACAACCAATCATGGAAAATATTATTTTTCCTACTTTACAATTGAGAAAATGGAAATATAGAAAAATTAAGTAACTCGACCAAGGTCACACTGCTAGTACGTTGCAGAGCTAGGATTCAAATGCAGATACTGGTCTCTTTATCCAATATCTGCTCGTTCAACAAATATTTATTAAGCATGTGCTATGGGAGGGATATTGTGTGAAAGGCTGAAGAAGCAAAGAAAGTAAGTCAGAATCCCTGCTTTCGAAGGAGTCACTGCTAATTTTAAAAGAATAAGGAAGTGCCTGAGAGCAGACTCACAGGATAGCACAGAGAGCCATGTTATGTATGAAAGAAGAGTGGTTTTCCCACTTGAATTCTCTTATGAAAAATACCCTTCCTTTAGAAGAAAATCAGTAAGTTAAGCCTTCCAGAAATTTAGGACTATCAAATATCTAGCTCCTTGTTTCTTTCCTAATTCAAACTTACTTTCTTTGAGCACAGAAGTGGCCATGGCTCAGAGATTGTGTTAATAGACCCACCCTGGGCTTCACAGCACCTATTCCTTCAATGTTAGCACATCCCACCTTCACCTCCCCCAAAGTGACAAGGTAGCAGAAAAAAACCTTCCTTATCAGATCTATTTCAGTGTTAGCAAAGCTACAGACATGAAGTCTAAAATGGGAAGGCCCTAAATTGTGAGTGTGTACCCACACCAAGAAACTGCTAATTAGGTTGCAGATAATTAAACTGTATTACAAGCTTAGGGGGAACTCTTTCTTTATTTCTGTTTATTGCAGATACATGAGGAAGTTGACCCTTGGAAAGATTATGATAATGCTATCACATTACCCCCTCTCAGATGCATTATCATTGGCTGCAATAATCTTATTTTGTAGTTGTTGTTTGTCTTCTCCAATTAGGGTGTCAGCACTATATGTGTCTCATTTAGCACTATGTACTCCATGCCCAGAACTGTACCAGGTATACAACAGACAATAAGTTTATTCAACAAATATTTATTGAGTGAATGAATGCAGAAAGGAATAAATGCTCTATTTTAACAGAACTTTTATGAGGCTAAAAACTATCCTCTAAAAAGGAATTACTCCCCTCCATTTTACCCAACTGAAACTTTTTTCTCATTTCATTCCTCTGAAGGAATATTCTATTTCCTTTAGCAAAGAGAGTGTCAAGAGGTATATAACCCTATTTTCAATGGTGATAGGTGTTTCAAATATCTATCGCCAGGTAACAAACATCCTGAGAACAAAATGGCTTCCCAGTACCAAATATGTATTTTTTTTTTTTTAGGTCCCTCTCAGATTTATTTATTTATTTATTTAATTTTTGGGCTGCGTTGGGTCTTCGTTGCTGTGCGCGGGCTTTCTCTAGCTGTGGCGAGCGGGGGCTACTCTTTGTTGCGGTGTGCAGGCTTCTCATTGCGGTGGCTTCTCTTGGTTGTGGAGCACAGGCTTTAGGCACACGGACTGCAGTAGTTGTGGCATGCGGGCTCAGTAGTTGTGGCTCACGGACTCTAGAGCGCAGGCTCAGTAGTTGTGGCGCACGGGCTTAGCTGCTCCGCGGCATGTGGGATCTTCCCGGACCAGGGCTCGAACCCGTGTCCCCTGCATTGGCAGGCGGATTCTTAACCACTGCGCCACCAGGGAAGTCCCCAAATATGTATTAATTCTCCTGTTTCTGCAGTCTGGGCTGGAGAGTTCTTTGGCTTCACATGGTGTGTACTGGAGCTGAAATGTTTAAGATTGCTTCTTCACTCCTCATGTCCATAACATCAGATGTCATGTCTAGAACATCTGAGAGCTGGTTGGCATGTCTCTGTCTCTGTCTCTCCACTTGGCTAGCTCGGGTCTCCTCCTAGTGACTCCTTGCACTGCAGCTCTCTTCCAAGAGGGAGGAAGCAGAAGCTGCCATCCTCCTGAAGGCTTGACCTGGAATAAGCAGAGTCATAGCCCGAGCAACCTACTGGTCTAAGTCAGTCCAGATTCAAGGGGAGGAGAAATAGGCTCAGTCTCTTGGTGTGACGTGCATATACATGCATATACGAGGAGTGGTGTGCATATACAAGGAGAGAAGGCATCAATGGTGGCTCTCCTTGGAGACTATATATCACAGTAATAAGGTGGTTCTTCCAGGGTTGTCTGCATGCCTGCCTGCCTTGGGACTGTTGTGACTGTGCACCAGTATGTGCCAGGCAGGGATGGTGATCAAGGCAGTGTGTGAGTTGGGCAGATATTGCACTCTTTTTGTTCCTAGCTTGATGCAGTTGACACGTTGACAGCGCTTTATTGCTTTGGTGTGGTGACAGCTCCAGCCAAGTCACTGCTGCCAGACACCTGCCCATCTGTCCTAAAATATGACTAATTACCATTATAATGATTCTTCAGCTTTATTAAACACCTGTCTTCAGCAAAATCAAATGAGATTCGTAAAGACTTCCTCATTAATCGTCACAGCATCCCTGTTGAAAGTCTGAAGGAGGTAGATGTATTCTCATTTTGGAAATGAAGGAGGTGCAACAAAATGAAGCTCCAGGAAGGTTAACCAAGATCACACAGCTGGTCAGATAGAAAGAAGGGAAGAGGCAAGGGGGGAGAGAGAGAGAGAGGAGAGAGAGAGAGAAAGAGTGTGTCCTCGGGGAAAAAATGAAGGAGAGTCATCAAAATTATTCTTTTCTTTCCTCTTTAATGCTATATGGCAACCACCTAAGTATCTTAACGTACTAAAAGATTTCCAGAAGCAACAAACTTCTGGTATAATCAAAGACTGAGTTGTCCCCTCACCCCTGCCAAAATTATTGTAGTGAGATTTAACTTGCACCAGATTCAAATTTGTTTTCCTTCTTTCTAGCTATATGTCCTTGGAAAGTACTGTCCCTCATGCATTGATAAGTATAAGTTTCAAAGCTTTGTTGTGCGGATTAAATGAGAAGACATATAGTACATAAGGTCTGGTAAGTGGCTCATAATAGGCACCCAATTATACATTTTTTGGTCTTAGGGATATTAATAGGTTAATTGAAATACAGAGGATTTTAAAAAGCCTTCTCTCTCTATTCTGTACCTAGCGATTTAAAAAAAAAACAACAGAATTGATGAACAGTTACCTGGTCTACATGTTATTATATGCAGCTGAGTTTGTACATTTAGACCTAAGTCTGTGTGACCTCGAACCAGTCAATTTATATCACTGGGCATTAGAATCCTCATCTGTGACCTCACAGACTGCACCAGATGATCTCTAAGGTTTTTTTTTGTGTGTCTCTGACATCTGTAGTTCCATGGAAAGAGAAAAAGCCTTTCAATTCTTTCCTCAAGCCATCATTTGTGACTATTTTGCCCTCTAGTGGTAAGAATCAAGGAAATTTATTCCTCCTGAGAAAAAGTTTCACGTCTGCACTCCATCAAAATGTGGTGTTTTGATGAATGCTTAGACTTGCTTCAATATCGTTCTAGTTGTGTCATGTAAAAATTCCCCCCCCCCACCAAATTAGCAGCTGGAAACAACATATATACAGTTTCTTTGAGGGTCAGGAATTCGTGAGCAGCTTAGCTGGGTGCTTATGGCTCAGGGTCTCTCAGGAGACTACAGTCACTGGAGAGCTTGCCTACACTACAAGATGTGCTTCCAGTGCCTTTCAGGAGGCTGATGGCTGGAGGCATCAGCTCCTTACCATGTGGGTCTGTCCACGGGGCTGCTGAAGATACAGCAGCTGGCTTTCCCAAGGGGAGCATGAGAGAGAGAGATAGAGAGAGATAGAGAGAGAGAGAGAGAGAAAGCCAGAAGCTGCAATGTCTTTTACAGATTAATTTCAAATGTAACATACCATGGGGTGAATGTACTAGAATTACATAGCTTCAACATAAGTAAATCTCAAAACAAACTAGTCCACTAAAAAAGCAAGCTGCACAAGTACATACAGCATTTATATGTATAGAACTTTGTATATGTATAGTAAATACTTTATATACCTATAACTAATATAAAAACTTATGATTATATAATTAAATATAAATTTATTAATGTGTCATATATAAAATATTTAAAGTCTACTTTATCTTGATTAAAAATTGTGTGTGTGTGTGTGTGTGTGTGTGTGTATGTGTAGTAGCACTAGTAGCCGTAGAAACAAAAATAGTCATGGAAGTGATAAACACCAAACTCAGCATAGTGGTCACCTCTGGTGGAAAAGGGGAGGAATGAGATTAGGGAAGTGTATACACAGGGGCCTTAACTGGCAATATTTTATGTCTTAAGTTTAATTATGACTACAAAGCATCAGTTATATTAGTCTATCTGCTTTTTTAAAGTCTGAAATAGTTTCTTAAAAAATCAAATTATATAGTTATTGCTTCTAGAAAATAGGACTGTGGAGAGAGTGACTTCATTTTGCATTTATGTAAGATTGTATTGTATAAACATTTATGTAAATCTGGAGCAAAAATGACAAAATACTAACATTTATTAATTATAGGTAGAGGGGTCTTGGATGACAACTGCATTGTTCCTTGCATTTTCCTTTTTTATTCTTTTTTTTCAAAATTAAAAGAAAAAAATATAGTCATTTACCATAGGGAAATATGCTACATGGGAGAATAATCCTTTTAAAGAAGTTTACACCAAGTCACCACAACTTCAGGAGATCAACCTTTCAGTATCACCACATGTACCTGGAGAAATATTAATCAACTTATTAGACCAATCAATGCATTTTTAAAACCTCACAGCAAATATAGAGAATTATTATCCTCCTCCCCCAGTAAAATTTTAGCAAATAATTCCTCCATCTATATTGTGACTGAGTCTAAGTCATTCTTTAAGTGTGTGGCTTACTTTAATGAAATGGTGACATGAGAATGAGGGATGATGATGGATAAAGCCTGACATTTTATTAATCCCTTGGTAACTTGCTCTCCGTATGGTAGTACACATTGTGTGTTTGCCCCTCTGGCCAGCATCCGTTCCCCTTCCTTTAGCAGCAGCTCTCAATCTCCCCTTAGCGATCATTCCTTCCTGTTCCCAGCCCACATGGTTTATGATCCACCTCTGGCTGCAACATGTGATATGGGACTGGTAACTGAGAGTCTTCCTGGGACTTTTTATGGAACTCTTAGAAAGAAAGAAACTCCTCTTCGGTTGAGAATTTAATCCTGGAGCTGCTGGTAGACATTTGTGCTTCAGAATAAAGACAACAGAGAGGAAGCAGAGCCAAAAGATAAGGGAGGGAAGGAGGGAGGGAGGGAGGGAGGGGGAGAGAGGTCTCAAGATCATGATTGAGAAAAAGCATGAATGTCTCCATGACATTGTTGAAGTCCTAGATCCAGTTCCCAGGTATGTAGGACAATAAATCCTCTTTTTCACTTGTTACTTTGAGTTTCTATGACCTGCAGTCAAAGGAAACTTGCACATACCTATATGCAAGTACTAAAGCATCCTAAAATTCCAACTGTAGAAGGTATGTGCCTATTTAAGGTAAAGGAGCCTCTCCAACCCCCTGCCTCTCCTGGGGAGCTCTAAGAGCAGGGAACTGGAGAGCTCATAAGATCAGATCCAGGCTTCTGAGACACTCCTCCCATGCTGCTTTAAGGCAAGGGTCCTTAACCCTATAACCTGATCCTCTGGGGGTTCTATGAAGAATGTGTGAACATCCCATCAAATTGTGGGTGAAATGTTATGTGTATCCAAATATATGTGCTTTCTGGGGAAAGGGTTTGTAGATTTCATCACATTAGTAAAGGGACTGGTAAACCAAAAGAGGTTATATCTCTGATAGATGATCAAAGGCAAAGTATAGTGTTAAAGCCTGAGTTTCCATGACTCTAAGTGTGTCAGGTAGCTAGACTTTTTAATTAGAGGATTTGAAACAATGAAGAAGCAATGTCACCATCTTATTAACACCATGAAATTACTTGTTTAAATAAAAACCCACTAAATGTTTAAAATACTTCATCTAAAAGTTCATTTCATTGTGGGCCATCTGTGGTTTCCACTATCTGAAGGATGGAAGAGGCATATAGATTTAACAAATGACTAGAAATTGCGCCCTAGAAAAGTTCAAATATCCCCCCAGTGTCATGTAAACAAATAAAAGATTGTAGTTTGCTTGTTCTATCTGCATAAAATAATAATTCTCAGCAGTATCAATACATTCACATGCCACTGATTAGATCTTGAATATTCATGCATGCGTTAAAAAGCCTTCTGTTGCTATGGTGGAACCTCATATCATGAAATGTGTTCCAGCTTTCCTTTAGGGCGAAGAATATTATAACTGAACATTAAATCAAAAGCTGTTGCTTATCAACAAGAACAATCTGGAAGAGAAAGAAGGAAGATTGCCCCGGAAACAGTTGGAGAGGCTAGATTGGATTCCCAGTGAAATATTGATGTTTTGTGGGGCTGGGGCCTGGAGAGACTAATACTCAAGCAGTAATGAGTGGTTTAGACCCCAAGCATCTACTGTGTGTACAAGTCCCATTGTTCATTTGGGTAATAAGACAACAGAATTCCAGAAGGACAGGGGCAGAGTTGAGGGAAATGGAGCAGGATTGTCTACCGAGGATCCCAGCATAATAATGAACAGCCATCTGGAAACTCTGGCTTTTGATACCAGGCAAGCTCTGCCCTTGGTAGGTAAAAAGAGTGGAAAATAACTTGGCTTTTGTTGTGTGCCTGATTAGGAGCATAAAACCCTAACTGGCCCTTTGAGGTAGAATCATAGAAATTAAGAACACCTGTAGACCCGAGTGTTTCAACCTTAGCCTTATTGACATTTGGGGGTTGTGTAATTGTTGTCAGGGCTGCAAATTCTTGGACCTGCTGAACTATAAACTTGGAGTGGGGTCACCCCTCCATGTGATTCTGATGTTGGCTAAGGTTTGAGAAACAGTAATCTAACTCAACTCCTTCATTTCACAACTGAAGAAACAGAGGTTGAGTAAGTGCCTACTCAAGATCCAACCGCTGGTTAGCAGCCCAGGCAGTACACCACAACTCCTTATGCAGAGAGTTTGCTAAGCATGGCGTTGCAGGAAGAGGTGGAAATCCTGCACATAGTTCCCAGCACCCTGACACATGAAACATTCTGCTGCACAGCAGAAAACATTCCAAGTCTGGATGAATATGTTTCTCTAATTTGGTCTCTCTCCTGGATTCCCAGGTTTCCTAGGCTTTCATGCAGAATACTTCACTTTTATTGACATTACTTTTTAAAAGATAGGGTAATAACATGATTAGTTTACAGCTGGGCTGCTTTATTGTGTTTTTTCTTTTCAACTGTTATCATGAGGTCCCTTTTTAATATGCAATCACCTGGATTTAGAAGAGGCCTTATTTTTACAGCCACAGTTATTAAATTACTGTTATTCATGTTGATGGATAAAAGTTGAAGATTTCAAACCTGTCTGTGAGGTTGACTGGAATAGAAAGCAGCTTATCCGTGTTAGAAAATTAAAATGTGTCAAAGCTTTGTATTTGAGAAACCCACTCTTGATTGCTTATTTTTTAAAATTTAGCAAAAAAAAAAAACCCACAATAGATCACTGTGAAAAAATATTTTTATCTCTGATAAGTGAGTATAGAAATGTTAAATGGAAAACAAATCACACTTATTTGCCTACTTTTTTTTGCTTTTTAAAGTAAGAAATAAATGGACACCCCTGACATTGTTAAACCACACATCCTGACTTCTCTGCCCATTACCCTCTGGGTTAATTTTGTGGGAATTAAGGTCTCTAATTCCAAAGGAGAGTTGTGAGGCCAATTTGCTTTTCATGGGAAAATGAATAAGCAGGGTAAGAGCTAGTGAAAGGTATCATCTATAGGAGGATAGCTGCATGTGGGTCTAGGTTGCTTAACAGGCCAAGGACGGGAGAAGTCAAAACCAAAATGGGTCTGCCTGCCAGAGAGACCTTCCCAGCCTGATTTGTGCCAAGAAACTCTAGAGGCAGCGATTTTGCTTTCCCCTTTTAGTGTTGTTTGTGCAATTTCTGGAAATAACCTTGCAGATCTGAGTACATATTTATATTCAGATTTCCAAGGAAGTTAAAATAAAATGATGTAAATTGTGACTGATTTACATTGTACTGCTATTTAAATTGCCATCCTTTGAAATGTCTCTATATGGAGAGGTAACATAGTCAACATTTTGGTGACCGTTTTTTCATAGACTTCCTTATGAGCACACAGGAGCACACAAACATATGGACAGTTTACATAAATAGATTCATATGCCTGCTGTTTTATCATGGACGTCTATTTTTTTTAGTCTTTTTGCCTAGTTCCTTTTTCTTTTCTAATCGCCTTCATCCTTAAGGTAGCCTTGAAAGCTTAATGTGTATCCTTCCAAATCTTTGTTCATTGTATAATCACATACACACACATAATTATTATTATGTCCAGAACAAAGAACAGAACCAAGTATTTAAAAGAGTGTCTGCAGCATTATAGATGCTCAATAAATATCTGTTAAATGAACGAATGGTTTTCTTCATAAAAGTGGGATAATTATATACATGTATATATAATTATTATATTATAATTATTCTCTCTCTCTATATATAATTATCCCATCTTTCTGTATCTGGCTTTTATCCCTCAATGCCTCTAGGTAATCTCTCCATATAGATTTAATTAATTCTTATGAATGGCTGCATAATATCTCACAGTTATGAAGGCAACACCAATTTATTTAACTATATCCCTAATTGATAGTCAAGATGATTTTACTTTTTTGCCACAGTAAAGAAATAATAGCTAACACCTACTGAGTGTGTACCACATGCAAAGCATTTTTTTGTAAGCACTTTATGTGTATAAAGTCACTGAATTAAGGTTATTCTCTCCATTGCAGGAAACTGAACAGGAGTGGATAAGAAACTTGCCCAAGGCTGTATAGCTAGTAGATGGCAAACTAGTCAGTACGGCTCCAAAGTACCTTTCACAGAACTAGTTCTATACAAGGCAGTAATCAACACCATTGTACATACATCCTAATGGAATGGTGCTTTATTTCTAGTTGACAGTTTCCCAGGAGTGGAATTACTGTGGAACATTACCTGTATACTTTATATTGATAGTTGCTTTGCAAAAAGGCAGTAACAGTTTACCTTTCTACCAACAGTATATGAGAGTTCTTTCCTTCAGCAGATTATCGTTTAAAAAATATTTTATATATATATATGTTTTTTTAACCAATGTAGTGGGTGAGAAGTGATATTTTATTGTTATGTCTCTGTGCTTTTTTGACAGTGAGGTAGAGTGTCATGTTCATCAGCCGTTTGGATTTGCTCTACTATAAATTGCTATATTTGTCAGGGTTCTCCAGAGACACAGAATATATAATTACTTAGGTGATTATGGAGGCATGGATAGTCCAAAATGTGGGCTTTTGGCAGGGTGGGCCAGCAGGCTGGAGACCCAGGGGAGTCGATACTGCAGCTCAAGTCCAAAAGCTATGAGGCAGAAAACCGAGCCCTCCTGCCAACATATTTGCAACAACTAATCCTTTTGGCATAGTAGCCTTTCTGGAGCTATTAAAGGTCAGACTGCTTGGACCTGAAGTCTAGCTCTCCACTTACTAGTGACTGAGTTCCTTAAAATAAGGATACCAAAAACCTGCCTCATAGGGTTTCTGGGAACACTGAAGCTGTTGCTTCTCACTTTATAACATTCACCTGCTGTTATTTGTTCTATTTTAGGTTTTAGGGATTTGTCCTTTTTAAAAAGAAATTTAAAAAAATTTTTTTTAGCAAATTGCTAAGAATATAGGGATAAAATCACTGCCTGTCATTTAGAAGACACACAGGATAAAAGCAAAAACCTTTACATAATTATGTGTCTTGTGATTTTCTGTCCCTAAGTAATTGTCTATTTTATTCATGTACCTTATAAAAGAAAATCTTTTATAGAAGATACAAGAGGGTGATTTTCAGATAAACGTTCCCCATTTCACTAATGCAAGAAATTCAACCTATCAAACACTTTCCCTATTTGTGCTGCAGAAAAATTTTAAAACGGCAAGCAATAAGACCATTCATCAAAAGAAGTCTTACCTTTATCGTGTGTAAGAACTTTTAGGTTCCGAGAAGTATAAAGATTTGTAGTAGAGATGAACCTCACATCTTGACGTCAGCTATATATGCAGTGTTGGGATAGACAGGAGTTAGTCATTTGGGGAAATGTTAGGCTAGGTGAAAAACTTCAGAAGGGTCGCTTAGTTACTACACCTCTGGCTTACAAAGAGAAACGCCACGATCCTAGAAAGTAACCATCAGAAGCAATGACTTTGAAAGCTTACTTTCAAAAAAAAATCAACCTCAGAGAGATTTTAACTTTGTTTTTGTTTTAAGGATTAGAAATAATGCAAATAAAGTGCCCGGCACAAAGTAGTCTCACAATAAATGGTAGCTATTACTGTCGTTTCTTGCCGTCATGGACCATATATTCTCATATCTGTACCACCTCCCAACGCCTAGCACATATTGGTCGATCATATAAATATTTATCGAATGAGTGAACGAGTGATATCAATAAGATTCAGGTTGCACTCTGGCTAAATGCGTTCCGCGTTAGACCCTGAGGCCACGAGAAAACGATAGATAAAACCGTCTCCGACTCACCCCCAGTGCTAAACTACAATTCCCAGCATGCTGTGAAACTCCGTAGTTGCAGTGCGTCCGGGAAGAGAAGTCTCCAGCTCGCCATTGGCTCCGCGGGAGAAGCGTAGTAGTTTATGCAAATACGCGGGCTCTAGCTTACGCACGCACGGAGACTGCGCAGATCTCCTCTGAGTTCTGCGGAACTCATTTTGAGCGCGGGGATTTTAGCCGGTAGGATTTAAGACAGGGTTCACTTCCGGTAGCACCGGAAGCAGTTAGAAGATGGCGTCTTCCAAGCAGGGCGGGCCAGCTACAGCGTCTAGGAAAAGTGAATTTCGTAGCCAGAAGCCGAAGCCGGAGAGCCGAGGTGAGGTTGTTTGAAAACCAAAGACTGGGGTTTGGGGGTTTTGAGTTGGGGTTTTTTCCTTTCGCTGGCTGGGAACGTGTAACGCCGCCTTGAAGTTAAGTACCTGTAATTGCTGAAGGTTGGGGTTGTTGGCCGGACTCGCAGGAACGACTGGCCTGTATGGTGCCGGCCGCGTGTTCCTAACTAATCGCTTTTGCTGGAAGCCCCCAAAGTAGGGGTCTTGCTGGATGCGTCTTCTGTGAAAGGATGAGGAAGGCGCTTCGGGACCTTAAACTCGCGGCGGTGTCTGGAAATCGCTGGCAGAATGAGGGATGGGGTGAGGTGGGAGTAGGAGGTCGTTATGCATATGAGTGAACGAGTGATAGAGTGATAATGAAGGACTGAGACAGACATAGTGATAGAAGGAGATACCAGGCGTGTCTTTAGCGCTAGTTTGTCAGCCAGTGAAGAAATTTTGGAACGTTTATTATTGTTCCTGTTTATCAGGTTGCTGAAGTATTAGCCAACACAGTTCCTGTTCTATCAACTGCATTAATTGCTCTCTTGCTTTGCAGTCTTGTTTCATCCATTAACTTCTGTATGATTGACAGAAAGAGAGGCCAGAGAAATAGCCCGGGGCCTGCTCAACCAGACTTATTGGAAGTGTTAAAAACCTTGAACTCTTATTCTGTAGGCATAAGGGACATATTAAACGTGATTCGTTGTTGTTTTAATTAAGTGTATGGCAGAGAGGACAGTGTATATGCAGCTTAAAGAATAAAACCAACAGGTGAAAAGGAGCACTCAGACCGTTAAGTAGAATGGAGTATTACCATACCCCCAAAGCCCGCTACGTGCCCTAAAGTAACCATTCTGAATCGTGTTGATTATTCTGTTTCCTTTCTTCATAATCTTTACCACCTATGCACAAAATGTTTTAATGTCGTCAGTTTTTGAATTTTACATGAATGAGAAAGGATTGTAGATATTCTTTTGTGTCTTGCTTCTTAGGCTAAACTTTGTTGTTATTATTCAATCAGGGCAATACTTGTAGCTGTAGTTTATTCTTTTCCCTACTGTATGATGTTCCGTTGTATGAATACAGGCTAATTTATATTTTCTTTTTTTTTTTTCTATCACACCACCACCTCCACCCCCCCGCCACTTTCCCCCGTTGGTGTCCATACGTTTGTTCTCTACATCTGTGTCTCAGTTTCTGCCCTGCAAAGCAGTTAATCTGTACCATTTTTCTAGGTTCCACATATATGCGTTAATATATGATATTTGTTTTTCTCTTTCTGACTTACTTCACTCTGTATGACAGTCTCTAGATACATCCACATCTCAACAGATGACCCAATTTCATTCCTTTTTATGGCTGAGTAATATTCCACTGTATATATGTACCACATCTTCTTTATCCATTCGTCTGTCAATGGGTATTTTGGTTGCTTCCATGACCTGGCTATTGTAAACAGTGCTGCAATGAACATTGGGGTGCATGTGTCTTTTTATTTTTTTTACATTCTATTTTTATACTAAATATATTATAATATACAATTATAAACCCACTTTAAATCCACAAAAGCAATACAATTTAAACAACGTTTGACAGTCTCTTTTTTTTTTCTTCAAACAGAAAGTCACAAAAATTATAATCATCCTCATCAGTACACTCAGTCCCATGTAATTTTTTTTCATCTTGATCTTTTGTTAGCACTTTTATGAATTCATCAGTTTTCCATTAGAGTTCTGAAAATGCTTAATCCTTCAGTTCAGCAATATAGTCAGTTACCAGAAACCTGTACTTGTCAGAGTCTTTTCCATGAATTCCTTGAAGATGAAACCCTTTTATAGGAACACTTTTTTGCAAAACCATCAAAGAACACCCAGAACTGTCTGTAAAAGACAAAAGACTTAAAAATGACCACGGTTAAAGATTTGATGAAAGTTCATAATAATGCAATTGACAAGGAAATTTAGTTATTTCTGAGATATACATTTTAAAATAATAACTAGAATTATAACTTACAACATTATACCAGAACATATAAGATTTTTAGGAACTTCATGTAATATCTGAAACATTTATATTAATACCTTTCCATACAAATAACCCAAAGTAAGTTTAGTATTCGGTTTTTTAAAATTCTTTAAATTTAATTTTATTTATTTTTTTATACAGCAGGTTCTTATTAGTCATCAGTTTTATACACATCAGTGTATACATGTCAATCCCAATCGCCCAATTCATCACACCACCATCCCCACCCCCCCGCGGCTTTCCCCGCTTGGTGTCCATACGTTTATTCTCTACATCTGTGTCTCAACTTCTGCCCTGCAAACCGGTTCATCTGTACCATTTTTCTAGGTTCCACATACATGTGTTAATATACGATATTTGTTTTTCTTTTTCTGACTTACTCTGTATGACAGTCTCTAGATCCATCCACGTCTCAACAAATGACCCAATTTCGTTCCTTTTTATAGCTGAGTAATATTCCACTGTATATATGTACCACAACTTCTTTATCGATTCTTCTTTCGATGGGCATTTAGGTTGCTTCCATGACCTGGCTATTGTAAATAGTGCTGCAGTGAACATTGGGGTGCATGCGTCTTTTTGAATTATGGTTTTCTCTGGGTATATGCCCAGTAGTGGGATTGCTGGAGCATATGGTAATTCTATTTTTAGTTTTTTAAGGAACCTCCATACTGTTCTCCATAGTGACTGTATCAATTTACATTCCCACCAACAGTGCAAGAGGGTTCCCTTTTCTCCACACCATCTCCAGCATTTGTTGTTTGTAGATTTTCTGATGATGCCCATTCTAACAGGTGTGAGGTGATAACTTATTATAATTTTGATTTGCATTTCTCTAATAATTAGTGATGTTGAGCAACTTTTCATGTGCTTCTTGGCTATCTGTATGTCTTCTTTGGAGAAAGGTCTATTTAGGTCCTCTGCCCATTTTTGGATTGGGTTGTTTGTTTCTTTAATATTGAGCTGCATGAGCTCTTTACATATTTTGGAGATTAATCCTTTGTCCGTTGATTCGTTTGCAAATATTTTCTCCCATTCTGAGGGTTGTCTTTTCATCTTGTTTATGGTTTCCTTTGCTGTGCAAAAGCTTTGAAGTTTCATTAGGTCAATTTATTTTTGTTTTTATTTCCATTATTCTAGGAGGTGGATCAAAAAGGATCTTGCTGTGATTTATGTCAAAGAATGTTCTCTCTATGTTTTCCTCTAAGAGTTTTATAGTGTCCAGTCTTACATTTAGGTCTCTAATCCATTTTGAGTTTATTTTTGTGTATGGTGTTAGGGAGTCTTCTAATTTCATTCTTTTACATGCAGCTGTCCAGTTTTCCCAACACCACTTATTAAAGAGACTGCCTTTTTTCCATTGTATATCCTTGCCTCCTTTGTCATAGATTAGTTGACCATAGGTGCGTGGGTTTAACTCTGAGCTTTCTATCTTGTTCCATTGATCTGTGTTTCTGTTTTTGTGCCAGTACCACATTGTCTTGATTACTGTAGCTTTGTAATATAGTCTGAAGTCAGGGAGTCTGATTCCTCTAGCTCCGTTTTTTTCCCCTCAAGACTGCTTTGGCTATTCGGGGTCTTTTGTGTCTCCATACAAATTTTAAGATTTTTTGTTCTAGTTCCATAAAAAATGGCATTGGTAATTTGATAGGGATTGCATTGACTCTGTACATTGCTTTGGATAG
The DNA here is from genome assembly GCF_028564815.1 of Eubalaena glacialis. Lineage (NCBI taxonomy): Eukaryota > Metazoa > Chordata > Mammalia > Artiodactyla > Balaenidae > Eubalaena > Eubalaena glacialis. The sequence goes on from NC_083726.1 coordinate 43,871,605, forward strand.
TATAGTCATTTTCACAATATTGATTCTTCCAATCCAAGAACATGGTATATCTCTCCATCTGTTGGTATCATCTTTAATTTCTTTCATTTGTGTCTTACAGTTTTCTGCATACAGGTCTTTTGTCTCCCTAGGTAGGTTTATTCCTAGGTATTTTATTCTTTTTGTTGCAATGGTAAATGGGAGTGTTTCCTTAATTTCTCTTTCAGATTTTTCATCATTAGTGTATAGGAATGCAAGAGATTTCTGTGCATTAATTTTCTGTTTGAATTTAAAAAAATATCCCACAAGGACTTAGAGGCAAAAAATATACAAATCAATTTTAACTGCAAAGTAAAGGACCTGTTACAGTGGAGGATTACTGGACTGAATGTCAATATTATGACATAGTACGAGTGTGTTTCGTGTTTGGTAATTGCAATCATTGTTGCTTTTGTTGTGGTCATTCATTTACAGTGCTTGGTGTCAGTTTATTTTTCTCTTGTAAAAATAAAATACAGTGTGTGTGTGTGAAAAAACAAAAATGTACCGGTGGCAAATAAGCACATGAATAGATGTTTGACATCATTAGCTATTAGGGAAATGCAAATGTAAGCTTCTAAGAGATATTACTGCATATCTATTGAAATGACTAAAATTAAAAAAATGACAACAGCAAATGCTGGAGAATATGTAGAGAAACTGGATCATTCATACATTGCTAATAGGACCTTAAAAATGATACAAGCACTCTGGGAAAGAGTTTGGCAAATTCTTATAAAACTAAATGTGCGGGCTTCCCTGGTGGTGCAGTGGTTGAGAGTCTGCCTGCCAATGCAGGGGACACGGGTTCGAGCCCTGGTCTGGGAAGATCCCACATGCCGCGGAGCAACTGGGCCCGTGAGCCACAATTACAGAGCCTGCGCGTCTGGAGCTTGTGCTCCGCAACAAGAGAGGCCATGATAGTGAGAGGCCCGCGCACCACGATGAAGAGTGGCCCCCGCTTGCCACAACTAGAGAAAGCCCTCACACAGAAACGAGGACCCAACACAGCCATAAATAAATAAATTAACTGAATTAAAAAAAAAAAAAAAAAGCTTGCCTTCAATTTAAAAAAAAAACCAAAAAACTAAATGTGCAATTGCCATATGACCCAGCAATTGCATTCTTGAACATTTATCTCAGACAAATGAAACTTATATTCACACAGCAACCTGTATGTGAATGTTCACAGAAGCTTTACTTGTAATAGCATAGAACTAGAAACATCCCAAACGTCCTTCAGTGGGTAAATTGTTAAACAAACTGGTTCATCCATACCATGGAATATTACTCAGCAATAAAAAGGAACAAGCCATTGGTACTTGCAACAACTTGGATGTATCTTCAGAAAATTATGCAGACTGAGAAAAGCCAATCCCCAAAGACTATATATTATATGATTCCATTTATATAACATTTCTGAAATGCCAAAATTATACAGATGAAGAACAGATTAGTGGTTGCCAGGGGTTAGGAACGAGGGTAGTTGAAGGAGATAGATGTAGTTATAAAGGGGCAGCACAAGAGATGCTTGCGACAATGAAACTGCTTTTTGTCATGACTGTGGTGGTGATTACATGCATGAAACTAGTGATATCTGAATAGTATCAAAGGATTGTGTTAATGTCAATATCCTGTACTATAGTTATGTGAGATTTTACCATTGGGGAGAACAGGGTGAACAATACAGGATTCCTATTTCTTAACTTTATGTGAATCTACAATGATCTCAAATGAAAATTTAATTTAAAAAGTAAACGGGGTCAAAATAAAAAATAAGAAAAAAAAATTTTGTATCCTGCAACTTTACCAAATTCATTGATTAGCTCTAGTAGTTTTCTGGTGGCATTTTTAGGATTCTCTATGTATAGTATCACGTCACCTGCAAACAGTGACAGTTTTACTTCTTCTTTTCCAATTTGTATTCCTTTTATTTCTTTTTCTTCTCTGATTGCCGTGGCTAGGACTTCCAAAACTATGTTGAATAATAGTGGTGAGAGTGGACATCCTTGTCTTGTTCCTGATCTTAGAGGAAATGTTTTCAGTTTTTCACCATTGAGAATGATGTTTGCTGTGGGTTTGTCGTATATGGCCTTTATTATGTTGAGGTAGGTTCCCTCTATGCCCACTTTCTGGAGAGTTTTTATCATAAATGGGTGTTGAATTTTGTCAAAAGCTTTTTCTGCATCTATTGAGATGATCATATGGTTTTTATTCTTCAATTTGTTAATACGGTATATCACATTGATTGATTTGCATATATTGAAGAATCCTTGCATCCCTGGGATAAATCCCACTTGATCATGGTGTATGATCCTTTTAATGTGTTGTTGGATTCTGTTTGCTAGTTTTTTGTTGAGGATTTTTGCATCTATATTCATCAGTGATATTGGTCTGTAATTTTCTTTTTTTGTAGTATCTTTGTCTGGTTTTGGTATCAGGGTGATGGTGGCCTCATAGAATGAGTTTGGGAGTGTTCCTTCCTCTTCAATTTTTTGGAAGAGTTTGAGAAGGATGGGTGTTAGCTCTTCTCTAAATGTTTGATAGAATTCATCTGTGAAGCCATCTGGTCCTGGACTTTTGTTTGTTGGAAGATTTTTAATCACAGTTTCAATTTCATTACTTGTGATTGGTCTGTTTATATTTTCTGTTTCTTCCTGGTTCAGTCTTGGAAGATTATACCTTTCTAAGAATTTGTCCATTTCTTCCAGGTTGTCCATTTTATTGGCATAGAGTTGCTTGTAGTGGTCTCTTAGGATGCTTTGTATTTCTGTGGTGTCTGTTGTAACTTCTCCTTTTTCCTTTCTAATTTTACTGATTTGAGTCCTCTCCCTCTTTTTCTTGATGAGTCTGGCTAATGGTTTATCATTTGGTTTATTTTCTCAAAGAACCAGTTTTTAGTTTTATTGATCTTTGCTATTGTTTTCTTTGTTTCTATTTCATTTATTTCTGCTCTGATCTTTATGATTTCTTTCCTTCTGCTAACTTTGGGTTTTGTTTGTTCTTCTTTCTCTAGTTCTTCTGGGTGTAAGTTTAGATTGTTTATTTGAGATTTTTCTTGTTTCCTGAGGTAGGCTTGTATAGCTATAAACTTCCCTCTTAGAACTGCTTTTGCTGCATCCCGTAGGTTTTGGACTGTCGTGTTTTCATTGTCATTTGTCTCTAGATATTTTTTGATTTCCTCTTTGATTTCTTCAGCGATCTCTTGGTTATTTAGTAACGTGTTGTTTAACCTCCATGTGTTTGTGTTTTTTACGTTTTTTCCCTGTAATTCATTTCTAATCTCATAGCATTGTGGTCAGAAAAGATGCTTGATATGATTTCAATTTTCTTAAATTTACTGAGGCTTGATTTGTGACCGAAGATGTGATCTATCCTGGAGAATGTTCCATGTGCACTTGAGAAGAAAGTGTAATCTGTTTTTGGATGGAATGTCCTATAAATATCAATGAAATCTATCTGGTCTATTGTGTCATTTAAAGCTTCTGTTTCCGTATTTATTTTCATTTTGGATGATCTGTCCATTGGTGTAAGTGAGGTGTTAAAGTCTCCCACTATTATTGTGTTACTGTCGATTTCCTCTTTTAGAGCTGTTAGCAGTTGCTTTTTGTATTGAGGTGCTCCTATGTTGGGTGCATATATATTTATAATTATACCTTTTTGGATTGATCCCTTGATCGTTATGTAGTGTCCTTCCTTGTCTCTTGTAACGTTCTTTATTTTAAAGTCTATTTTATCTGATATGAGTATTGCTACTCCAGCTTTTTTTTTTAATTTTATTTATTTATTTGTTTGTTTGTTTGTTTATTTATGGCTGTGTTGGGTCCTCGTTTCTGTGTGAGGGCTTTCTCTAGTTGCGGCAGGTGGGGGCCACTCCTCATCGCAGTGCGCGGGCCTCTCACTATCGCGGCCTCTCTTGTTGTGGAGCACAGGCTCCAGACGCTCAGGCTCAGCAATTGTGGCCCCCATGGGCCTAGTCGCTCCGCGGCATGTGGGATCTTCCCAGACCAGGGCTTGAACCTGTGTCCCCTGCATTGGCAGGCAGATTCTCAACCACTGCGCCACCAGGGAAGCCCCTCCAGCTTTGTTTTGATTTCCATTTGCATGGAATATCTTTTTCCATCCCCTCACTTTCGGTCTGTATGTGTCCCTAGGTCTGAAGTGGGTCTCTTGTAGACAGCATATATATGGGTCTTGTATTTGTATCCATTTAGCAAGCCTTTGTCTTTTGGTTGGAGCATTTATCCATTCACATTTAAGGTAATTATTGATATGTATGTTCCTATGACCATTTTTCTAATTGTTTTGGGTTCGTTTTTGTAGGTCCTTTTCTTCTCTTGTGTTTCCCACTTGGAGAAGTTCCTTTGGCATTTGTTGTAGAGCTGGTTTGATGGTACTGAATTCTCTTAGCTTTTGCTTGTCTGTAAAGCTTTTGATTTCTCTATCGAATCTGAATGAGATCCTTGCCGGGTAGAGTAATCTTGGTTGTAGGTTCTTCCCTTTCATCACTTTAAGTATATCATGCCACTCCCTTCTGGCTTGTAGAGTTTCTGCTGAGAAATCAGCTGTTAACCTTATGGGAGTTCCCTTGTATGTTATTTGTCGTTTTTCCCTTGCTGCTTTCAATAATTTTTCTTTGTCTTTAATTTTTGCCAATTTGATTACTATGTGTCTCGGCGTGTTTCTCCTTGGGTTTATCCTGTATGGGACTCTCTGTGCTTCCTGGACTTGGGTGGCTATTTCCTTCCCATGTTAGGGAAGTTTTCGATCATAATCTCTTCATATATTTTCTCTGGTCCTTTCTCTCTCTTTTCTCCTTCTGGGACCCCTGTAATGCGAATGTTGTTGCATTTAATGTTGTCCCAGAGGTCTCTTAGGCTGTCTTCATTTCTTTTCATTCCTTTTTCTGTATTCTGTTCCACAGCAGTGAATTCCACCATTCTGTCTTCTAAGTCACTTATCCGTTCTTCTGCCTCAGTTATTGTGCTATTGATTTCTTCTAGTGTAGTTTTCATTTCAGTTATTGTATTGTTCATCTCTGTTTGTTTGTTCTTTAATTCTTCTAGGTCTTTGTTAAACATTTCTTGCATCTTCTCGATCTTTGCCTCCATTCTTTTTCCGAGGTCCTGGATCATCTTCACTATCATTATTCTGAATTCTTTTTCTGGAAGGTTGCCCATCTCTACTTCATTTAGTTGTTTTTCTGGGGTTTTATCTTGTTCCTTCATCTGGTACATAGCTCTCTGCCTTTTCATCTTGTCTATCTTTCTGTGAATGTGGTTTTTGTTCCACAGGCTGCAGGATTGTAGTTCTTCTTGCTTCTGCTGTCTGCCCTCTGGTGGATGAGGCTATCTCTATATTTTCATTTCAATGTTGCTGGAAATTTGAATTGTTCCCATTGTTTGTTATTATAAACAATGTGGTATAAATATCTGTCTACATACCTCCTGGTTGACATGTTAGAGAGTTTCTCTGGTTATATACTTTACATGGGATTGGAATCCTTGAATTGTAGGGTAGGGGATGTGCAAATAATGCTAAATCTTCCTAAAGGAGTTGTGCCACTTTACATTCCCATTATCAGTAGATGAGCACTAACACTTGCTGTTATCTGAATTTTGAATTTCTGTCATTTTGTTAAGTGTGAAATCATATCTGGTTGTAGTTTTAATTCAGACTTTCCTGATTACTAATGAGGTTACACATCTTTACATGTTTTGGGGCTATTTGTACTTCCTCTATTGTGAAACTCCTGTTTATTTCCTTAGCCAGTGGGTTTTTTTTTTTTCTTTGTTTTTTTTTAATGCATAACCATTGAAGTGTTTAAATTGTGTAGGATCTTGGTCAGATATGCATTTTAAGTAATCACTATTGTAGAATTTGAGGGTTTTGGGGGGGGGATATTGAGAAGTGAATGTTAAATAAAACTAGCTAATTCTCTGTGATTTGAACCAGAAGTAACAAAGTAGATGTGAGTATAAGAAACAGAAAGCAAGTTTACCTGACTGGAGTGGATAACATATGAACTATAAGACCTGCTTCTTAAACTTTAGTATGCATGGGAATCTTCTCATGAGACTGTTAAGAAAGATTCCTGGGCTTCATCCCAGAGATTCACATTTATTAGGTCTGGATGGAGCCCAAGAACTGCATTTCTAACAAACGCTCAGTTTATGCTGGTGCTGCAGGCCTATGGATCATATTTTTGAGTAGTACTGAATGAAAGTACAGCTGTTGGATTTAAGAGGTTCTTAAAATCCAGGAGCAGGAGTTTTGATAAATGATATGGGAAATAATTTATAGCCCTTAGAAGGCATTTTGTTCTAGTGAGAGGAGACCTAGACTGAGCTTCATATTCCCTTACACAAGTCACTTAAACTTTTTGAACTGAGTTTTTTTTATAAAATGGGAATAATAATACCAGTTCTTCCTACCTTTTGTAGTTGTGAGTACACAGAAATAAGGCACGTGAAAGCTCTTTGCGAAACCTAATACCCTGTACTAGTGAATATTAACTGAAAGGGTACACTGGGATCAAGCTTTTGAAAGTTTTATGTTCACACACATGCACATATATATATACACATAGGCTGCACTTCATTGAGTCTGAAAGGTTACTTATATTTAAAATAGTAATGTAAACAAAATGGTGTTTGGATCTTCAACTCTAAGATAGTGTGGTGCAGTAGAAGTTTGTGAGTATTGACTATGTACCAGGTGTATGCCAATAAGTGTTGATCGAAGAAGAGTCCCTGCCCTTAAGGAACTTTGTCTTATGAGGTGACTGAAATACATACAATTTTTTTTTTTTTAATGCTATTGTGTCGGGGTTGTAGCCAATTTTCTTTTCTTTTTTTTAAAATTAATTAATTAATTAATTTATGGCTGTGTTGGGTCTTTGTTTCTGTGCGAGGGCTTTCTCTAGTTGTGGCAAGCGGGGGCCACTCTTCATCGCGGTGCGCGGGCCTCTCACTTTCGTGGCCTCTCGTTGCGGAGCACAGGCTCCAGACGCGCAGGCTCAGTAGTTGTGGCTCACGGGCCCAGTTGCTCCGCGGCATGTGGAATCCTCCCAGACCAGGGCCCGAACCCGTGTCCCCTGCATTGGCAGGCAGACTCCCAACCACTGCGCCACCAGGGGAAGCCCCAACATACAATTTTAATACAGTATTTTGGTGATAATGACAGAGGCATGTTCTCGGACTGTTGAATAATATAAAAAGCAGGGGAAAAGGAAATGGAGAGTATTGGGAAGCTTGTGAATGTATGCATACAAGTGTTCAAAAAGTGTCCAAAAGAAGTTAAATCTGATGTATAGATTTTTCCCCCTTTGTAGATGAATCAGAACTCCTCACTGTTCCTGATGGTTGGAAGGAGCCAGCTTTTTCCAAAGAGGACAATCCCAGAGGACTCTTGGAGGAGAGCAGTTTTGCAACTTTGTTTCCAAAATATAGAGAGGCTTACTTGAAAGAGTGCTGGCCATTGGTACAGAAAGCCTTGAGTGAACATGTATGCATATCTTATGTATTTCTTTGAGATTTTGTTTTTGCTTATATCTTTTAAGTAACTGAATGTGTGCTGATGGATTTTTTTTTAAAGGTGCTACCATAGCTGGTTAATTTGATTCCTTTGATATTTTAAACAGACTAGGTAAGCTTTATCTTTACAGTTCATTTGTTTTTAGTTTTGTGAATAATAGATTACTTGGAAAAATTCACATGCCTTTAAATATTTAGGGGATTCACAGATGGTCTGAAACTCACTTGTGAACTCCAAATTTCAGAATGTCTACTCTCTGCTATAATGGTTGCCATGAACCTGTACAGTTTGAGCTGAGGCATACTCTTGGCATTGTTTAACTTTTCATTGTAAATGAAAGATGTGGATGTGACCAACTTTCCTCTGCCGTGCCCTAGAGCAGTGTATTTGATTTTATTTTTCAAACTGGATTGAGACCCCTTAGTGAATCAAGAAGTCAATTTAGTGGATATAATGAACCTTCAGAAAAAAATACATCAATGTATCGCATGTGGTAAGGATAAGTATCATTTTATGAAGCTTTTGGTTCACCTGTGTGTGTGTGCACAATAGATTGATAGAAAATGTATTTCTCAGCTGTGGCACTGCTCTAGAGTCATTTGTGCCCATTAGGTATGAGGGTGGTTTAGCAAACTGCAGGCATGTTTTACAGCTGTCTACGTCGGAGATTAGACTCAATTATTGGGGTTTTTTTTGTAAACTCATAGACACCTAACCTTAGGTTTAATTGTTCATCATTCACTATATTGAAATATTCTTCAGATTATGCTCACAAGTTAGAAAACAGCATTTTTATTTGCTTTGTTGCAATCTGATTCTTCCATTTGAAAGTTAATGCATAGTTTTAATCACTGTAGTAATCATAATCACTGCTTTTATTTTTAAACCTATGATAATTTGTTTTTACTTTGTACTTAGCTAATACAAACCAGCTAGAAAAAAGTTTGAAAGGGAAGTCCATTCTCACTCTAGGGAGCAGATTAGAGATTAGAGCTGGATCCAGCCAGGGTAGGGAAATTATATAGCTTTACATTTTTACCTCAATTTTTAAATGTAGCCTCATTTTGATTGATATATATTTTTTAAACTAGAGATAATCTTTATTCCAATAAGTATAAATTATTCTAAAGCCAATTATAAATGTTTTCAATTGCCTGAGTTTTTTATATTCTTTGAAGTCTAAAAGTAATCAAGTATTCATTATTTACATTAACTTTCTAGCTTCTTCAAGGAGAGAGTTAATGAATTTTGAGATAGCTTAATGGCACAGAAATTATTAATTTGGTTAGGATCGGCTCTGTAATTATCTAAAATTGAATTCATTTTCAGACAACTGCTTGTTTGCTCTTTTTGTATTGTAGCATGTTAATGCAACCCTGGACCTGATCGAGGGCAGCATGACTGTCTGTACAACAAAGAAGACATTTGATCCATATGTCATCATTAGGGCCAGAGACCTAATAAAGCTGTTAGCAAGGAGTGTTTCATTTGAACAGGTAAATTTAGAATTACAGAGACTTTGCTTTATTTGCATCAACATTAGAGACAACATATAACACTGCGTCCCCTCCTGCACCATAAAGTTTTCGTTTTTGTGCTTAAATATCATTTTGTGCTTAAATTTCTTGGCTTGGAGAAGATATGTGCTTGTCAAGAATATTGATGGAGTATTCTTTTTTATTTTCCCAAAAGGCAGTACGAATTCTTCAGGATGATGTTGCATGTGACATCATTAAAATAGGTTCTTTAGTAAGAAATAAAGAAAGATTTGTAAAAAGAAGACAACGGCTTATTGGTCCCAAAGGATCTACGTTGAAGGTACTTTTTATTAGTGAAAAAGTATGTCTTCCTTTTTTGTTAGTTTTTAAGTGTACTGAACTTCAACTTATTGCTCTTTTGATATAGGCGTTGGAACTCTTAACAAACTGTTACATTATGGTACAGGGGAACACGGTTTCAGCCATTGGACCTTTTAGTGGCTTAAAAGAGGTGAGAACTATTTGTTCTCTTCAGTTAATTTTCCACAGAGAATAAATGAAATAATAGTTCATTGGATAATATATTGTTTTATATATATATTTTTAGAATATGCTTTGTTTGATTTTCCATTAGTAAATTATTCATGTAATTTGAGGGAATTCATGTAATTTCCTGGACCCTAACATATTATGGCCAACGTTTGGTAACTGAAGAGAGATCCATTTCTGAATTAGGAGGTCTGCACATCATTACTCCCTCCACTCAAATTTTAAGTGGGCATTTAAGGTCTCAGTCTGTAGCAAACATAAGAAACACGAAGTAATTACATGCATTTAAATGACTGGAGAATTGAACAGATCTTGTTCTTTGCAGTAATGTATTCAGCCAGTAGAGGTCAGGCTCAGAAAACTTCCTTTAAGATATATTTTCTTTGAATGTTAATGTTTTTATGAACATCTTCTTTAGCATGTCAGATGTTATGATAAAATCTGTGGAGCAGATACTGTTTCTGTTAACTCCTTTTGAGGCTTTTGTTGTCTGTATCTGGCAGCGAGGTCTTACTTGCTTTCCAGGGCCTTTAACCTTAATTCTATTGGACCTCTTTCTCATAAGTTACCTGCTTTTTTTTCATGGGGCAATAATAACTTAAATATTTTGAATATTTCACAGTTTTGTAGAGTCTAAGTATATTATTTAATTCTTATGACAGACCCTTAAGGTAGTTTTATTTCCATATTACAAATGAAAAAGCTGGAATAGGAAAATTAAGTGCCTTTGCCATATGAAGTGGCAGTCCCACTATTTGAGTGCATATTTTCTAACTCTAAATCCAGCCCTCTTCCCCCTAAATTTTACAGCTCCAGAGTGTTGTGTTAATTCTGTGTATAGCTTTTTATCAGTAAAGTTGAGAGACTTCATTGTATCCAAGGGAGGTTGACTATTATGAAAGATCTAGAAGCCACTCAGAACAGTAGAAGGGACTGCAGTACCCAATTTGGTAGCCATTGCCTGGTTCATAGGCTATTTTGTGTTATATTAATCCTCGTCTACCTAGTTCACCAAAATCTTTATACATGACTGATTCATTTTTCTTTGCAAATTTCAGGTTCGAAAAGTAGTCCTAGACACTATGAAGAATATTCATCCAATTTATAACATTAAAGTGAGTATTCACTATATATTACTACAAAGTGGTTATCAAGTTGTTTTTAGCTACAGAAACCTTTCTTGAAAGTAAATCTTTTATGAAAGCCTAATATACAAAACAGATAAAGCAGAGCTATTTTGGGTAAATTGGGGTAGAGTTCAGCCCACTCAACTCTATCCCAGTCCCCTATAGTTACTTCTTTGGAAGTTTAGGTCTCTTTGGAGTACAGTTTGAAAGCTGTTGAAGGGGACAGTGTAATGTAGTGATTCACTTCCAATACAAATAAAATAAGCTTCATAGGATTTGTAGTAGATGGTACCAATCCAGTTTTCTTAGGTTATGAGCCCACATATTATATTTAAAGATGTGATCTTTTACAATTCTGCCTTTTTCTTTTTTTTAATTAATTAATTTATTTAAAAAGATTTTTTTTTTGGCTGTGTTGGGTCTTCGTTGCGGCACACAGGATCCTTTGTTGCAGCGCACGGGCTTCTCTATAGTTGTGGCGTGCAGGTTTTCTCTAGTGGCGCGCCAGCTCCAGGGCGCATGGGCTCTCTAATTGAGGCACCCGGGCTTAGTTGCCCCGGGGCATATGGGATCTTCCGTGACCAGGGATCGAACCCGTGTCCCCTGCATTGGAAGGTGGATTCTTTACCACTGGACCACCGGGGAAGTCCTGAATTCTGCCTTTTTCTATAAGTAAAGTCTGGAATATTTCGGATTGCGTTAAAACCTATCTTGGAATTTAACACTCAAATTATAGGCTCTTCAAGAGAGATCTGTTATATCCCTGTATGCATAAAGTTCATGATTGTTCTTGGAAATGTAACCATGGTATAATGAGTTTTATGATGGATATTTGTTAAACAATCCTTGAATTTAATGAAGTTAAGTTGAAAAGTCACTCTTAGATTGGGGTGAAAAAACCATTTTGAGTTACATTGGGACATTAAAGATAAAGAGAGCTCGTCTTGCATCTGATGCCTAGTTTGCATCCTCTGATGTTTCAGTGTCTATAAAATTCAGATTGAGTAGGGGAAGTGTGAAAACATTCATTTTGTTGATCATGAGAAACTTTTTTTCTTTCCCTGTGATATTTCAGATGCTATTGAAAGCTACCTGCTTGTAGGAAACATCACTAATTAAGAACTCTCCCTGCTATTGTTAGGTTGAATTTTAAAGGTTTTAATGAAATAATGGTTGAAAAACTGAGTTAGTCTTATTTTCATCTCAGTTTATTTTAACAATTCTGTCTAAATTTCTAATGGTTTTCTGATGCTTGGTTAATTATGCATGTTTGAGATTATATATTTTTTCTTTCCGGAATTGGTTTAATCCTACTGAAGAGACTAAGAATTGTTCCTTTTAATTTTATTATTTATAGGAACAATGTTGATAATGTCTTAGGTTGAGAAACATATGACTTCTAAAATTAAAAATGTTTGGGACTTCCCTGGCAGTCCAGTGGTTAAGACTTCGCCTTCCAGTGCAAGGGGTGCAGGTTCGATCCCTGGTCGGAGAGCTAAGATCTCACATGCCTCACGGCCAAAAAACCAAAAAGCATAAAGCAGAAGCAATATTGTAACAAATTCAATAAAGACTTAAAAATGGCCCACATCAAAAAAAAAAAATCTTTAAAAAAAATTAAATTAAAAGTTTACTTTGTTCATATATTGCCATGGTTGAAGACCTTAATGATTAAACGAGAGTTGGCGAAAGATTCTGAGTTAAGATCACAGAGTTGGGAAAGATTTTTGCCACAGTTCAAGCACAAAAATGTGAATAAACGCAAGGAACCAAAGAAGAAAACTGTTAAGAAGGAGTATACACCATTCCCACCACCACAGCCAGAAAGTCAGGTCAGTATTAAATGTTGAATTTCTTTACATGAGGGGGAAGGCATTTTAATCTATTTTTGTCAGAAACTTTGAGGGTATTTTGGGTGGAATTTCTGTGTACGTACGTTTGGGTGTGTAGAGATATAAGAAACTGAAGGTAAGTGTAAATAGGCTTATTTTGAACTAATTGCATGGGGGTGGGGAGTGGAAGCTTCATACTGTGAGTGTAAACTCCGTCAAGGTGGGTGGTGTCAGTTGTGTATCTGTAGCCACTATAAATGTTCCATGGTTAAAAAAAATTCAATGATTTAGTCCACAATGCTTTCTACTCTGCTTTAGCATTATTCATGTGACCATGTACTATATGATTGCTCTGGATTTGACATCTTAAGTCTAGTATCTATCCTTTTTTTAAGACATGAATGCCTCTAATTTTGTCAACTGTCTTCTGGCATCATTCCCTTTCTAAAATTTCCTTTTCTGTCTTGCCCATCACTGTTTTCTTTCATACTCCCTTTTCTTCTATCACACCTGCCCAACAAAACTAAAACTTGGATCAGTCCTAAAACTTGACTTCTTTCCCATAACGTGGCTACTAAACATAGCTGAAGAAAGTCATATCTTTGGATTATATCCCTTAAAAGTTCACGTTTCCAACCTCAGATAGGTCTTCAGTATTCTCTGGCAGCTCTGTGTCCTCTTAATTCTTTAGCCACCCTCCCACTCCAGTAAAATAAAATGCAATGTCATCTACTAGAAGTATGTGAGACTACGAGGCAAGAACTCTTTCAACTTCCTCTTATCTCACAATTTTTTTTTCCCATCTGCATCAATCCTTTCTTTGCCTGTTCTTTGAATTCTGTCTTCACCTGTCTTCTGAGGTGTCTTGCTTCATTATTCCCTTCCTTGGCTGTATGTTAAAGTCTTCCCTTTTTACGAGTTCTTTGTGATCAGCATGTAAACCCATCTCTTTCTGTGTACTATATCTTGTCTTCCCCACAGCCCTGTGTTTGTAGTTTTCCAGGAAGGTTTGATGAAAGGTCAAAGGTAAAAAAGGAATGATGATCATCATAGTAAAAAAAAAAAACAGTGAAAGTGTTGGATCTTGAGGTCTACTTTGGAAAACAAAGAAAGTGAAGCCAGAAAGAAAGTGTTAGTTGGGGGAAAGTGGAGTGATCCAGCTACTAAACCATGCTTCTGTAACACCTGATATATTTTGTATAGCCCTGTACTGTAGTTAGTAGTTGTCGTTTTATCTTTTTTTTCCATGACTGTAAGCTTCTTGAATCAGCAATGTCTCATTTGACTTATTCTGCCACTTACTTGCTATGTAATTATGGGCATAATTTATTTAACCCATCCATGCCTCAGTTTCTTTGTACATAAAATGGGGATAATGATCATACTTGTCTCAAAGAATTGTTAATGAGGATTAAGTGAGTTAGTAATTGTAGAGAGCTTAGTATTAGAGTTTAGTAGAACATTGCCTTAGGTAGACCAATTAATTATATGTTGACTCTCTACTTAATGAATTTGCTATTGCTTGGTCTAATTAGTACTTAGTCTCCACATCCTGACAATTCTTGCTTTTCATTTTGTATGCTGCAACCTTTTTTTTTTTTTTTTTTAAACAGGCTTTTATCTCTTCTCCTTTCTTCTGTACCTTTTATAAAGTGCTACTTTGCTCTCTTCACTCTTTTCAGGAACCTTCAGTCATTTCTAAATCATATCCCACCTCCCTTACCTGTCATTCATGTTTCTTCATGCTTCCCCAAAACTGTCTTTCCAGTTTCCTCTCACACTTTTCTGAATCATTGACCTTCCACCCCACCTCAAGCAGTTTGTTGTGTATTCCATGAACACATCACCTACTTTCCTGCCTCCATGCTTTTGTGCATATATATTCCCCTCAGCTTAGTGGACATTTCCTTCTTTTTATGTTGCTACCTTTATGGAGTAATCATAGTTTTGACCCCACTGTCTTTACCTCAAGGTCATTGTGAGTTTCTTAGGAATTGACTTCTCATCTACATTATTTATGATGTATTGTAAATACTGATTTCAACAGATTGATAAAGAATTGGCTACTGGTGAATACTTTCTGAAGGCAAGTCAAAAGAAGAGACAGAAAATGGAAGCAATAAAGGTAAGACTGTCTAGCTTACAACACTAATTGCAAAGTTTATAGATACTTGAATTCTTATTTAACTACAAAAGCGTTTTTTAATGTAGTTTTTTTAATTAATGATGTAGGCTAAACAAGCAGAAGCTCTTAGTAGGAGACAAGAGGAAAGAAACAAAGCCTTTATTCCACCTAAAGAAAAACCAGTTGTGAAACCTAAGGAAGGTAATGCTTGTTTTCCAACTCTTGGTATTCTGTGAAAGTCTGTTAGAGGAAAAGTAAACCCATAGTGGATTTGTCTGAAACTCTTTGAGTGTTAAGAAATAACCATGTGTTTCATCAATTCTCTTAGCATTTCATTAATCACAAATCCTAGGGAAAAGCAGTGACTGAGATAATTTATAATTTAGTAGCAGCTAATGCCTATTTAAGAGTATCCCAGATTGACAGTCCCTTCCTGACCTCTGTGCTGAGGAAGGACTCTGTTGTGAAAGATATAAACCAGAGCAGTGAATCTTCCGTAAAAATAAAACAGTAAGATCCCTGAGCTCTGCTATCATGCCCTTTAAAAAGAGCTTATCAAAAGTTGTACTTTCTTTACTTGTGTGATCTGTGGCTTAAAATTTGATTCCCGTATGGTTAACGTGGATTTCTCATCACTTGGCCTAAAAGACACCAACAAAATGGCAGGACGATCTTTCTTATTCAGGGGCTTTTAAAAAGACACTCAGAGAAAACACTCTGATGCCTTTTCTTCTCATTCCTAGCCTCATTTTGATCCATCTTCTCCTCTTTCGCATTTTCTTTTCCACTAGTAACACGTGTACTCTTCTGTAAGGTAACTCTCCAGAGTGGTCAGTGGCACAATGAGGGGAGGGAGGTCACCAGCAGCATTGCACATGACCTGTTGGTCAAAGCCAGACGTAACATTACTATTTTGTTAATTTATATCAGTGTTAACAGCTTTAAAAGTATTGTATTCTACTATTTAGATCCTTGGTTATATAAAAGTTAAAAATATCTTAAGCATTATAATTTCTAGTTTGTACAATCTGTCAGTTATGTACTCTGAAGGTATTCAATAGCTAGTTTAACCTCAGTTTATTACTGATTAAAGTGTAGCTATTCCACTCTAGTGGAGGCTTGAGAGCAGACTTAAAGTTGCTGGGTTGTTTGATGACATTTTATCTTGTGGTTCTTTTATGTCCTGAGTGCTGTTCTTTAAATAATAAGAAAAAGTTGCAATTTTTTCACTGCTTTTCTCTGTTTTGTTCACACTTTTTGTGTTAAATACATGGGGTTGGGTTCTGTTAGGAGGACCTCCAGATACTCTCAGATTATTGTCTTTATTACCAAAACCTTGTTAAATGAACTACTACTAGTCATTAATTGAATATTAGGAAAACTAATTTTTTTAAGGAATACTCTAAAGTTCCAAAATACAGAAAAGAATATAAATAAAAATCTTATCTCAAACAATTTAAGGGAAAAAATGTAATTTTAATATAGTTGAATCCAGTAATTGGTTCAAATAGTTAAAGTGTAATGCCATTTTCGTGTATATTTTCACTAATGTATTTTTAAAGTACTTTGTTTTCTCCTAGTTAGAAGAAATTTCTAACTTTCCTTTAAGCAAGTGTTTTCTATTTTATAACATCTTTCAATTGTAACAGTACTCTGAAGTTTTTGTCTTATATATGTATTCTTTGTTTTATTTGGTATAATCTAAAGAATTACATGTATTGTTTTTAATTTATTTAGCTTCTACTGAAACTAAAATTGATGTGGCCGCCATCAAGGAAAAGGTTAAGAAAGCAAAGAGTAAGAAACTGGGAGCTCTTACAGCTGAAGAAGTTAAGCTTAAAATGGAAGCAGATGAAAAGAAAAAGAAGAAAAAAAAGTAACATACAAAAAAACAAAAACAAAAAACCCTGAGCTAGAATTTATTAAGCTATCTATCTCCTTTTGTAAAGGATTTTGAGATACTAGGGCATTAGTTGCCTTATCCATGAGAAGTAATACCCTGATCACTTTTTTCTGAGTTTGTTTTGTTCTTTATAACAGTGTTTAAACAGCAATTCTTTATAAATTATTGTATTCTCCATGTTTTTTGAAAAATTTTATACTAGAAGGTGGTATATATGTGTTTATATGCATTGCACCTAATCTATTCCAGGCAGGTTTTGTCTAGGCATGGTTTTAGGGTAATTCTTAAGATTGTTTATATAAAGATTTTGCAGTGTGGCTACTGTAATTATCCATCAAATCCAATGTCTGAGGCCATTGGTTAGTCTTTAAATATAATCATGTCATGTCCCAGCATTTGGTTTTGAGGAAAATAGATTTTTCAGTGCTCTAATGGCAACAAGTAAACATTTAGGTTTATCCCTTTTTGTAATCTCATTTTACATTTTGTTCCAAGATTAATCCATAATCCAAAAAAGCAAGGCCTTTTAAATTAATTCCCTTAATTACTATACCAATATGAGTCTGAGGAAGTAGTAAACCAGAAAGACATCAAATTTGCAAGAGAACAGGGAAAACCAGATATTTAGAGTTGAAGCAGCACGCAACAGGTTATATAGAAATGTTTTTACTGATGAGGGCCAGGACTCACCTAAATCTAGCTCACTGATTTTACATATTTAGAAGCTAAGGCATACAGGGAATAGGTTACTCACTGGAAGTCACAGCTGTGGCAGCCTGAAAAACAATGCTTCTTCATAAAAAGTGGAAAGTAAAGATGAGTTTATCTTACAATGTTAGGAAATTGAACCATTTCTTCTTTTGAGTAAGGGTTTGCTGCAAATTAGAAATACACCCAATTTTTATTTATTTATTTTTTAAAGCCATGTATGAATGAGGCTTTTTCCCCTCTGGATTGTATTAGTTCAGAAGAACTAAATGAGGGTATTTGTGCTTGACCAAACTGATAATTATAACACTCAGTATTAGGATTGGTGGAGTAACAATGAGGAAAAGAGATATGTATCTGTTACGTGGAAGTACTGGCCAGTCTGGAAACACAACAGAGTAGTAACCTGTGAAACAAACATAAAATATCCTCTTAAATGTTATTCCTCATAATGCAGTAACATAGCTCAGATAGATCGTATACAATTTAAGGTTTATATACATACGTGTCACTTTGTCTCGTTGTGGGTTAGCTATAAAATCAGAAGAAAAAAATTAAAAGAATAGATACTGGTGAGGCTTTTGTTTTGTTTTCTTTTTAAAAGCCAAGTCTCTTAATTATAACCATTGACTGTTGCAATCAACTTGTTTATATAACCTTTATATATAAACTTTTTATATACCACTACTATAAATGGAAAATCATTTTACATAATGTAACTGGCAGATAAAATAAATGCAATTAAAATAAAACAATTAAAAATAAGTATTAGTAATTATCAGTGTGAGCAATTTATTAAAATATTTTCCTGAAAATAAGTTTCTCCTGAGAAGAATGATACTATCTATGATCAGTCAGTAATGAAGAGACAGTGGCCTCTCATGCATTCCAGTCTGTCATTAGTATATCAGTAGGGCATTTGGATATCAAAGTCATATTTACTCCTCTCCTTCCACTGAGCTTTATTAAGATTTTGACATTCAGAGCACTGGGAAGAGAATTCCACATCTGCCATAGCCTTCTTATACTTTTTAAATGGTCAGACACCTCTTTTACACTGGTTCTATGCCAGCTGCTGTTGCATTCCTATGGTGGAATCCATCAAGGAGCTGACCCTCTGGTACTCGTGAGCATCCCTGGTCATCATACCTGTGACTGACTGGGCTTTGTGGTGAATTGCCACGAACCTTCTGCTTCTTTAACTTTTCTTGGCAGTTACATCCATGAAATCAAGGTATGCTATGCTTGCTAGTTATATTTTTTCTTACATATATATTTTTTAAATGTTTTAAACATTCAACTTTTGAATATTGAAACAAACGTCATCCATGCACTAGCTAAAATCAGCTTGTGTACCATTGGTGTGCCCAGCACATTTTGCAAAACCATCCTGATTTGGCCTCCATTGGTATTTATTGAACCTACCAGTATCTAGAAGACCACAAAGGGATTTTTTTCCTCCAGTGTTTGCCATAATTTGTCAGAGACGAAATCTGATAAATAAAAGCTTTTATCCTCTAACCCTTACCCCCTGCAAATTAGCGTGTGTTTTCCTTTGTCTTTCTTAAGAGCCCAGGGGCTTTTCATTATTGGACTATAGCCTTAATTTTCTGAATTTTATCCCACAAGGTTAGAGACCATTTCAAGCTAGATCTCTAAGATCAAAAGCTAAAACTCCAGCGGTTTTCTTCTTGTTATCATTGTGCTGGTGGTGGTGTTACTAACTGTCTAGATTTTTATAGAGAATGAATGATTTTTTTTAGGAAATATGCAAATTAGCAATTATTTGCCTTCCAGACTAGGCACTTTGGTTACAAAGTTGAATTAGATAGGCATAATTCCTGCCTGTTTGGAATTCAGAGTCTAGTGGGAAAGACAGCTAACCAGTGGCAACAGTTAAATTACTTTTTACATAATTTAAAATTATTGTCTCAGTTTTCATCACAGATTCTAAAGAAGCATTATGAGTCTTGTTCATGAGCATAAAAACATACCATCTAAAACTTTGGGCATAAAGAAGACACCAAAATACCAAGAGTAAACTCAAGATCTGAGATTACAGGAAGGATGAATTGGGGGATAATAGATAATATTTATTGAGTGATACTGTATGCCAGGCACTTGTTCTAGATATAATTTTTTTTCATTCGTTTCACGAAACCTGTGAGGAGGTGCCACCGTCTACATTTCATTATTGAGGAAACAGGTCCAGACACTTGCCCAGCGTCACAATGGTGGAACTGGAAATTGAACTCAGAAATATTGTTTCTAAAATCTGTGGTTTTAACTCTTATGTCATACTGCCTAACTTGGAAGAAAAAAAGACGCTTTCGTAGTGTTGGAGCAACATGAAAAATTCAGTTAACATATTGGTGCTCTGAGAAGGGATTTGTTGCACTATGGCTACATGTTAGTGAGTTCTCTAAACAAAACTAATTAGGAGGGAAAGAATGGTTGAACTGGAGAGAAATGACTGGCTCGGAAAGCCGGTAGAAAAAGCGTCTCTGTAGCTGGAGTAAAAATGAGAACTCAGTGTTTACAAATCAGGAGGAAGGGAAAAGCAGTTGAAAAGAATTTTATAATTTTAAACCCAGAAGGGACCTTAGGAAATGTGTAAGCAATGCAACACTTTAGCCAAACAAAAATTTATGCAATTAAGCCCCACCCCAGCCCTGCAGCCCTGAGGGTTCAGTTGGTTATAGATCTGGACACAAAAGTCCTAGAGGATTTGCAGAGCTGCAATAGCTTGATTGAGGTTTTCCTTCACACCATTGCAAAAAGTGAAAAAAAAACCATACTGAGATGGAAAGGAATGTGTCTGGGACAGGAACCATAAATAGACTCTTGGCCAGTTGTGTATTAATATTTCAAAGTTATGTAAAACATCCTTGGAAACGTATCTTCATTGGCCTGCACTGTTCCTCAGTAAATGCTGTCTAACTAGTAAAAAGTGCCACGTTGCAGCTTTATTTCATTTATCTAATTCTACAGATGAAAATGCAAGTCTTGAGTGCTTGGACAGGTAGTATCACGCAATTCAGAATTCTTTTGGTTAACTTTGTTATACAAATTTTTGATCTTGCTGAAATTAGCAAATCTTGGGTCTACAGTTTCCCAGCATCCGAGTCGCTTTGTTGTTTTTCTGATTAGCACTAACTAAAGAATATTATTTGCTTCTTTAAATTTCTCTTGAACCATATATTCATTCCCAGGACAGTAAGCCACCGGTTTGATTGCTACCTGATGCCACTTTCCCTGAAAATAGCTGTTAGGATAAAACAAATGTTTGCATTCTTAGCTCTGTAGAAAGTCACAAGAGTTTTGAACACATTGTATGATTGGTAGATTGCTCCTTTTACTCACCGCAGAGATTGTCCAGACAGTTGTCATTACTGGGGCAGGCACTGCATGTGGATCCTTTTTTATATGGCCAGGTTGGGTAATTGCCTCTGTGAAGTAGAGGAAAACTTTCCATTAGGAGAGTTGTTGGTTTCTGTCTGTTTTTTTTTCCAATTGCTATTTATTATGGTCCTTGGCTAAATCCTAGGATGGAAGTCCTCAGATTCAGAGGGTTGGTAAGAGAAGAGGAGAGGGGGAAGCAGAAATGGAAGCCTGCTAATATTTGCAGAGTTCATGCTAGGTGCCCGTGTTTGGGAACCTATGTCTTAATCATCTCAGTTAATTCTTAAGACAACTCGGGGAGGAAGTTATTTTTATTTCTGTTTTACAGATAAGGCAACTAAACCTCTAAAAAATTAAGTAACTTGCCAAAAATCACCAGGTACAGATGTCAGAGTCAGAACGAAACCTAGATTTGTCTGATTTCAGAGCAATACTCCCTCTACTTACTGTCTGGCCTATGTGATCACTGCCATCCAAAAAACTGTCCACCTTAGAAAAGCTACCATGACCCACATTTTTGTTCTCCTCAGCCTAGCAAACCTCCATAGTTTTTATTGGATAGGAGCCATTTGTCTGGGGAAAGGGCTTTCCAAAAGAAAATAACAAGAAATATGGGGGAGTTTCTAAAATGTAATTTGTTTTCACATAAAAGATGTGATATGAATAATAGATAATAATTACTGAATACTCTTCGTGTACTAGGCACTGTTCTAAGCATCCTCGAATGAATCAATCTTCACAATAACCCTATGAGGAAGATACTATAATTTTTTTAATTCCCATAGCCAGAGGCTGAGGCACAGAGTGTAAGTAATTGACCAAGATCACAGATTAGAAAATGAAATAATAAACATTTTATATCCCCATGAATATCTCTGGAGTAGTAATGATGAAAGGCTGTACATTTATTTCAATGAACCTGCCACTGCTCTAATCTTTTTTGGAACTCTACTTTTGGAAAGGAGTTCTTAACTTTTTCATGTCATGTACCCTCTGGCAGCCTGGTGGAGCCTATGGGCTCTTTCTCAAAATAGTTTAAAAATACCTAAAATAAAGTTCATAGGATTATAAAGGAAACAAATTAAGTTGAAATAGTTATTAACATGTTAAAAATATTTGTGATATACTAATATGTACTTCTCTATTAAGTATTAGGTAAGAGCTAGCAGGGAGTCTAATAATTACAGTAATTTCAAGGTAGTGATAAAAACTATTTTGAGAGAGATGCAGCAACTAGAAAGTGATATGAACATATCTGTGATAAAGATACAGGTAGTGCAGTACAGTCATAGCTATTGCTGATAATGATTGGAGTGTTATCTTCATAAAGAAATGTTACTTTCAATAGAAGTTAGTGAAAAAGATGCAACTTTTTTCTAATCCAAGTTCATGGACTCCTCTCCCTTAATACTATACATTAATCTTCAGAGTTAAGACATTACTTTTTATTAACACCTCATTTCCAACTAAAAAGATATGTTCAAATCTCGTTTGGCTCCAAATTAATTTAGGCTGTCTCAAATTTACCCTCATGTTTATGCTACCCTGTGGAAAATAGTCAAAGGAATATAGTAGAGATTCTGATAATTATAAAAGATATCCAAAATGGACATTAATCATTGGAGTATCTTTCATTGTTAAAAAGCACAGTACTCATTGAGTAGTTAAATTCTAGAATGTTTTTAATGCAGTCATTTATGCATTCCATACTATAAAGAAGAGGGGAAAATTGCTACTTCAAAAACAAGCTAAAAACAAGGCAGTTGTGACTTCTAGGGAAATAGAATTCATCTTGGGAGAAACATGCTACTGGAAAGGCCTGACTTGTCTAGATGGGAATGATTAGGACAAAGATATCTACAGTCTCCCAAGGTAATAGAAATAAAAGCAAAAATAAACAAATGAGACCTAATCAAACTTACAAGCTTTTGCGCAGCAAAGGAAATCATAGACAAATGAAAAAACAAACTATGGACTGGGAGAAAATATTTGCAAATGATGCAACCGACGAAGGGAAGTTCATACAACTCAATAACAAGAACAACAAAAAGAAAACCCAAAAAATGGGCAGAAGATCTAAATTGACATTTCTCCAAAGAACACATGGAGATGGCCAATAGGCACATGAAAAGATGGTCAGGATCACTAATGATTATAGAAATGCAAACCAAAACTACAATGAGGTACCACCTCACACCGGTCAGAATGGCCATCCTCAAAAAGTCTACAAATAACAAATGCTGGAGAGGGTGTGGAGGAAGGGGAACCCTCTAACAGTGAGGGTTTACATTCCCTCACTGGGAATGTAAATTGGTGCAGCCACTATGGAAAACAATATGGAGGGTCCTCAAAATACTAAAAATAGAGTTGCTATATTATCCAGCAATCCCACTCCTGGGCATATATGTGGACAGAACTATAATTCGAAAAGATACATGCACCCTAATGTTCATTGCAGCACTATTTACAATAGCCAGGACATGGAAACAACCTAAATGTCCATCTACGATGAATGGATAAAGAAGATGGAAGATGTGGTGTATATATATATATATATATATGGAATACTTCTCAGCCATAAAAGAACAAAATAATGCCATTTGCAGCAACATGGAGGGACTTAGAGATTATCAAACTAAGTGAAGTAAGAAAGAGAAAGACAAATACCATATACTATCACTTGTATTTGGAATCTAAAATATGACACAAACAAACTTACCTACAAAACAGAAACAGACTCATAGAGAACAGACTTGTGGTTGCCAAGAACCGGTGGGGACGTCAGGGAGGGATGGAGTGGGAGTCTGGGATTAGCAGATGTAAACTATTACATACGTGTATAGCTGAATCACTTTGCTGTACACCAGAAACTAATACAACACTGTAAATCAACTACACTTCAATAAAATAAATTAAAAACACAGACAAAGGGACCTAAAGTATTCTGCCCAATAAAGAAGTAGGAAGTTTTAGTTTCCCCTGGTTGCCTGTCAGGGCCTCAGTTGTCTTATCTGCAAAGCAGGGGTAATAGTAGAACTTACAGACTTTTCATGAAGGTTAAATAAGTTTAATATATGCGAAGCACTTAAAACTGTGCTTAGTACATAGTAAACTTTATACAAACGTTATGGCATTGTTTTTAATTACTGTAATCATGTTTAAAACTTCAATGCCATGGAAAATGCTCATATGTAATTTTAAGTAAAAAATAGAAAACGTGTATTTCCATTATCTCAGTTTTCTGAGTATGTGTATGATGCATAAGCACACATATATAAGTTTAAAGGAAGTTGGGGGAGAATGTCATGTGTCTTCCCATTTTCCAAAGGGAGAAAAATGATGTCTGTTTCAAAAACAAAACTGTCAAAAGTAAATGAAATAAGTTATATAAATTGAGAAATTCAATTCAGAGTGGGTTTTTGTTCTGGTTTGAAAAGTTTTTAATAAGTTAATAAATATAATGGAATATTAATCTTCCCATCTTGTGGTGTTATTACAATATCCAATTAATCTATGTCCCTGAAAACATTTTAGTCCTCCTACTCTTAAAAATGTGTTTGTGTGTGTGTGTTTATGTAGTGTTTATAAAGGTGTACACAGAGGGAGGGGCAAGATGGTGGAAGAGTAAGACGCGGAGATCACCTTCCTTCCCACAGATACAGTAGAAATACATCTACACGTGGAACTGCTCCTACAGAACAGCCACTGAACGCTGGCAGAAGACGTTCGACCTCCCAAAAGCTTTATTTTATTTTATCCTCTTTCTTTCTTTCTTTCTATTTTTTTCTCCCTTTTATTCTGAGCCGTGTGGATGAAAGGCTCTTGGTGCTCCAGCCAGGCATCAGGGCTGTGCCTCTGAGGTGGGAGAGCCAACTTCAGGACACTGGTCCACAAGAGACCTCCCAGCTCCACGTAATACCAAACGGCAAAAATCTCTCAGAGATCTCCATCTCAACATCAAGACCCAGCTTCACTCAACGACCAGCAAGCTATATTGCTGGACACCCTATGCCAAACAACTAGCAAGACAGGAACATAGCCCCATCCATTAACAGAGGGGCTGCCTAAAATCATAATAAGGCCACAGACACCCCAAAACACACCACCAGACGTGGACGAGCCCACCAGAAAGACAAGATCCAGCCTCATCCACCAGAACACAGGCACTAGTTCCCTCCACCAGGAAACCTACACAACCCACTGAACCAACCTTAGCCACTGGGGACAGATACCAAAAACAACGGGAACTACGAACCTGCAGCCTGTGAAAAGGAGACCCCAAACACAGTAAGATAAGCAAAATGAGAAGACAGAAAAACACACAGCAGATGAAGGAGCAGGGTCAAAACACACCAGACCTAACAAATGAAGAGGAAATAGGTAGTCTACCTGAAAAAGAATTCAGAATAATGATAGTAAGGATGATCCAAAATCTTGGAAATAGAATAGACAAAATGCAAGAAACATTTAACAAGGACGTAGAAGAACTAAAGAGGAACCAAGCAATGATGAAAAGCACAATAAATGAAATTAAAAATACTCTAGATGGTATCAATAGCAGAATAACTGAGGCAGAAGAACGGGTAAGTGACCTGGAAGATAAAATGGTGGAAATAACTACTGCAGAGCAGGATAAAGAAAAAAGAATGAAAAGAACTGAGGACAGTCTCAGAGACCTCTGGGACAGCATTAAACGCACCAACATTCGAATTATAGGGGTCCCAGAAGAAGAAGAGAAAAAGAAAGGGACTGAGAAAATATTTGAAGAGATTATAGTTGAAAACTTCACTAATATGGGAAAGGAAATAGTTAATCAAGTCCTGGAAGCACAGAGAGTCCCATACAGGATAAATCCAAGGAGAAACACACCAAGACACATATTAATCAAACTATCAAAAATTAAAATATAAAGAAAGCATGTTAAAAGCAGCAAGGGAAAAACAACAAATAACACACAAGGGCATCCCCATAAGGTTAACAGCTGATCTTTCAGCAGAAACTCTGCAAGCCAGAAGGGAGTGGCAGGATATACTTAAAGTGATGAAGGAGAAAAACCTACAACCAAGATTACTCTACCCAGCAAGGATCTCATTCAGATTTGATGGAGAAATTAAAACCTTCACAGACAAGCAAAAGCTGAGAGAGTTCAGCACCACCAAACCAGCTTTACAACAAATGCTAAAGGAACTTCTCTAGGCAGGAAACACAAGAGAAGGCAAACACCTACAATAACAAACCCAAAACATTTAAGAAAATGGGAATAGGAACATACGTATCGATAATTACCTTAAATGTAAATGGATTAAATGCTCCCACCAAAAGACACAGACTGGCTGAATGGATACAAAAACAAGACCCATATATATGCTGTCTACAAGAGACCCACTTCAGACCTAGAGACACATACAGACTGAAAGTGAGGGGATGGAAAAAGATATTCCATGCAAATGGAAATCAAAAGAAAGCTGGAGTAGCAATTCTCATATCAGACAAAATAGACTTTAAAATAAAGACTATTACAAGAGACAAAGAAGGACACTATATAATGATCAAGGGATCGATCCAAAAGGAAGGTATAACAATTGTAAATATTTATGCACCCAACATAGGAGCACCTCAATACATAAGGCAAATACTAACAGCCATAAAAGGGGAAATCGACAGTAACACAATCATAGTAGGGGACTTTAACACCCCACTTTCACCAATGGACAGATCATCCAAAATGAAAATAAATAAGGAAACACAAGCTTTAAATGATACATTAAACAAGATGGACTTAATTGATATTTATAGGACATTCCACCCCAAAACAACAGAATACACATTTTTCTCAAGTGCTCATGGAACATTCTCCAGGATAGATCATATCTTGGGTCACAAATCAAGCCTTGGTAAATGTAAAAAAATTGAAATCGTATCAAGTATCTTTTCCGACCACAACGCTATGAGACTAGATATCAATTACAGGAAAAGATCTGTAAAAAATACAAACACATGGAGGCTACACAATACACTACTTAATAACGAAGTGATCACTGAAGAAATCAAAGGGGAAATCAAAAAATACCTAGAAACAAATGACAATGGAGACACGACGACCCAAAACCTATGGGATGCAGCAAAAGCAGTTCTAAGAGGGAAGTTTATAGCAATACAAGCCTACATCAAGAAACAGGAAACATCTCGAATAAACAACCTAACCTTGCACCTAAAGCAATTAGAGAAAGAAGAACAAAAAAACCCCAAAGCTAGCAGAAGGAAAGAAATCATAAAGATCAGATCAGAAATAAATGAAAAAGAAATGAAGGAAACAATAGCAAAAATCAATGAAACTAAAAGCTGGTTCTTTGAGAAGATAAACAAAATTGATAAACCATTAGCCAGACTCATCAAGAGAAAAAGGGAGAAGACTCAAATCAATAGAATTAGAAATGAAAACGGAGAAGTAACCACTGACACTGCAGAAATACAAACGATCATGAGAGATTACTACAAGCAACTCTATGCCAATAAAATGGACAACCTGGAAGAAATGGACAGATTCTTAGAAATGCACAACCTGCTGAGACTGAACCAGGAAGAAATAGAAAATATGAACAGACCAATCACAAGCACTGAAATTGAAACTGTGATTAAAAATCTTCCAACACACAAAAGCCCAGGACCAGATGGCTTCACAGGCGAATTCTATCAAACATTTAGAGAAGAGCTAACACCTATCCTTCTCAAACTCTTCCAAAATATTGCAGAGGGAGCAACACTCCCAACTCATTCTACGAGGCCACCATCACCCTGATACCAAAACCAGACAAAGATGTCACAAAGAAAGAAAACTACAGGCCAAAATCACTGATGAACATAGATGCAAAAATCCTCAACAAAATACTAGGAAACAGAATCCAACAGCACATTAAAAAGATTATACACCATGATCAAGTGGGGTTTATTCCAGGAATGCAAGGATTCTTCAATATATGCAAATCAATCAATGTGATACATCATATTAACAAATTGAAGGAGAAAAACCATATGATCATCTCAATAGATGCAGAGAAAGCTTTCGACAAAATTCAACACCCATTTATGATAAAAGCCATGCAGAAAGTAGGCATAGAGGGAACTTTCCTCAACGTAATAAAGGCCATATATGACAAACCCACAGCCAACATTGTCCTCAATGGTGAAAAACTGAAACCATTTCCACTAAGATCAGGAACAAGACAAGGTTGCCCACTCTCACCACTATTATTCAACATAGTTTTGGAAGTGTTAGCCACAGCAATCAGAGAAGAAAAACAAATAAAAGGAATTCAAATCGGAAAAGAAGAAGTAAAGCTGTCACTGTTTGCAGATGACATGATACTATACATAGAGAATCCTAAAGATGCTACTAGAAAACTACTAGAGCTAATCAATGAATTTGGTAAAGTAGCAGGATACAAAATTAATGCACAGAAATCTCTTGCATTCCTATATACTAATGATGAAAAATCTGAAAGTGAAATTAAGAAAACACTCCCGTTTACCATTGCAACAAAAAGAATAAAATATCTAGGAATAAACCTACCTAAGGAGACAAAAGACCTGTATGCAGAAAATTATAGGACACTGATGAAAGGAATTAAAGATGATACAAATAGATGGAGAGATATACCATGTTCTTGGATTGGAAGAATCAACATTGTGAAAATGACTCTGCTACCCAAAGCAATCTACAGATTCAATGCAATCCCTATCAAACTACCACTGGCATTTTTCACAGAACTAGAACAAAAAATTTCACAATTTGTATGGAAACACAAAAGACCCCGAATAGCCAAAGCAATCTTGAGAACGGAAAATGGAGCTGGAGGAATCAGGCTCCCTGACTTCAGACTATTCTACAAAGCTACAGTAATCAAGACAGTTTGGTACTGGCACCAAAACAGAAATATAGATCAATGGAACAGGATAGAAAGCCCAGAGATAAGCCCACGCACATATGGTCACCTTATCTTTGATAAAGGAGGCAAGCATATACAGTGGAGAAAAGACAGCCTCTTCAATAAGTGGTGCTGGGAAAATTGGACAAGTACATGTAAAAGTATGAAATTAGAACACTCCCTGACACCATACACAAAAGTAAACTCAAAATGGATTAAAGACCTAAGTGTAAGGCCAGACACTATCAAACTCTTAGAGGAAAACACAGGCAGAACACTCTATGACATAAATCACAGCAAGACCCTTTTTGACCCACCTCCTAGAGAAATGGAAATAAAAACAAAAATAAACAAATGGGACCTAATGAAACTTAAAAGCTTTTGCACAACAAAGGAAACCATAAACAAGACCAAAAGACAACCCTCAGAATGGGAGAAAATATTTGCAAATGAAGCAACTGACAAAGGATTAATCTCCAAGATTTACAAGCAGCTCATGCAGCTCAATAACAAAAAAACAAAAAACCCAATCCAAAAATGGGCAGAAGACCTAAATAGACATTTCTCCAAAGAAGATATACAGATTGCCAACAGACACATGAAAGAATGCTCAACATCATTAATCATTAGAGAAATGCAAATCAAAACTACAATGAGGTATCATCTCACACCAGTCAGAATGGCCATCATCAAAAAATCTACAAACAATAAATGCTGGAGAGGGTGTGGAGAAAAGGGAACCCTCTTGCACTGTTGGTGGGAATGTAAATTGATACAGCCACTATGGAGAACAGTATGGAGGTTCCTTAAAAAACTAAAAATAGAACTACCATACGACCCAGCAATCCCACTACTGGGCATATACCCTGAGAAAACCATAATTCAGAAAGAGTCATGTACCAAAATATTCATTGCAGCTCTGTTTACAATAGCCAGGACATGGAAGCAACCTAGGTGTCCATCATCGGATGAATGGATAAAGAAGATGTGGCACATATATACAATGGAATATTACTCAGCCATAAAAAGAAATGAAATGGAGGTATTTGTAATGAGGTGGATGGAGTTAGAGTCTGTCATACAGAGTGAAGTAAGTCAGAAAGAGAAAAAGAAATACAGTATGCTAACACATATATATGGAATCTAAGGGGAAAAAAAAAAAGGTCATGAAGAACCTAGTGGCAAGATGGGAATAAAGACACAGACCTACTAGAGAATGGACTTGAGGATATGGGGAGGGGGAGGGGTGAGATGTGACAGGGTGAGAGAGTGGCATGGACATATATACACTACCAAATGTAAAATAGATAGCTAGTGGGAAGCAGCCGCATAGCACAGGGAGATCAGCTCAGTGCTTTGTGACCACCTAGAGGGGTGGGATAGGGAGGGCAGGAGGGAGGGAGATGCAAGAGGGAAGAGATATGGGAACATATGTATATGTATAACTGATTCACTTTGTTATAAAGCAGAAAGTAACACACCATTGTAAAGCAATTATACTTCAATAAAGATGTTTAAAAAATAAAAAATAAAAAAAATAAATAAAAAATAAAGGTGTACACACAGACACACAAACACAAACCCACATACAAAGAAAAACGTATCAGAATGTAAATGGAGTAGATCTCTGGGCAGAGGAATTAAGGGTAATGTTAATTTTCTCTTTTACACTTTCTTTATTACCCAGATTTATTTTCTATAATGAAGATAAATACTTCTAAAATAGTTTTTCTTTTTTTTTTTTCCCAGGAAGAGGTTAATTTGGGCACTTACCCTGGTCCATAGTTGCATATAAAATGTGCTCCATTGCGAAGAGTTTCAAAGCCAGAAACTCGAGGACAAAACTGTACTGCACAGCCAACTTTGTAACTATCTGCCCAAACAATCTGAAAGAAAATACGGATTGTTAAGAAGAGAGAGATACTAAAATGAACACTTGAGTATGATTAGGCTTTCGTAAACACAGTGAGGCATATTAACTCTACTTAGGTAAAGCAGTTACCACCAGGGAAGTTTTAGGTAGTCAGAATTTGGTTGGAAATTGTGTGTGTGTGTACAAGGTGTGTGTGTACAAGGTGTGTGTGTGTGAAATAAACACAAATAATAACTAATTTTGACAGCTAGTGCAATGAAGAAATAAAACAGGCTAACAGGATAGAGAGTGACTGCTGGGGAGGAAGAGGGCTGCTTTCACTTGGGTGTGCAGGGAAGGCGTCTCGAGTGTGGAGGCGGCATTTGAGGTGAGGCCTGAATGATGAAGAGGCAGCGCTCAAAACGTGCAGGAGACCAACTGATGGAGGAAGAGCATCCGTGCAGAGGGAGCCCTTGGGGCAAAGGCCCTGGCGTGGAGTCTGCTTGCGTGCAAGAGTGGCAGAAAGAAGGCAAGCAGAGGGGCTTCCCTAGTGGCACAGTGGTTAAGGATCCGCCTGCCAATGCAGAGCACCCGGGATCGAGCCCTGGTCCGGGAAGATCCCACATGCTGCGGAGCAACTAAGCCCGTGTGACACAACTACTGACCCTGCGCACTAGAGCCCGCAAGCCACAACTACGGAGCCCGCGTGCCACAACTACTGAAGCCCGCACACCTAGAGCTCCTGAGCCACAACTACTGAAGCCCGCGCGCCTAGAGCCCGTGCTCCGCAACAAGAGAAGCCACCGCAATGAGAAGCCCGCGCGCCACAACGAAGAGCAGCCCACGCTCGCCGCAACTAGAGAAAGCCCACGCGCAGCAACGAAGACCCAACACGGCCAAAAATAAATAAATAAATAAATAAAGGCAAGAGGAGCTGGGATCCAGGAGTGGGGGAGAATCACAGGCAATGAGGTCAGAGACAGAGCAGCTCATGGAGAATCTTGTAGTGGAGGGATCGAGAGTCCCTTTTTCAGGTCTTAGGAAGGTCACTTTGGTTGTTAAACTAGATGGACTGAGAAGAACAAGGGTGAAAAGAGGGAGGGAATTCGGGAGACTGCTTCACTGGTACTGGAAAGAGCAGATGGTGACTCTCACTTCGGTGATGGTAGTGGGGTTCCCTAGAATTGACCAGGTTCATGGTTCAGCTTAGGGGTAAAGCTGAAAGAATTTGCTTTTGGTTTGAGGGTGGGGTAAGAGGGAAAGAGAAAAATCAAGTTAATGTTTGGGTCTGAACAACATTTGCTGAGACGGGGAAAATGAGGGAAGGAGGAAGTGGGTGGGAACACAGACAAGGGGTTCTGTTCAGTTCCTGCTACTCTTGAGATGCCCATCAGACGACCATCTGCAGGTCAGAGGACAGAGCATGGCTCGAGACACAAACCTGGAAGACGTGGGAATGGATTAGATCATGTAGGCAAAGATAATAGATAAACAACTAAATGAGAGCATGGGATAAAGAAAAAAAGAAAAACAGCCAGCAAAACATTGAAAAGGAGTGGCTGGTGGCATAGGAGGGAAGCCAGGAACAGGACCAGCTTCTGGGAGAGGGATGTGCTGTCCCCCTGGACCCCATGATCAGAAGGGCCCCATACTTGGTTTAATTCAGTGCTGTCACGCATTTTAGCACTTTCAGTGGCACTTTTCCCATGATTTTTGAACAAGGGGATCCACGTTTTCATTTTGCATTAGGCCACACAGATTACACGGCTCATCCTAACTGAGTCTGTTGGCTGTAATAGAAGGCTGAAGAAAAAAGTATTTAAAGTATTTAAAAAATCTAGTATGTGGATTTAAGCCAGCAATTAAATGCACTCCTTTTTACAGTGATACGAAATTGAATTTTAAATTATTTTTAGCAACTTTGTGACTAGTTGTACCAAATACAGGGAGATGGAAAGGTGAATGAGCTGGAGCCAGTGGGTGCCTTCACAAAATGTAGAGAGAAGCAGTCAAGAAACCATTATGCTAGGGTTTTGAGCTCTGTGAAGGGGAAGCAGAGGGTGCTCAGGGAGTTTACAGCAGGGATCCTGCTCTGAGTTAGTGAGGCCGATGCTGAAAGTGAGCTGGTCTGGGAGCCCAGAGAAGATTCCCAGCAGGGGGCACACCTGTGTGAACCAACCCCGAGGTGGGAAAGACTCACAGAACTGAGACAAGGCCGGTGTGTCTGCTGAAAAAGGTCAAATTTACCCCAAAAAAAAAAGAAAGAAAAAAAATAATCAATTAAGAAGAGCTCTCTGGGGAGAGTGTAGAGTAGGGGAAGAGGATTAGGATGGAGGCAGCTCCTCCAAGGCCTGTGGATGGAGTAGGAGGTGGGGGAAGAGCTAGGGAGGGGTGGGCAGTGTCAGGGGGGCTGGGACACTTTGCATTCTGTCCTCCTCCTTGTGTGACAACTGGGGAGGAGCTGGGGAGGCAGGTACTGGTCTCCCACAGAGGATCAGTGCTCTCCTTTGGTGAAGGACGGCCCTCCCTGGTTGAGGTGGGGTGTCTCCCTTCCCATCTCACACCCTAGAATCCCCTGCAGGGAACTCCAGGTAACCAAGTAAATCAGGCCTCTATCTCCCCGAGAGCACCTAGTTTTATGGCCATTCATTCTCAGGTTTGATGCTTGTACTTTAATTTCCCAATCATTTTTGTATTTATTTTTAAATTTCTTCATTTCTATTCACTGCATCTCAAAGTGACTTCCTCTGGGGTGCTTTGTTTAAAATGCAGATTTCTGGGCCCATCTCAGTCCTACTGCATAAGGGTCACTGGAATTGTCCTTGAAATCTGTATTTTTTAAAAATTGAGATATAACTGACTACAAAATTATATTAGTTGCAGGTGTACAATGTAATCAATGATCCAGTATTTGTATATATTACAAAATGGTCACCACAATATCTAGTTAACACCTATCACTACACATGATTATGTGAACTTTTAAGATATACTCTTAGCAATTTTCAAATACATAATACTGTATTGTTGACTATAGTCACCATGCTGTACATTACATCCCCAGGACTTATTTGTCTTATAACTGGAAGTTTGTACCTTTTAACCACGTTCACCCATTTCACTCATCCCCCACCTCTGGCAACCACCAATCTGTTTTCTAAGAGTTCGTTTTATTTTTTAAGATTCCACACATAAATGAGATCATATGGTATTTGTCTCTCTCTGTCTGACTTACTTCACTTAGCATAATACCTGTAGATCTATCCATGCTAATGACAGGATTTCCTTAAGGAAAAGGTAGTATATTTATATACACACACATACACACAGGTATATACACACACATACACACAGGTACACACACACACATATTGGAACATTATTCAGCCAAAAAGTTTCTCTAGTTTAACAAGTTCCTCAGGTGATTCTTATGCGTGCTAACTGGCCATGTTGGGAGTACGATCGCCTGAGTCAATCATTTTATATTTTGATCCTTTGGTCTTTGAGCACTTTCCTCCAGTGTTGTATCTCAAGTCTCAAGTATTCTTAATCTTTGGGTTCCTCCACACACACTTAATGCTTTATGCTATTTCTTTTATTCTACTTTCTTTTACATTTCTGATCTTTTTTCCAAGACAGTGCAAATGTTAGTTACCATTCATCTTGTGTTTTAGTTGGGCTCTCTTTAAATCAGGTTGTAATTAACATAGAGGCCATCCTTTTTAGGTTATGAATTTTGACAAAAGCATGTAGTTGTGCAGCCGCCACCATATTCAATATCTAGAACATTTCCCCAAAAGCTCCCTTGTGCCCCTTTGTGGTCAGCTCCCACCCCCAGCCCCTGGCAATCACTAATCTATTTCCTGTCCTTGTGGTTTTGCTTTTTCCAGAATGTTATATAAATGGAATCAGTTTAAATGTAGCTTTTTCAGTCTGGCTTCTTTCACTAAGCATAAGCATTTGAGATTCACTCATGTTGTTGAATTCATTACTAGTCACTCTCCTTTTCATTGCCGAGTAATATTTATTGCATGGATGTATCAGTTTATTTATCCATTCAAGTTGGCCTCTTTTTAATAGCTTCATGGGCATTCAGGTTCTGGGTTCAACTCTGTGGGCTCTGGGGTTACAAAGACCAAGTTTATATTCCAGCTCAGCCACCCACTGTGTGACCTTGGCCTCAGCTTCCTCGTCTATTAAATGAGGGTAACACCACCTACTCCACAGGCTTATTTTGACATTTTAAATGGGCTAATAAGAAAGAGATTAGAACAGCTTATGGAACATAGCAAGCTCTCAGCAGATGTTCATGTTTTATTCTCTTATGACTAATATTCTTCTGCTTTAAAACTTCTGAAACTTTTTTTTAATCAGGCAGATTCCTGTTGCATGTTTTCATTTTTTAATATGGTAAACAAAAATAATTGAAAAATATTAAGAGCTACTCATTGAGAATTTTCCTAGTGGCTGGGTAGTGTTCAGCATGTTACATGCAACATGTTTAACCTCATAACAAATCAATAAATATATACTGCCCCAATTTTTCCTAGATGAGGGGTGGAACCTAATGCTACTTGACCACAAAGTGCTGTGAGGACAGTCCACGCCCTAAGGAAGATGCTTCCAGAGTGCTTTCCTTTTTAGCAGAATCAGGAACCTATACCTAACAAAAACATTGCATCTGGGGAACCCAGCCCAGTGGGGGCTGGCATGTCTCTTCCTTCTAGCTAACAACCCCTTTACACCATCTTCCCCTTTCAATTCTCAGTATGAGTCCATCTGACTCATTATCAGTAATATGCAACATGTACAAAATCAGCCAGACAAACAGTGAAACATCGCACACTTCCGTTGGTTCTGGGAGGGTGTAAAAATAAAAATTTCAATGGGTGGGGATAAAAAGAAATGAGGACAATAGTGCCATCTAGTGGGCATTCTTAGCACTATCAAACCTGAGCTGCTGCCCACCCAGCTATTTTTTAAATATTTCGTTAGTTATTTGGCTGTACCGGGTCTCAGTTGTGGCACACGGGATCTTTTAGTCACGGCACGTGGGATCTAGTTCCCTGAGCAGGTTAATTTCCAGCATGAATTTAAAATGGTCCCCTGCATTGGGAGCGTGGAGTCTTAGCCACTGGACCACCAGAGGGGTCCGCCGCCCAGCTATTTAAGTCAAACTATTCCCAAACTTTACAAAGATGAACTGTCGGCAACAAAATATCTAACCTAAATAATCTTCCATATTAATACACCAGAATTCTTCCACAATTTAAATCTCTAGTGAAGACAGAACTAAAGTGTTGAATTAACATGTCAAGAAATATCACACTTTCATGAAGTAATAATGCATCTGGGGACTTCCCTGGTGGTGCAGTGGTTAAGAATCCGTCTGCCAATGCAGGGGACATGGGTTCCATTTCTGGCCTGGGAAGATCCCACATGCCGCGGAGCAACTAAGCCCGTGAGCCACACCTAGAGCCTGCGCGCCACAACTACTGAAGCCTGTGCGCCACAACTACTAAGCCCACGCACCCCGACTACTGAAGCCTGTGCGCTCTAGGGCCCACGTGCCGCAACTACAGCGCCCGGGTGCTGCAACTACTGAAGCTCGCGCACCTAGAGGCCTTGCTCCGCAACAAGAGAAGCCACCGCAATAAGAAGCCCGCGCACCGCAATGAAGAGTAGCCCTCCCTCGCCGCAACTAAAGAAAGCCCGCGCACAGCAACGAAGACCCAACGCAGCCAAAAAATAAATAAATAATGCATCTGAATCTATTGTCTTTACTCTGTACAACCACTGCTCACTGGCCAAAATCTGAAAATAGCTTGCTTTTTATTAACAATTAAGATGAGGGTAAGTGGGAAGTTATAAATACCCACTTGAGGTAATTTCCAGCATGAATTTAAAATGGCAACTGAGTAATCTTGGACCTCCCAGCAAGATTTCTTGCAAGGATAAAAACAGGAAGTCTTCAACCAAGCTGTCAGAGCCTTCTTCCAATTGATGGAAAAACAGCTCATGGAAGAAATCTAAACTTTGTTCAATGACTACTAAATACTAGTACTTTACTAGATAAGCAACGTATCTTATATCTGAATCCCAACTCTTCCTCTTACTAGCTAAATGACACTGGAATAACAACATCTTGACCCCTCTGAGACTGTTTATTCATCTATGGATAATAGCATCTCTTAGAGGTGTGTGGTGAGAGTTGAATGAGATCTTAAATGTAGAGAGCTAAGTACCACATTCACTTAAAAAGTAGTTGCTGGTGCTGCATCTTCCCAGACCCAGGGGGGCCCTGGACATCCTCTCCATCATTTGAGTTGGGGGTAGACTGTAGTGGTCTCTTAAAGAGAACAGGTTAGGATCACTCACTTTGGGCTCTGCTACCTGTCTGAAAGGAACTGGATTTTAGGAAATGTTTTCTTATGTCCCAAATATTAGCCCTCTTTTTTTTTCTCCTAGATGCAAGAGGAAGATTTACAAGTAAGCTCTGTTAATTTGCGGAGGGCCATCTCTGAGATCTCAGGCCTCTATGACATATAATGAAGTTTCCTCCTCTTGTTTTGACTTCCTGGAATGATGGACATGAAGTGTCTTTTAACTTGCAGGGTTTAGGAGATTGTTGTCAATTTAACAGTTTTTGGATCACTGTGTATTTGGTGGGTTAAGCTGCTTGCCATTCTTCTGAAATGCCAAGTTCATTTGTACACATTGTACATCTTCTACACCCTGTTAATTTTGCCTGGAGTTCTTTTTACATTCCTTTTCATTTGACAAACTCTCACTCAGTTTAAGAACCAACTTATATGTCTCCTGCTGTATGAACAAGTCCTGTGTCTCCATACCTCCCTTTGGCCAGGTCAGTTGCTCTGTCCCCATTGCTCCCATGGCACCTTGTCAGTTTCTCCGAGCTGCACTAGCTATACGCTATAATACATCCACTTACACACGTCTCTTCCAAATAAAAGTCACCTCCTAAGGGTCAGGGGCCATTCCCAGCTGCGTCCCTCATTCCCTGCCCCACAAGCCATTTCTCCTCCCTCTCACTTCTCTGCGATTGTACTCCCCAGTAAAATCTTAGCACATAAGCTATGATCTCAGGCTCTGTTTTTTCAGGAGTCTGGACTAAAACGCATGACCTGTACCTTACAAAGTGCCTAGAATAGGGGAGGAGCTTAAACACCGACTGAGTGAGAGTCAGCACCTTCAGACTGACAATTACTTCTGGAGATTCACACGCAGTGCATGATGGCACCAGATACCATTTGTAGGCACTCTGGATTTAGCTTTCTTGCCCTTTAGGATTTGTGGGAATCCAATGAAATTTATTTTCTGGTTAAGTTTATTTGTTAATATAAACCAAAATTGATGGTTTATTGGGCAAGTCTAGGGGAGACCTTACTTATATTTCCAAGAAAGGGACCGAGAGGCTACTGATGATCTGATAGCTCCTCCTTGATTACAATAACCTTAAGGTGAAAATTTCACTGAAATCAACCCTTTCCCTCTCATTATAACAATTTCCTATAACTGTGCCAAACGTGTTTCACCTATAACACCACCAGTGAGGTCAGAATCTTTATAAGGCTGAGCTATATTGAGAGTTTTTCTACCAACATTTTGCTCTTTAAAAACACCTAATATTCCAAGTTAACTGGCTTGTTAGAAATGCTTTTGCCCTCAGACATCATTTCAACAATTTTTTTCTACATTAAAACCGGTCAAACATAGGTTCACTACCTTTAGTTACTGGTTTGACAAGGACTGCCAGGAAATAAAATAAATAAAATGGGGCCAATGTAGGGAGGCAGTATATTAAGAAGACTATGGAAGACTTTTCCTAGGGATTTGTTTCCACCATGTTGCAAATGTGAGTTAGAGTTAGGAAGCCAAAACCAACTTGAATTAAAAAAAAAAAAAAAAAGAAAAAATCTCATCGAGAAGCTCTGAATGTGGCTATTGAGACTAATACTGTAGATGTGGGTGCAGGGTAGCTACAGGATTATTTGTACAAATTTATATGTTGACCTCTCCACTGGGTCTGGGACTTTTTTTTTTTTTCCTCTTTATGTGGCACATCATAGATTCTTAGTCCATGTTTGAAAGGCTAAGAGGATATGGAAGCATCAACTATTATTACCACAATTTTTTTTTTCTTTTGGCCACACTGCACAGCATGCGGATCTTCCCCGACCAGGGATCGAACCCATGCCCCCCTGCAGTGGAAGCGCGGAGTCTTAACTACTGGACCACCAGGGAAGTCCCCTTCAATTCTTATTGATGCTTCTGTCTGAGAGGCTTATTTCTCCCAGTTTTATAGTCCCAGAACAACTGACTCAAATTTCCTAGAGAACTCATACCTGGAATAAATCCATTCACTCATAAGGTCCTTTGATTGCTCACAAGTGGAACAAAATACCATGGGAAGACAGGTGTGATCAAAATTATTCAAAGGCTGTGCAGATTGGTGGGCCTCACATTTTACCTATGTCCAGGTAACTACACTCTTCAAGCACTATCTCCTCTGGTATTGGAGTCTGTCCCATTTATTTATTTTTAAAGTAAGCCTGTAACCCCTACTCTCTCATATTTACAGGGACACTAGCTTACTCTATATTTTTCTTAACACCAGATTCCAGCTTTCTCCTCACCCTTGAAATGATGGCTTCAAGAGAATATAAGGCAGATACTTACCTGAGTATAATGGCCACAGACCTTGTCACATTTCTGAGTCTTGAAGTCATAGTATTGAATTTCGTTGTACCAGTCTGTGACGGCTGAAGACACAGAAAAGAGGGACAGAGACCCAGTCCAGAGGTTTTCTCCCAGCGAAGTGAAATTTGGGTGCAGCTTGTTGGGTGGCTTCAGCTGTGTGTTGTGTGCAAACTGACAGTTTCTTGCCCATGCTTTTGCAATTTGGGCTAGTGCTGGGTCCCAAGTCTGCAGAAATAAATATGAAACACTAGGAGGGTCAAGAATGGAACTTGTTACCCAACGCTGTAACCGCAGTGAGCAAAGTGGGAATTTGCATGGGAGGTGACGTGCAATGTCCAGAATGGAGAAGGACCACAAACATGTAGGTCCTCCATATGAGAAGGATCATATTATGGTCTTCAAGTTTTGACTAGGGTTAGTGGGAGACATGATAATCTAGTTTCGAGGAATTTAGAATCAAAGTGAGTGACACAGAACAACATTTCACTGAAGGTCTATTATGTTGCCAAATAACATATGCTGGTTTCACATATTTCCTGTAATTTCATACCTACAGTAGCCCCTATCGTAAGAAGCTCAGAAACGTTAAAAACCAGGCCAAAGCCACAGACCTAGGATTCAAACCCAAGCCTGACTGAATCAGAATCCTAGCCTTTCCCCCAGACGCCCTGCAGCCTTCCTGAGAAAGTCAGTACTCTGCCGGCGACAAAAAAAGTCAACTTAGAGACAAAAAACGAAACCAAAAAAACCTCATAAAAATTAACAGGCAAAAAAGAGACATAAATTGCACCTGAGGACATGTGCAAAGGATGTGTCCAAAAAGAGAAGTAAAACATACTTGCTTTATAACAAGAATTGAGTAGGCAGAGCGAAGCTGGGTTCGTTTTGATCGCAGGTGGTGAATTTAAAGCACACCTTCATCACCGCGAGAGCACTGGTCAGGATTACCAAGGATTCACCACCAAAATCAATCCACATTAGTTGTTTTTGACTGACTTCTGCCACAAGCACTCATGTTTTTCTTACCATGTACAGCATATCACTGGCTTTTGGAGTCACTTCTGATCGGAACTTGTTGTGCATTCGAACACAGTCTTTGATGAAATC
The DNA here is from genome assembly GCF_028564815.1 of Eubalaena glacialis. NCBI lineage: Eukaryota > Metazoa > Chordata > Mammalia > Artiodactyla > Balaenidae > Eubalaena > Eubalaena glacialis. Next base: position 43,911,888 of record NC_083726.1, read on the forward strand.
TTCATTTTTGATATCTGGCAAAGTATTTGCTGGAGAGGAAGAACTGGAGACCACAGAGAGCATGCAGGCTGTCACAGCAAGTGTGACTCGCATGCTCAGACTGTCTGGCGTGGAGCCCCGGAGGCTGGAATCCAGAGGCACTGCAGGTCCCGAGGGTGGGTGAGCCAGTTTTACAAAGCACAGTCGACTTCAGCTTTGAGAAAACGGAAAGCAGAACATGAGTTCATCACAAGTGTGAAGAAAAGGGTTTCTCCATATATGGTTTGCAGCTCGTTTTGTGCCCTTAACCCTGTCTTTTCGGTGGTTCTCAGTGACACAGCACCTATTACAACATGGATTTTTACGAGGCTACATCAGACTTTCTTTTGAGTTGGGGGATGTTTCCAAAGGAAGTTCTGGAATCTCCAGAAATAATAGTCCCAATTTTTACTGAGGTTCTGGTGGTTAAACAAAAACATCTCTTATTTCAATAAAGGTCTTACCAAATACTTTTTAAAAACATTTTTTTTGGAGTCCCATCAGCACACCGTGGTTAGAATATCTGGTTAACATCATCGCTCGACCTAGAATTCATTCACAATGCTGAATGTGATGGGGTTGAGTCGATTTTGTCCATTCCCCTCCCCCAAATGAAAAAAACAGTTACGTAAACTTCTGGAGGCAGCTGGCTACTGCTGCCAGTGGATTCCTAATTTTGCAGCCTTTGCTAAACCTCTGTGTGTGCTCTTCTCCTAGATCACAACACAGAGCCTATTTCCTGGCCCTTCAGAGGCATTAATCTCCTTTGAAGCTTTAATATTAGCTTTGTCCACACTCCAAATTCTTGGCTTACCTAATTTTGACAAACCTGTTCATCTATACTGCCATGAAAATAACGGGACTGCTGCAGGCATTCTAGGACAATCTTCTGCTTCTCAAGATACGTCCCTGTAGCGTGTTTCTTATGACAGTTAGCGCCTGTGGCATTAGGTGTGCCCCATGCTTCTCTGCAGTGGCTGCAGCTGCTGCCTTGATTGACAAAGCCAGTGTGCATGTTAGGCTCCCCTATTCATCTCTATGTTCCCCAGGCGGTGTCAGCTATTCTACAAGTTCAAAGGATACAGCAACTCTCTACACGGTGACAGGCCACTTATGAGCTGACTTTCTCATCATCTTACATCGTTGTAACCCTTTGAATCCAGCTACTTTACTACCCCTCCCTGATGGAGAGCCCCGCTGTATCACACATGATTGCCTTGCAGCCGTAGAAATGGTCTCAAAGCCACGAGAGGCTCTCTCAGACACCCCTTTAGGTAACCCAGACTGACTTCTATTTTGTGATGGCGCCTGTCAACGAAATTTCTTGGGAAACATAACTGGTTACGCTGCAGTTTCCCCTCGTGGGACTCCTGATGCTCGTTCTGATGCCACAGTAAAATCAGCCCAAGCTGCTGAGCTCATAGTTCTTACTAGAGCTTGTACCTTAGCAGAAGGGAAAACTGCCGCTATTTACACAGATTCCAGATGTGCTTTTGGAGTCTGCCTTGCTGTTGGCACAATTTGCAGATCCCGTGGCCTCTTAACTTCTGCAGGTAATCTTATTGCTAATGACCATATAGCAGCTGCCTTATTACAAGATATTCACCTCCCTTCTAAAACTGCTGTTGTTCAGCCCATACCAAGGAAATGCTATATCTTTAGGAAATGATCAGGCTGACAGAGTTGCTAAAATCCAGCTCAAAATGGACACCCTTATTCCTTCTCTACCGAATTTTTAAACTTGCCTTTATTCTTGACTGATTTTATCAACTGTTAAGCAAATGCCCCGCAGTCTGAAAAAGGCAAATGGGTGCAAAAGGGTGCTAAACAATTACCAGGTGGATACATCAGGTCAAATGGACTTCCTATAGCCCCCTTTCCTTTAACCTTTTGGCTTATATCCCATCAAGTGGGATATATGTGCAGATGGGGGAGAATTAAGGGACTACAAGACAATTGGTTTTGCCCTGGCATCCATAAAATTTCTGACCAAAGTATTTCCCTGTGCACTACTTGTAAATCTCCCCAAATTTCTGGGAAATACCTGGGATACCCCAAGAAATCCTCCAAGGCCCACATTCCCCTTTGTGGCACTCCAAATGAATTTTATAGATTTCCCCACAACTTTAGGCTATTCTCACTGTTCGGCTGTTGTCTACATGTTTCGTGGATGGACTGAATCCTATTGGACTAGACGTGCCTCAACCACAACAGTGGTAAAGACATTAATAACTGAGGTTATTCCTCACTTTGCCATTCCTTTATGGATTGAATCAGATCAAGGAACTCATTTTACAACATAAAGCACTTGCTTGCAAAAACTCTGGGGTACTCATTACAATTTCAGACCCCATATCATTCTCAATCCTCAGGGAAAGTGGAACGTAAAAATCTAGACATAAAAAAACTTTAGGAAAGATCTGTCAAGAAACTGGACTTAAACGGCCAGAAGCTTTGCCCTTGGCCCTTATGAAGATCCAGAATACTCCAAATAGGAGAGATGGACTGACCCCTTTCGAAATGGTCTTTGGATACCCAATGTCCATTGGTATTTCTAAACCTTCCGTTCCTGGGTTAAGTGAAGATTATGGGAACTTAAGTGAACAACCTGATGATATGACTAGCTAGATACAACAACAAATGTACTTGAAGCAGGTAAAAGGGGCTTGGCTTCCACCAACTGATAAGCCTCGCCATCGTTTTGACCAGGAGACCAAGTGTACATCAAGGTCTTTAGAAGAAAACATGTGCTGTCACCTCCCTGGGAAGGACCTTATGAGGTACTGCCAACCACCTACACTGTCGTCAAAAGGAAAATCCTCCTGGATCCATGCAAGCCATGCCAACATAGGCCCAGAACATCCCTCTCAAGACAAGTGGGAGACAGATCCCCCAGGTGACTTTTAAAGATTTGCAGGGCCAATTCCCAGGCCCCAGAAGCAGCCAGCATCATGAAGTAGACAGCTTTTCCCAAGATCACAGATCAAGAAGCCTCACTTTCACCTATCTCCCTTTCCCCACTTTTAAGACTCCCTATACACACACATTAAAAAGAAAAAACAGGGCTTCCCTGGTGGCGCAGTGGTTGAGAATCTGCCTGCCAATGCAGGGGACACGGGTTCGAGCCCTGGTCTGGGAAGATCCCACATGCCGCGGGGCAACTGGGCCCGTGAGCCACAACTACTGAGCCTGCGTGTCTGGAGCCTGTGCTCTGCAACAAGAGAGGCCGCGATAGTGAGAGGCCCGCGCACCGCGATGAAGAGTGGCCCCCGCTTGCCGCAGCTAGAGAAAGCCCTCGCACAGAAAACGAAGACCCAACACAGCCATAAATAAATTAATTAATTTAAAAAAAAAGAAAAAAAAACACTTTTTCTTATTAACAAATCCATTCTCTGCATTTATTAATCATTTATTAGAAGGCTAGCTGGAGAGTGCTTGTCTCTTTCTATCTTATTTCTCCTCTAAGCCTCCACTCTGGGCTCGTTTTCAACCTGTGTTTTATTCTTACTAACCCTCCCTTACCCCCTTATGCTAATTTACCAAACCCTGGCCACGCTAACTCAGCCTGACTGTTGATTATGTCAACATCTGGATAGTGCAAAAGAGCCTGAACTAGTCTTGGTTCCTGCTGATGTGAACGTGGTGGGCTAAGTACGTAAGATGGATGAGCGGCAGGGTATGATATCCATGACGAGAAAATCATCACTCTGCATCTTGTTTTAGTGAGTTATTTGGGCCCCAGAAAAAAATCTGTAGAAGCCCAAAGACTGCCCCTTACCCAGATAAATAGGTGAAAAATTTTCCCTTTGCATTAAAAGCAAACATGACACTGGACCTTTCTTGGGTGACATACCAGGACAATATTGCAAATCAAATTCTGTGGTTTGGGCTTCCCTGGTGGCGCAGTGGTTAAGAATCCGCCTGCCAATGCAGGCCACACGGGTTCGAGCCCTGGTCCAGGAAGATCCCACATGCCGCGGGGCAACTAAGCCCGTGCGCCACAACTACTGAGCCTGCGCTCTAGAGCCCGCGAGCCACAGCTACTGAGCCCGTGAGCCACAACTACTGAAGCCCGTGCGCCTAGAGCCCGTGCTCCACAACAAGAGAAGCCACCGCAATGAGAAGCCCGCGCACCGCAACGAAGAGTAGCCACCCGGCTCGCCGCAACTAGAGAAAGCCCGCGCGCAACAACAAAGACCCAATCAATGCAGCCAAAAATAAATAAATAAATAAATTAAAAAAAAAAAAATTCTGTGGTTTGATTCCACAGGTGACATCTTTAAACCTCTCAAGGAAATTGCAAATGACTCTAGCACCACCATTTTGGGAACAAATGTCTGCCAAATCACCACATGTTCTGGATGTCTCAGAAGTCACCCTTGTACAATTTAGGATATTGCAGCTGCCCCAAACCACAAACTATATACGGGTGGATCAAAAATCTGGACTTACTTTGGTTAGGTGACAGAAATAAGCTTTACAGCTGCCAAAACCAGACAACAGATCTCCTATATCAGCTATTTTGCAATCTGTTTCACTCTCACATGTTGACAGGAGCGCATGGAGAATGGAGGCGTTTGGACACTACAGCACCACTGGCAAGAGTCATGGAATACCCCAGACCCTGGGAATTACAGCTTCCATTCTAACCTTGTCTGTAAACCACTCTAGTCTTTTTATTTTATGTGACAAGCAAATGTATAAAGGGTTCCTGACTAAATGGTCAGGACCATGTGGATTTGGATACCAGTCTCCTTCTGTCACCAAATACTCCACCCTAAGTGCCAGCCAAATTACAAACATGAGTTCCTTTGTTCGTAAAGTTGTGCCACATAAACATGCTTGCCGAGAAATCACAGGGAATCTGCTGCGTATCACAATCCCAATGTCTTTTCAGCACTGAGGGTCTTATTCCCAAGCTTTAAAGATTATGAATTGGAAAAAGCAATCTCTCTGCAGTAATGGAAGAAGAGTTCAATACTGCTATGCAAACCCTGAAAATACTCCAATCAGAAGTTAATAGCTTAGGGCTTCCCTGGTGGCGCAGTGGTTGAGAGTCTCCCTGCCGGTGCAGGCGACACGGGTTCAGGCCCTGGTCTGGGAGGATCCCACGTTCCGCGGAGCGGCTGGGCCCGTGAGTCACAGCTACTGAGCCTGCGCGTCTGGAGCCCGTGCTCCGCAGCAAGAGAGGCCGCGACGGTGAGAGGCCCGCGCACCGCGATGAGGAGTGGCCCCCGCTCGCCGCAACTGGAGAAAGCCCTCATACAGAAACGAAGACCCAACACAGCCAAAAATAAATAAATAAATAGATAGATAGATTAAAACACACACACACACAAAAACCAAACTGCTTGAAGACGGGAAAGGAAATTAAAAAAAAAAAAAAAGAAGTTAATAGCTTAGCCTCTGTGGTGCTCCAAAATCATCATGCCCCAAATACACTGACTGCCCAGCAAGGAGGAGAGTTTGTGCAGTCGTTGGTGAAAAGTGTTGCTTTCTGTGAATCACAGGGCAAGTAATATCTAACTTACATCTACTAAAAGAGAAGATTAACATTTTTCATCAGCTAAAGGAAGCTCACACATATCATTGGACTTAGTCCCAGGATTGGGGAATTGGTTTACCAGGGCATGGGGGAAATGTTCTCCAATTTGTTCCTTCCTGTTTGTGTATCTTCATTCTAATATATGTTCTCTTCTCCCTTTGCAGATCTCTTACTAATTTATTACTTACTTGTATCTCCACTGTCACCAGGTCAGCTTTTTATACATGAAATTAAGGAGGTTTCAGAGGAGGGAACTGATGGGGCTCAGGGCAGGCCGCCCCAAAGTGCAGATTATCATCAAACTGAAAACAAGCAAGGCACAAAAGACTCAGGAAGAACATCTGACTGTCCCCCTAACTGCCTAAAAGAATTTAAGATAGAAGGCCCGCTCCAAGAAGGGGCTATCACCATAGATAACTAGAGTATAATATAAACTAGGTGTGGTAGACAGGAAAGAACCAGGCAAGGCCTGTTTGATCAAAGTCTTCTTTGAGTCCCACTATCTCTAGATGTCCCAGCAAACACTTGTTTACCAAGCATTAACTCTTTTCATCTTCTTGTGGATTATCTTACTTCCCCTAGAAGTCCCAGACCTCTACCTCCTTCTCCTTGGTCCAGAAGGACATATATACCTCATCTTGCCTTACTATCTTTGTAATTTCTCATGCTTATGTGAATTCCCCATATGTACATATTAAACTTGATTTTCTCCTCTTAATCTGCTTTTTGCCATTTTAATTATATGACCAGCCAAAAAGAATCAAGAGGGGAAGGGGGTAACTTTCCCCTCCCCACAGATGCATGTGTGTAATATATGTGTGTGGAGGGGGGTAACGGAGCGTGCCCATGAGAAAGAGGGGGCAAAGAGAGAGAACAGTACAAAGAATACTGGTCTCAATTTCAGATTTCAGTTTAAGCCCTGTTCCTAACTAGCTGTAAAACCTCAGATGAATTATCAAACTCTCTAATCCTCAGCTGAATCCTCTCTAATCCTTTACTGAATGAGACTAAGAGGACCTTTTCTGTTATACCTTCTTAATCAGAGAGGGTTTGGGAGGATCAAATGAACTAGCTAACATATTAATTCAACACAACTAAATTCCTGCTCTGTGTATTCAAGTTAGTAATACAAGATAAAAACATAGTCACTGCCTTCAAGAAGCTGACAGTGGTAAGAGCTGTGAGCTGGTGGTGACAAAGACAGGGAGAGTTGAAGACCAGGGTAGAGGAGAACAAGGGCTAAGGACTCACAGGTGAGGATGCTTAACCCATTCTGGGAAAAGTAGAGATGGCTTCCTACATATAGCAGTGAGGTCTTCACTGAGCTGGATTGGTGTTGATCAAATGAAAAAGGGATGGAGAGATGAAAGAAATTTGGGGGATAGGAACTGGATTTCTAGTTGTGAAGTTGGAAACATGATGTCATGGCAAGAATAGAGAAAGAGCCAGTTCACATCGTCTCTCTCTATAAAGATGACTTCAAGTATTGCTTACGTCTGGTAGGAAACATGGTACCTGGTCTCATGGAATTTAGAATCCAAATGGTGCTTTTATGCCAATCAGGAAGAGCTATAAGACTCAGATTAAGGAGGACTTCTGGATTCTGCCAGTGATTTGGATTTTATCACAAAGCTGCTGGGAAGTTATAAGAGAGATTTTACTATAGGGCTATAGGTGGGGTGTAATCTGGTTTTAGAAAACACCAGTGTTTTAGAAAATCAAGAGATATGGAGAATGGAATGGGGTGGGGGAGGTATTAATATCTAATGGCAACTCTTAAAAAGTAAAGAAACATTACAGAAACCTAAGGTGGAATTATTGTTGCCACACACATGCACAAAAAATCACCTCACAAGGTACTCATATATTATAATTTCAATTATGTCCAGGCTGCCTAATTTATACCAGCATTCCTTTCCATTATATTGACCTAGGGGAAGCATCTTGTGTGGGGCTCAGAGGCAAGCTTTTGATCAAGGGAGTGACAATCAACAGTTAGACCTTCCTCCAGCTTGAGTTGGTAACCAGGCCTGAAGCCTGCTTTCCATCTTGTTGTGGGTCTCTGAACTAGACTGCCTGGGTTTTGAACACAAGAACAAGAGAGGTGAGAACTTGCAAGCAAGGAAATTCAGTGATGTTTTGTGGTTGCTTGAGCAAACCACATTGTACATGTACAACTCCCAAGAATAAGCAATATTATCTTGGTAATGAAATAAACTAATTACTTTTCTCTAATTTCCAAAAATAAGCAAAATGGAGTCTGCTATTACTGAGACCATTTTTTACATGATTCTGCAGAGCAACTTAGCTCCTCAAAGCTACAACCCTCAAACTTCTTAATTCATACTACATTCCCACAACAAAAGCCCAAAGAAGTCATTTGCTCAGAACAACAGGAACTTTTACCTATTTCAACAGGCTCACAACTTTGCCAAGTCTTTCCTTTTCTTACCTTGGGTCTTCACCATAATCTCCTTGAAAAGTATGTGTGTGTTAAGAAAGATTTGTTTTCAGGGTTTATCTCTGAATAGTGGCACTTTTTTATTCCTTTCTCTGTCGTTTACTTTTTTTTTTTTTTTTTTACAGTAAGCATATACTATCTTTTATAATTAGAAAATAAACTGAAATTTTTATTTCAGAGAACCATGGGATCTGTATAATTGTTAAACAAAGAAACCACAGGCCCAAAATGGAGTCACTTATGTTGAGCTCACGAAGACTTAATACCTAACCTAATTGCAGTTAGAACCTCCCCCAGAAATGTAGTCTTAATTGCTCAGTCTGGAATTTTCTGGTCAGTGCCAATGAGGTCATCTGCCACATAGCCCCTTTTCCATCAGCCAAAAGATGATGAGCTTTCCATTTTGTACAGCTCCTCTGAGCTTTTCTCTGTTAGATGGGTTGCTGCCCAATTCATGAATTCTTGGATAAAGCCAGTTAGACCTTCACATTTACTCAGTTGAATTTTTGTTACTTAACAGATTTGGTGGCAGTGACAGTGGGATCCAAAGTTATCTTCTGATGGCATTTAGGGACAAAGAGAAACACAAGTGTGGTACCCCATACAACCTTTGAGTTCACTGTCTTTCCTGTTATTTTCGAGGGCCATTGGTAAGTTCCTTTTGGTTTTAAGCTCCACTCTCTTTGTATGGAGCTCCCCATCTAACTGGCTTTCTGCAATTCCCTATTTGGTTGGAAACTCTGACCTTGGTTTTATCTCCCAATCCCCAGATTCCATGGTGGTTACTGGCCAGAGTTGACTGGGTCCAACTTAAAAACCAAACTGAGTCTGAGGTTGGACTGGGTCCCACTTGAACTGGACTAAGTCCAGCAAAGTCTAGTTGATAATGGGAGAAACTTGAGAGTCACAAAAAGCTGCAAAAATGGTTGCGCATGCATTGAGCATTTAAGAACTGTTACAGCTCTCACCACTTAACCTGAAAACTCCTGTGTTAGGGTAAGTTGGTTACAGAATGGGTTAGATTGACACTAGGTCACCCGCCAACCTCTAGAAAATTTCTGTGTGAGAAGGTGCACTGTGAAACATCACACAATTTCCAACTCAGCAGCACATCACTTTTTAGATGTTAGTTTGACACCGAGAGACCCAAAAGCTTAACTAACTAAATAAATCAAAAATGCATTCCTTAAAATCCAAAGAGCTAAGTGTACTACCTTACAGCACACCCACCTATTTTATAGGTAAGAACTATTTGTTGTGGAAGCTCCAAGAATTTGGCTTGGTAACCATGAGGTTGGGGGTCAAACAGTTTTGGGGCTGGACAGAGATGTGGGTTACTCTCCATTTTCAGCCCAGGTCCTACCAAATTGCTGCCAGCTCTTGGGGAGTTACAACCTAGATTACAATGGCCATGACAGAACATTCAGACTAGACAAGATCATTTAAAAAGTGCACTTGGGGCTTCCCTGGTGGCGCAGTGGTTGAGAATCTGCCTGCTAATGCAGGGGACGCGGGTTCGAGCCCTGGTCTGGGAAGATCCCACATGCCGCGGAGCAACTGGGCCCGTGAGCCACAACTACTGAGCCTGCGCGTCTGGAACCTGTGCTCCGCAACAAGAGAGGCCGCGATAACGAGAGGCCCGCGCACCACAATGAAGAGTGGCCCCCGCTTGCCGCAACTAGAGAAAGCCCTCGCACAGAAATGAAGACCCAACACAGCCAAAAATAAATAAATAAATAAATAAATAAAATTAAAAAAAAAAAGTGCACTTGAAAGTAAGGGTTCTCAAATTAAGCAAGCAGAATGGGATACCTATTTTAATTAGTACACAAAGGAATTCAAAAGGCTTCAAAATTCCAAAATAGCTTCATGGGGGAAAAATAAAAAAAGATTGTTGCAGAAGACAAATGATTTAAAGACAGGAGATCATAAGTAAAAGTTCACCAAACCATTAGCTTTACAGGTACAACAGCTTCAGGGCCAGGCACCTAAAATACCTGGCCCCCCACAGGGGACATTCCTAGGGGCCCGTCATTAAAACGCTGACCTAGGGACTGTTGTTTTAGTTGTAATCAACTGGGACACTAGAAAAGAGGTTGCCCTTCAAGGGCCTATGATGATTTGTCAACATCAATTCAAATGCCTTCATAATCCACCCCTAAAGTTATGCTCCCTTATAGGCCCCTTCCAGAACTGATGGGACTCCAAGACTCCAAAGGATTCCCTGGGAAAGTGCTATGCTATTTTCTTAAACAGCCAAGGGAAGTTAAAATTAAAATGAATAAGAAACCAGAGTCTGCAGAGGGGAATCCTGGTAAAACTGGCAGAAGCCAGTTGAAGGGTAAGAATTCTTACCACAATCTCCTGAATCTCTGTAATGCTCAGCTGAGAGAGAAAAGTAAAATTTCACGTTGTCCCTTTCTTTCCAAATCCAGACCTACTGGTTATTGATGCTTCCTCTCCCAGGGACAACTATTGCCTTCTTGCTTGTCTAGTTTTGTGTCCTAAGAGCTTGGCTTGGCTTTCTGCCTGCCTGGGACAAGCAGGCTATTGGTTCTTTAGCTATCTATGGGAGTGACTCTAGATCTTGGGAAGGTGGTAACTTGCACACTAAGATGCCTTTTGGGTCCATGGAGTTATTTAATAGTGCCAGAAATATTTACTGTCTGTTTGACAGATTTCAAATCCTTTGAAAGGATTTAATAACTTTATTTTTTTATTTTATTTTTTTAACATCTTTATTGGAGTATAATTGTTTTACAATGTTGTGTTAGTTTCTGTTGTATAACAAAGTGAATCAGCTGTATGCATATGTATATCCCCATATCCGCTCCCTCTTGCGTCTCCCTCCCACCCTCCTCATCCCACCCCTCTAGGTGGTCGAAAAGCACGGAGCTGATCTCCCTGTGCTATGCGGTTTCTTCCCACTGGCTATCTATCTTACATTTAATAGAGTATATATGTCAATGTTACTCTCACTTCGTGCCAGCTTACCCTTTCCCGTCCCTGTGTCCTCAAGTCCATTCTCTAGGAGTCTGCCTTTATTCCTCTCCTGCCCCTAAGTTCATCAGAACCATTTTTTTTTAGATTCCATATATATGTGTTAGCATACGGTATTTGTTTTTCTCTGAAAGGATTTAATAACTTTATGATCAGAAATTTGGCCGAATTGGAAACTGATATTCAGAGCCTAAAGGGAATTTTCTTAAGCCTCCTCCTCTAAGCTAAAGTGAAACCATGTCCCCAGAGAGAAAGAAGAACTACCTAAAACCCTCATAAAAGGATTTTGGGTGGATCAGCCTCTGGTGTCATTTAAGTTACAACCCAATTGCTTAAAGACAGTTGCTCTTAATTCCTTATCTCTAAATTCCTTGTAAAACTAGAAATGCAGTTTCGGAGGCAGTTCAAAGTTCACTTATTCCTTTACCAATCCCAAAACCCCCCCTCTCAGAGGTCTGTAAATATTAGCCTTGGGAAACCAAAGTCCTTCTTGGAGGAACTTGCATTCCTTCCCTGTGCTTTGAGATATAAATATTCTATAAACTTAAAGGAAGTAATTCTTGTTAGAAGGAAAACAAAAGGGGGAAAGGTAATTTGAAACTTGGGCAAATAGAAAAATCTTTTAAGTGCTTCTCCACAGATATTATTGAAAGGCTTTAACCAGGTAACCTTAACTTATTCCATCTACCAGAAAAACTTAGATTCAACTTTTATAACAAATGAGCTTTACATGATTGTACCTGTCTCATGGCTGAAATTTTAGAACAAGTCTATAAGGTCTTTGCATCTGTCTGTATGTTCATGTGTGTTTATATAGATAGTAGATGTGAGATATATATCTATCACTGGATGGTATTGCTAAGATTAATTTGTAGAAGAGCTCTATCTAATTGGCTTAAAAAGCACTTATATAAATTAAAATAACAGAAACTAAGCTAATGTGATCTAGGATTATGTTGTGTTTACATAGGTATATAAGTGTTTTGGAAATTATGTGAAATTCCTGAAAATCTGATATGTCCTGATATAATATTATCAGTCCTAAGGCCAGTTATTATCTATTGGGCTGCATCCCTCAGGCCTGCAAGTCCTGTACTTGCCCAGCCTCAAGATCAAAGAAAGAGCCCGGAGATGTTACCCAGTCCAAGCTTGTACTGCTCACCCTTTGGCAGGCTAATAAATCAAGAGACAAGTTGTTGGGACAAGCAATAGTGACTTTATTTGGAAAGCCACCAGACCAAGATGTTGGGCTCATGTCCCAAAGAACCATCTTGCCCGAGTTAGAATTCAGGCTTCTTTTATACTAAAAGGGGAGGGAGTGAAGACCAGCATTTCCTGGTTCCCATCAGCCTCTGGAGGGGTTGTGTTAATTTCTTCCCTCCTGCTGTCATTCACAGGTGGGCCTGGTCAGGATGTTTTCTGTGAGCTGAACAAAGGTATTTTAGCTTAATGCTCATTACCTGGGAGGCAGAGTTCCCGGGGAGATGGACCCTTATGTATAACTTAAGCTGATGGGCAACATCCCTTTAGTGATTAACTTGAAATACAAAAGGTTCTTCCCTATTACAGTACCCTACTGTCAATATCCCTTCCAGTCTTGTGGAGAAAGGGATGAAGACTTCCCTGGCTTTCTGCTGAATGGAAGTGATGAATATTCCTTAGAATCTTTAGTCAGGCCTTTTTTATCTACAACTATTTGAACCTGATGAAACCCCTTAGCACTTTGTTATCTAATTTGTAATTGAACTTGGGGTTTTTGTTCCAGTTCCCAATACATATACTAAATTCCTGTGCTATTTATTTGGACATAAATAGGTAGGTTGACTCTTCTCCAGCTACAGTGAAATTACCATCTACTTCAGCTGGATAGGCAGACCTGTTGGGGGCAAACTCATGAAGAGGTTAGTATAGTGCCCAAAGTTTTAATGTAATTGGCAACTGCTGGGTCTCTTAGAGCATTTATAGATTCTCTCGCCTGGGCAGACACCTGGAAATGGCCTACCATACAATATTTCAAAGGGGCTTAATTTAAACCTGCTTCTGGGTGCCACCGATCTGTATCAGGGCAACTGGCAAGGCCTTATCCCAGGTTAAATTAGTCTCGACATATTTTAGAGATGTTCTTTTTTAATGTATGATTCACTTTCTTGGTTTTTCCTGTTGATTGTGGTCTGCAGGATGAAAGTAGTTTCAATGCCTTAACCCAAATCCGGGGATAATTTCCCTTAGGAGGGCTTTAACCACTTCAGAGACTTCTGTCCAGGTGGGATATGCTTCCTCCCATCCTGAAAAAGTATCCATAAACACTAGCAGGTTATCAGAAATTTCCTGCAGTTCAGGGTATTTGAGTAAAATCTATTTTCCAGTCCTCGGTGTGGCAGGTTCCTCTGTTTTGAGTCCCCATCTGGGGAGGTCTGATGGCAGTCTTTTTATTATTTTTAGACTGTGATGTCAAGCTGTTCTGGTGGAAAGCTTCAGGGTGAGGTCTATCAGAAAGTTAATCAGCTCATTCCCCACTGTCAATTTTTAAATGGGGCTCCTGTGCAGAATTAGGCACCTCAAGTCCAAGGGAGCCCCTGGGCTTCTTTGTTCATCATGTTCCTCTCTTTCTACTATATGAGAGCCTCTTTTATTGTTTTTCTTATGGTTTGGCCTAGGGCAATCTGTTTTCTAATGTTCTTTCTCCTTAGAGGAAGCGCATGTTCCTTCTCGAATAGTGGCTTACCTCTCTTCAAGTAACTAGCCTTCTGGGAATCCAATATTGCTGTCCAAAAAGTGGCGTTTTGTTTGCATCTTCTTTCTTTGTTCACCCCGTTGAACACTTTAAAAGCAACATCCACCAATTGAGAAGGATTTATTCCAAATGCACCATCTAATTCTTGCAATTTCTCCTGGTATCTGAAGCAGTTTGCCCTCCCTGCCCCCCCCCAAAAAAGAGCAAGTTTACCATTCTTATATTTTCAGGGGCCTCACAATCTGCATTAAGATGATGTCAGTAGGCCTGATAAATCCTTTCCAAAAATTCAGAGAGGTCTTCATTTGTTTTTTTGCTGAGTTTCCTGAATTTTGTTCAAACTCTTTTGCTTTGGTTCCCTCTTTCAAAGCCCTGCCAAGATGCACTAAGTACTGCTCTAACAAGGGCATTCTTCCCTCATTGGGGCTCCAATTTGGCTCAGCTGTGGGTGCTGCCAGTTGGCCTTCAGGTGTAGAGGATCCTCCCTATAAATGAGTGTTGCAATCTTTCCAGTTAAATAAGTCTGAGAAACCCAGCTGGCTGGTCATTTGCATTTAGCCCTCATGTGAGGTAACAGGAATGGAAAGTGCCCTGCCCTGGGAGTGGCTCCTGGCCCAAACTGGGTGCCCTGTGGGGTCTTAGATGGTGATACCTGACCAAGTCCCTGTGCCCTAGAAACTAACACGGGATTTTTTCTTTTTTTAAGTTTACTGAAGTATAGTTGATTTACAATTTTGTGTTAATTTCTGCTGTACATCTAAGTGATTCAGTTATGTATAACTTTTTTTCATATTCTTTTCCATTATGGTTAATTGCAGGATATTGACTGTCGTTCCCTTTGCTATACAGTAGGACCTTGTTTATCCATTCTATATATGATAGTTTGCATCTGCTAATCTCAAACTCCAAATCTATCCCTCCTCCACCCCCCCTCCCTTGGCAACTATAAGTCAGTTCTCTATGTCAACACAGGATTTTCTAATTGATCCTTAGAAGGAGGGGAAGTCGTGAGCTCAGTCAGTGGAGTTAGGTTTGAAGCAACATATTCTCACTCTCATTCCCTTCTTTTTATTTTCCCTGATGTAATAAGACAAATACTTGAACATAAAGGATTTCATCATTCTTCCCTGCTTCTGTACAAAATTGCTATAGTCATTCAAAAGCCACTGTAAAACCATAAATAGCAGTTGATCATCTCTAACCATTAAAGGGATGCCTTTTTGCTTTGGCATCAACCAGCTGGGATTACAATGCAATTGAAAAGAAACTTGGTTACTGCTGTGACATACAGTTTAAGATAATTACTAAAATTATTAGTGATATCATTTACCAGGATATTCCAGGACTTTAGAAGTTCCATATAATTTCCAGAATGTGTATATTAAGTGTTTACCCATGATACAATCTAAGAAGTTTTATCACCATTTATTTGACAGTGCTTCCCATGTAATTTAACATACCAAGTAAGCCTAGTTAGTTTAATATTCCTCTCTCTGAGATGGACAGAATCCAAATAATTTGAGGTGTTCCAGGGACCCTTTGGAAAATCTCAAAAGTTAACTAGAGGTCAAGTGAGCTTCATTTAGAATTTGATCTTTGGGAAGCTTGTCAAAAATATCAAAAATTGTGGCTTCCCTGGTGGTGCAGTGGTTGAGAGTCTGCCTGCCAATTCAGGGGACTCGGGTTCGAGCCCTGGTCTGGGAGGATCCCACATGCCGCGGAGCAACTGGGCCTGTGAGCCTGCGCATCTGGAGCTTGTGCTCCGCAACGAGAGGCCGTGACGGTGAGAGGCCCGCGCACCGTGATGAAGAGTGGCCCCCGCTCGCCGCAACTGGAGAAAGCCCTCGCACAGAAACGAAGACCCAACACAGCCAAAAATAAATATTTATAAAAATATATATATATCAAAAATTTTAACCAGTGATAATAAAAGATCTCAATGGCAAATACAGATCACTTAAAGAAACTCAGTTACCAAAAGTTCAATATTTCAAGAAAACTTTGTCCTCTTAGAGAACCAAATTCAGGTTTTGTACCACTTTACCTTTAAAATTCTATTTCTTAAGTTCAATCTTACCTTAGCCAATCCTGACAATGCACAAAACTCTTTCAGCGTTCCTCCTGCACAAGCGTTCCACAACTTCCTGTATCCTTATTCATCTGTTCCTTTCTTTTCCATTTAGAAACAACCAGCTCTAGGACAGAACCACCTTTTTCCCTTTAACAAAATGTATTTTCATGCTGAAACCATGCACGTCAGACTGGGACTTGAACCCACGTGGCCAGGACTCGAACCCAGCCAAAACCCACAGTCTTTCAACTGAGATCACACACCTGGTTTTGGGACTTAATGAAACATCAGGTTCTTGATGTCGCATCACAGGAAGAATTCAGTGAGTGACAAAGTGATTGGTAAGAAGTGGATTTATTTAGAGAGAAACACACTCCACAGACAGAGTGTGGGCCATCTCAGAAGGTGAGAAAAGGCACCAGGGTATGGAGTTGTCAGTTTTTATAGGGGTGGGTAATTTCATAGGCTAATGAGTGGGAGGAATATTCCAGCTATTTTGGGGAAGGGGTGGGGATTACCAGAAGTTGGGCCACCGCTCACTTTTTGACCTTTAGGGTCAGACTTAGAACTGTCATGGTGCCTGTGGGTGTGTCATTTAGCTTGCTGATGTGTTACAGTGAGCTAAACTGAGGCTCAAGGTCTAGTGAAAGTCAACTTGTCTGCCATCTTGGACCCATTTGTTTCTAATCAGTTTATGTCATGTTCTCGGGCTATGTCATTCTTCCAAAGGTTGTGCTCTGTCCTCTTCCCTCCTGTTTCAATTCCTCATTCATTCTTTGCTGAAGACAAACATCCTACAGTTTTTCATACTGAAATGTTTCCCTTATAATTCTTAACCTTAAAACCTTAATCTCTAGTGAAAACCAAGATGCAAGTAATTGTAAACTGTCATACCAGCGTTTCCTGATTGATAAACTTACGTTCTAATATTTTGTCCTATTTGAAATGACCCAGATAGTCAATGAATTCTCTTCTTTTAACTTAGTTTAAAGTTATAAAAATCTGGAGAGACTATTATAGATAGACATTCCCAAAACATAATTATTCCTATAGAGTTCACCTAAAACTCTTACCTCATTTACCTCTATTTTATTTACTTAAAAGCTTTGTCGTATTGTTATTTTTCTTGCTGACAAACTTTGTAACAGGAATAATAAAGTCTTATTTGATTTCTAGTAAACCTGGGTGCAATAAAAGTATTATACTTAATGTTGATAACCCTAAAGATAGGTCTGTATTAATCAAACCAACAAGCTCAAGCTAACTTTAATACTAGATACTAATTCAATACTGAATATTTCCTAGATCACATGAACCCAAAATTTATTCTGGCCAGTTTTATATTTTGAGCATTTATATAAGCACTTAATTTCCTTTAAGTCAATCAAGCAGAGCTCTTTCACAAATTAATATCGGTAATGCCACACATCTATAACACACCTACAAACATAGACCTCATAGCTCCCATTCCAAAATTTCAGCCATGAATCAGATACAACAACGTAAAACTCAGTTACAAAACAGATTGGATTCAAATTGGGTTTCTAGCAGATGAGACAAATCAAGCTCACCTGTTTAGATGGCTAAGCCCTTTTTACTAATATTTATGGAAAAGACACGTCTATTTCTATTTGTAGCTTTTGCTGATTTTAGGAACCAAGTGGAAACTTTTTCTTCCTGGGAATGTCTCACTCTTCAACAAGGACAGGTTTTTTTTTCTTTTTTCCTGTTCTTTTCCTCCCTTTGACATCAGTAAAAGTTTTAAATATCACAAAGCTGATTTGGGTGTGAGGCAGGAGACAGATGGGCCCTCAGGGCAAATGGTCAGAGTTCGATACTCCGAGACCAGAATAACAGGACAATTGAGAGAGGAAGCTGGGCCCTGCCCAGATAGAAGATAAGAGACCACGAATTCTTCATTCTCGAAGTCAGGAGACCTTCCCGACTACACATGTGCAGAAGGGCTCCCTGGAGGTCAAAAGGGGAGTGATGCCAAGTTGCCAAACCTACCCTTAGGCCTCTTCGGTAGAATCCATCTTGGCTAAGAGATGCGCGTGCACACATGGGAAAATCCTGAGCTATACTCAATACAGACTTTGAACCAGGCAAATCAAAATGATTGGCCAAAGGAAATCCGGAAGAAATGCCCCATAGAAGTGATTCAAATTGCCACGAGGGTGCGATTCTCTTTCTGAGCCCGCCCGTGTGTCTATCCACATGTACTGTACTTCTTTTTTCTCCTAATAAATACTTTACTTGTTTCACTACTTTCCGTCTTTGTGGGAATTCTTTTTCTGCAAAGCCATAGGGCCAGGGCCTTGTCACTGACCACTGGTCTAGTGGCTAGGATTAGGTACTCTCATTGCTGTGTCCCGACCTCAATCACTGGCCGGGAACCGAAACCCTGCTTCAAGCCGCTGCAGGCCGAGACCACCCAAGATCAGGTGTAAATGGAGAAACAGTACTAAACAAAATGAAAAACCCAAAGGGCAAACAGAAAATCCTAAATAAACCCTCAAGTTTGGTCTTGGGGTTTTACACATACCAATGACACAGGAGACCATAAACAACATAATTAACACAGCTACAGTAGCAGTACATGGTGCACAGGGTCCCAAGCTAACCCTGCCTACACCCCTTGTGGAGATCCGAACAGGTACTGTGGTCACACATTGTTACAATAAAACAGCATCTTCCTCTCACCCATGAGTTCACAGCTATAATCAGATCACTTATCCAAAATGCGCCTCAGAGGACTTTCTTTAGGGATAGTTGAAACATTCCCCATTTTTAAAGACAGAAATTCAAGACCAACAAAACACAAACTGCACACACAAATGCTAGTATCCAAATAAACAAATGAACAAGTTCACAAATCCGGTAAAAGTCCAAAAACTCTTTCCTCTCTCCAACAGGTACCCTACTCAAATACAAAACAGATTTGCTTGTTCTGGAGAAAAAGCCCCAGATGGAGAGGAAATAAAGTTTCCAGTTGTACACACCGGAGGGACTTACCCTACTGCATGGAGCCTGTCAGCTGCTCCCAAACGTTGATTCCTGTTCCAAATGCCAAGCACTGGGGCAGCTGGTGCTGCTTTGGGGAATTTTTTTTTTTTAATATCTTTACTGGAGTATAATTGCTTTACAATATTGTGCTAGTTTCTGGCTTTGGGGAATTTTGAAGGGAAGATCCTCAGCACAAGTGATCCCGCAGCTGCTAGGGCCTTACCCGAAAATTCCCCAATCCGGCCGGCTAGCCAGGAGTAGCAAGGATCCTGGCTGGCTGTGCCACAACTTGTATCCTAGTCCAAGCTTGTACTGCTCGCCACATGACAGGCCAATAAACCAAGAGAGGAATTGTTAGGGCAAGGAATGCCGACTTTACCTGGGAAGTCAGCAGACCAAGAAGACGATGAACTCCTCTCTCAAAAAACCATCTTGCCTGAGTTAGAATTCAAGCTTCTTTTATACTAAAAGGGGAGGAAGTAAAGTCCCGCATTTCCTGGTTCCCATCAGCCTCTGGAGGGGATGTGTTAATTTCTTCCCTCCTGCTGTCATTCACAGGTGGGCCTGGTCAGGATGTTTTCTGTGAGCTAAACAAAGGTATTTTAGCTTAATGCTCATTACCTGGGAGGCAGAGTTCCCACAGATGGACCCTTATGTATAATTTAAGCTTATAGGTAACATCCTTTTAGTGATTAACTTGAAACAGAATACAAAGTTTCTTCCCTCTTACAGAGTCAGTGACAGAGATGTCAATGGTTTAGTGGGTAGGGGGGGATCTTCCGTGTCTGAAGCAAGGTCCTGGAGCAACACTCCACTGTGTGTGACAGACAGCAGGCAGGACATGGCAGTAGTCGTTGCTATGGGGTGGTGGGCAAGGGGCGGGGGCACTGGGGCAAAGGGGAGAAGTTACCAGTTATAGAGGGAATTGACCTCAGGTTGGCTCTTTGGTTATCAGGGAGAACAGCAGAGGAGCTTGCCCTTAACTGTCTGTCCCTTTGATAAGCTATCCCTAATCTTTAGAACAATCACTAGCTGGGGCCTGGGACAAGTATCTAGGCATTTACTGATTAGAAACTATGATTAAGAGGAAAGATCAGTCCTGTGAGGAGGGTGTAGGTAAAGCAGAACTAGGAGCAAGGGCTGTACAGAGAGCAAGAGAACGACCATCTTGGGTGAACTGATCAGATATTATCATAAAACATTATGTGTTACAGAAATAACCGAATATCCTTGAAAATTCCATTATAATGCACTCTCATCAGATCTTTAATAATGAACATTTTTCAAAAGTCTTTTGTCATTTACAGAGTTACTGTTTTACTCAGATGCTTTTGCAGAAGTGTTTCTGCAAAAATATTTCATCTTCAGAGAAATTCATGCAAAGGATTTTGACAAGTACAGGTTTCTGATAACTTTAAGATCATAAAACTGAACTGGGTAAAATTTCCAAAACTAATGGAACAACTAGATTCAAGCAGAACAAGTATTAATTACATCAGACTGAATAAACTGATGAGGATGATTATAATTTTTATGACTTTCTGTTTTAAATATTGCCAATTCTTTCATGTTTTGCTTTTCCAAATTTAAAGAAACTTCTCTCAAGCTATCTATGTCTTGCAGCATTTTCGTAAAGGATACCTTTGTAAACAAAGATGAAATATTTACTTTTTCTCCCTACCTGATCCCTCCAGAATTTGGAAACCCTTAAGTATTCTTCTCACGGCAATACAGTTAGTTATTTGCATAAGTTCAATAAGAATCTGTTCTGCTTGTAACAGGACACAGTTGAAAACATGGGCTATATTACCAGGATTTGACTGGATTGTCATATTTGACAGAGATATGCATAGACTCAGATATGACCAGACAGCTTTAAGGAACTAAGGTTGACTTTATGGAGCCAATAAAGCCCCTTGGAAAAATCAACCTGGTACCTTGTTTCAGCAAGGCAGTCTTAAAAAGAGCTTATATAGTCAATATAAATTATCAGGCCAAGTTTAATGCAAACAAATTAGTTTTACCAAGGTTATCTTTGATAAAAATGGGGGGGATGGTAGAGAGAAAAGTTTTGTTTTTACCTTTCTCTATATTAGATTCTAATCCTGTTAATTATCTTTGTGGATTTGTACATATCTGTAAATTGGACTGGATCCTGAATTCTAATTTCCTCAAATATCTGGACTCTCCAAACAAACATTTCCAATTTTTTCCCATCCTTCTGATTTGGAATCAGTAAGAACAAAGACTACCCTTGAATCTCCTTGAAAGGTCCTCCTCACTACCTAGATGGCAGTCAAACTTCAGGGGCTTGAGCCTTGGGTACACATTTCACAGCTAAAGAAGACTACACCTGACATCTGCTCTGGTACAAATGCTGGAGACCTTCAGATCACATTGATGAGGAGGAGAAGTAGCTGATATCAGTGTAGACTGCTTCCTCTTGAGACACCAGAGTTTTCCTCTCAAGCAGAGCCAGCCATATCAAGTTAGATTAGTAACACACACCTCACTGTCTCTTGCTCACAACTGCCTAAAATAAGACCACAAAGCTTTGCAAAATCACCCTGCAATAAACCCTTACTTTGCTCCAAGCACCTGCTGTCAGAGTTTGGCTTTCTGCGCTGCGGGCACACCAGCCCGTTGCTTGGTTACAATCTCCACCTATGATCTTTCCCGTCTCAGTACATTACAGCCCAGTCTTCCAAATTCTCAGGCCAACATCTAGGAGTCACCCTTGAAATATATACAGAATTCAACCACTTCTCACCATTCCCCTTCTACCAATCTATCTTCACCTCTCACCTGGATTATCACGATGACCTCCTAAGCAGTCTTCTCGCTTCCTCCTCTGTCCCCTACCTTATGTTCTCCTCCCAGCAGTCAGAATTATCCTTTTACAGTGTAAGTCAGTTATGTCACTCCTCTGATCACTTGGAGATGAGCAACATGAGGAAATAGCCTCCGCATTTTTTCCATTTTTGCTGGATGGGTGGCATCAGACACATACAGCTTCTGGGGTTTGCAGTTTAATTGCTGACAGCCAGCTTTCTAGAATTGCTGACAGCCAGCAGTTGTAGAAAAGTCCTGTTGTTGGCATTTCTTACATAGCATCAGCAGTGATGATGGTTTTCTTATCAACCAGACCTGGGCATTGCTCTAGGAAGCTGAGTCTGGGGATTGTTTTTCCAGCCCCCTCAATCATTCTGTCAGCTACCTTATTTGTTTTAGTAAATGATTTTTCTGCTTAATTTTGCCAGAGTGGCTTCTTTTGTTTGCAACTAAGAATCCTGACTTCTTTTTTTTTTTTTTTTCTCACACCCAGTGTCTTGCGGGATCTTAGTTCCCCAACCAGATATTGAACCTGGGCCCTTGGCAGTGAAAGTGCAGAGTCCTAACCACTGGACCACCAGGGAAGTCCCAAGAATCCTGACTTTTTGAGGAGGAAAAAAAAATCTATCAGTCCACCTCAGAAGACCCTCCCCACCTTTTAACATTTTGGTGTACTTCTTTCAGTGTTTTACGTTCATATATATACATTCACATACATATGTATGTTTTCAATGTCTATATAATACACGTGCAGAAATTTGTTAAATGAAGGCATAATTTTATGCAATTTAGTATCTTGCTTTTTTCTCTACTTACCACCATTTCATAAGTATGTTTTTTGTTATTATGACTTTTCACAAACATTTTGAGGGCTGCACAATGTTTCCTCAAACCATTATGAGTGCCTCATAACTTACATAGCAAATTATTGTTGGATATTCAGATTCTTTTCAATTTTTCTTTATTATAAATAATGCTGCTGTGGATATCTTTATATATAAGGCATATATAGTAGGATTGATTCCTAGAAATAGAATTACTGAGTAACAAGGTATGAGTGTTATAAAGATTTCAGATACAGAATGTCCAATTACCCTCTCAGAACTTGTACTAATTTATACTTCCATCATCATCATATGGACATTGAGACCATATATGACCTTTAACATCAGAACTATGTGTATATATGTACCTGTTTGTGCATATTGTCAAAGAGAACCAGAGCCAGACACTAGTTAAAGCAGGAAAGATAGATTTAATTCAGAAACTATTGCAATAGGGGAAAAGAGACTTCAGTTATTTTTTTTTTAATTAATTAATTAATTAATTTATTTATGGCTGTGTTGGGTCCTCGTTTCTGTGCGAGGGCTTTCTCTAGTTGCGGCAAGCGGGGGCCACTCTTCATCGCGGTGCACGGGCCTCTCACCGTCGCGGCCTCTCTTTTTGCGGAGCACAGGTTCCAGACGCGCAGGCTCAGTAGTTGTGGCTCACGGGCCTAGTTGCTCCGCGGCATGTGGGGTCTTCCCAGACCAGGGCTCGAACCCGTGTCCCCTGCATTGGCAGGCAGATTCTCAACCACTGCGCCACCAGGGAAGCCCTCCTTTTGTTTTAATTTACCCTTTATTATTGGAGGTGGAACAATTTTTTTTTTTTTTTACATATACTTGTATCTTTTCTTTTTCAAAATCTTTTCCCATTTAGGTTGTTACATAACACTGAACAGAGTTCCCTGTGCTATACTGTAGGTCCTTGTTGGTTATCCATTTTAAATATAGCAGTGTGTACTTGTCAATCCCAAACTCCCTAACTATCCCTTCCCCCCAGCCTTCCCCCCTGGTAACCATAAGTTCATTCTCTAAGTCTGTGAGTCTGTTTCTGTTTTGTAAATAAGTTCATTTGCATCATTTTAAGATTCCGCATATAAGCGATATCATACAATATTTGTCTTTCTCTTCCTGACTTACTTCACTCAGTATGACAATCTCTAGATCCATCCATGTTGCTGCAAATGGCATTATTTCATTCTTTTTAATGGCTGAGTAATATTCCATTGTATATATGTACCACATCTTCTTTATCCATTCATCTGTTGATGGACATTTAGGTTGCTTCCATGAAGAGACTTCAGTTTAGAACTGAGCTCAATTCAGAATACAAGGCAGCCAAGATTTATAGCCAAGGAACAGAGTTGGGGGAGGGAGAGATTTGGTGGATGGAAAATTACTAGTAGCAGGCCAGAGTAATCAGGTGGCAAGGGTGGGGGAGGAGATATTTGATGAGCTATTTAGAGTGATCAGATCTGAAGAGTGGGGGAGATTTTCTCTAAACTGATTTGGCAGGATTCTTGCTAAAACTGGGCTATGCACATTTGGCAAGGATGGGGATAAGGATGCAAAGTCAAGGCTTAGTCAGGAACAGGGTTTAGAGAAGTCTGACTAAAGAGTTTGGTCAGGGAGAGTGTCTTGTCAATATGCATATTTGAGTGCTTCCCATTTTCTCTCCCTTTCTATGCTGGATTTTAGTTTATCATCTCCTAACTTTAGCTGACTTTGAGGCATATTTTGTCCAAAGAGGAGGCCACAGTGGAATTTCTAAATTTTGCCTTTGATTTGTTGTACGATATGGCAAAATAAACAGCACCCAAACAAAGTTATAAGCACTGGGATCAATTCTGCTCATACTTAAACAGAGTGGTCACTTTTAAAAGTATGAATTCAAAGATAATGTTAACATGAGAATTGACTAACATAACATTTCTAAACTCTTAAACATAGCTGCACTTGTCTTTCTATAAATATTTCTAAACACTTTCTTTAGCATAGATATGTTTCAGAGGAAAACATTTACTGAGGGTTCACCTCCTCTTGTTGCATTTCTTAATTTCATAAGAGTCCAAATTTGAGTTAACTCAATATCAGTGTAAAAGTCTGCCTGGTGCTTCCTTTTCCATTTCACTATGGAGTAATGCTGTTCTGATTTCGTAAGGCAAGAGAGAAGTTTTTACCGTGTACTCCGTCAAGTTCCTTCAGGGCCTCTCTGCTGGGGTGACCTCAGAGAATGACTCATATGCTTCAGTGTTTATACTACTGGCCTCAGCAGCTGAGCTAAGATCTCTGTACAAACTGCAGAGTGTGTGCAAGAAAATCAGCTGCCACGTGGAGAGGCTGAGGGAGCTGGCGTGCAGTTACCTTAGCACTGTGCCTTCGCTTTCTGCCTTTAGCTTCTGCCCTGCCCAAGACTGAGGAAGCCTGCTAATTGCATGCTGGACTACTCCACTTACTCCAAGAGGCAGGTATCTTCTGCCAGAATGGACTATGGTCCATTCACAAGACAGAGATCCATGACATGGCATCGCGTGGCCCAGCCTGTTCTCAGTTAATGTCTACTTCATTATGGTCCTGGAAAGTATGTATTATACAGCTACATTTGGGGGCCAGCATTAAGTAAGTTGCTCACGTTCACACAGTTAGTAAATGAAAGAAGTGAATTAAACTTAAGGTTATCTCTCTTCTTTACACCAATGACTCACACACCTTGGTGTGCATTAGAATGTCCACACTGTAACAACCCATCACTGCTTTTAATCAGCTCTTCCCAATGTTTTAATCAACAGAATTTTATTTCTCACATTTCTGGAGACTGAGATGTCCCACCATCTGTGTGCCAGTTGGTTCAGCTCTTGGTGAGGCCCTCTTCCTGGCTTGCAGAAGGTCACCTTCTCACTCTGTCCTCACATGGTGAAGAGGGAGAGGGAGGAAAAGGGGGAGAGAGAGGGAAAGAGAGAGAGAAAAGACACTGATCCCATCATGGGCGCTCCACTTTCATGACCTCATCTTCCCAAAAGCCCCACCTCCTAATACCATCACACTGGGGGTTAGGGCTTCAACATATGAATTTGGAGGGGATGCAAACATTCAGTCCATACACCCTCTAATTTGGAATCCCCACCTCAAATCATAGAAAGTAAACAGAAGCTTACTTGGATATTGGATAAGATGTGCTCTAGAGCTAAAGCACTTTCAAGAGCTCAGTCCTTAAATCTGTGCTGTCTAGTGTTGTAACCACTAGCCACCTGGGCTAATGAGCACTTGAAATGTGGCTAGTCTAAGTTGAGAGGTATTTGAAATGTAAAATACACATCGGATTTTAAAGAATTTGTATGAAACAAAGGATATAAAACATCTCCTTAATACTTTTAATATTGATTACGTGCTGAAATAATATTTTGAATTTGTTGGACTAAATAAGATCTAGTATTAAAATTAATTTCACCTGCTTTTTTTTACTTTTTTAAGTAGCTACAAGAAAATTTAAAATAACACGTGTGGCTTGCATTATATTTCTTTAGACAGTGATGTTTTAAGTAAATAACCCATGATGATCAGTATGAATATACTGACTAACACAAAAGTATGGACTGATAGAGTTAAGGAATATTAATTATCACCTAGGAACTTTGTGTATAAAACTGTACTTATAAGAATATTTCATTTTTTATAATTCTCCAAATTATAAAAATATATAGTAAATTCTATATAGTAAATTCTAGTTTCTTCTCAATCTGAGATTAAAATTAGAAAGAACTTAGTGACAAGCCTAGTCCACCTCATTATCAGAAGGTTCTATAGATTCTGTCCTAACATATTCTTGCATAACAATTAAAATATAGCATCCTCATTAGCCAAGTATTCATATTCAAGTCACCACAGTTACAAGGTGGCACAGGTCTAAAGCAGTCATAAGGCACACACAAATTTGTTAATAAACT
Source organism: Eubalaena glacialis (assembly GCF_028564815.1). Classification (NCBI taxonomy): domain Eukaryota; kingdom Metazoa; phylum Chordata; class Mammalia; order Artiodactyla; family Balaenidae; genus Eubalaena; species Eubalaena glacialis. Next base: position 43,938,323 of record NC_083726.1, read on the forward strand.
TATATACAATTACTTCCAATTCAAACATTCCTATTCCCTTATCACTAACACTTAATCCTTGCACTTTCATTTTTTTAAAAGAAAACCCCATTTAAATAATTTTCTCCCACATTTTATTTTGAATTTTTGATCCTCATTTAATGTATGTTTTCTTTAAACAGTCCTTTTCTGATACAGTGCCAGTTATCATAAGATAATTATGATGGCCACGTTTTCAAAATCATTATAAATTCAAACACGATATAAATGCACTTTCCAAATCAATAAACATTCAGAAATGAATAAATATTAATAGATTAATGCTTGTGTTTATGAAGTGCTTACATTATACTGAATAACACTGCTAGATTTAGTCATTCCTGAGTTAAATTTGTTAGGCATTCTAAATATAAACTGAGTGTTTACAGGTAGGAATACAAGATATAAATGGTCAAAGAGATAATGTAGCCAATATAATCTTGTAGCATTGAGACTTATCCAATGTTAACACTATTCAACTAGCTACACATTTTAGTCTAGTTAACTTCTCACTTCTGAGAAGGAAATTATTTTGAACTTGCTCTACTCTAAGGAAATGGTGGTTTCAACAGCAATTTAGCTGTTTCCTTTGACTGTTTTTTTTTTTTTCAGTTTCATTACTAAAGCATCTTCTAAAGCATGTTTTGTCAGGTGTGGTTCTGGGCAACTACGCTCTGTTTTTATTACAGGCCTTATAGGATTATTTGATTTCTTAAAGTATGCATATGTATATCTTTAATATAAATAAAATTTAAGAAACAAAAATGTTTTTAAAAGCTTTACTATCATTGTTGTGAGTAAAATACTGTCCTTTGTCTCTGACCCAGAAATCTTGCATTTTCTCTAAGTATCCTTGACTAACTTGTTAACTTGCTGGCAGGATACAGTCTCAGACCTTTCACAATTTTTGACAGGCGGCCATTTCAAATATTTTTCTTTATTCTTATGTTGGTTTTGGAAGTGGACTCATTCAAGAATTTGCTCACTCCATCTAAATTGTTGAATCTATTGACAAAAAGGTATTCATTATGTTCACTTATCATTCTTTTAATTTCTCTAGAACTCTAGTAGTGTCCCTTGTTTATTCCTGATATTGGTGATTTTTGTTTTCTGTCTCTTTTTTTTTCTCAGTCAGCCTTTCTCATTATAGGTAGGCTCAGCCAGGATGCCATGAGGCTGACTGTTGTAAGGAGAGTTAAAAGCTTCTGCCAAAGTCAGTGTTAGGAAAGCTGAACCAGGCAGAAAGAAAGGATTGAGAAATTTAGCCAGTCAAATCAGAAACCAAAACAGGAAATTTGTCAGTGGGCAGTGTCTGAGGTTGTCTGACATCTAGAATCAAAGTCGGCAAAGATGAAGTCAGACACGTGAACAAGTGAGCTGGTACTGATAGTCCTTTTGTGAGGCGGACACCTGTCACCGATGAGACTGTAACTGACGACTTTGCAAATAGGTGTGGAAATGATTTAAAACAGAAAGAAAACAAAAAACAGAACTAAAGCATATACTATTTGTTATTTAAAGTAAGATGCCAGCTGCTTGTGTTGAGCTGCTAAGATGTGCCAATACTAAATCACTGATAAACATTATTCACTTCATTAAGCTTGCATGAGCAATTAGGTCAGGGGAAGCAGGCCATTAACACAGTGGTTTTGTTTTGAGGTTGTTTTTGAAGGGGGGGAGGGTTGCACAAAAACTCATCTACTGTGGCTTAACTACAATGGGCTATACTTTTTCTAAAATAATAGTCCAAAGGTGGGGAGTCCAGGGCTGGTGCAGTGGCAACACGATGTCAATGTTTCTAGCTCTTCCTATTTTTCTGCTTAATCATCTTTAGCATGTGGCTTTTCCACTCATGCTTCTTATCTCATGGTCACAAGACAGGTGCTCCATCTACAGTTTCACATCCACATTCTAAGTATGAAGAAGAAAAAGAAAGGAAGGGATGGTGCCTATATCAGACTGGGGATACGATGGAGATAGCTAGTTTCTGCTTTGTGTAGGAGGCTGAAAGATAAAAGCTACTTTAACAGAAGTTATTCAGAGAAATATCAGCATCCCCAATCAAGGCACCTATTATGGATTGGATTGAGCCCCTTCAAAAGATATGTGGAAGCCCTAACCCCATGAACCTCAGAATGACATTTAGAAATGGGGTCCTTACAGATGTAATCAAGTTAAAATGAGGTTGTTAGGATGGACTGTAATCCAATATGACTAATGTCCTTATAAGAAGTGGAGAAGAGATACAGAGAAGAGAATTCCATGTGAAGACACAGGCAAAGAGAGATAAGACCATGTGAAGACAGAGGCAGAGACTGGAATCATGCTGCCACAAGGTAAGGAATACCTTGGGCTACTAGCAGCTGGAAGAGGGAAGGAAGCTTAATCTCTTTGAGGCTTCAATGGGAGGACAGCCCAGCCTACACCTTAATTTTGAACTTCTAACCTCCAAAAATGTGAGAGAATAAATTTCTCTTGTTTTAAGCCAGCCAGTTTGTGGTAGTTTGTTACCGTAGCCCTAGGAAGCTAACATGGCATTCAACCCAGATTTGAGGGATGTTAATTCTTTTTATTTTTTTTTATTTTTAAAAAATTTATTTATTTATTTTTGGCTGCATTGGGTCTTCGTTGCTGCGCTCAGGCTTTTCTCTAGTTGCGGCGAGCGGGGGTTACTCTTCATTGTGGTGCGCGGGCTTCTCATTGCAGTGGCTTCTCTTGTTGCAGAGCATGGGCTCTAGGGGTGCGGGCTTCAGTAGTTGTGGCACGCAGCCTCAGTAGTTGTGGCTCGCAGGCTCAGTAGTTGTGGCGCATGGGCTTAGTTGATCCGTGGCATGTGGGATCTTCCCGGACCAGGGCTCAAACCTGTGTCCCCTGCATTGGCAGGCGGATTCTTAACCACTGCACCACCAGGGAAGACCGGATGTTAATTCTTGAGCTCCAGAACTTGAGAGGACAATAATAAGATAGAAGCTGCTTAGAGGAAAGTTTTCTTGAGTGTCATCCTGGAAGGGTAGCAACATAAACATTATTATACCTCTCTAAGGGAATCAGAAGTAGAAATAGTAAATAAATAAATAAACACAGAGTACTGAGATTTTAGAATAGGACAAAGTTTTTAAGTTATTATATTTACAAAAATACTATTTTTGTCTTGCTTTTAAGTTATATAAATAGTTCAATAGAACACCTCATTCTAAAGCTGCAATTATCTATTTTATAAGGAGAGGTAAATATTTAATACAAGTTTAATAAAATTAATGGTCATAATTTTTTATTAGAATATAAATAATAAATTTAGCATTAAAATAGGTACAGAATAATGTTTATGCAAAAGTCCCTTTGACATTAAATGAACTATTAATTGAGACCATTAACTTTTATTTAAGTCCTAATAATTTTGCATAAATTATAAAACTATTAAGCTGGACTCAAATATATACATACACTTCTACTACCTGGTTATAATACAGTAATGTATCATGACAGCAGGAGTTGAGGAAAAAGCAAGGAATGTGGGGAAGAAGGCCTCGGGGAAGAAATAGAAAAAAGAGTGGAAGAAAAGGAGCCAAGAGACAGAGCAAAAATAGTGTCCCCTAGAGAAAAGCAACTAAGACATGAGTGACAGTACAAAAATACATTGGATAAATATGGAACTAATATCTTGAATTGGAAAACTACACTAAGTGTCAATTTCACTAATGTATAATATAAATTGAATACAATCACAATTATAATAATCCCAATTAAAGATACTAATGATTTCTTTGTAACTTGACAAAATAACCCCAATTCAGAAGATTGGGAATAGCAAAAAAATTTTGAAAAAGGAAAGGATAAGGAGACATTCCTCTGAGAAAGATGAGAAAATGTACTAGATTACTATAAGAATAAGAATAAGAATCTTACCAGTGTAAGAATGAACAAATTGGCCTCAAACTTCTCATATTCATTCTAGTCCTTTTACTCCACCCCAAGCAGGACTATTAAACTTCATTAATCATTTGCAAATATTTTCTCCCATTCTGAGGGTTGTCTTTTCATCTTGTTTATGGTTTCCTTTACTGTGCAAAAGCTTTTAAGTTTAATTAGCTCTCATTTGTTTATTTTTGTTCTTATTCTCATTACTCTAGGAGGTGGGTCAAAAAAGATCTTGCTGCTATTTATGTCAAAGAGTGTTCTGCCTAAGTTTTCCTCTAAGAGTTTTATAGTGTCTGGCCTTACATTTAGGTCTTTAATCCATTTTGAGTTTATTTTTGTGTATGGTTTTAGGGAGTGTTCTAATTTCATTCTTTTACATGTAGCTGTCCAGTTTTCCCAGCACCACTTATTGAAGAGGCTGTCTTTGCTCTATCATATATTCTGGCCTCCTTTGTCATAGATTAGGTGACCATAGGTGTGTGGGTTTATCTCTAGGCTTTCTATCCTGTACCATTGGTTATATTTCTGTTTTTGTGCCGGTACCATACTGTCTTGACTACTGTAGCTTTGTAGTATAGTCTGAAGTCAGGGAGCCTGATTCCTCCAGCTCCGTTTTTTTTTTTTCTTTCTCAAGATTGCTTTTGCTATTCGAGGTCTTTTGTGTTTCGATACAAATTGTAAAAATTTTTTTTCTAGTTCTGTGAGAAATACCATTGGTAATTTGATAGGGATTGCATTGAATCTGTAGATTGCTTTGGGTAGTATAGTCATTTTCACAATACTGATTCTTCCAATCGAAGAACATGGTATATCTCTCTATCTGTTTGCAAATGAAGCAACTGACAAAGGACTAATTTCCAAAATATACAAACAGCTCATGCAGCTCAATATCAAAAAAAAAACAACCCCATCAAAAAATGGGCAGAAGACCTAAATAGACATTTCTCCAAAGAAGACATACAGATGGCCGACGAACACATGAAAGAATGCTCAACATCACTAATCATTAGAGAAATGCAAATCAGAACTACAATGAGGTATCACCTCACACCGGTCAGAATGGCCATCATCAAAAAATCTACAAATGGGGCTTCCCTGGTGGCGCAGTGGTTGAGAGTCTGCCTGCCAATGCATGGGACACGGGTTCTAGCCCTGGTCTGGGAGGATCCCACGTGCCACGGAGCAACTAGGCCCGTGAGCCACAACTACTGAGCCTGCGCGTCTGGAGCCTGTGCTCCGCAACGAGAGGCCGCAATAGTGAGAGGCCCGTGCACAGCGATGAAGAGTGGCCCCCGCTCGCCGCAACTAGAGAAAGCCCTCGCACAGAAATGAAGACCCAACACAGCCAAAAATAAATAAATAATTTAAAAAAAGAAAAAAAGAAAAAAAAAATCTACAAACAATAAATGTTGGAGAGGATGTGGAGAAAAGGGAACCCTCTTACACTGTTGGTGGGAATGTAAATTGATACAGCCACTATGGAGAACAGTATGGAGGTTACTTAAAAAACTAAAAATAGAACTAGCATGTGACCCAGCAATCCCACTACTGGGCATATACCCAGAGAAAACCATAATTCAAAAAGACACATGCACCCCAATGTTCATTGCAGCATTATTTACAATAGCCAGGACATGGAAACAACCTAAATGTCCATCAACAGAAGAATGGATAAAGAAGATGTGGTACATATATACAATGGAATATTACTCGGCCATAAAAAAGAACGAAAGTGGGTCATTTGTAGAGACATGGATGAACCTAGAGATTGTCATACTGAGTAACATTGTCATACTGAAGTAAGTAGGAAAGAGAAAAACAAATATTGTATATTAATGCATATATGTGGAATCTGAAAAAATTGGTATAGATGATCTTATTTACAAAGCAGAAATAGAGACACAGACATAGAGAACAAACATATGAATACCAAGGGGGAAAGGGGGGTGGGATAAATTGGGAGATTGGGATTCACATACATACACTATTGATACCATGTATAAAATAGATAACCAATGAGAACCTATTATATAGCACAGGGAACTCTACTCAATGCTCTGTGGTGTATCTAAATGGGAAGGAAATCCAAAAAAGAGGGGATATATGTATATGTATAGCTGATTCACTTTGCTGTACAGTAGAAATTAATACAACATTGTAAAGCAAATATACTCCAATAAAAATTAGAAAAAAATAAACTTCATTAGTCATACGTCATTGCACTGGCTGGGCCATGTTATTTGGAATGGAGCATTCAAAGGAAAAAAAGTCATAATAAACATGGGTGTGATCTCTTCACTACTTTTCTTCCATGCTTGGGGACATCTCCTTCTGGAGTCTGTAGTACTTCCGTCTTTACTCACTTAAGATATGCCTGGGATATACATGTGCTAAATTCATTTGCTCTGTTTCCTCTGGCATGGCTTTCAGTTCTACTCAATGCTAAATCCTGAGATCCAGGGATAGGTATTGGGGAGAGAGAGTGCACAGGCCATAGTTGGACATAGCTTAATCAAGCTCACTATGGTTCTTTAGTGGGAGCTTGGGGACAAAGTCTTTGCTAACAGTAAAGAGTTACATTGCCTTCCATAATTCTCACTCAGCTAGGGAGTGTGTGTTGAGGAATGGAGGGAAGTGAGATAGCCATGATACTACTAGGTCTCTTGGTTAACAGCATCTCAGTTGTATTATGCTTCTCCAGAGAAACACAACCAACAGGACGTATACAGATATGTAGAAAGGGATCCATTATGAGGGATAGGCTCACATGATTACAGAGGTTGAGAAGTCTCATGATTTGCCATCTGCAAGCTGGAGACTCAGGAAAGCTGGCAGTACAGTCTTAGTTCAAACCTGAAGGCCTGAGAACTAGGGGAGCCAATGGTTTTAAGTCCGAATCTGAGTCTGAAGGCCTAAGCACCTGGAGTGCTGATGTCTGAGGGCGGGAGAGGATGGAAGACCCCGCTCAAGCAGAAAGCTAATTTACCTTTCCTCTAACTTTTTGTTCTATTGGAGCCCTCAGCAAATTGGATAATGCTCACCCACATTGGTGACGGGATCTTTTTTACTCAGTCTACTGATTCAAATGCTCATATCTTCTGGACATACCCTCAAAGACATACCCAGAAATAATGTTTCACCTGCTATCTGGGCATCCCTTAGCCCAGTAAAGCTGACACATACAATTAACCATCATCTCAGTATAATCCATTTCTTACCATTAACCTAACTAGACAGATCAGTGGAATAAAATTAAAAGTTCAAAAATAAATGCAAGTGTTTATAAGAATTTAATATATGGTAGCATTTTATCAAATTGTATTCTCTTGAAAACAGAGCAGATATGTGAGAAAGTACTTAATGGTAAGAAGGGTGAAAAGCTCTTCATATTCTAAACACACTTTATTTATTTTTTATTTTTATTTTTTTATGATGTGTAATTTTTAAAAAATTTTTATTGGACTATAGTTGCTTTACAATGTTGTGTTATTTTCTACTCCTACACACACTTTAGAGATTCCTAATTCACATTTTGCCTAAGTCTCTGAGAATTCTTGTAGTATCTAGTAAAGAAGTCTGTTTAAATTTTTAAATTCAGCATTTTCAACTGCAGAAATTTCGAATTCAAAATTGTATTTGGCCAGAATTGCAGTGCAAATTTGTTTTGGTCTTGGTATGTGCCTAACATATCTGGGGATTAACTGATTATTCAAGAAGTGATTTCAAGGCAACAATCAATTTGGGAAAAACTGCAGTGGCACATTGCTGCAATTAACTGTAGTAACTATGGTGTTTCTGGTTTCTGTATACAGAACCCTCCCATCTACTACCTCTGTGTAGCCAGGGTTTGGCTGTCTATCATGATGCCCTGCTCCTCCATCTCCATGTACTGGAATATGCACAGAGCCTAGATTGGGCCAATCAGAGTCTTGCTTGGTCTCTCTCTGCATTCTCTGGGTATGGTGATTAGTTCAGGAATGAGAACATGATCCAAGCTAAGCCAATCAGTACTTCTTGAGTTTGGGGCTGGAGCTGGTAAGGCAGATTGCCCCTCTTTCTTTGTGAGATATAAGAATATAGGCCTGGGGTTATTGACAGTGAGATTTAAAACAGCACCACAGACAAACATAAAGGCAAGTAACAAACTGTGGACAGATATTGCTACCCACGTGATATAGCATGGTTATCATTCTTAAATATAGTCTTATTTATCAATAAGAAAACGATAAAAACTCCAGCTGAGGAATGGGTAAGAAATCCAGACAAACAATAGAAAAACTGAAATGGTCAATAAGCCTAAGGGAAAAAAAAGTACTACCTCAGTAGTATTTAAAAAATAAATTAAAATATGAAGATAGCATTTGTAATCAATCAGATTTACAGACAGTAAAAACAATGATAGCATTCTACATTGGACGAGAGGTGAAAAACAGGTAATCTCAGCCACTAATTATAGGAGTATAAATTGTTATCATTTTGTGAACAGTTACTGTGGTAAAACAAATCAAATATCTTCAGCATTTGTATTTCTCGATATCCCAGTTAATTTATCCCAAGGAAATAATTGGACAAGTGCTCAGATATGTGTGTTTGTGGCAGGGCTTGATCTCAAAATATTTATCTAATTGTTTCTCCCTATTTTCTCTCACATGTATCTCAAGGGATAATTTTATGTCCCAAACTCACACCAAAGACTCAAAGAAATTACCAACCTCGGTGCTAGATCTAAGCAGGGCTGGTCCCTAGGCTCTTTTACCTTCGTAGGCCCTCCATCATAAAAAATATTGAAAATTATATTTTATAACTGTGTTGGTGTAAAGGTGAATATAATCTAGGTTGGATGTGTCATTATATGTTTATTATTATTATCATATCAATTTTCTTCTGATTTTAAAATAAATTAAAATTAAAACATTTTCATGGGTCCCTGAAAGTGTAATTGGCCCTAGGCCCTTGCCTACTGTGCCTACTGGCTAAGTCAGCCCTAGATATAAGCCCTGGATTAGAGAGGGGAACAACCAGGGTGCCAAATCAAAACAAAACAGAGTTGGGGGAAGGTCTGGAGGAGACCAGTGAGCAAAGCAGAAGGGACTTAGGACCCGTTGTCCCTGCTCTCTTTTCCTATCAACTGGTCACTTGTAGAAAACTTACAATTGAACAGTCCTGGACTTTATTATCCCCTCTTTACAGGACTTATGTGGAGACGGGGCATAAAGGAAGAAATTTCTCCCATGTCCCCATCAAGTTAGAAGTGAACTCAAGTAGTAGGGAATCTCCTTTGGAGCAGGAAAATCAATAGCCTCTGTTGTTCGTGTAATATGTTAGAAAGAACACAAACACCCAATAAAAGGAGGCAGGTGATGTAGAGAGCATTCACATAGTAGACATTTTTGCAGCCATTAAATAGTATTTAGATATATCTTATTAATATGAGAAAGGAACACATGGTACATTGAGACTTGTCTCCCAATAGGGGCATTATCAGGCAGTAAGGCTAGTCTCACCAGTGGGAAAATAGGATGGGCCTGAGAGCCATTCTCTTGGGGTATATCTCACTTCACAAGGTCCACTAATGGCCTGCTATGTCACTGTTGACCCAAAGTGAGTCAGGATTTGTTCTCCCTTAAATTGTGATCCCAGAATCCCCAGCCATTGTCCCCAACTATGGACATTTGATCTCCTGGCATTATCAATAGTTCTTCCAACTATCTAAAAGGATTAGCTGTCCATAACCCTACTGTCTGAAAACTTTCTAAGTTTAGATTGTCCATGTTCACAAAGCTTCTGCAGCTCTAACTCTTGACCAGGATCCAGAAACAGAAACTCTTCATGGGCTCCCATTTTACTGTTTTTTTCTTTATTATATCTCTGATTCATAAAAAATCAGTTTTCTTTTTTATTCTGATTCATGGCCTCTAAACCAATTATCATTGCACCAAGTTATGCCAAGACTATACTTTTTATATAGGATTTAGAAACCATCTACAAAAGCAATGTTATTTTGCTTTATGCACAAAATGTAGTCATTTATATAGTGTAAGCCACTTTCTAATCCTCTCCATTGTATTTAGGAACTTCGCATACATTTCAATACCTTGATGTATTCTAAAACATGGTATCTGCTTTGCATTTTTGTTCATGGTCTGGCTGGCTATTTTGTCAGGGAATTTTCCCCCTGGGTTCTTAGGGGAAAAATCTCAACACTGATTAAATAAGCTATTATTCCCACTTCTATTTCCAAATTACACTATTGCACTAGGAATTGACACATTCACAATGTTCATTCATTATTGCCCATACAGGGATTGCCTTTTGTCCAAGTCCATAGCAATAGACTCAGAGTTATTGAATCAGTGCTGGAGTCTTCTCTCAAGATCCTTCCTTAAGGGGTGCGGACATACAGAGTAAGAATGCTTAGGGCACATTCTCTTGTTCTCTACTTCTTTAAAATGCCAATTTAGTGTTGCCTGATTCTCCATCTGCATCTTTCCTTTGCCCTATTGGAGGAGATATACTTCAGAAATACTCCAAATGGTGAACAGCAAATATGGTATGACCAAACTCTCTCCTCTCTTCATTCCAACCTACATTCCAAACTCCATGGAGTTTCCCTTACCCTGGGTAGGGAGACTCTGTGAGAATGATATCTGCCTTAGTTATGAGAGACAGGGCTGATCCAGCCTATCACTCTTATTAATGAAATCCTAGTAGTCACATTTGTATAACAAGTCACAGATTACTGGAATTCTAATGTTTCTATCTTGGAGACATATAACTGAATCTCTGCTCTTAATATAATGACTGGAATAACAATTGTCTAAAAACTTACCTGGGTAATTATGATATGAGTTACATCTTTCATCTCTATCCCCTCATTGTCAACTCCATCTCTTAGAAACAATTCAACTGGTGATCTACCTTTATCATCCTCCAACGTGAATTGAAACACATTCTTTTAATCTGGAACATTACTTAATGCTCTATCACTCCTCCTATTTTGGCTAGTAATTGCTTAAAGTGCCCATTTAAATTTTTACTTATTCCTCCACTTTGTGTTTGATATGAATTGTTGAGAGGATTATTTCACTATTGTATTTCCTTGTCCTTCCTTCCTCTTTTTTTTTTTTTTTCTTTTTATATTTTTGGCCATGCCATGAAGCATGTGGGATAGTTTCTTGACCAGGGATCAAACCTGGGCCTCTGCAGTGAAAGTGCCAAATCCTAGCCTCTAGGCCACCAGGAAACTCCCTGTCCTTCCTTTCTTATACTGTTTGTGCTATAAAATGCTACTTCCTGATCTGATGATATCTAAGTTTGGGTCTGTATTTGTGGATAGTCTTGTCTTTTAGCCTTTTTTGTCTTTGTCAAGGCCCCAGTCACAAAGTCAAAACCAAAAAAATTGTCAATACCAGAGAAAACCTATTTATAACTTGTTGCTCCCATGGGTGATAAACCATGTAACCTTGGGACCTGTTTACTGACTGAAATATAAACATGTCTTTGGCTGTTTAGAAGCTGGACAATCCCAAGGAAGAAGAGCAATTTCTGGAGATATGTCCATTGAAACATAGCTTACAGCCCTGAGCACACCCATCTCAGGAAACTAACACTGCCAAAGCTTACATGAACATATATATCTTATCTCAATCACGAGCAGATTTCTCCTCTAAATGTGACTGATGGGCATCAACATGACTAATCTGTATTTTTAGATAAAGCTCATGGCTTTTTCTTGTTAAGTCCAGCATCCAAATGAGGTTATTTTAAAGTCTGGTTCCCTGTATCCCACTTGCCAAAACAAGTGGTTAGACCACTGGTCATTGACTGAGTCATTATATGTATACGTAAATATATCTGTCTATCTATCTATCTATCTATCTATCTATCTATCTATCTATCTATCTCATCTAGTTATCTCAGAGGGGGTTTATGCTAGCCACACGTATATATCTCTGTCCATTTTGCTGATGTACCCCATCTTTTTTCCTTTTACTAGAAATTTTCAGTTAGCTGGTATTCTTTCAGACACAAATTCTCTCCATTAACCAAGCATTGCCATCCATAAACTAAGTTCCCTCACGTTTTATTTATTTATTTCCTGAATACAGAAACTCACACGGTGTAGTACAAGCCTTCAATGTCAGAAGTAAATCCTCTCACAAGGACAGTCTTGGCTCCTGGAAAGTGACTTCCTCTTATTTGTAGACAGGTTTCTGAATATATCATTTCCATTTAATCAATTCTCTTTGATGAGCTGCTTGTTTCTTTTTTTGTTTGTTTAAATGCTTTTCTGACAATGCCCAGGTTCTTCTTGGAATCTTTGATCTTAAAATTATTGGAGTCCCTCATTAGTAGCTTACATGACAACGTGGGGGTTAATCCATGTATAATTTATAGTCAGCCATGTGTATCCATGGCTCTGCATCAGCAGATTCAACCAAACATGGACCATGTAGTACTGTATTATTTATTACTGAAAAATATCCACAGATACGTGGACCAGGGCAGTTCAAACCTGTGTTATACACGGGTCAACTGTAGTCTTGAGTGTGCTCTGTAGAATGTCTATGATTGTACTTCAAAGGGAAAACGGTGAGTAGCTGGATCAAGGATGGTTTGGTCTCAAAGCCCAATGTTCTTTCCTGTAGCACTCTCTCTGCTTTCAGCCAGAAGTACAATTTCCTATTGTGCCCCAAGGAAGTCTGTATTGTTAAAACTTTCCTGTGTCTTTCAGCTTTGACTACTCCAAGGTTTCCATTCAATGAACACTTCCTTACTCTCTCCTAATGCAGCAGCAGAGTTACCTACTCACTCATACCATCCATAGACTCTGGTATTCCTCATAATAGAATTTGTTACTGATTTGTTAGTCTAACACCTTTTACTCTTTCACCACTGCATCTTTCTCTCTCCTCACGATTGATGTATGGTCCTTGCCCTAGGATCTGTGTTATATTGTACACTGAGACAAGTACTGTATCCAGAAATCCAGGAAAGCTCTGTTACTGATCCAAGCAGGACCAGAGGACATGAATAAGCTACATGAGCGGGCAACTTAGATGTCCACTTCACTCACCACAGTTACACCAAAACCCCTCTCTCAACTCACACGTATGACTATATTGAGCGGGGGGTCCTGTATCTCTAGATAAAGGTGAGGAAAAAAGGCAAATCTTAACTTATCAATTGGTTGACTTGGCATGTGAGTGCAAGCTGAAAATGTACAATGGCTACATTACAGCCATACTCAGGGGTGGCCTTGAAAGACAGTGGTAAGGGAAAATCTTGAAGGCGGAGTTTTGAGTGGTCTACCTGGTCACCACTTTGTATGGAAGCATGAGTGGCCTGAGATGGGAATTAATATGGATACATGGACAGTAGAAAATGCCTGACCAGAGGTTAGGGGTTTAGAAGAAAAAGGATTGAAAGATCAGAAATAAGAGGGTCTGGGGCAAAGGAATGTGAATGGAGATATGGGAGTGGAGTGGGAATGGTGTGTGAGACTTTTTACAGGTTAATGCCCACCAGAGGCATTGAATAACCAAGTAGACAAATTGGCTCAATCAATTGACATTAGCCAGGCTTTGTTTTTTGTGCACCCAGAATTAGCATGATGGACAAATAAAAGGCACGTATGCCACACATTGGTTCAAATGCACAGACTTTCACTTATCAATGCTGACCTAGGTATCTCTCTATGTACGATCTACCAACAATGGAGATGAATGTTGTGTCCCCATCATGGCACTATTGTTTGAGGAGACCAATTGGCACTTGGTGGCAAGTTGACTACATTGGATTCCTTCCATCCTGGAAAAGCCAGTGGTTCATTCTCATTGGAACAGACACCCATTCTGACATTTTTTCTGGGTATGGGTTTGACTTTCCTGCTCTCAGAGTCTTAGCCAGTACCACCATGTGTGGACTTCCGGAGTGCCTGATCCACAGGAAGAGAATACCACACAAGCTAGCATCCCGTCAGAGGTCTCACTTCACAATGGAGGATTTTCAGGAGGGGGACACTGACTATGGAAGCCACTGATTATTTGACATATCACTCCATGCAAAAACTTCTGGCCTGAGAAAGCATTGGGATGGTCTTTTGAAGGTGCAGCTAACATGCCAGGTTAGAGGCAATATTCTGCAAGGATATGCCCCCAATAGGAGGACTACATGGGACCAGGAATCAAGGGGTGGAAGCTGGAGCGGCCCTATTACCCTCACTCCCAAGGACCCACTGGGTAACTTTGTGCTCTTCAAGCTTTGGGCTCCTTTAAACTATAAGTTATAGCTGGCTAGTTTTTTTGTTTGTTTGTTTGTTTTTATTGCACAGGTTTGTCACCACACTGCACTGTCCCAACTTGAGTGAGTCAGAAGGTTAGTGATTATAGTTTTCTCTAATGATAAGGTCTATAAAGTCTGTTTAATGAGGGGAATATCATTAGTATTCCTCAGATTTTAAATATTTTTATTTTATTATTATTATTATCATTTTGGCTGTGTTGTGCGGCATGCGGGATCTTAGTTCCCTGACCAGGGATTGAACCCATGCCCCCTGCATTGGGAGTGTAGCATCTTAACCACTGGACCGCCAGGGAAGTCCTAGGTTTTAAATATTTTTAGGTGCCCATAATCATATTTCCTTCACTCAGGTGGTACTTTGAATTTAAGTGGGCATGTGCTTTTGGCAATTTCCTCTTTCAGGACAAAAATGTTGAATTTCTGCTAAGGAAGGCAAAGAAAGGTACTGTCCAGTGCCCCCTCACTCCATCCCAGCCCCCTGCAGCTGACTAACCTGGTTTCCCAGCAACATTATGTTGAATGATCTAGAAGAGGGTTCATGGTTATAATAAATAATTGCAGGTCCTACCACCTCTAGAGTCATCAAGCCCTGTGACTGTAGTTCCTCCCCCCATTGCTCTGTGTTGTTCCTTGTAAACGTCCTGCTCTTCCCCAGACTCCCTTTGTGTAGTGTCTGTTACCACACAGCACTGTAGTCCATTGCAAGGGAAACTGAGGAACCTATAGCAAACCCAACTATCTTCACTTTTATCTGGTTTTAAGGAATAACAAACTTGATCTTTGACCATTTAAATGGAGGACTCAGGATAGCATTGGATCACTAACATTTTGTCAATATTTATTGACAAAGTATACTGATTCTTTCACACTCTTTTTTCCCAGCCCTTAGCTAAATCAAAGGCAAATAGAAAACCAACATGGTATCACATGGTATCATCTCTGTCCCCTTTATTATCCGAAAGTTTTCCCTACAGAGATTTATCCATATTGGATACGGAGTCTTTGTGTCATTTCCATTCTGCACAACTGCTACAATAACAATGTAAATGGATTGATGGATAAACAAGGCATAAACACTTGAGAACATCAAACAGTTTTTACTCATGTAAAGGACACAAAAGGATGTCAGGATATATGGCAGAGAGTAGCAACATTCTCCAGCACCAAAGCGTGCAAACTTCCTAGTACTACACCTCATCAGCAGATGTATGGTTGCAGAGGTTAAAATGTAAATGACTGAAGGACTAGAAGCATATCTGTCTTCTTCTGGCCTAGTCATATACTGGGGCAAACCTGCACATAATGTAGTATAGACACTTTCTGGAGATTACCTTACCAGGGCCAGGAGCATTTCTATATTCTCAGTTATACAATGCAGAATAGAATACACAGTACTTTAAGGAATTAAGCAAATGCTCATCTATCACCCCAGCCTATCTATGCTAGAATATCCTGGTTAAAGTACATTCCTGAACTCAGTGCCATGGAAAAATTTTCCCAGACACCTCTGGGATTCATACAAATAATCCCTTGATCTAGCTGAAGGAGTCCACCTGTGACTTGTGCAATAAAGATAAAAACAAGTATTCTAAGCACATAGGGTGTGTGGTTCTAGGAGAGCTAGAGATGATACCAAAAACAAAGATTTGGGAAATAAAACTTAAGAAGAAACTGTTCCTTTGACCACATGATGATATGAAGAACATCTATAAATTGAGTTTTTGCTCATGCTGTTTTGGAATAATGAAAATTTTAATTAAAATAAATTTGTAGTATGAATGTCCTTCAGTTGAATCAGAGGAATTAAATTCAAAATAACCTAAGAAAAGAGAAAAGCTTACTGGATGGAATTAGGATATATTCTGAAAAAACAAAACAAAACAGTTCATGTGAAACGTTGGGATGAAACTAGGTATCAGAGACAACAAACAGTCTTTCACTGCTTCTCTCTGTGTTTGGACTTCATTCTTTCTTTCCATGTGGTATGCTACATAGCCTCAGAGCTTCACATATTAAAATTTTAGCCACCAAGGAGGACCTGCCTCAAATGTCTGTCTGGATCCCCAAACCAAACATCATGACTGGGCTCAGCTGTGGTCAGTGGACCATCACCCAAACTAGGGAGACAGAATCACAAAAACAAAATGACACTATTGGCATTTTGGACCAGATCATTCTTTGTTGTGAGGGATGTCCTGTGCACTTCAGGATGTTTAGCAGCATTTCTGACCTCTACCCACTAGACAACAGCAGCACCTTCCTGGTTGTGGCAATCAAAAATGTTCCCAAACACTGCCAAATGTCATTGGTGGAGAGGTGGCAAAATTGCCCCCAGTTAAGAACCACTGGCCTGTAGCAATCATATTCCATGAAATCACCAGAGAACATGGAGAAGAGTAGATGTAGAGGAGTAGGAGTCAGATTATAGATACAGAGCAAGGTTTGTCACAGTGGGAATAAAACATGGTATGGTGAGGAATTTATGCTTATAAATGCATCAGAATGTTCAGAAAGTAATTTGTTCTCAGTCCTAGATTGAACCACTTTGCAAATGCAAAATCAGTTTTCTCAGTTTAAAAGTGGAAGCAATACCAACTCCACAGAGTGGCTTTGAGTATTAAATAATTATGTGAAAGCACTTTGGAAGCTATGAAATGACACACAAATATAAGATAATAATAATAAACAAAATCACTGTAGAGAACCAGCCCTTTTCTCTACCTCAGGCTTTATCTCAGGAGGCTGGGTAGAAAAGAGGCTGACTTCATGGAAATTTTATATATCTATATCTATATTTATATCTATATCTATCTCAGAGCTCTTGAAAAACAAAACAAAGCAAGTGAAAACAAACAAACAAAAAACCAGAAACTATCAAATACAAGAGGATAGTTCATTGCTTTTTTATATAATTCTCATGCTGTCCCATTTAAGAGCAGGCTTTTGATATAATACAGTTAATAAACATCAAGTTTATACCATTTGATGTATTTTGCTTATGTTATGCATTTTTACTCAGTTCATTTATTAGTACTACAAGTGGTAAGTAGTTAATTTATATTACTAATTTATGAACTTTTACATAGATATTGAATAACTATAAGTAAATAACTATTTAAAAAAATTTATTTTATTTTATAACATAAATTTGGAAGCAGCCAGATTGCTCAATCACAAATAATTAAACTTTTGACATTTATTAGCCCTTGGTGTCAACAAATTGTATAGCCTAGTAAAGAATTACAGCAAGGCTTTAATGAAATATTGAACATGAAGTAGAAATAATAAATTTGTCTCCTAACAGCATGTACAAATACCACTTAAGCCATTCCAAAACACATATACTACAAAGATAAATAATGGTATTAGAAGCCTTGATAACACATGGAAAATATCACCACCATCATCACCACTAATAACAACTGTGATAGGAATGATAAAAACAACAAAATCAAAAGTTATCAAACGGTTGTCCTGAACTTGGAATGGTCCTAAGCACCTTACATGTATAATCTTATTTAATACTCAAGAATTTTTTTAACCCATTTAAAAATACTTAAAACACAGAGATAGAAACATATTTAGAAAGTGGAAATTTCATTCTTTATCAGAATAACATAGTGAAATCTTAAGATTAATTAGACTGGTCAAATCTTTTTTTAGTATTTCTGTCATTGCATCTTTATTTGCTCTTAGTGTCCAAGAACTTGTCTTACAGTACTTACTATAAAATACATGTTTTTTTTGTTTGTTTTTTCATTTTTCAAATTTAAATGTGTTGAATAAATATGGGAAAGAGAAGGGAATAAAAGGTGTTGCAATTGTGGTTTGTGCATATTCTTTTTTGTTAAAGCTCAGTGGGGTTTTTTTTTCAGTGTTTTTTATTTTATTTTTTTTGCCTTTTTTGTATTACATTTTTGTCCTATGATAGTGGTAAATCTTACCCCTTCACCTCCTTTTCCTCCTCCTCCTCCCCCTCCTCCTCCTCCTCCTCCTCCCCTTCCTCCTCCTCCTCCTCCTCCCCCTCCCCCTCCCCCTCCTCCTCCCCCTCCCCCTCCTCCTCCCCCTCCTCCTCCCCCTCCCCCTCCCCCTCCCCCTCCTCCTCCTCCTCTCCCTCCCCCTCCTCCTCCTCCTCCTCTTCCTCCTCCTCCTCTTCCTCTTTCTCTACCTCTTCCTCCTCCTTTGCTGGCCCAGTTACCTCAGGGATAAAAACCATCTCTTCTTCCAATAATATATTTGGAAAATGAGACTGTATTATCAAAACAATTGTGGCACTTAGTGAAAAACACAGCATTCTCAGAAATAAAATAATTATGCACAGTGGATCACACACAATTGGCCGGGGTACTTCCCATCTTGGATACCAAAATCGGTAATCTGTAAATAAAGAAGTAATTGAAAGCTGGATTTCACATAAAGTAGTGAAATCGTTCAAGAAATAAAGGACAACAATACATACATATGGCTTGGTCACGATCTGCGTTACCTAGAAAGAAAAAGAAGGTTCATAAAGTTACATAAAATTTCTTCTTTCCTAGAATATTAGATATGTTTCCCAACAATAATAATATCATTCTCCTAGTTTTCAGGCACCATGCTCTCATCTTTGATGTCTTCCTTTCAACCAGTAGCCAATTGTAAAGTACAACATATTTTCTTTTAGTAAAAGTCCTCCTGGTCTGCCAGAGAGAGCACGGAAGTATAGGAGGAAGAGGTGTGGATTCTAGTACTAATTCTGTCTCTAAATCCTGTCAACTTATATAAGCCACTCCACTCCTGCCTTTCAAAGATTGTTCCATGTTCGACATTCTAGAATTCTACATCTCTCTTTTTAAAAAAAATTAAGTATAGTTAATTCACAATGTCTTGTTAGAACATCTCTTATTTTTATCTCTCTTCTCGCCACTTCCCCCCAAGATCATTCAAAATTAATTTTCTGAATCTACTCAGTTTACTCATTTAATTCTTATTTTCAGAGGCTTTCAGTTGTTCTTCATTTCCTAGATGGCAAGGTTAAATACAGAGCCTGGTATTCCTTGTTTTTGCTATCTAGCCCAATGCTATCATACTTTTCAGGAAATAAATTTCCCTTCCTCTGCTCACCTGGGCAGAGAAGGTCAAACAATCATTCCCAGATTCCACTAGAAAGGAGAGTGGGAGAATAAATGCAGTCTCACCCATAGAGAGCCCAATGTCAACCAGGGCTTTGTCTTGCAATGATGGTACCCTTAGAGGAAAATTTAGAAATCACTCCTCAGGCACCTTGGAGATGAACTGAACTTCTGGTGGATCTTTGAAGTTATTTTAGCCTTTTGTGCTTGGCTATTTATTACTTCATATTTTATGAAATAATTTCTATTTTAGACCTCCTTAAAAAAAATCTTTTACCATACAGTCTGTATTTTCTCTACTTCATTCTGTGTATCTACACCCATTTATTGCTTAGTATGAGCAATGATGTAATTAGTACGTTTCTTCTTTTCATCTTCAGTTCTCATCACTAAATTTCATTCATTACATTCTTCCTTTACTTTTGTACTTGATTACATATTTAAATACATTTAAATTTACTTACATCTCTATTGTTTGATTTATCAGCTTTAAATAATATCTTTTGGCCCCTGGCTATAAAAGATGATGAAATTAAGCACATTTTTTCTTCCTCTCTCTTCTCCTCCCAAGTTTTATGAATTTTATGTATATTATATATTATGTGTATACTCTCTCTCTCTCTCTCTCTCTATATATATATATATATCACCAGAATTTATTACCTGTACAGTTTGTTTTATAATTATAACCTTCAGGTTTGTTTTAGTCTTTGTCTATCAGTTAAGATTCAATGCTTAAGGACAATTCTTTCAGCGCAGCTTTTTGCTTTTCCATTTATCTTTTTGGTGAAAGTCATCTTCTAGTAGTTTATTGAAGTGCTCATGAGAACTATATACCACAAGTTACTGAATGTTCCCACAATGTTGGTCTATTTGCTTATATGTGAATAATAAGTTTGGGCTGTTTATAAATCCTTGGTTGACATTTCTTGTATCAAGGACAATATAGGCATCACTCTGCTGACTCTTAGCATTGATTGTTATTGTAGAGAAGTTTGAGGCCAGCCTGAATTTTTCTCTTCTATGCAGAACTGTCAATTGCCAATGTGGCATTACTATCATACCAGTGTAAAGTCGATTTTGTATTGTAGAGCTGAAAATGGACCTAACTATCTTTCTGTGAATTCCTTTCTCTGTATAGCTTCAGGTTAGAGTTTGCCAAAGACAGGACTGCTAGTGAAATTTGGATTATTTAAAAGAAGACCATTATTCTTCAGAGGTGGTTGTTGGCCAGAGACTTCAATGGATGTGAGATTCACAGTTACTTCTTTGGTAGAATGGGAGACTATTTGCTTTGCTGCTGAACACTGAGGCAGTTTGTGGGAGCTTTCTCAAAGATTCCTGAGAATTGCAGCAATTTCCTGGTAAGCTTTTGAGAACCACCTATTTGGTGCTCCAGGCTAAGAGGTCTTCAACGTCTGCTTCCCTGACCTTTTGACGATGCTTCCTCTGCTTTTTTCATGGCAACTTCTCTGATCTTCACTACCCTAGAGCATTCATATAAGTTATATTTCCTACTCTAAATACTGTATTGTCAGAATACTTACAGTGGCTGTTTTTCTGATTCAACTGACTGTTAAACTCTCTAATAAATGATTTTACATTTTTGCTTAGATGCTTAAAGGATTCTTTTTTTTTTCTTCTAACTTACTCGGGGATGTCTAGATGGTGACTACTTTGTGTCACATTTTCCTGGCACATAGTATACACTTTTTTTTCTTTACAAGGTTTTTTATTTTATTTTATTTAAAATTGAAGTATAATTGACATAAAACATTATATTAGTTTCAGGTGCACAACATAATGATTCAATATTTGTATATTTTGTGACATGACCACCACAATAAGTCCATTTTATATCTGTCACTATACATAGTTACAAAATCTTTTTTTCTTGTGATGAGAACTTTTAGGAGCTACTCTCTTAGCAACTTTCAAATATGTAATACAATACTAACTAGTCACCATCCTGTGCATTACATCCCTATGACTTACTTATTTTATATCTGGAAGTGGAAGTTTGTACTTTTGACCTCCTTCACCCATTTCATCCACCCACCTGTGGCAACCACAAATCCATTCTCTGTATCTATGAGCTTGGCTTGTCTGTTTGTTTATTTGTTTTTAATTCCATATACAAGTGAGTCCATACGGTATGTGTCTTTCTCTGTTTGACTTGTTTCACTTAGAATAATGCCCTCAAAGTCCATCCATGTTGTCACAAATGACAAGATTTCCTTCTTTTTCATGGACAAATAATATTGCATTGTATATATATATATGTGTGTCATATTTTCTTTATCCATTTATCCACTAATGGACACTTAGGTTGTTTCCATATCTTGGCTATTCTAAATAATGCTGCAATAAACATGGGAGTATATTAATCTTTTTTAGTTAGTGTTTTCATTTTCTTTGGATAAATACCCAGAAGTGGAATTGCTGGATCATATGGTAGTTGTATTTTTAATTTTGGAGGAACCTCCATACTATTTTCCATAGTGGCCACCCCTGTTTACATTCCATAGTATGCACATTCGAGAATTTCTATTTCTGAAGGTTTTAATTATTTCTTTAAATATCTATATATTTAGCTATAGCTTTATTTTCTGTTCTATTATTTTGGTTCTGTTCTTCAGGGCCTCTAATTATTCATGTGTTAAATCTGATTATCAGTGCATATTTATACTTTTCTCTTTAATCTTTTAAATTCCTTGCTTGCATTTACTGTGTTTTCCAGCATTTTTGGTTCCTTGTGCTGTTTTCAATGTGATATTTACTTCTGTAATTATTTTACCTTTTTTTCCCCATGTTTTTCCTATGGTATGCCAGTGGTTTTATCTTCTGTTATCTTGCCATATCTTCCTTGATCTTTGTGTCTTTGCTTTGATCTCTTGTTTTAAGGTTCTTTATTAAGATTATTTCAAAGATGGTATATCTGTTCTCATTTCCTGTCTGTTCCATGGCAGTATGTTCTGGTGATTGATGGCAGTATTATTTTGCCATTTGTTTGTTCATTTTTCTATTTTTCTTTGAGTCTTTTTTGTATAGATCATGTATCAGTTTTTTTTTTTCTTTCAGTATCATTTGTTTTCTATGCTGTGTAACAAAATACCACAAACTTAGGATGACACACATTTATTACCTCACAGTTTGTGTGGTCAGGAGTCCCAGCATGACTTGGCTGGGTTTTCTGCTTTCGGGTCTCACCAAAAAAGCAAAACCAAAACAACTCACTGGAAGCACTCAATAGCAAAATAGAGATGACAAAGGAAAGAGTCTGTGAACTTAAAGACAATAGATCAACAGAAATGATCCAATCTGAAAGAGAGAATGAAGATTAAAAAATGAAGAGAGTCCCAGGGAAACTGTGGGACAACAAAAAGTCTAATATTCATGTCATCAGAGTTCCAGAAGGAGAAGAGAAAGAGTGTGATGGTGAAAAAAAAAAATAAGAAAATAATGGCTGAAAACTTCTGAAGTTTGGAAAAAAGATATAAACCTACAGATTCAAGAAGTTGAGCATACATCAAACAGAATAAGCCCAATGAAATCCATGCTCAGACACATTAAAACTGCTGAAAGTTAAAGACAAAAAAATAAAATAAAATCTTGAAAGAAGTCAGAGAAAAATAACATTACCTATAAAGCAAGAAAGAGTTAAATGACTGGATTTCTCATCAGAAACCAGAGTGGCCAGAAGGGAGTGGATACTACAATATTTTTGAAGTGCTGGAAGGAAAGAACTGTCAAGAAAACAATTCTATATCCAGCAAAAATAACCTTCAGAAATGAAGAAATATAGACATTTTAAAATGAAGGAATCCTAAGGGAATTTGTGGCCAGCAAACTTTCTCTAAAAGGATTACTAAAGTACATTCCTCATATCAAGGGTAAATGATACCAGAAGAAAACCTGCACTATCAGGAATTGAAGGGAGAGCCACAAAATGATAAAAATAATAGACTATCTGGGTAAATATAATAGACTATTCTGTTCCTCTTGAATTATTTAAAATATATTTGAGAGTTGAAAACAAAAAGTATAGCATTGATGGCATTTTCAATGTATGTAGATTTAATATGTAAAATAACTATGGGGTAAGGTAAAGGGTTTTATATGGTGGTAAGGTTTCCACATTCTAAATGAAGTGGTAAAATATTGATTCTAAATAGACTGTGAAAAGTTAAGTATGCATGTTGTTATCCCTAGGACAACAACTGAAAAAATTATACAAAGAGATAGGTTGAAACCAAAATAGACAAATTAAATGAAACACTGAAAAATGTTTAAATAATGCAAAAGAAGGCATAAAAATGGAAACAGCAGTAAAAAAATAGAGGGAAAAAACAGAGAACAAATAAAATGGCAGACCTAAATCCAAACATTGTAATAATTTTATTAAATGTAAGTGGTCTAAATACACCAATTACAACAGAGATTGTCAGAATGGATTAAAAAACATGACCCAACTACATGCTGTCTATAAGAAATATAGGCAGTTTAAAAATAAGCATAAATGAACAGAAAGCTGAAGTGCCTATATTTACATAGATAAAATAGACTTCAGTGTAAAGGAAATTGCTGGGATTAAAGAGGGGCATTACTTATTTTTTTCTGTGCAGTTTTATTAAGATATAATTGATATACAATGCTGTATAAGTTCAAGGTATACAGCATAATGATTTGACTCATATATAGCATGAAATGATTACCACAGTAAGTTTAGTGAATATCTATCATCTCATATAGATACAAAGTAAAAAAAAAAGAAAAATTTTTTTCCTTGTGATGAGAACTCTTAGGATTTACTCTGTTAATAACTTTCAGAGATATATATATATATATATATATATATATATAGCAGTGTTAATTATATTTATCATCTTGTATATTACAACCCAGTACTTATTTATCTTATAACTGAAAGTTTGTACATTTTGACTACCTTCATCCAATGCCCCAAGAGGGACATCACTTATTGACAAAATGGTCAATTCACCAAGAGAAAGTATAATAATTCTAATTGTATGTGCACCTAACAGCAGAGTTTCAACACACATGAAAAAACAAAAACAAACAAAAAAAAAACCTGACAGAAATAAAAGGAAAAATAGCAAAATCTACAATTATAGCCAGAAACTTCAACATCCTTCTCTTAAAAATTGATAGGATAACTAGGTAGAAAATCATTAGGGATATAGACGTTCAACACCATCAACCAACAGAATCAAATTAACATTTTTTGGAACACATAAATAGCAGAAATACATTCTTTTTAAAGCACTCATAGAATATATACCAAGGTAGAATGTATCTTAGGCCAAAAAAACAAACCTCAAAAATTTTAAAGAACTGATATCCATATCCAGTATGTTCTCTGACTAAAATGGAATCAAACTAGAAATCAGTAACAGAAAGATAACCAAAAAGTTTAAAAATACCATTTACAACAGCTCAGAAAAAATGAAACACTTTGAGATAACTCTAACAAAATATGTACAGAATATATATTCTGAAAATCACAAAACATTGATAAAAGAACTCAAAATGTTTCTCCCCCAAAATGCAGAAACAAATTGTGTTTATGCATTGGCAGACTTGGTATAGTCAATGTCCATTCTCTCCAGATTGATCTATAGATTTAATGCATTTTCTATCAAAATCCCAGAAAGACTTTTTATAGACAAAGACAAGCTTATTCTAAAACTTATATGGAAAGGCCAGGCACTTTAAAACCATATTTTAAAATTAAAGTAGGAGGAATCACTTTACCTGATATTAAGGGCCTATTATATAGCTACATTAATCAAAACAGTGTGGGTTCGTGGAGGGATAGACTCATAAATCAATGGAACAGAATAGAGAACACACAAATAAGCTCAACTGCTTTTTGACAAAAGTGCAAAAGCGATTCAATGGTGAAAGGATAGTGTTCTCCACAACTGGTGATGGAATACTTGGTCTTCCAAGTGCAATCAATCATTCAATTAAAGAACTTCAGCATAAACCTCACATCTTGCTCAAAAATTAACTTAAAATAGATCATAGATCTAAATGTAAAACTGTAAAACTATTAGAAGAAAATATAAGAGAAAATATTTGAGGTTAGGTGAAGTGTTCTTAGGCATGAAAACAAAAGAACAATCTGTAAAAGAAAAAAAATTGATAAGTTGGACTTTATAATTAAAACATTTGCTTCATGAAAGACATGAAGTCTTTCAAAAAAAAGACTTGAAAGTCAAGAGAATGAAAAGACAAGATACGGAATGGGAGAAAATGTTTTCAAATTATATATCAATCAAAGGATTTACACCTATAATATATAAAGAACTCTCAAAACTCAAGATAAACAATCCAACTAAAAAATGGGCAAAGGATTTGAACAGACACTTCACCAAAGAGGACATAATGAGGGAAAATACCACATAAAAAGATGTTCCACATTAGTAGCCATTTGCGGTATACAAATTAAAACCAAGATGAGATACCACTACACACCAATTAGAATGACTAAAATAAAACATACTGACAATACCAAGTGCTCATGAAAAAACAAAGCAACTGGAATTCCCATACGTTGCTGGTGGGGATGGGGATGAGAAATGGTATACAACTCAGGAAACAAATTTGGTATTTGCCTATAATGTTCAACACATATTTACCATTATGATCCAGTAATCTCACTTCCGGGTATTTACCCTAGAGAAATAAAAATATATCCACACAAAAATCTGTACACAAATGTTTATAGGAGCTCTGTTCACAATTGCCAAGAACTGAAAACAACCCAGATGTCCTTCAGTGAATGAAGAACAACAAACTGTGGTACATCCATGTAATGGAATACTACTCAACAAAGAAAGAATGAAGTATTAATGTATACAATAACGTGGATGAATCTCCAAGGATCATGAGAACAAAAGAAGACAGTCTTCAAAGTTACAAACTATATGATTCCATTTATATGACATTTTCAAAAAGACAAAACTAAAATGGTGAAGAACAGCTTGGAGGCTGCCAGAATTAGGAGTGGAAGGAAGGTGTGACTATAAAGGGACAACACAAAGGAGTATTTTTTTGGCATGATGAAACTGTTCTCTATCTGATTGGAGTGGTGATAATTTGAATCTATACATATATTAAAATTCATAGAAGTTTAAATAAATAAATAAAAATTTTAAATGATAGTTTTATACTTTACAATATTATGTCTTATTTTAAATGCCTATCTTCCTAGCTAGACTGTAAGTTCAAAGAGGGCAGAAAGTATGTCTCTCTCCTTATCGTTCTACACCCCCTGCATGGTGCAGTGTCTGGCACATAGTTATCACTGACTAAATATTTGTTGATTAGCTAAATGAAAGAGTTTTTACTAGCATTTTAATGGAGAATTAGGAGAAGTTTTGGTGGAACCTACTAGTAAGATGCTATTTTAAACTGGGAATTCTTCAGCCAAGATTTTTGACAGAGTGATATTGTCCTAGATATTTCTATTTTCTCACTTTCCATTCACTTTCAATCCATAGAAATCTGGTTGCTACCCTACTATTCCTCTGAAACTACTTTCAGGTCCCTAATGATCTTCATATTGCCAATTCAATGAGCACACTTTAATGAAAGGGTACACTAGGGGGCTTCCCTGGTGGCGCAGTGGTTAAGAATCTGCCTGCCAATGCAGGGGACACGGGTTCGAGCCCTGGTCCGGGAAGATCCCACATGCCACGGAGCAACTAAGCCCGTGTGCCACAACTACTGAGCCTGCACTCTAGAGCCCGCGAGCCACAACTACTGAAGCCTGTGTGCCCTAGAGCCCGCGTGCCTCAACTACTGAGCCCACACGCCACAACTACTGAGCTTGCGCACACTCTAGATCCCGTGCTCCGCAACAAGAGAAGCCACCGCAATGAAAAGCCCGCAAACCGCAACAAAGAGTAGCCCCCGCTCGCCGCAACTAGAGAAAGCCCGCGGGCAGCAACGAAGACCCAACACAACCAAAAATAAACAAATAAACAAACAAATAAATAAATTTATTAAAAAAAAGAAGAAAGGGTACACTAGGACACCCTCTTCTCCTTGTCCCTCTTTTTTTCCTAGGATTCTATTCTTGGTATACCATTCTTCTGTCTATTTTTATTTGGGTGAGTTGTACCTGAGTATGTTCTTCCTTCTTCACATTTTCAGTCTTATCCATATGTTAATGATTCTGAAATACAGCCCTGATCTGCACCTGAAGTTTACTAGTCTTATCTGCTCAGATGTTAAATACGTATTTAAAGCTACTAATGATAGAAACTGAGCCAATTGCATATTTCCCGTAGTTTCCTTTCTTCATATTATTCATACCTCAATAACTTTAGTTTTCTATTTCTCTATTTTCATCAGTCTGGGACAGTTCTTCATTCAATTTGACATTCAGATCTTGACACTTGTGAAGATAACAAGGCACTTATTTTGTGGAGAAATCCTCAGTTTTTTAAACAAATCTGCAATTTTGACTTACGCTTCCTTGTGGTTGGATTAGGTTTTGTATCTTTCGTAGGAATACCACAGAAGTGATGATGTGCTCTCTTCACTGTATTCTCTCAGGTGGTGCAGGGTTTTGGTTTTGATACTTCCTGTTGCTGGTGATGTTCACGTTGATCATTTTATTAAGGTCATGTCCGCCAGGCTGTTCCACTGTGAAGTTATTCTTTTCCCTTAGTAATTAAGTATTTCTATGGGGAGTTACTTCCGAACTATGCAAATAAACTGTTACTCATCAAACTTTTAATTTATTCATTTATTAATTTATATCAGTATGAATCATAGTTTCTTGTTTTAAGCCAGTGAGTTATAACTGACTACTATTATCATTATTTTGGTGCTCAAATTGTCCCAGATTTGACCAGTAAGAGCCCTTTAAGATGGCTTCTGTGTCCTTTTTGTTACATGTCTCCATCACTCTTTGAGCACTCCCTTGCTTTCAGGTATAAAAAGATGCTTTGGCTTATCTTATGTTTCTCCTGCCCCAGCCGTTGAATCTGACCTTTCTCCAGTGAGCCCTGGTTCCCTTTAGTGCAGACTGGAATTTAGAAACCAAGATCTGAGTACTATTGTGCTCATTGCTTTAGGGGTGGGGGGGACACTGTTCCAAGGCTGTCTCAGAGCTAGGGAATATATGTATGTTGATACATACACATACAAATATTTACATCTATGTTTATTTATATTTACTGAAACCCTTAAGTTCTAATACCTCTAATTCCAAATCATCACCACAAAATTCATGCTTGTTTTCTTCCTGTTCATATTTGTATTCCACTGAGTACAAATACAATGGAAATACAGAGTACAAATACAGTGAGAAAACTGGCTCCATTATCCTTAATCTATTTACTTATTTGATCCATCCTCCAGTATGCTTCTAATCTCCCATCACTGCTTCTACTCCCTCCTTGACATGGGTACCCTGTTCTTCCTGCTTGGGCTCTGATACTCCACTTTAGGGTGGTAGAGTTACCAGATTTAGCAAATAAAAATATAGGTTGCCTAGTTATATTCAACTTTCAGAAAACAACAAAATTTTTTTTAAGTATAAGTATAGCCCATGCAACATTGGGGATATACTTATACTAAAAATATTTTTTGTTTTTCTGAAATTCAAATTTAACTGGGTGCCCAGCATGTAATCTGGCAACCTACAGGCGGATCCTCCACTTGTACCCCTCTCTTACCCTGCTCAGACTCTGAAACTTAGCTTTGGGCCTCTCCAATGTATGGATTCCTTTCTTACCCCACTAGGGCTCTGACCCCTCCCATGCCAAGCCACCTCCCCCACATTAAAGGCTTCCTCACCTAGTTTGGACTTTGACACTTCATGTGAGGTTGCCCTAACATATGGATGTCCCCTTACCTGTTTAGTTTTTAATACCTCTCTCCAGATCAACGCTATATGTGAATCCTCTCCTCATTCTGCCTGGGCTCCAACACAGTTCCAGACCATACCTCCACGGATGCCTTCCTTACTTGCTCAGACTCTGATACGCTAGGTCAGGCTTCTCCTTCCCACCGCATGTGGATTCTATCCTCACTTTGCTTGGACTCTGACACCACATAGTGAGCCACTCCTGCATGGACATCCCTTTACCCTGATCTTATACCCCAAGCCTGACCTCATGCAGGTACACTCACTTCACTCCATGAGGGCTCTAACTTCCCATACAAGGCCATACCATGTGGACACTGTTCTCCCCCTACTTAGGCTCTTTCCCCATGCCTACCACATCATGTATGAATCCCTTGTCTTCTTGCTTAGGTTCTAACATGTCACATCTGGATGCCCTCTGTGTGGATGCCTACCTCTTTTTGACCTACCCAATAGCTTTAGGTCTGGATATTTTCAGGAAGAGAAAGAAAAGGCGAAGAGGAAGAGCAAGGTTTTGCATCTTGATTCAAATGAAGCAAGGGAAGAAATGTTACGGTGGAGTCACTCCAGCAGTGGCATATAATGAAATTGTTCACTAGTTTCTTTAACATAAAAGCCTAATATGCCCCTTATTTACTGTCTGAATTTATCCCCTACCACATTCCTCTAAGCATCATATATTCCAGATATAGTTATACTTTTGGATTATACGTTCTCATGTTTAGAAAAACTAAAAGAAAAATTTAATAAAACATATTTTCTACTTTTATCTTTTGAATGTTTAGGGGAAAAATGAAAATAAAAGGCTATTAAATATTTGCTACTTTACTTCTTTCCTCTTTCTGAATGTTTTGGAATACCCTATCCTTTAGAGCAGTCACTCTCAAACAGGCTGCTATTTCAGGAATTAACTGAGAAGCTTTTTCAGGGCATAACGGTTAGTTCTCATTCCTTCTTTTAGATTCTAGTATGTACTTAGGGGCAGGAATAATAGTAAGAGAGGGCAGAAGAGGTTGTGTAGTTTGAAAAAATCTAAAGATGATACTGTTTGATACCACCTTTGATAATATAACAATACCATTCTGAACAAAGGAACAATATTAACATGGCAATGAAAGACTAGTGTTCACCACTTCTTTTTCTTGTCATCAAATGCATTATGGATTTTTTTCATGTTTCAGTTATTTTCTTTAACTTACTGCATAGAAAATCTGTGCATCTGTCATAGCTGCTACATCGAGAACACATTAATCCTCGTTGATAAGGACTTCTTGACAGAGCTCCTCTACAAAAAAGCAGAAAACATTTTGTTAGAAAAAGTCTCAAATTTTATGTTATTTAAATAATATGGTTAACCAATTTTTAGTTAATTTATAAAGGTTATTTAATTTTAAAAATGGACTTAAGGGAGTACTTATATTGGAGATGTAATCTTCCCCCTATTTTTTTCCCCCAGAAATACTCTCTTCTGAAACTAATTCCCATTAATTTTAAAGTATTGTAATTTAAATATGAGGGAGTTTTAGAGCTTCTTTCATTTTATTTTGTATCAAAATTTTCCTTTAAAAATGGATGTTATAGAATGTTTTATAACTAATTGCTTCCTGATTGGCACATATGTATAAAAAGCTATATATAAATGATATATTAGTTTTCTGAAACATTTGCAAAATCCTGAAATGCCTATTGTCACAAATACCCAGCTGCATGGATTATTTTGAGGTCTACATGAAAAATACATAAGTATATAAACAAGCAAATAAATGTAAATGGGATTTTACAAAGTTGGTTTAATCCATTGTACAGAGGACAGGGGAGAAGTAAAAAATTATTACATCAACTGCCCAGAGGTAAGTTAGGAAAAGAGGCCCAAAAATAGATATGAATTGGGAAGCGTATTTTAAAATATCTGAATAAGAAAGATAGAGAAGATAGATAGGGAAAAGATATTTTTGAGTGAGAAGAGGGTCATTAATTGTGGTTATTTAAACAAGATTGCTTATTTACTCAGTGTATAATTGCAAGCTATAAAAACAAACATTAGGCATTTAAGTCCCTGGTTAGGCCACTCTGGGCCATCTAGAAGAATGGCCAAACCTTAGAAATACATATTCAAAAACCTGAATATCAAATTTCTGAGTCATATCTTATCAGAAGTTTTTGATGATACCCAATAAGGTATCTGATACCCTCAAATGGCAAGCTTTCAAGTACATCAAGGATATACAGATATCTGTTGTTATTTGCAGATCATATATTGTTCTCTAATTTCACTGTTCCACAATCAAACCATTTCAAGAAGGAAATGAATTTTGTTTGGATCCCAGCCAGAATACTAGCCGTCAAGAAATCCAAGAATTGATCCAGTCACCTTTACCTAATACCGTAGTTTACTTTTACTGCCTTAATTCTTTATCACTGAAATAGATGTCTCCAACACAAAAGCAGAGCTTATACTGTTCTAAAATCCCTGGGGTGGGGGACCTCTGTTCTTGTACTTATGCAAAAAGCTACTCACTATACAGACTGCCTTTAAAACCTGGAGCAAGCAACCTACATGTCCATTAACAGATGATTGTATAAAGAAGATGTGGCACATATATACAATGGAATATTACTCAGCCATAAAAAGGAATGAAATTGAGTTATTTGTAGTGAGGTGGATGGACCTAGAATCTGTCATACAGAATGAAGTAAGTCAGAAAGAGAAAAACAAATACCGTATGCTAACGCATATATATGGAATTTTAAAATGCGGTACTGATGAACCTAGTGGCAGGGCAGGAATAAAGACGCCGACGTAGAGAACAGACTTGAGGGCACAGGGGTGAAGGGGAAGCTGGGATGAAGTGAGAGAGTAGCATTGATGTATATACACTACCAAATGTAAAATGGATGGCTACTGGGAAGCTGCTGCATAGCATGGGGAGATCAGCTTGGTACTTTGTGACCACCTAGAGGGATGGGATAGGGAGGGTGGCAGGGAGGCTCAAGAGGGAGGGGATATGAGGATATATGTATACATATAGCCGGTTCACTTTGTTGTACAGCAGAAACTAACACAACAATGTAAAGCATTTATACTCCAATAAATATGTGAAAAAAAACCCCCCCAAAACCCGGAGCATAGGCCAATCATCCCATGACCATAATGTCTGATAACCATGGCCTGCAATAACTCTGGAAAGGCAAATAAATATATAAATAAATACATCAATTAATTAATCAAAATAAATAAATTCACATTGTGCTAGAATACAATGGGCCCTCCTTTTCAAAGATATGAATATTATAAAACTGTTTATATTAGGTAGCCAGAAATGGCAAGCTAATACTCTCTCATGTTAATCTTCCTGTTGTTCTGAGTTTCTAAAAAGTTTAACCTAAAGCATCTTGAGTCTGAATCTACAGTACAAGTCCACAACTGCAATTGGAATTATTGGGCTGGGTTAGGAGGAAACAACAGATAAGTATCTACAACTAGCAAAGTCCATTGAAATTTCATAGCTGCCCTGGTGGTGCCTGAAGAAATAGATGATATTCTCTGTCTTTAGGCATTTGCCTTTTCTGAGAAGCAGCCCAGGGGTTCGCTGAGACCAAGTCTTGGCTCTGAACATTGTCCTCTGCAACTTTTCTTAGACTCGCATCTGGCCATATCTTCAGTATATTGCCACCTATAGGATATGTGTCCAGGCCCTAGATAAGAACATGTCACCTGGGTAGCCCAATGGGTAAACTATTCCCATGCCCAACCCAAAGTCCATTAGAAAACCATTATTCAAATTTTATAATAGGTCAACATTGTTCCAGAATGAGAACAAAATTCTGGTGGTGATGGAAACTTTTATTGCCTGCCACTTTGTTCATGAAGGAGATAATCCAGCTCCATGGATTGACAATCTAGGAATTACAATTTGTAGATAGATTCTTCTCTTCAAAGTTCTCCATGTGCAGACTCATATAGTCTGTATATTGTCCATGGAACAATGGCCAGAGTACATCAAATAGATATTGATTTTTCTGTATTATATAACCAGAATAACTAGGCCACCTACAGTAACTCTTTTCACTTTTACTACATCCATATGGCACTGAGAAATATCACAGTGCTGGCTTCTGGTTCATATTCAAACATCTATAGATTTCCCAAGTAGACTTAAAGAATCTATCCCAATAAGCTAGAGAAAAATACAATGCAATAAGCAGCAAAGATTATCTTTTAGAGATTCTATCTGGCTCTTCTTCTGATTTATCTAATATATTTGTCTTTGCCCAAAACTCCATGACTACTTCTTGGACCTACTCAAGGTCAAGGAAGGTATGGATCCTGTTGTTTTCTGCCTCAAATTATCCCTGTATACGCAAAGCTACCTCACTTTATATCACTTTCTGTGAAAATCAGTTGGTCACATCTCCTCCCTTCACTTCCACATCTTGCACCTAAAGGACCAGGGAACACAGTTAAACACCTATAAAGCTCCTTGAGGCTAATATTATTTAGTTGTACCATCCTCTAATCCTCCCCAATATACCATCTACCTTCTGATCATGCCTCCTTATTCACTTTGGTATCTGGCTCACCATTTTGCTTTTTAGTCAAAATTGTGCCATTGTCTACAAATTTGGGACCTAGAGGATTACAATATGCTAATGGATAATTCATCCAATAACTTGGTCTCTATGTTATTGGATGTCTTCACCATCATAAAACTTCCTAATGCTCCATAATTGTCACTTTTGTAGCCACATTCTGCATCTTGTTATCTCCTAAATCTGCTCTACTTCTGAACTCACAAAATCACACATTCCACTCATTGACTGCAACCTCCTGTCCTTCCAGGTTGCTAACTCATTTACTCCCGTCACACTTGTCCATTAATTTCACTGGTTCCACAGTGTACTTTGTCTCCTATTTTTCTCCCTATCCATCGTGTTGTCTTTTCTCAATCCAGCTTAGGTCCATCACTTTGCATGTTCTCTACCTAAAATCCTGAAACTCGCTTGCACTATTTTCCTTTACATCCACCTGACAAAACCCCAGTGTTGGAAAAAGTGAAGGAATCTTACTGTCTGCATGTTCTATGCCTGCTTCAGGGCTGCTGGGTGCTGCTGGAGGAAAATCATTAAACTAGGTAGAGAATATCTCTATCATTCTCTATTCAGCTTCTGCTTTCATGTTCCATAATAACTATTTCATATCTTCCCAGTCCTCAAACTTCCAGCTTCACTGTCTCTCCCTTTTTTCTCTGGCCATGATCTATTCTACTTCACAGAGAATCATAACAGCTATTAGACTGGAACTCGAGCAATTTTCTGTCACTAAATATGACAAATATACCTACCCCTTCTTTCTTTCCTTTCTAATACAACTGAAGAACTGCTCCTCATTCTTTCTAAGGCTAATCTCTCTCTCTCTTTTTTTTTTTTAAGTTCAAAAGTCATATAATTAATTGTTTGGTCCTACTTTTTGTTTTTAAACAGCTTTATTGGAGTATAATTGCTTTACAATGGTGTGTTAGTTTCTGCTGTATAACAAAGTGAATCAGCTATACGTATACATATATCCCCATATCTCCTCCCTCTTATGTCTCCCTCCCACCCTCCGTATCCCACCCCTCTAGGTGGTCACAAGGCACTGAGCTGATCTCCCTGTGCTATGCGGCTGCTTCCTACTAGCTATCTATTTTACATTTGGTAGTGTATATATGTCCATGCACTCTCTCGCTTCGTCCCAGCTTACCCTTCCCCACCCCCGTGTCCTCAAGTCCATTCTCTAGTAGGTCTGCACCTTTATTCCTGTCCTGCCCCTAGGATCTTCAGAACCATTTTTCTTTTTTTTTGGATTCCATATATATGTGTTAGCATACAGTATTTGTTTTTCTCTTTCTGACTTACTTCACTCTGTATGACAGACTCTAGGTCCATCCACCTCACTACAAATAACTCAATTTCATTTCTTTTTATGGATGAGTAATATTCCATTGTATATATGTGCCACATCTTCTTTATCCATTCATCTGTCGATGGGCACTTAGGCTGCTTCCATGTCCTGGCTATTGTAAATAGAGCTGCAATGAATATTGTGGTACATGAGTCTTCTTGAGTTATGATTTTCTCAGGGTATATGCCCAGTAATGGGATTGCTGGGTCGTATGGTAGTTCTATTTTTAGTTTTTTAAGGAACCTCCATACTGTTCTCCATAGTGGCTGTATCAATTTACATTCCCACCAACAGTGCAAGAGGGTTCCCTTTTCTCCACACCCTCTCCAGCATTTATTGTTTGTAGATTTTTTGATGATGGCCATTCTGACTGGTGTGAGGTGATACCTCATTGTAGTTTTGATTTGCATTTCTCTAATGATTAGTGATGTTGAGCATCCTTTCATGTATTTGTTGGCAATCTGTATATCTTCTTTGGAGAAATGTCTATTTAGGTCTTCTGCCCATTTTTGGATTGGGTTGCTTGTTTTTTTGATATTGAGCTGCATGAGCTGCTTGTATATTTTGGAGATTAATCCTTTGTCAGTTGCTTCGTTTGCAAATATTTTCTCCCATTCTGAGGGTTGTCTTTTCGTCTTGTTTATGGTTTCCTTTGCTGTGCAAAAGCTTTTCAGTTTCATTAGGTCCCATTTGTTTATTTTTGTTTTTATTTCCATTTCTCTAGGAGGTGGGTCAAAAAGGATCTTGCTGTGATTTATGTCATAGAGTGTTCTGCCTATGTTTTCCTCTAAGAGTTTGATAGTGTCTGGCCTTACATTTAGGTCTTTAATCTATTTTGAGTTTACTTTTGTGTATGGTGTTAGGGAATGTTCTAGTTTCATTCATTTACATGTAGCTGTCCAGTTTTCCCAGCACCACTTATAGAAGAGGCTGTCTTTTCTCCATTGTGTATTTTTGCCTCCTTTATCAAAGATAAGGTGACCATATGTGCATGGGTTTATCTCTGGGCTCTCTATCCTGTTCCATTGGGGGGACCTTCAAGATGGCGGAGGAGTAAGACGTGGAGATCACCTTCCTCCCCACAAATACATCAGAAATACACCTACACGTGGAACAACTCCTACAGAACACCTGCTGAACACTGGCCGAAGACCTCAGACTTCCCAAAAGGCAAGAAACTCCCCACATACCTGGGTAGGGCAAAAGAGAAAAGAAAACAACAGAGACAAAAGAATAGGGATGGGACCTGCAACAGTGGGAGGGAGCTGTGAAGGAGGAAAGGTTTCCACACACTAGGAAGCCCCTTCACGGGCGGAGACTGGTGGGTGGCGGAGGGGGGAAGCTTCGGAGCCACGGAGGAGAGCGCAGCAACAGGGGTGCTGAGGGCAAAGCGGAGTGATTCCCACACAGAGGATCGGTGCCAACCAGCACTCACCAGCCCAAGAGGCTTGTCTGCTCACCCGCCGGGGCAGGCGGGGGCTGGGAGCTGAGGCTCGGGCTTCGGTCGGATCGCAGGGAGAGGACTGGGGTTGGCGGCGTGAACACAGCCTGAAGGGGGCTAGTGCGCCACAGCTAGCTGGGAGGGTGTCCGGGAAAAGGTCTGGACCTGCCTAAGAGGCAAGAGACCATTGTTTCCTGGTGCACAAGGAGAGGGGATTCAGAGCACCGCCTAAACGAGCTCCAGAGACGGGCGCGAGCCAGGGCTATCAGCGCGGACCCCAGAGATGGGCATGAGATGCTAAGGCTGCTGCTGCCACCACCAAGAAGCCTGTGTGCAAGCACATGTCACTATCCACACCTCCCCTCCCGGGAGCCTGTGCAGCCCGCCACTGCCAGGGTCCCATGACCCAGGGACAACTTCCCTGGGAGAACGTACGGCGCGCCTCAGGCTGCTGCAACGTCACGCCGTCCTCTGCCGCTGCAGGCTTGCCCTGCATCCGTACCCTTCCCTCCCCCACACCTGAGTGAGCCAGAGCCCCCGAATCAGCTGCTACTTTAACCCCGTCCTGTCTGAGCAAAGAACAGACGCCCTCAGGCGACCTACACGCAGAGGCGGGTCCAAATCCAAAGCTGAACCCTAGGAGCTGTGCGAACAAAGAAGAGAAAGGGACATTTCTCCCAGCAGCCTCAGGAGCAGTGGATTAAATCTGCACAGTCAACTTGATGTACCCTGCATCTGTGGAATACCTGAATAGACAACAAATCATCCCAAAATTGAGGAGGTGGACTCTTTGGGAGCAATGATATATATATATATATATATATATATATATATATATATATATATATATATATATATATATATATATTCCTTTTTCTCTTTTTGTGAGTGTGTATGTGTATGTTTCTTTGTGTGATTTTGTCTGTATAGCTTTGCTTTTACCATTTGTCCTACGGTTCTGTCTGCTTTTTTTTTTTAAGTATAGCTTTTTTTAGCACGAATCTCTTTTAAACCCTTCCTTTTTGTCTTTTAAAGCCTTCTGTTTTCTCAGGGACTTGTATCTTTACATATACCCTGCCTTTATTCTTTATAAAGAATTGCTTTTATTCTGTATTAGATCCTTCATGTCAATATTTAAATATGCTCACATCTTCCCCATTTTAAAAACAAAACAAAATAAAAAGAACAACAAAACAGTTCTCAATTCATTCCAACCTGGCATCAGTTTCCTCTACTCCATAGAAACAGTTTTCCTATGTTTATTAATGAACTTCTCTTTAGATCTGATATTTTTAAGTCCTGACTTTGCTTGACATCTTGGAATTTGAAATTTTGGACAAGTTTTTCCTTTTAAAAATATTCTTTCCCCACACCTTCCCTGATACCATACTCTTCTGCTTTTTCTTCTACCTGTCTGGCCACTCTTCTTAGGTCTCCCACTTATCTTCCACTAACTGCCCTTAAATGTTGGCATGACATTCCACAGGTCCTATTCTCTTCTCATTCCATACTCTCTTGCTAAGCAATCTCATCTATTCCCATGATTTAACTTACCCTATGTTTCCTGGCACTCCAAATATTTCTTCTATGCCATTCCTCACTCATGAGCTTCTGACCTAAATAACCACCTGCTTACTAAACATCTCAAAGTGAGTATTTCACAGCCAACTCAAATTCATTATGTACAAAATGGAACTCACTATCTTCCCTCCCAAAATGTTCAGTGTTCCCCTTTGCAGTTAATGCCAATACCATTCATGCCTGATCATAAATCTGAGAATCTTCCTTGACTTCTTCCTCTCTCTGATTACTTAATACAATGACCTGCAAATCTTGTTATTTATACCTTCTGGAAATGTCTTAAATATGTCTCCAAACTCAATCCAGACATCCCTTGTTGATGTAAAAGATAAACAAAAGTAATACATATCTATTATTTATAAGTATATGATAAAAAGGAAGAAGCAGAAAAGGGCACCTTTAAAGGGGGAAAAATGTCTCCATCCTCCACTTTCCATCTGTCTCTCCAGAGATAACATCTGTTAACAGCTTCTTATGATTCCTTCCAGAAGAAAGTTTTTCATAAAAATTCTCAGTACTTACATGCTTGTGATAGAGACTGCTAGCTGTCAATCTAAATATCTCTTGAAATACTGAAATAACGGTATTTTAGCTTGGCACATTAATGGCTAGTCTCAGTACATTTCCCAACCTCTCCTGCAAATTAGATGTGGCCATGAGATTAATTTTATATCCAATGGAATGGCAGTAGCAGTGATGTGCACCACTCCCCACCTGGTACTCATGCTGCCAACATGTTTCTTTTCCCTTACTATGAGCTTGAGCTAGCTTATGTCTGCGGCCTGGATTTGATCATGCGGACAAAGACACTGCCCCCAGGGGATGGTGAAGAAACAAAATAGGAGCAACCTAGGTCTTTGAATGACTAATGGAGCACAGCTACCCACCAAACTGAAATTTCCCACTTTTATCTTGAATCACTACATTTTTTGGTAATAGTAACTGTTATAACAAAAAAACCTGTTCTTACTTATTATTGTTTTTTATCTTACTTTTTCACCTAACGAGTGAGACCTTTCCATACTGGTACATAGAAAAGTACACCAGTTTTTTCAATGGTTACACAATAATGTACAGTAAATTAATTGCTTAGTCCCCTATTATTGGAGTCGTTGGTTTTTTTAAATTTCAGTTTCATGCTATTAAAACATGCTCCAATGTGTATCCTTGTATGTATATCTTGGCCAACTTTCATGAAGATATTACTAAGATATAAAATCCTGAAGATATTACTAAGATATAAAATCCTGATAAGGAGATTACAAGATGAAATGGTAAGTATATTTTAAATTTTGTTATACTGCCAAACCCAGAAAGACTGTACCAATTTATTGCCCCATCGCAAATGCAGAGTATCAATTAAGCTTTTCTATATTCTCAAATGGATGAGTGGAAAGTGATCATTTATTTTTGTTTTTACCTGAATTACTTCAATTATGAGTGAGACTGAACATATTTTCATATGATTCATGGCCATTTTCTTTTTTTTTTAGTAAATGACCTCTTCATATCTTCTGCACATTATTCTCTTGGGTTGTTTCTCTTTTTCTTTTTGATTTGTATGAATTCTTTGTAAATTAAGGGGACTGTCTCTGCCATATATTCCACACATACATTTTCCAGTATATCAATTTTTCTTTGGCTATATCTATAGTATTTCTTTAGTCATTAATTAGTTTGAAATTTTTATAAAATCAGATACATATTTTTTGGATTTTAACGTTCTGCTTGGTCAGGCTTTTCGTCAACACCTCTCCATTCTGGCTAGGCCCAAACTGCAGCTCTGTCTTCTCAGCACTGTGCAGCTTCTGAAATCTCTGTGCAGGTCTTCAGCCTGCAAGTAACTGCTCCTATCTAATCCTTCCAGAATCTCGCTTTGAGGAGTGCAGCTTAGGAGCTGCCCAAGGACTTGCAGAGAACTTGTACACAAGACTTTTGGGGGTCCTTCTCTGCAGCCCCCTCCTCTTTGGGATCCTGTCCTAAATCCTAGACTACTTAACATCAATCAACACTGATATCTCCTTTGCCCAGAAAATACACAATCTTTGCTTGCTTTGGCTATGGTTTGTATAATAGAATGCTCACAGAGAGAAAACCAAGGCAAATATAGGGTTCCCACTGAGTTCTTTTCTATTTGCAAGGATCATAGCCCTGTACTGGTTGTTTTCTAATGCCTAAAAACAGTTATTTTATATGTTTTGTCCAGTCTTTATAGTTACTTTAAGCAGGAGGCTAATTCTTATACCAGCTTACATAATGTCCAGAAGCAAAGTGGATCAAATATTTCAAAGTTAAAAAAAAAAAGAATCGTTAGAAGAAAATGTGAGATAATAATATTTGGGGAAGGCTTGTCTAAGTATGATACAAACCTCAAAACCCATGAAAAAAGTATTGATACATTTTTTTCTACAATGAAACAAAATAATTCTATTTGGCAAAAATAAATTGCATTATAAATAAAGTCAAAAGTTAAACATAAAACTAGAAAATATTTGTAAATTATATTACATAAAAGAGCTAATTTTCTTGTACATAAGACACTCCTACAAGTTAAAAAAAAAAAAAAGTCCAACAACTTAAGAGAAAAACAGTAAATGTATAGGAACCATCAGGACCCAGTAAATGAAATCCAAATATTCTAAAATATAAAAAAATATACTTAAACTCATGAAAAATAGAAGATGAAAATTAAATATATATGTAACTCATAGTAGTAAATAGCAAAATATTTGAAAATATATTATCTTAGCAAGGGAGTTTAAATATAGCCCCTCTTATATGCTGATGTAAAAAAAGTTGTAATAGAAAAAATGGCGTGACTATGATGAATAGATATTTAGTAATATCTATGCAAATTAAAAGTACACATTCTCTTTGGCCTAGGGTTTCCATGACTATATGTTTATATTATAGCTACTAACTCATGTGACAATTACATGTCTAACTGGATAATTACTGCTTGAAATAAAATTAATAAAATAGCCTAAACGTCCATCAGAAGGAGAGCATTATTCAAATTAATTTTTGTACATCCACTAAAAAAAAAAAAAACTGTGAAATTCTTAAAAAGAATCTGGAAACTCTTCACGTACTCAAATGGGAAGACTTCCAGTTCATATCAAGTGAGAAAATTAAAGAACATCACAAGAAACGTAGTGCACTCCTGTCTGAATTATGGAAATGCACACATCTGTGCACCCAGACACACATACACAAAGATAGATATACTTTTCTATATGCACAGAATATATCTTTTAGGATAAAATTTTGGAGAGAGTAACTGAAAGACAAGGATGGGAACATTATTTTCTCCTTGGATAGATTTTTCCATCATGAATATGTATCAAGTACTAAACATGATTTATTAAATGACCTAAAATTACAATACATAGAAAGCAATGAGAAAGAGACTATGTCATACGATATCCTAAGGTCTAGTAAAAATTGTAATCAAAGGAAAATATATAACTGTAAATATCTTCACTATTAAGTAGGATTAAAGATAAATGAATGTAATATATTTTGATAAAAACAGCAACATATAACAGCCCCTCTCCCTAA
Organism: Eubalaena glacialis; assembly: GCF_028564815.1. Taxonomy (NCBI): domain Eukaryota; kingdom Metazoa; phylum Chordata; class Mammalia; order Artiodactyla; family Balaenidae; genus Eubalaena; species Eubalaena glacialis. The sequence goes on from NC_083726.1 coordinate 43,980,103, forward strand.
AAAGTACTTGGAAGATTAAATATCTCAAAATAATGATATAGAAAACAAAGGAATGAGAAGGGATAAATAACCCCCTAAATCTTTTCTGTCGAAAGATCAATAAAATAGATTAAACCCTCATAAGCAAGAAAGGAAGAAAAATATTCACTATTTACTTCTTTTAAAGGTCCAGCTTTAGATTCAAGTCATTTTCTTCAATCTCAGATCTCTTACCTCCCCTACTGGCCTCTTTTCCCTTCTAATACACCTCTATGCATCAAACTTAACTGCTTCTGAATCTGTATCCTGGCTAACTGCTTCTATGATTTCATACCTGCTTTTACGACAGCTCTTTTCTATTTAAAATACAGATGTTGTATGTATTTGGTTAACGTTGTGTGTTTTTTTTTAAATTTCTTCCTCAACAGTCTATAAGTGTTTTCAGGATGAATACCATGTAAAAAATGTGGAATTCTATTGCTTAGTTATTGTTTAAATGTACCTACTATAAACATATTTAAATAAATAAAAGATCCTGCAGGAACCTGCAGATGCAACATGTCTAAAAATAAACAAATCCTTTTTTCTTCCACCCTACATCTTTTCCTAACTCAGTTAATAAAATTATTTATCACTTAAACTTAAATTCTAATGCTCATCTTTGATTGTACCCCCTTCAATATCAAAATTCAAGGCTAATCTAATTAATACTGTTTTATTTTACTTTGTTTTATTTTTCTTAGAAATGTATGTTTTTTATTTTATTTTATTATTATTATTTTTTGACTGTACCACGTGGCTTGTGGGATCTTAGTTCCTCGACCAGATTGAACCCATGCCCTCGGCAGTGAAGGCACGGAGTCCAACCACTGGACTGCGAGGGAATTCCCAGAAATGTATAAGTTTTTATCTTTGAAATTGAAAAATAATCACTAGAAAATGGCATATGTAAACATTGTTTCAGTTCACTTTTTCTGATACATTATAAGCTATCTTAATCTTTATATAGGTATCTATACAGATTCTTTTCTTTTGCTTATTATTTTCTTTTCTTTGATTATTATTTCTGTTCCATTTATTCTCTGTTTTTTAGGAACACTAATTTATAGATTTATCACCCTACATGGTTCCTTTCTTTTTCCATATATATTTTTACTTCTATTCTACATCTTCGTGTTCTGAAATTTTTCAAGATTGTGGTTGACTCATATTTTCCCTATTGCCAAATCTGTTTTATTCTTCCATTCTGTACTAGCTTGCTGTGGCTACTTTAACAATGCCACAAACTTGGTGGTTTAAAAAAATAGAAATTTATTTTCTCAGTTCTGGAGGCCTGAAGTCCAAAATCAAGGTGTTGGCAGGGTTATGCTCCCTCCAAAGGCTCAGAGAGGGAATTCCTTGACTCTTTCAGCTTCTGGTGGCTCCAGAAGTTCCTTGGTTTGTGAATATATCACTCCAACCTCTCCCTCCACAGTCACATTGCCTCCTTCTCTTCTGTGTGTCTAGTGCTGAAATCTCCTCCCTCTCTCTTATGAGGACACAAGTAATTACATTTAGGTCCCACCTGAATAATCTAAGATAAGCGCTTCCTCTGAAGATCCTTATCTTAAACATGTCTTTTGCCATATAAGGCAATATTTACTCTTGACATGTAACTTGATATTCACAGGTTCTGTGAATTAGGAACTAGATACATCCTTTGGTGGGGGGCCACCATTCAGTCCATTACACATTCTAATTTTCAATTTGGTTTTCTTTTTTTTTGGCTGTGTTGGGTCTTTGTTGCTGCACGCAGGCTTTCTCTAGTTGCTGCGGCGAGCAGGGGCTACTCTTTGTTGTGGTGCACGAGCTTCTCATTGCAGTGGCTTTTCTTGTTGCAGAGCATGGGCTCTAGGCACGCAGGCTTCAGTAGTTGCAGCACGTGGGCCCTAGAGGACGCAGGCTTCAGTAGTTGTGGCACACGGGCTTAGTTGCTCTGTGGTGTGTGGGATCTTCCCAGACCAGGGCTCGAACCCATGTCCCCTGCATTGGCAGGTGGATTCTTAATCACTGCATCACCAGGGAAGTCCACAATTTGGCTTCCTTATTTTCATTTCTACCAAGTATTTTATAAGACTGTGATGAATTGATTTTTCTACCAATGATTCTTAAGAAAGATACCTGTGACTGCCTATTTTGAGTACATATCAAATAAAACTTGGACTGAGTTGACTAATATATGTGCCAACCCAGATCCTTCACAAGTGGACTTTCCAAAGTTTGTATCAAGGAAAAAATGGTTGATAGAAATTTCAAGACAAAGAAGCCTATGGGATAGGTGAGTGGAAAGAAGAGTAATCCTAACAACTAGTAGGTTCCTCTTATCACTATAGTCATGGGATACCCCTGCAGTCACTACTGCTATTAAGGTCACCAAATACCTTCATCTTATCAAATGGAAATGTCATCTTTCCTTCCTCTTTTTTTTTTTTTTTCATTCTTTCAGGAGCATCTCGTACAGTTAACCACTTTGGGCATCATGACTCACGTTCTTCACTTGATTTCCAAGTACCCTTACCAGCATTGTTTGGGTTTCCTTCTTATCTTGTTAGCCTCTTCACTCTCCTTTGTTATCTCTTTTGCCTGAAGTTGAAATACTGTAGTGCTCTAGGACTTAGTCCTTAAATTAAGTCTCCATACTCACTCTTTCATAAGGGGATCTTGTTCAGGATTGTGACTCATTTCTACATCAGGGCCTTTATAGTAGCAGTTTCCTCTACTTCAAAACCTATCCCAGACCCTCATACAGCTAGTTCCTTCTCATGATTCATTTACATTTTCCACATTTATATTTCTACCTAATGTGTCCAAACATAAAACACATCTTCTGATGTTCTTCCTTATCTTAGTTAATGGTATCATCATTTATCCAGTAGTTCAGACTAAAAGCATGGGTATCGCCATAGTTTATTCTATACCTCTTATCCCCAAAGTCAAATCCATCAACTGGTATTTTTAGCTCTACCTTCATAATATATCCAGAAACTGACCTTTTTTCATAATTTCCATGGTATACTAAGCAGAATTCTAAAATGGAGCACAAGCTCCCCTACCCCTGCTATACATGCCTTGCATAATTCTGAGGAAAGTGAATGTAATGGACTTTACTTCCATGATTAAATTATGTTATTTGGCACAGCTGACCTTCAAATAGGGAAATTGTCCAGGAAAATATCCTGACCCAATCACTTGGGCACTCTTAAAGCACAGAGTTTTCTCTGGCTGGTCACATAAGAGAAGTCAGAGATTTGGATCGTGGGAAGGACCTGATGTGCCTTTGCGGACGTGAAGATGGTGGGAGCCACGCATCAAGGAATGTGGGCAGCCTCTAGAAGCCGAGAGCAACCACTGGCTTAGAACCAGCAAGAAAATGGGGACCCAAGTCCTATAACCACAAGGCATTGAATTCTGCTAACAACCTGAAGGAGCTTAAAAGCAGATTCTTCCCCAGAGCCTCCAGATAAGAACTCAGTCAACACCTTGATTTTGGCCTTTGAGACCCTGAGCAGAGAATCCAGCTATACTGTGCCTGGACTTATAATCTACGGAACTGTTTAATAATAAATGGCTGCTGTTTTAAGTCACTAAGTTTGTGGTTTATTATGCAGCAATAGAAAACCAATCCACATGCTAAAATACTAATCCAAGATACCAGTCTGTAGCCTGCACTACAGAAACAATCTCCTAATTGTGCTTGTTTCTCTTTGTACCTTTGTTTTCCTATACTCCATTATCGACACAACAGCAAGAGCAATTTTTATTGCTAAGTTTTCTTTTCAAAACATAGATGAGGGACTTCCCTGGTGGTGCAGTGGTTAATAATCCTCCTACCAGTGCAGGGGACGTGGGTTCGATCCCTTGTCCGGGAAGATCCCACATGCCGTGGAGCAACTAAGCCCATGCGCCACAACTACTGAGCCTGTGCACCACAACTACTGAAGCCCACGTGCCTAGAGCCCGTGCTCTGCAACAAGAGAAGCCACTGCAATGAGAAGCTTGTGCACCACAACAAAGAGTAGCCCCTGCTCGCCGCAACTAGAGAAAGCCCGCGTGCAGCAACAAAGACCCAATGCAGCCAAAAATAAATAAATAAATAAATTTATAAAAAAAAACAAAAAAAAAGAATAGGGAGAAAAAAAAAACATAGATGAGATCATGCCACTTACTTGCTTAAAACTTTCCAATGACTTTGCCACTATGTAGAATAAACCCCCAAATCCTTAACCTGGCCTATGGTATTCTATTTGATTTAGTTGTCACCTAACTCTCTACCTCGTCTCCTACCTCTAACCACAGTTATTCATTTTTCAAACATGCTAAACTTATTCCAAGCTCAGAGGTTTTATATGTGCTATCACTTCTACCTGAAATATTCTTTAGCCATCGCCTCATCTTTTGGCTTTCAGTTTAAATGCCACCTCCTTTTGCAGCTATCCTATCCATATTCTATACTAGTTATTCCCTATTTGCTTACTGTGTTTTGTTTCTATGGCATATTTTATTATTTAATTAAATATCATTTATTTCTATGTTCACTTATTTATTGTTTGTCTCTCTTCCAAGACTACAAACTAAGTAGGGTCAGTCTTTATTGGTTTGTCAGTAGACAGATCAGAGCCTTGTACGTAATTGCTGAGTGCGTAAATGAAGACTAGTACCCCAGAGGAACCTCTTCCCTCCCCACCACCCATGCCCAGTGGTCTGTTTGAATTTTCAATACCAATCACTCGTTAACTTTCAAAAGTTTCTCCATGTAATAGATATCATCCCAGTACTTCCAGTCTGTAGGACTGAAAGAGGCCAAAAAAGTTTTGCAATTACTCTACATTCCAAACTTGTTTTGCATGCCTATATTCAAAAAGTCAGCAAAGCTTCCATTTAAGAAGGGGTTTCTGCATCTAATTTGACTTACATCATAGGTCTGTTGTTTTCCCTATCTAGGGGAATACAATCATTAACTAGTAATCAATGTTTTTTTTTTTCTTTCTCTTTTTGGTTTAGTCCCAGAAGCATTTTATTTTTAAGAAATTCCTTCTCAATCCTAGCATGTAGTCAATTTTTCTTGGCATGTTGATTAGGATATTTTCTCACTTCAGTTAGACGTTTTAACAATATTACTTATAATATCATATCGACCTGTAAGAAAACTTGAGACTTTCCAACAAAGTTCTCCAGAGATGGAGGCTATTTTGGAAGGTAGTTTTTTCCCATCATTGGAAAGTTTTTAGGTACAGGTAAGTAACCACATGGTAAGTAAGTGTTAAGAATTCAAGTTTCATATACATAGCTTAACTAGAAGACTTGTGAAGTACTTTTCCACCTCTGAGTTATTACGACTCCTTATATGTATGAGACTAGCCCCAATTAATAATACACTCTCCAGAGGATAGTCAACTAAAAGTGTCCTTCATGTTATAAAACTGATGTACTCTTGAAACAATTCTTACAACATACATTTCAACACACTTAACCTTATTTTCTTTTGACTTTTTAAAAATAAATATGGAGATAAACAATTTTGGAAAATAATTTAAATCCTATGTTAATTAGGCTAGGTACTGTGAAATAATACTAAAGTTAAAATTCTCTCAGGAAGTAATATTTGGCTAGTCTATACATAAAATCAGTATGCCTAAATATGACTTATTTTATTATGAAATTTAAAATATTTCAATATAAAGTCTTTAATTGCTATCTCATACTTAATTCTTTTATAGTTTGCAAAGACATTTAGAAGAATATGTTGAAAGTTAGGAAAACTTAACCTTGAAAAATCCCCAATTTATTTTTATATTATTTAAAAAATTTAAAGGAACTTACCCTGGTGCATAGTTGCATATGAAAAGTGCTGCACGTTTAATACGTCCAATTCTTGAACATGGAGTAACAGCACAACCAACTTTGTAAGACTTGTCCCAAACAAGCTAAAATAAAATTTTCAAAGAAAACATAAAATTTAATTCTAAACATTTACTCTGCCATAGTACAAACAATAGTATATTCAATACACATAGGACCTTTAACGAAGCAATTCAAGGAATATGAACAATTCTTCATTTGGATGCAGGTAGAGAATTATGGATTTAGGGAAGCATTTCCAAAACTGTATTTAGAGAAACACTTTAATAGGTTCTACCAATACTGTATTCTTAGGATAAGAGTCTAAGAAAAACTGATCCAGAATAATGTTTTAGAGCCAAAGGAAGATACCTGCTGAATCAATTTTCGACCTTTTGTTGAATCTGAGAGTTCTAGGTTATTGGCAAAGAGGAAGAAGGAAATGAGAAGACAAAAAGTTTTGGAAGAATGGAAGTTGTGAATAAAAAGGAAAAAAAGAGGGGACAGTAAGATTATAGAAGGGAAGGAAAAGAAATACAAGAGTAGAAAGTAATTGAATGTTATCAGCATTTTTCTTTTCTTTTATTGAGGAAATTCCATTACAAAATAAAATGAAGTCTGGGCCTTTCATTTAAAAAATGAGTAAAAGAGCTGGTTCCTATAAAATAATTTCTTGCAAAATAGGTCTTGGAGTGAAAATATGAGAATAATTAAAGATATTCCAGAAATTCCTGAATGGCTTTAATATTCCTAATACTTACAAGTGAACAACAACAAAAAATTGTTTTGTTAACCTCTGTGGGAGAGGGAGAAACCATTTGTTTTCCTTTTCTCTATAGCTCAAGTCTTAGTGATTCCAAAAGAAATAGAGTGATGCCTTAAAAGAATAGAGAATAGAATGTCTGTAACAGTTGAAGTTAAACAGGTCAAATGCAGGAAATGCAAATGTCTAGGAAACTAGACTTAAGGTGGAAAAAATACAGAGGACTAGGTCAGGGAGTAGACTTGGTTATTTTACTCAGAATATTGAAGTCATATTAAGGAGTCTAGCTTTGACATGAGTAAGACAGTAGAGAACCACTCTAACTTTTTAGAAGAAAAAATTGATCAAAAAATTTTTGAAACATAAATCATTTGATGGAACAGGAAGACATGAGTTCAACATGAAAAAATCCCAAGATTTTAAGTTCTACATTAGAGTCTATTGACTGAAAAATAATCGTCTTTTAAATGATCTTGGAAGTTAATTCAATAGTTTGATTCCTGATACAAATATTTATTGACGACCTAAATAATGTCATGTTGTTGTGTTGAGAATACATGGATAAGAAGACAAGGTCCCTGCCCTTAGTGTAGTATTAGATATATAGATGATTATAAAACAGTGTAATATGTGAAATAATAAATGTTTGTACAGGAAATAAAAAGTGGTTCAGTATTCTTGGAGTACAAAGTGTAAGAGTGAATTGTTAGACATGAGGTAGGAAAATAATTATATGTATTTGCATTTAAAATATTTTAATCAGTTATATAGTAGTATGTGTACTGATCTGTGCAAAAAAATAATCTTTTACTTATGTTTATAGTCAATAAACTAAAACTAATTTTTATTTGCTAGTTTCTTTCTTTTCCAGTGTGCATTATTTTAGAAAGGTACCTTTCATCTTTGGGTATGGAGATTAGACTTACTATATTTAAAAGAATGTTTTAATTGCATGGTTCAAATAATAGAAGAAATTATGAACATTCAGAAGATCTAGGACTGATTAGAATTTTGATTCTATTAGAGGTAATAATTTTACCATTTGAGTTTATTTATAAAATTGAAACACAATAAAAACTTAGTAGTAAAGCAATTAAGGAGTCTATTGAATTAATAATATAAAATTAGATACCTGTACATAATTAGAACAGTTATCAGAGCAACTGTTCTTTTCAAAATTGTACTTTTTCCTCTGTGCGAACCAACTTCTGATAGCAATACTTGCAGTAAATTCATTTTCAGGGCCGACCCACATATTTTCACCAATACCATTAAATCTAGGATGGGCCATTTTTCGTTCTGCTAAATGAATATTACGTTCAAACACACATTTTTTGCCCCATGCTCTAGCAGTCCGTGACAAAGCTACATCCCAAGTCTGAAAAAAAAATGCAAAAAGTAAAGAAGAAAAAATAACAACAATGAGTTTTTTTTTTTTGTGCTCTAAATTATTTTCCTTGAGTTCTCATAATTAGATGTAAGGAAAACAATTCTTATTTTGTGCTTATGAGTCTGGTTTGTGGAATTTATGTAGGAGAAAAAGTGTTTTGAGACAATTATAAATGAAACAACTATTTCCTGAGACGAAGGCTTATGCATATATTTGTAATTAAAAAATCAGATTGTTAGATGATGCAAATGGTTATAATACTCTTACATGTAGTCTATTCAGAAAATGTGTATTTTTAATTCATGCCTTTTATACGTAATAATACAATAATTTAAAATATTTAAGAACTATTTATTGAGCACTGATTATATGCAAATTATTGTATTGTGAGGAACAAAATATGAAGTCAACATAAATTTTGTCCTCTAGTTGCTTACTGTTGTTAGGAGAAAAACCTGGGATAATATATACATACATATACATATATATACAAATACATATATATATATTTTTATATATATATAATTTTAACACATAGTGGTAGTTGGTAAATGTTATAAAAGAGGCACATGTAAAGTTTTATGGATGTTCCCAGAAATGTAAGAAAATATCACAAGATGCTGCTCCCCTCCATTTATGGAAATATCCAGAAATGTGTATTTCTGACATATTTAGAGCCTCATTAAATTCATTGTTTAGTTAAGGACAAAAACAAAAACAACACAAATAGAAAAATCAACAAAATATTTGTAAAACCAACATGCTAAATATATATACGTTACAGTAAATCTGAAAATAAACATTTCTGAAAAACAATACTAAGATTTCCTTAGAGTTTTCTTGGTTAATTTCATAGATTATACAGAAGTACAATACAGAAAATATATTATAGAAAACTTCAGCATATCCCCTCCCTCCCCACACTATTTCCCTCCCCAGAGGTAATCATTGTTAAAAAAATTATTTATGTATAAATTTCTCTAGCTCCATATACACACACATTCATATATAAGATACGTTAGGGTGTTTTAGATGAGTATTTTATGATTTTTGTCTTTGCACTGTTTTAATCATACCATACACAATATTATTGGCCCGCAACTTGCAGTTTTCACTTAGAGAGATTGTTCCATATTAGCACAACTAGATCTGCCTAACTTTTTGCAAACTTTTCATAGTATTCCATAGTATGGCTAGCAGCATGTAATAAAGGTTACCGTTCCACTATTAATGGCCCTTCAGATTCTTTGCCATTTGCAAACAATGCTCCATGGACCATCTTTCTACTGCCTAATTTTGCATATTGTTTACACACCACATGCTTACAATGCACCACGTCACTATTCTAAGTGGGGTTTTTTCCTTCCATTTTTATTGAGATATAATTGACACACAGCACTGTGTAAGTTTCAGGTGTACAGCATAATACATCATGAAATGATTAACACAATTAGTTTAGTGAACATCCATTATCTCATACAGATATAAAAACAAATTTTTTCCTTTGTGATGAGAACTCAAGATTTACTCTCTTAACAATTTCAGATATAACATACAGCAGTAGTGTTATATTAATCATTTGGACATCATCCCTAGTATTTATTTATCTTATAACTGGAAGTTTGTACCTTTTTAACCACCTTCATCCAATCCCCCCTGCCCCCACCCCCATAACCACAAATCTGATCTCTTTTTCTATGAGTTTTTTTGTTTTTGTTGTTTTTTGAAGTATAATTGACCTACAACACTACTAAGTTAGTTCCTGATGAACAACATAGTGATTCAATATTTCCATATATTACAAAATGATCAGCACAACAAGTCTAGTTACCATTTGTCTCCATACAAAGATATTACATTATTATTGACGGTATTTCCCAAATTTCATTCCCCTGACTCACTTATTTTGTAACTGGAAGTTTGTACCTCTTAATTTCCCTCACCTATTTCACTCATCCTCCCCGCCCACTCCCCTCTGGCAATCACCTGTTTGTTCTCTTTATCTATGACTCTGTTTCTGTTTGATTATGTTTGTTGTTTTCTGGACTCCATATATAAGTGAAATCATATGGTATTTGTCTTTCTCTGTCTGACTTATTTCACTTAGCATAATACCTTCTAGGTCCATCCATGTTGTTGCAAATAGCAAGATTTCATTCTTTTTTATGGCTGAGTAATATTCCATTGTGTATATATATATACCACATCTTCTCTATCCATTCATTTATCGATGGGCACTTAGGTTGCTTCCATATCTTGGCTATTGTGAATAATGTCGCAATGAACACAGGAGTGCAGATACCTTTTTGAATTAGTGTTTTTTTTCTTTTGGAAAAATACCCAGAAGTGGAATTGCTGCCACAAATAGCAGGATTTCCTTCTTTTCTCATGGCTGAACAATATTCCGTTGTATATATACACACCACTTCTTCTTTGTCCATTCATCCATCGATGGGCACTTAGGTTGCTTCCATACCTTGGCTATTGTGAATAATGTTGCAGTGAACACAGGAGTGCAGACATCTCTGTGATACCCTGTTGTCATTTCCTTTGTTTTGATACCTAAGAGTGGAATTGCTGGATCATATGGTAGTTCTTTTTTAAATTTTTTAAGGAATCCTCCACACTGATTTCCATAGTGGTTTTATGAATATACATTCCCACCAACAATGCACAAGTCTTCCCTTTTCTCTACATCCTCACCAATGTTTGTTATCTCCTGTCTTTTTTGATGATAGACATTCTAATGGGTGTGAAGTGATATCTTATTGTGGTTTTAATTTGCATTTCCCAGATGATTAGTCATGTTGAGCACCTTTTTATGTACCTGTTGGCTAAAGCTATAAAATTCTTACGAGAAACAAAGGGGAAAAGCTTCATGACATTGGATTTGGCAATGATTTCTTAGATATGTCACCAAAAGCCCAGGCAACAAGATTAAAAAAATAGATAATTAGACTTAATTACAATTAAAAACTTTTGTGTATCAAAGGACACTATTAACAGATGAAAAGGCAACCTATGGAGGGGAGAAAACATCTGAAGATCATATATTTGACAAGGGATTTTATCCAGAATATATAAAGAATTCCTTCAACTCAGCTAACCAAAAGACCCTAACAACCTGACCAAAAAATGACCAAAGAACTTGTGCAAACATTTCTACAAAGAAGACATACAAATGGCCAATAAACACCTGAAAATATGCTCAACAAAACTAATCATTAGGGAAATGAAAATCAAAACCATAATGACATACCACTTCACACCCATTAAAACAAGTGTTGCCAAGGATGTGGAGAAATTGAAACCCTGTGCATTGCTGGTGGGAATGCGAAATGTGCAGCCACTATGGGAAACAGAATGCCAGTTCTTCAAAAAATTAAACATAGAATTTGTACACGTTTTTGCAATTCCGTTTCTGGGTATATACCTAGTAAAGGTGAAAGCAGGGAATCGAACAGATATCTATTCACATACCTATGTCCACAGCAGCATTATTCACAATAGCCAAAATGTGGAAGAAACTCAACTGTCCATGGAGAGATGAATGGATAAACAAAATGTGGTATATACATAAAGAGGAAATATTATTCAGCCTTTAAAAGGATGGAAATTCTTTTTGTAAAAATTTAAAAAAATTAATTAATTTATTTTTTGGCTGCATTGGGTCTTTGTTGCTGTGTGGGCTTTCTCTAGTTGTGGAGAGCAGGGGCTACTCTTCGTGCAGTGCACGGGCTTCTCATCGCAGTGGCTTCTCTTGTTGCGGAGCACAGGCTCTAGGCTCAGTAGTTGTGGCGCACGGGCTTAGTTGCTCCGCGACATGTGGGATCTTCCCGGACCAGGACACGAACGCATATTCCCTGCGTTGGCAGGTGGATTCTTAACCACTGCGCCACCAAGGAAGTCCCAGAATGGAAATTCTGACACATGCTACAACATGGATGAACCTTGAAGACATCATGCTAAGTGAAACAATCCAGTCACAAAGAGAAACACTTATGATTCTTATATGATGTACCTGGAGTAGTCAAATTTATGAGACAGAAAGTAGAATGGTAGTAGCCAGCAGAAAGAAGGGAATGGGGAGTTAGTGTTTAATGGGTGCAGAGTTTCTATTGGGTAGGATGAAAATGTTCTGGAGATGAATGGTGGTGATGATTGCACAACAATGTGAATGTATTTAATGTCATAGAACTGTACACTTAAAGATGGTTAAAATGGTAAATTTTATGTTATGTATATTTTACAATAAAAAAAAAAACCCAATAAATGTTTTGAGTTTAAAAACAAGGTCGAACAAAAATACTAGATGATGACAACAACAGCATGGACATGGGCAGAAGACAAACAGTTTATGTGTTGTAATATCTTTTTAATATTTAGAAGGAGGTTATAGATGCTGATTAACTTTGGACTTTGTAAAGTATATACATTAAAATGTTAAGCATAACCAATAAATAATAAAGATAAAAGGTATGATTTCCAAACCTGTCAAGGAAAAGTTCTAAGTAGACCATACTATCATGATAGACTATACTATTTACAGTTATTATTTACATCCTAGTAAAATCCATGGGAAAAATATACACAAATTTTTAGAAAGAAGAGAAGGATAAAATGTAGAGTGGAGCTTTAAACTGTACCCAAAACATTATTCCTTCAAAAATGTTCACATAATAAGATATATGTTGAGGGGACACAATATTATGCTTTATATTATTCTCTATGCTTTATGTTTGAAACAAAAATTTTAGGGCTTCTCTGGTGGCGCAGTGGTTGAGAATCTGCCTGCCAATGCAGGGGACACGGGTTCGAGCCCTGGTCTGGGAAGATCCCACATGCCACGGAGCAACTAGGCCCGTGAGCCACACCTACTGAGCCTGCGCGTCTGGAGCCTGTGCTCCGCAACAAGAGAGGCCGCGATAGTGAGAGGCCCGCACACCATGATGAAGAGTGGCCCCCCGCTTGCCGCAACTAGAGAAAGCCCTCGCACAGAAACGAAGACCCAACACAGCCAAAAATAAATAAATAAAAAATAAAAATAAAGGAATTCCCTTAAAAAAAAATTTTAGACATTAGGAATACAAAACCTATAAAAAGTTGAATTGAAAATATTTTGTGTTTATTCATTATCAGGAGGAACGCTAATCTTCAAACTTGGAAGAAATAGAATTAATCACAAAGGGTGGGAAATACACAGATATAACTCTCAAATATCCTCAAATTCTAATTAAATTCAAAAGATTAAAATTGGCTTGGATAAAACTATCTTCAGCATACACAATGCTAGTATTGATATATTTCTATAAGAAAATATATAAACAGAAGCGGAAACTTACTGACAATTCAAAAGGTAAAGAAAATGAACAAGAAAGAACAAAATTCGTCCAATCAAAATAACATTTTAAAATTAACATTAAAGCGAAGTTCCCTTTTATAATTTATTAGTTTAGCAAGTGATTGAAAATGCCCAAGCCAGTCAGATGTGGTATGCCCAGTCACATGTATGTATGGTATGTCACATGTCCAGTCCAGTAAATTAGTTCACGTGTCTGGCGTACATTGTCATGTGCGTGCATCCTCTACAAGTGGTTGTGCTTTGTGTACTTATTTTGTGTAGCTTAATAATGAAGACCTGATGGAATTGGAGGCCCAGAGAATGGACAAAGAGGGACTAGAAGAAGAGGAAGTAACTAAAGAACAGAAGAGATTCACGACGCAGGAAATGGCAAGGGGATTTTCTTTATTTGAGGAGGCACTGTTAGTTTCTAAGGCACAGGACCTGAACATAGTATGGTACACAAAGGTTGCAGCAGCCGTTCAGAATGCAATCCAGTGCTACCATGTCATCTATGACAAGAAAAAAAGAGCTACTACCCAGACATCACTGGATTGCTTTTTCAAGAGGGTAGATAGAATTGAATCCAGCAAGGAACCAGAACCTGTGCCATCAACTACAGGTGTTAGTGAAATTGCAGCTTGCCCTCCGTCTCCTATTGCTGACAATCCTTCAGCTCTACCATCTCCCACCTCCTCTCCCTCCTCCAGTCAGTAACTCTTCTTGCTTGTTCACTAAATGCCAGCCCCTGTATGCCAGCTGTTGTACTGTACTACTGTGCTTTTCAAGGTACTATACAGTAAGATTAAAAATGTTTTATTTTTTGTGTTTGTTTTTTATGTATTATTTGTGTGAAAAGTATTATAAACCTATTACAGTACAGTACTATATAGCCGATTGTGTTAGTTGGGTACCTAGGCCAATTTGTTGGACTTCGGAACAAATTGGACTTAAGAACGCACTCTGGGAACTGAACTCGTTCGTATGTAGGGGACTTACTGTACTTCTACACTGCTGATATTTGCTTAATTTGGCACAGTCCTTCAGTATAGCAATTGCTACGTATCGTATAAATAAAAAAATCACATACTTTATTTATCACATTTCTGGAATTTTTCCTAAGGAACTAATCCAGAAGGAAGACAAGACATATCGAGGGAGACAGTCCTTGCAATATTTACAACATAAATTGGAAGCTCCTAATTGCCCGATATTTACTCAATACATTTTGCATTCATTTTTAATGACAATCATGAAGACTCTATAGCACCAGGGGAACAGCTAATGAGACATTACAAAGAAATACGGGGAAAAAAATGGGAAAGAAGCAAGAACTATATTGTAAGGGAATGCAAAATCAGGGCCGGGTCTAGGACGAGGTGAATGAAACACCCTCTAGGGAGCAAAATTTAGGCTGGATACCAAAAAGCTCAATAATCAAGATAAAAAATATTTTAAAAAGGCAAAATTAGTGTGAAAACATCCATGATAAAAATTCAAAATTTTAAATAAGAACAGAATCTGACCTTTCATTTGCATTATCCTGAGAGTGCCTCACTTGCCTCTCCCAAATTCAAGCTCAAAGATCCTGTCTTTGTTTAAAGTGATTGTTTCATCAATAATACTTTTGCATTGATTTTTAAATTAAAAAAATTGCATTAAACTATCATTTTCTCGAATTAAAGCTCCCTTAAATTTTGCACCTCTGGTGAGTACCTCTACTCACCCTAGTCCAAGCCCTGTGCAAACCCTTGGTAATAACTATGCGTTAGAGTGACTGGTTTTTATTTCTTGAACATATAAACTTTACGTGTATTTTAAAACCCAAACTCTAAGCGCGGTTGTCCGCGATGCTTAAGGCTCAGAGCAGTGACCCGGACTCTCCGCGGCCGAGGGGGAGGTACTGACAGGGGCTGTTGGAGGTTTGGGCAACCGCCTTAGGGCCTCACCATGAAGCGCAAGTTAGCCCCTTGGGGGATGACGTTGCCCCGGAGCTCATTGTGGAGGTTCACGTACTCATTGATAAACGTTACGTCCTCTTCGTGTGGCAAAAAATGCGCGTTCAAACCGGAACGCAGCAGTAGTAGCCAGAACTCACAAAGCCACACCTTCCAAACAACCGTCTGCGCCCGAGGAAGCCTTCGGGCGCACCACTCCCGGGCGAAGAGCCTCGGGGTCTCCATGGTTCACTGGCCCTGGCCAGGCCAGTGCGCACGCGCCGGCCCGCCCCAGCGACCTGCCAATCAACGGGGAGGGGCGGTGCAGGCACGTCTGGCCCCGCCTCCCCGCGAGCGGAGGGAAGAGGATGAAGGGAAACCAGAACTGAGGGAAGGCTCGTGAAAGCTGTCTGCAGAACTAACCACAACAGAGGCTTGAGTTAAATGAGTGCAAGCTTTTCACTAAACTAATGTAGTTAAATATCCAGAGTCGATTTCTGACACCAGATGATGTGTCATCGTTTATTAATGTGTCAACTGCCCAGTAAATGCCAATTGCTGAATAAGTAACATGTCTGAGGAACCTTCTAATTCTTCTGTGACACTGATGAAAATTCAACCAAACAAAAATCCTTACTTGTTAAGTTGGGAATTTAATGCAAGACCTTCCTTTTATTTTCCTCCTGGACAGAAGAATATCCTCTTTTAGGCCAACTTCCTCACTGAGATTTTCTCAATGTTTTAATGATCATTTGTGGGAAACCGCAGGATATATGGGAAAAGTGGAAAGCTCAGCAGGTAGGGGGTAGACTAGGGATCATCAAATTCTCATAAAGTTAAAATATTTTCATTTTTTTCTTTGATCAGCATGTCTGGAATATCAATATTCATCTTCTCTGACAAATTGTCATGTTAACAGTAGGTAAGAACTCATTTTTTTGGTTTTCATTCCTTTCAGACAAAAATGGCTAGTGTCCTAGCAGATTTTGGCCTGGTTTCTTTAGCTTCAAGTATTTGGCTCAAGAAAACTTGCTTTGAAGAATGTAAGTTGTAGGCACAAAATAAAAACACATATTCGTTTTGGGGTACATATTTGCATATCACATATTGTGCTGGATAGCATTAAGGAGATATTCAGAATCATTGACACAGGAACAGAATTTTGCCACAAAGAAAGCATTGCAACTGCTTGACCAAAAAATATCTAAAAATAAATGTGCTTTTAAAGATTATCTATGATGTACACAATTGAAAGCAGTAGACCTCACAAGATGGTTTCATTCATGCCTTAATTCTTTTAATAAATATTTATTACCAGGTAGTGTGTTAGGTGGATGAGAAAGGCCAGTGGACAAGACACAAACCCTTCTTCCAAGTAGCTTACAGTCTAGAGAACTAGCAAATCGGTGACTTTATACCATGGATAAATATAAAGCCAAAGTGCTATGGCATAACCTGTGGGGCAACTAACACCCTTTTTGAGGACCAGGTAAGCCTGTTTGGGGAGTGTGACATCAAGAAAGTGAAGCACACAAGTTAAAGAGTGCATTCTAAACAAAGGAAAAAGCATGTAGTATGCTAGGAGATCGAAAAAGGCTAAAAGTGTTTTCGTATGACCAGAGCGTATTGTGGGGGGTCAAGGTGGCAAGTGCTGAAAGATGGAATTCCTTTATTATGTTGGTACTGTTGTTAGACTATGAAAACTGCTATATTAAAGCACAAGATAAATACAATAATGCAGACTTAGATTAGGAAGAAATTTTAGCCTTTTACTTGTCCCAGTGTATTAGACATATCTGACACATCACTGACAGGTGATCACCATATCCTCTGCTTAACTAATTATGTTAGCAGGGAAGTCACCACCTCTTAGGCAGCCCATTCCATTGCTGGACATCTTACTCATTAATTTAATAAGTATTTCTTTAGGACCTCTATGTGTCAGACCCATGCTAGGTGTTAGAGCTACAAATTCTCAGCAAATTAGATTCGTAGTCTATCCACATGAAGCTTTTAGTTAAAGGTGATACAAATCATCAAATAACTATAATACAGAGTAATAAGTGCTATTTTAAAATTTAAAAAGTTCTTGCTGTGTGTCAGGAGCTATTTTGTTTTCTATTGTGGTAAAATATACATAACATAAAATTTACCATTTTAACCATTTTTAGTGGAAAATTCAGTGTCAATTACATTCACTGTGTTGTTTCCAGAACTATCGGGTGAGATTTTAAATGTTTGGAAAATATCAACTCATTTAAATCATAAAAACCTTAAGAAACAGATATTATGTTTAAAATTTTTATTGAAGTATAGCTGATTTACAATGTTGTGTTTAATTTCTGCTGTTCAGCAAAGTGACTCAGTTATTTATATATAAATATTCTTTTTCATGTTCTTTTCCATCATGGTTTATCACAGGATATTAAATATAGTTCTCTGTGCTATACAGTAGGACCTTGTTGTTTATCCATCCTATATATGTTTGCCTCTGCTAATCCCAAACTCCCAATCCTTTTCTCCCACACCTCTCCATCCCCTTGGCAACCACAAGTCTGTTCTCTATATCTGTGAGTCTGTTTTTGTTTCGTAGATATGTTCATTTGTGTCGTATTTTAGATTCCACATATAAGTAATATCATATGGTATTTGTCTTTCTCTTTCTGACTTTGCTTACTGTGATAATCTCTAGGTCCATCCATGTTGCTGCAAATGGCTTTATTTCATTCTTTCTAATGGCTGAGTAATATTCCATTGTATATATATACCACATCTTCTTTATCCATTCATCTGTTGATGGACAATTAGGTTGTTTCCATGTCCTGGCTCTTGTAAATAGTGCTGCTATAAACATAGGGTGCATGTATCTTTTCAAATTAGAGTTTTATCTGGATATATGCCCAGGAGTGGGACTGCTGGATCATATGGCAACTCTATTTTTAGTTTTTGAGGAATCTCCATACTGTTTTCCATAGTGGCTGCACGAATATACATTACCACCAACAGTGTAAGAAGGTTCCCTTTCTCCACACCCTCTCTAGCATTTATTATTTGTAGACAATTATTATTATAATGATGGCCATTCTGACCGGTGTGAGATGGTACCTCATTGTTAAGAAACAGATATTATTATCTCCATTTTACAGATAGAAAAGCTGAGAAAAGGCGAAGTAAAGTAATTTGTCTAAAGTCACCCAGCCAGTAAGTGTTAGAGCTGGTTTTCAAACTCAGGTGACTAATACAGGAGTACAGAGGAACAGGAAATGAAGACGTCTAGTTTGGTTTGTGTAGAAAGAGGCCAAGCTTGCTGAAGATGTTTTGCAAACATTCAACCTTCCAGATCTGTCAGTGAATTGGCTGACATCATGTACTTCATACAAAAAATATTTTAAATGTATTACATTTTAAAATATATTTTTTTCAAAAACTTTAAAGATGCATATAACATTTGAGGATTATTTAGTCACTGTTTGACATCTTATGTCTTAAATCACAGATTATACATCAGTACCAAAAGATGTGTTAGTTTCCTCATAAGTTTTTATAGCTTGTGACTTTTTAAACTTTGAAGTTTGGGGCTATTCAGCTCAAAGAAGTTTTAACTTTCTTAATTTTTAAAGTGATGAAATAATTTACACATTAAGTTTCTTGAAGGCATTGGAATTGTTGGAGGATATCAACAGAATCATGTATTGTTTTTTATAAGCATTGTGAAAATTAAATGTCACTATGTTCTTTCATTAAAGTTCTGCTGCCAATGTACTTTTTGAACACCAATTTACTTTTCTGTTGTGTCTAACAAAACTATTGCTTTCACTTAAAAAATAAGGGCAATTTTAGTAAATAGACTTTAAGCACCTTGCTTATCTCAGTTGATTTTAGACTTCCTTAAGTTTTCAGTTTCTGTACACTGTGCCTGAAATTTTAAGGAAATAATACTCTAATTCTATACCCTTTCTGATTTTGATAAAAGCTAGCAAGTTCAAAAATATGTTATTTTAATGTGTATGTGAGGAGAATGATCATGAAATAAGGCTAAAGATACTGATCGGTGTAAGTTTGTTCTCTGTATAGATGTTATTGGGAAGATACATTGTTTTTTACTTTATTGACTCTTTTTCTTACTTTTCTTCACTTTTCTACCAGTCCTCATTTGATTGATCTTTCCTATAATTCAGAAATTCAAATTATGAAAATGGTGCATGAGAAGCATTACAAGAGAAAACCAAAATGATGCTGCAAATAAAATCCAATATTCAAGAGTGGAAAGATGGACTTTATTAAAATGTAAATGAAGGACAACTGAGAAAGATACTTGCTAGATAAATATCAAGGGATTAAAGTCACTGATGTGCTATTAAGGCACATTTAAGAATCATTTAAAATTTCTAAGAAAATGAACAAGCACCATTAGAAAAATGAATGAAGGAGATGAACAGGCAATTGACCACCAGAAAAAGAAAACAACAACAACAACAACAAAAAACCCACCAAAAAACACAAAAGAGGCAAAACTGTGTAGTGGAAATATTCATACTGCATCTATTCTTGTCATATATTGATAAGATGGATTGTATGCATCCAGATTCCAGCATGAATTTGAGTCTTAGGAACTACTCTATCTGAAAGTCAAAGTCATAAAATTGAGTATAAATTTGGGAATATTTATATTAAAAAAAATTTTTTTTAAATAAAATTTTGACTCCTCAATTTACATTACTCCTGTATTCTGGAGCTTAATATTTATTTAGCATGGTTGTATGTATGCAACAACTCCTAGGACTTCTTCCACCAAAGGATAGCATTCCCCCAGACTATCTTAATAACTCTCAAAATACATACTTGTAAATCTGAATGTTGTTTATGAAAATGTTTAGATCTACTAGTAGCTCAAGAAATGAAAATTAATAGCATCTACCTCACAGAATTGTTGACAGGATTATATAAATTACTATATGTGAAGCACTAAGTGCTTGGCACATTGGAAATGTTACTTAGTGTTAGTTATTACTATTATGAAATTAATACTGTTAATAAACACTATCTCATTTTCACTTATTATATGGACAAGGACTAAATTACATTTTTAGCACTTAGCATTTTACCAGACACAGTATGCATTCTTAATACATATTTATAGAATTATTCTTATGATAATCAGTGTGGTCTCACTAGCTACAAGGAGCAAGCACAATGTATACACCTCCAGGGGGGTTTCTGGTGGTTTTTGACTAGGGGGAATTGTCAAGTGGTATGGAGATTTCCTGAGGGAAAATGGGAGTTCCCCTGTGAGTGACGATTAGGGGATTTGCTTGTTTCTTTTGCTGCAGTATGTGAACTCAGGTGAATTGAATTACAGATTATATTACCTAGTTTTAACCAAGCCAACCATCCCAAAATGATATGTCTTGCAAAAATAGCTGAAAGGATATTGCAGATCAGTAATAGTTGTAAAGATACAAGTGCAAGCACACACTATTGATTGTTTGACTCATCTTCCTGGTAAAACATCTCTTTAGCAGTTATTTTTAAATTCACTTTTATGTCATCCTTTTCAGGTTCAATTTTTGTGTATTTTAAAATATGTATTACTATATATTTTTTAATTTAACATCTTTCTTGGAGTATAATTTCTTTACAATGTTGTGTTAGTTTCTGCTGTATAACAGAGTGAATCAGCAATATGTATACATATATCCCCATATCCCCTCCCTCTTCCATCTCCCTCCCACCCTCCCTATCCCACCCCTCTAGGTGGTCACAAAGCATGGAGCTGATCTCCCTGTGCTATGTGGCTGCTTCCCACTAGCTATCTATTTTACATATGGTAGTGTTTATATGTCAATGATACTCTCTCACTTTGTCCCAGCTTACCCTTCCCCCTCCCCGTGTCCTCAAGTCCATTCTCTACGTCTGTGTCTTTATTCCTGTCCTGCCCCTTGGTTCATCAGAACCATTTTTTTTTAGAATCCATATATATGTGTTAGCATACGGTATTTCTTTTTTTCTTTCTGACTTACTTCACTCTGTATGACAGACTCTAGGTCCATCCACCTCACTACAAATAACTCAATTTCATTTCTTTTTATGGCTGAGTAATATTCCATTGTATATATGTGCCACATCTTCTTTATCCATTCATCTGTTGATGGACACTAAGGTTGCTTCCATAACCTGGCTACTGTAAATAAGGCTGTAATGAACATTGTGGTACATGACTCTTTTTGAATTATGGTTTTCTCAGTGTATATGCCCAGTAGTGGGATTGCTGGGTCATATGGCAGTTCTATTTTTAGTTTTTTAAGGAACCTCCATACTGTTCTCCATAGTGGCTGTATCAATTTACATTCCCACCAACAGTGCAAGAGGCTTCCCTTTTTTGCACACCCTCTCCAGCATTTATTGTTTGTAGATTTTTTTAATGCAAGCCATTCTGACCGGTGTGAGGTGATACCTCACTGTAGTTTTGATTTGCATTTCTCTAATGATTACTGATGTTGAGCATCCTTTCATATGTTTGTTGGCAATCTGTATATCTTCTTTGGAGAAATGTCTATTTAGGTCTTCTGCCCATTTTTGGATTGGGCTGTTTTTTTGACATTGACCTGCAGGAGCTGCTTGTATATTTTGGAGATTAATCCTTTGTCAGTTGCTTCATTTGCAAATATTTTCTCCCGTTCTGAGGGTTGTCTTTTCCTCTTGTTTATGGTTTCCTTTGCTGTGCAAAAGCTGTTAAGTTTCATTAGGTCCCATTTGTTTATTTTTGTTTTTATTTCCATTTCTCTAGGAGGTGGGTCAAAAAGGATCTTGCTGTGATTTATTTCAAAGAGTGTTCCTCCTTGAGTTTTATAGTGTCTGGCCTTACATTTAAGGTCTTTAATCCATTTTGAGTTTATTTTTGTGTATGGTGTCAGGGAGTGTTCTAATTTCATTCTTTTACATGTAGCTGTCCAGTTTTCACAGCACCACTTATTGAAGAGGCTGTCTTTTCTCCATTGTATATTCTTGCCTCCTTTATCAAAAATAAGGTGACCATATGTGCATGGGTTTATCTCTGGGCTTTCTATCCTGTTCCATTGATCTATATTTCTGTTTTGGTGCCAGTACCAAACTGTCTTGATTACTGTAGCTTTGTAGTATAGTCTGAAGTCAGGGAGCCTGATTCCTCCAGTTCCGTTTTTCTTTCTCAAGATTGCTTTGGCTATTTGGGATCCTTTGTGTTTCCATACAAATTGTGAAATTATCTGTTCTAGTTCTGTGAAAAATGCCACTGGTAGTTTGATAGGGATTGTATTGAATGTGTAGATTGCTTTGGGTAGTATAGTCATTTTCACAATGTTGATTCTTGCAATCCAAGAACATGGTATATCTCTCCATCTGTTTGTATCACCTTTAATTTCTTTCATCAGTGTCTTATAGTTTTCTGCATACAGGTTTTTTGTCTTCTTCAGTAGGTTTATTCCTAGGTATTTTATTCTTTTCATTGCAATGATAAATGGGAGTGTTTCCTTAATTTCTCTTTCAGATTTTTCATCATTAGTGTATAGGAATGCAAGAGATTTCTGTGCATTAATTTTGTATCCTGCTACTTTACCAAATTCATTGATTAGCTCTAGTAGTTTTCTGGTAGCATCTTTAGGATTCTCTATGTATAGTATCATGTCATCTGCAAACAGTGACAGTATTACTTCTTTTTTTCCAATTTGGATTTCTTTTATTTCTTTTTCTTCTCTGATTGCTGTGGCTAAAACTTCCAAAACTATGTTGAATAATAGTGGCAAGGGTGGGCAACCTTGTCTTGTTCCTGATCTTAGAGGAAACGGTTTCAGTTTTTCACCATTGAGAATGATGTTGGCTGTGGGTTTGTCATATATGGTCTTTATTATGTTGACTAAGTTCCCTCTATGCCTACTTCCTGGAGAGTTTTTATCATAAATGGGTGTTGAATTTTGTCGAAAGCTTTTTCTGCATCTATTGAGATGATCATATAGTTTTTCTCCTTCAATTTGTTAATGTGGTGTATCACATTGATTGATTTGCGTATATTGAAGAATCCTTGCATTCCTGGGATAAACCCCACTTGATCATGGTGTATGATCCTTTTAATGTGCTGTTGGATTCTGTTTGCTAGTATTTTGTTGAGCATTTTTGCATCTATGTTCATCAGCGATATTTGCCTGTAGTTTTCTTTTTTTGTGACATCTTTGTCTGGTTTTGGTATTAGGGTGATGGTGGCCCTGTAGAATGAGTTTGGGAGTGTTCCTCCCTCTGCTATATTTTGGAAGAGTTTGAGAAGGATGGGTGTTAGCTCTTTTCTAAATGTTGGATAGAATTCGCCTGTGAAGCCATCTGGTCCTGGGCTTTTGTTTGTTGGAAGATTTTTAATCACAGTTTCAATTTCAGTGCTTGCGATTGGTCTGTTTATATTTTTTATTTCTTCCTGGTTCAGTCTCGGAAGGTTGTGCTTTTTAAAGAATTTGTCCATTTCTTCCAGGTTGTCCATTTTATTGGCATATAGTTGCTTGTAGTAATCTCTCATGATCTTTTGTATTTCTGCAGGGTCCATTGTTGCTTCTCCTTTTTCATTTCTAATTCTGTTTGATTTAAGCCTTCTCCCTTTTCTTCTTGATGAGTCTGGCTAATGGTTTATCAATTTTGTTTATCTTCTCAAAGAGCCAGCTTTTACTTTTATTGAACTTTGCTCTTGTTTCCTTCATTTCTTTTTCATTTATTTCTGATCTAATCTTTATGATTTCTTTCCTTCTGCTAACTTTGAGGGTTTTTTTGTTCTTCTTTATCTAATTGCTTTAGGTGTAAGGTTAGGTTGTTTATTTGAGACTTTTCTTGTTTCTTGTGGTAGGATTGTATTGCTATAAACTTCCCTCTTAGAACTGCTTTTGCTGCATCCCATAGGTTTTGGGTCATCATGTTTTCATTGTCATTTGTTTCTAGGTAGTTTTTGATTTCCTCTTTGATTTCTTCAGTGATCTCTTGAATATTTAATTTCCTTCAATGTAAATGGATTAAATGCTCCAACCAAAAGACATAGACTGGCTGAATGGATACAAAAACAAGACCCATATATATGCTGTCTACAAGAGAACCACTTCAGACCTAGGGACACATACAGACTGAAAGTTAGGGGATGGAAAAAGCTATTCCATGAAAGTGGAAATCAAAAGAAAGCTGGAGTAGCAATTCTCATATCAGACAAAATAGACTTTAAAACAAAGACTATTACAAGAGACAAAGAAGGACACTACATAATGATCAACGGATCAATCCAAGAAGAAGATATAACCATTGTAAATATTTATGCACCCAACATAGGAGCACCTCAATACATAAGGCAAATGCTAACAGCCATAAAAGGGGAAATCGACAGTAACACAATCATAATAGGGGACTTCAACACCCCACTTTCACCAATGGACAGATCATCCAAAATGAAAATGAATATGGAAACACAAGCTTTAAATGATACATTAAACAAGATGGACTTAATTGATATTTATAGGACATTCCATCCAAAAACAACAGAATATACTTTCTTCTCAAGTGCTCATGGAACATTCTCCAGGATAGATCATATCTTGGGTCATAAATCAAGCCTTGGAAAATTTAAGAAAATTGAAATCGTCGTCAAATATCTTTTCCAACCACAATGCTATGAGAGTAGATATCAATTACAGGAAAAAAAACTGTAAAAAATACAAACACATGGAGGCTAAACAATATTACTCTATTATAAAACCACACATAATACATATAATTTAATGGTACATACATACTCTTGGTTGAAGCTTAGGGTCACCAACTTCTTGGTTTGTTAGGGAATGTCCTGGGTTTATCATGTTTTCCTATGTCCTAGTAACCCCCTCAGGCCCAGGCAAACCAGGAATGTTTGTCACTCTACAATATTTTTTTACTAATAGCGATGCATAATCAAAAAAACTACAGAGACTACTGTTTAAATCATCTTTTCACCATCCTTCAAGCGGTAAGAATGGGATACACCAGGCCCAGTTAAGACTGATAAGTCTGATCACTTTACCTCCATATGATTAGGCAATTTCTAGAAACTTCAAACATAGCCTAGTAGGACAAAAGGATACCCAGAAAAATGCACTTTTCAAATCCTGAGTTCACTGGCCTCAAGTAATTTGAAAAGGCCAAATCCAGACCTGTTTGTCTAGTAATTCCAAACTGAGTGAAATACGAGGGTTACTTATGGTCACTATCAAGAGCAAGATCTGCTCAGAGTAAAAGAATCAAAGTGATGCCAGGCCTCCTAAGATATCCTGTCAAGAGACTGTGGTTATGATCACAAGGAAAAGACATCTTCTTGGTCCAGAATTTTCTCTTCTTGCTAATGGCAGGAAACCCCACTGATAAGGCAGAGGCACTCCACCTGCCCAGCCTCTGCTCACAGCTTCAGAGTAGATGGAAATCTCTGCATGTAGAGACCCCTTTATCTGAGAAATGCCACTACTTGCAAGTTCCTGTAGCAGTGCTAATATAATACTCTCTGACAAATATTTCTTCAAAATCAGAGAATATAATTCTATAAAAATTCATTTTTTAATGTGGCCTGTAGAATTTCAATTCATCTCACCTAAGGAAACTTATATGGTCCTGGATGATTAAGGAATCTAAAGAAGTAATAGAGTAATTATATTAAAAATCAGAAGATTTTAATTATTCAAAAAAGTTTAATTAAAAATCCATGAAGGGACTTCCCTAGTGGTGCAGTGGTTAAGAATCCACCTGTCATTGCAGGGGACACGGGTTCGATCCCTCGTCCGGGAAGATCCCACATGCCACGGAGCAACTAAGCCCGTGCGCCACAACTACTGAGCTTGCGTTCTAGAGCCCATGAACCACAACTTCTGAGCCTGCGAGCCACAGCTACTGAGCCCGTGTGCTGCAACTATTGAAGCCCGCGCCTAGAGCCCGTGCTCTGCAACAAGAGAAGCCACCGCAATGAGAAGCCCGTGCACCACAACGAAGAGTAGCCCCTGCTTGCCGCAGCTAGAGAAAGCCCACGCGCAGCAATGAAGACCCAATGCAGCAAAAAGAAAAAAAAAAATCCATGAAGACAATACAACAATAAACAATAAACAATAAAACAGGTAGAAAAGTATGCTATGTATATGTCAATTTACCTTTAGCCTGTTTCAAACTGCAAGCTAAGGAGTAATTAATCATGAACTTAAATTTTAACAATGCAATAGTTAAGCAAACAGCAATAGTTTATTTTACTAAAAAGATAGTGACTCTATGTACATGATGCTGAATAGCAGTGTGATGATTAATTTTATGTGTCAGTGTGGCTAGACTATGCTGTTTGATATTTGGTCAAACACTAGTGTAGATATTGCTGTAAAGGTATTTTTTAGATGTGATTAACACTTAGAGTTAGTTGACTTTAAGTAAAGCAGATTACCCTCCACAGTGTGAGTGGGCTGCATCCAATCTGTTGAAGGCCTTATGAGCAGAGACAGATTTCCTGAAGAAAAATGAATTCTGCCTTTATACTGCAACGTAGTTATTCTGCCTGATTTCCCAGATTTCAGGTTCACGACTGCAGCGGCAACTCTTGAGTCTCCATCCTGCCACCTTGCTCTACAAATTTTGGGCTTGCTAGCCACCACAATCATGTAAGCCAATTCCTTAAAATTTCTCCTTTCTCTCTCTTCACCCGTGTCCCCCACCCCCTTTCCTGTTGGTTCTGTTTCTCTGGAAAACCTTGAGTAATACAAGCAGATTTGAAATATAAATTACTTGGCTTCTCTTTGAAGAATAACATCAATCATTCCACTATGTGGAAATTCCTAGGTATTTGGCAGTATATACAAAGTAACTCTCAATCATGTTAAAAATACATTGAAAACACATTTACATTTTACCATCATAAAAATACATTTGCATCATAAAAATATTATGATTTTAAATATTTATAGCTGAGGGAAGTTGGTGGTTGCTTTAGTTGAGAAGAAAAAGATTTAGATAATTTCGTCCATAGGAGTCAACCATTCAACATAAGCGATTTTAAAAACTGAATTAATTGAATAATCTGTTTGTTTTTTTTTTTTGGTCTTCAGACAAAAGAAATGCCAGAATTCACCAGTTCTTTGGTTTGTAGAGGTGTTGTTAACTATACTATATATAATTCTGTACAGGGTTTTAAAAGGTATACCTGCATCCTGTTATTTTATACAGGGTACATTTTAAAATAAAATCTCCTAAAACAGATTAAAATCTCTTAATCCTAAAGGAGTGTGATTTTAATTTCAGAACACACATTTACCTTTCAAAGGTTTAAAATTTAATTGATTTCCCTTTTGAGTTTAATCTGTTCTCATCCATTTCCCCAACTGTTGACTATGACCATAATATAACATTACATGCTATTTGAAACTTAATAACGTTTTGTTTCTGAATAATGTTGATGGAATTCTTAAAGGGAACTATTGGCATATAAGGAAAATATCTAATATCTGTAATGTTTAATTCTTTAAGTCTACTCTAACTAAAATGACAATCTAGAATATTAGAGAACAGGAATCTTTTGATACATGTAAAATTTTTTTAAATCACCTTAAGTTTCTTTTTGTTAACTGCTACCCTTCTTCTATACTACAGTACATCTTTTGAATTAAAAACAGACATTAAACTTAGATAACAAATAAGAATTTAGAAGTTTTAATAATTAAATAGATAAGAGTTACATTTAACCATAAACTATTCCTTTGTTGTCATGTCTGAGAATTTCCCTTGTACATAAATGACAATTAAAATAGTCTCAGAAAAACAGAAATCAGGTACAATGGAGTACATGCTATCAGCTGAGGTGCTGTCCCCGGTGGATTCCAATTTGGATATGCTGTCCATAAAAAACAATAGTTAAGAGCTCAATTTAGTTTCAAGGAGAGGAAGTAATTGAATTAATACTGAAATATTCTGATACGTACTTTGAGGTTTATCACGTTCTTTATTTTCTAAAATAGAAAAAAAATAATATTACAAATTAAAATCACTCATTTGCTTTTGTGGCTTTTTGAATAAGATAATCAACTTAGGAAACTTAGCTTGGCTTTTTAATTTAAGAAAACTAAAGCTTTCTCTGCAAATCCCACACTACTTAAAAATCTGTATGATGTCCCCTGACAATGATGCCATGTCAACAAATATTTCTAGAACATCTCTCATACTGAAGACACAAAGGCCTGAAATAGATAAAAGTATATATAGTAGTTAATTTTATTTTTGGCACTCTGTCATACCCATTTAAAGTCCCCGAAAAAGATCATAATTCCTTCATATTGAGTTTGGGTACCAGGATTCTGCAGTTTATTAAGAGTTTATTTATTTCATTTGTTTTTATTCATTTATTCATTTTTGTGTGTCTACTATGTATTGAGCATGATTCTAGGCTTTGGATATAATGGGATTGGGAAAAAAATAAAGTTCTTTTCCTTACAGAAGAGTAAGGGGAGAAAATCTATCAACAATTTTAAAATTGAATAAATGAATAAAAGTGATTAAAAAATATCATTTCAGAGTGATTAGTGTGATAAAAAGGTTCAAATGATAGAAAATAAAGAGGAACTTAACTATGTTAATAGTTAAAATTTATTGAGAACCTACTTTTTTGGGGGCCCAAGTCACTCTGCATGGTTTATCATATTTAATCCTCTTAATCACCTCCTGAGTTAAGCCCTCTGATTCCAAGGCCTATATATTTAACCATTGTGCTATATCTCCTGTCCTCAAAAAGGAAGTAAAAAAGATAAAAGTTGGCTTTCTATAGAAATTGATCAATAAAAGTCAAAAGTCATAGGACTTAAAGAAGTGGAATGTAATAGATATAGCAGAGATAAAAATATAAGAGAATATCATTAAAACTTGAATAAAACAAAAATTTGCTAATTCCCCCCCCAAAACCTGACTATCACATAACACTTAAAGAAGTTAAATCAGTAATTAAACATTTACAAACACACACACACCAGAACAAAATAGTTTACAGAAAATTTCTCCCAAACATTCAAAAAATAAGTGAGAATCTTACACAAACTATAACCAAAATCTTAATAGAAGTAATGTTCCCAACTTTCAACTTCTTTTATGAGGCTAGTACAACCTTGAAGTCAAAATCATATGAGGAGAAATGAAGAAGGAAAACTACAGGCCAATCATAATTCTGAAATTAAATGCAAAAATTACAAGTAAAATGTTAACAAGAATTTAGCCATCTATAAAAGAAACCTCATGACTAAGTTGGATTTATCATGGGAATGAAAGAATAGTTTAAAATTAGATTACTGAGCTATCACTTAACTCCCAATATCTATATGAAAATATAAATCTCACTGGTTAAGTTGTGTTCACTAAATATATACACAGCTTTTGTATGTCAATCATAGTTCAAAAAAAGGTTTAAAACATAATAAGAGAAACAATAAACAAAATGGAAACAGGATATAGAATATAATAAAAGATAGATTATAAAAATTTTTTAAAAACATCATGTACAATAACTTGAAAATATGTGTGAAATGGGCCAATTTAAAAAATTGCATTTACTCAAAGAGGAATTTAAATCACAAGTAATTTTTTAAAAAGTTACAAAATATTATTTCCAAACAGTTTCCAAAAAAAAAAGAAAAGAAAAACATCATTTGATGTAGTTTACAACATTAAGACATTAAAGGAAAAAAATTGGGGATCATTTCAAGAGATGCAGGAAAAAAATCTGGTAAAATTAAACATTTATTCAAGATAAAAGCTCACCAGCAAAATGAGGAAAAGAGAAAACTTCCATAACCTGGCAATGAGGACTAATTAAAAACAATCTAAACCAAATATGCATAATGGCCAAACATTGTCTTTAAAGTCAGGAATAAGAGAATGGTGCTACTGTTATAGCTTATGTTCAACACTGCAGTGGAGAGTTCACTATTAATATTAATAAAATAAATAACTGATATAAAGATTAGAAGAAAGAACAAAACTTGCATTTATATTTCTACGATCAACAAAAAAATCAATTAGGAAGTATAATTTAAAAATACCATTTATAATATCAACTACAGATTACCAAGCAATCTAATTTAAGATGCAAGACCTTACTGAGAAAATTTCAAAATGTAAAAGATGTATAAAAAGACCCAAATAAACAATCTTTATTAATGGAAATAGTCAACGCTGTAAAAATGTTATTTCTTCCCAAATTTATCTATAAATTCAATGTAATTCCAATCAAAATTTCACGGTTTTCTGTGGCATTGATAAGCTTATCCTAACATTAATTTGCAAGAGCAAAGGGCCAAGAATAGCCAAATAATTTCTGAACAATTTGGAAAAGGAACAAGTTACCTCCTACCAAGTATCAAAGCTTATTGTAGTGTTGGTAGCTTGTATGGTGCTATCTTGGAGACCCACTGTCAACAGCTGTTTAAGTCTCCAGGATGGAAAGGTTTGTGATGGACAAAATCTCTCATCAAGCACAACTAGAAAATCCAAATAAAATACAACAAAAACAATGTTTAAGAGCATCAGAGATTTGAAAAAGCAGCAAAGACTGGAGGGTCCAGATTTCAGAGCAGGAGATCCATAAAGAGGTGGGCTGATGTTATGAACGCTGCTCTTTCCTTGGGGCCATTTGTTGATTTTGGGCCCAGGTGTAGGGCTGAAAAACTGGGCTTTGCCCAGGAAGAGGCCATTTTTTGGGAAACAGAGAAACTGGCAGAGTTTTGGTTGGCCTTACAGAACTAGAGAGATAAAACTGGAGTATTGAGTAGTTCAAGATCCAGGTGGAAGGTAAAGGTGGAGGAAAT
The DNA here is from genome assembly GCF_028564815.1 of Eubalaena glacialis. Classification (NCBI taxonomy): domain Eukaryota; kingdom Metazoa; phylum Chordata; class Mammalia; order Artiodactyla; family Balaenidae; genus Eubalaena; species Eubalaena glacialis. Next base: position 44,011,232 of record NC_083726.1, read on the forward strand.
AAGCCCAAGAAATGCCCATTTTGTCCTCAAGCTATTTGTTTAATTTTGAAACTATGAGGGGTAGGAGGCTAAAAACCTAGGCTGAAAGCCTTTGGAAATCAAAGTAGATGTTTCAGTAATTTCTGTGTGTTAAAGCAATAAGGATTGGAGTTCAGAACCCACTAGGGAAAGGCAACAATAAACACACCAGTCTCCCAGTGGAAAGCCCCTGAAGTCTATACCCTTGGAACAGAGCAAACAGAGGTAGACCATGCCTTAGGTAAATTCTAACCCAGCCTTGACTAAGTTGTGTTTAGATTAAGGTGAACCACCCTGACTCTATCTGTTCAGCAGAGGAAAAGGTAGAACTCTATGTTTTTGTTTCACACCATGTTGTTAGGTGTTTAACTTATTAGGCACACCAAGTGTTTCTACAATCTACTACTGTGGAACAAACTTTAAAACAGTAACAATTTATTATTATTTCTCACAATTACCCAGGTTGGATGGTTCTACTAGGCAATTTCTCTGCTGTATCTAGTGTCATCAGGGTTCAAGGACGTGGGTGCATTTAGCTGGAGCTCAGTTGGGGTTTAAACAGAAAGATGACCTCTCCTCTTCCAGGGCTTTTTCAGTGTGACCACTCCAGCAGGAAAGCATGGATTTCTTGATATGCTGGACAGCTTTCAATGGAGCAAAAGCCGAATCTGCCAAGTGTCTTAAAGGCTAGGTCCAGAACTGGCACAACATCAAGTCTGTATTCAAGGGGAGGAGAAATAGTCTGGACTTCTTGATGGGAAGAGTGGCGTGCATGGAGTGGAAGGAGGAATCATTGATGGTCATCTTTAAGGACAATACCCCATACCAAGATACAGAGCATGTTACCAAAACCAAGAGAAAAAACAATCTTGAAACTAAAAACAGGCTCGCAGGTGATCTGGATGCTGGAGTTTTTAAAAAGAGGTTGGAGTATTTGAGCATGGTGATGATGGAGCTGACTGTGTCAAAGGGAGACTAACCAAAAATGTGGTAGGAGAGAGAGGCAAGAGGCAGATCACACCTGGGCTTGTTGGCCTCATTGAATAGAGTCAGATTTTCCTTTAGTTGCAATAAGAAGCAGTTGAGGAATTTTAAGAAAAGAAGTGATTTGATCTAATTTGTGTGTGTGTGTGTGTGCGTGTAGAACAGCTTTGAATAGAGTGGGAAGAGAAGTGGGGAGTCTGCACTAGTTCAGGCAAGAAATGGTAGTGATCTGGATACTGGGTAGGAAGGGGAAGTGAAAAAAAAAAAGAGTGTATCACTGTTATCTTTATATCCCTTTGTCTAGAAAACAGTAGTTTGCAAATAGAAGGTATACAGGAAATTTATTTTTTAAACCACTTTGAATGAAATCTCTTATTAGAGAGAAGAGGCTTGCAATTTATATTTTAATTGAAGTATGACATGAATATGGAAACATGCATACCTCACAACTGGAAAGACTGATGAGCTATTACAAAGTGAACACACCTAGATAACCATAGCATAGGTCCAGAAAGTCTTTCTGGTACCCTTTTCTAAACACTAACCCCTCTTTCCTCTCCAAAGGTAACCACTATCCTGACTCTAAACCTAGATTAGTTTTGTCTGGTTTTGAACTTTATATAAATGGAATCATTTAATATACATTTTTGGAGTGTGTCTGTCTTCTTTCATGGCATCACACATCTTTCACAATTTTCAAATTATCTCCTCTCTTCACCTCCTTCACTCTGTCCTCAATCAAGAATTTATGCTTATCCTTAAAAAGTAACTTTGTACTGAGAACCCGTCTGCTCTGAGAATCAAAAATTTATATTTATACTTAAAAAGTCTTTGTCCTGAGAACCAAAAGGCTGATGATGAAGAAACACATATTAGTTTTAAACCACAATTAATTTGGACATTGATTAATGTATTACTTCTGAGCAAGTCACTATTTTAATAATAACTAGTAAAAAGAGATGAAAGGGAAGCAAATACAAATAAGAAAAACATGTCAGCCAGTAGTTATTTCGAGTGTTGCAGCAAACTGGATCAGTTATGCTTTACTCCTTCCTGTCCTTTAGCCTGAGAGAGAAAATAATCAGTGAAGAAGGGAGGGATCCTCTGGATTTAAATATGATCATTTATGACAAACGATTTATTGTATATCATTATATAGCAGCAATCAAATCTTGTCTTCTCTATAAAATCGAGGAGCCAAATTTTAAAATATAATGAATTTTTGGAAACTTTGCTTTCCAAATAGAATGCCATGATTATTTGGTTTCCTTTTTGCTTACGGCAGAGTTTCTTTACGCAAGTATCTCCTTCACACATAGAGCAGGGTGTTCCATTAGTGTAAGGGGGCATATTTGGATAATTTCCTCTGTGAAAAAGAGAAACAGTGATTAGCTAAATAACTATCAATTTCTCTATTTTGTGCATGCATTTATGCAAGTTGTTTTGGTCCCTAATCATGAATGTTGAAAAGGAAAAAAATAACAACTTAGGTCCCAATTTTATGCTTATTTCTTTTGTTTTTTTTGTTTGTTTTTCTTTTTTTTTTTACAAAAGAAACTATTCAACTATTAAAGTAACTATTAAAATTATACTTTACAGGATGTCCCCAATCCCTGTGGCAGCTGTATTCTTGAATGTTCTCTAGAACACAAATTAGATGCGAATCCAATATAATTATGCATGTGACAGCCAAAGTTTTTGTTGTAAACACTATGATTATCTCTTGATTTTTTTAAACAGAAATTTAAATCGCAAATGGAAACATATGTTTTATAGTTTAATTTAAAATACAATACCATAGTCGTTATCTAGTTCTATTTGATGATATAGCAGAAAGATTTGGCAGCTATTATGCCTGACTTTCAATAATATAAGCTGATACATGTTAACGAACCTCTTTTTTTCTTTTCCCATCTCTGTGTCTGTGGAAGACTTTAAAAAGTGTTACTTACCTGGAGTACACAAAGAAAAACATTAATAATATGAGTTGTATTCCATTAAAGAATATGCCACAATTTATTCATTCATCTGTTGATGGATATTTGGGTTGTTCCAGTTTTGGGGTATTATTAGTAAAGTTACTATGCACATTTTGAACATTCATATATAAGTCTTTATATGGACATACATTTTCTTGGATACATACCTAGGAGTGGAATGAATAGATCATATGGTAGGTGCATATTTAACTTTTTAAGAAACTGCCACAATATTTTTTACAAAGTAGCTGTAGCATTTTATATTCCCACCAGCAGTGTGTGAGAATGGCCAGTCTTTAGTCATTATAATGGTTGTGTGGTGGTATTCATTGTGGTATTAATTGTATTTTCCTAACGATTAATGATTTTGAACATTTTTTCGTGGGCTTAATTGCCATTTGCATATCTTGTTAATCTTTTGTCCATTTTTCTAATTGAGTTTTAAGTTTTTGTAAGTATTGATTTTTAAGAGTTCTTCCTATATCCTTGGTGTAAGGTCTTTGTTTTGCAAAAGAATTTCTTCCATTCTGTGGCTTGTCTTTTCATTCTCTTACCAGTTTCTTTGAATAGCAGTCATTTTTAATTTTAATAAAATCCAACTTATCAACTTGTTCTTTTATGGATCATGCTTTTGGTTTGGTAGCTAAAAAATCTTTGGCTATCTGAAGGTCACAAAGGTTTCATCTATGTTTTCTTCAAAAAGTTTTAAAGTTTTAGGCTTACATGTAGATCTATGATTGTATGTTTTGTACATTTAGATCATAGATTGTATGTTTTGTAGATCCAAGTTTACTTTTGTTTTTTATATGTGGGTGACAGATTGTTCCAGCATCATTTGTTGAAAAATCTTTTTTCCACTGTGTTGCCTTTGTGCATTTGTGAAAAATCAGTTGAACATATGTGGTCAACTGTGTGTGGTTATTTCTGGACTCTGTATTCTATTCCACTGATCTATTTGTCTAACTTTACATCAATATCACAATGTCATGGTTATTCTATTTTAATAATTTTTGAAAACAATAGTGTTAGCTACTTCAAATTTGTTCTAGTTGTTTTGACTATTCTAAGTCATTTGAATTTCCTTATGAATTTTATGATCTGTTTGTCAATTTCTACTATAAAAGCTTGCTGGGATTTTTTATTGGGATTGTATTGACTCCATGGGTCAGTTCAGTGAAAAATTATATCTTAACAATGTTGAGTCTTTTAATCCATTAACAAGGTATATCGCTCTAATTATTTGTGTCTTTGTTAATTTCTCTTGTGACTATTATGTAGTTTTCAGTGTATTGGTCTTCCATGTTTTCTGCCAGATTTATCCCTAGATAATTTATATTTTTTGATGCCATTATAAATGGTATTTTTATTTTAATTCAATTTATGATTGTTCATTGCTGGTATATGCACATGTAATTAAGTTTTGAATGTTGATCTTATATCCTGAAAAATTGCTAAACTTATTTATTAGTTGTAGAAGAGTTTTCATAGATTCCATTGGATTTCTATATAGACCTACTGACCAGCAGTCAGTAAAGTATGAACCATAGGTCGTATCTGGCCTGTGCTCTGATTTTGTGCAGTCTGTGAGCAAAGAATTTTTTTTTAAATATATTTTTAAGGGGTTATTTAAAACAATACAAAACAAAGATGAATATGTAGCAGAATGTATGTGTCATGCAAAGCCTAATTTACTGACTGTCTAGTACTTTACAGAAAAATTTTTTAGTACTGGTATAATGTTACATGTAGGCTTTTCATAGATATGCTTTATTAGGTTTAAGAAGTTCCCTTGTATTTTTAGTTTTCTGAGAACTTTTATCAAGAATGAATGCTTGACTTTTTCTCAATCTATTGAGATGATGGTATAATCTTTATTTAAAGGTTGATTAATATGGTGAGTTACATTGATTTTAGAATGTTAAAACAGCCCTAAATTACTGGAACAAAATCCATTTGGACAAGATATATTATGCTTTTACTCTATTGGGTTCAGTTGCTAAATTTTGTTTAGAATCTTTGTACCTATGTCATAAGAGATACTGCAGAAGATCTGAATAGGCATTTCTCCAAAGAAGACATGCAGATGGCAACAGGCACATGAAAAGATGCTCAATATCACTAATTATTAGAGAAATGCAAATCAAAACTGCAATGAGGTATCACTTCACACCAGTCAGAATGGCCATCAGCAAAATGTCTACAAACAATAAATGATGGAGAGGGTGTGGAAAAAAGGGAAGCTTCCTACACTGTTGGTGGGAATGTAAATTGGTACAACCGCTATAGAGAACAGTATGGAGGTTCCTTAAAGAACTAAAAATAGAGCTACCATACGATCCTGCAATCCCACTCCTGTTCATATATCCGGAGAAAACCGTAATTCAAAAAGACACATGCAGGGACTTCCCTGGTGGCGCAGTGGTTAAGACTCCGTGCTCCCAATGCAGGGGGCCCGGCTTCGATCCCTGGTCAGGGAACTAGATCCCACATGTATGCCACAACTAAGAGTTCACATGACACAACTAAGGAGCCTACTAAGGAGACACAACTAAGGAGCCTGCCTGCTGCAACTAAGACCTGGCGCAACCAGATAAATAAATAAATAAAATATTAAAAAAAAAGATACATGCACCCCAATGTTCATTGCAGCACTGTTTACAATAGCCAAGACATGGACGCAACCTAAATGTTCATCAACAGATGAATGGATAAAGAAGGTGTGATATATATAGATACAATGGAATACTACTCAGCCATAAAAAAGAATGAAATAATGCCATTTGCAGCAACATGGATGGACACAGAGATTATCATACTGAGTGAAGTAAGTCAGATATCATATGATGACAAATATCATATGATGTCACTTATATGTGGAATCTAAAAAAATGATACAGATGAACTTATTTACAAAACAGAAACAGATTCACAGATGTAGAAAACAAACTTATGGTTACCAAAGGGGAAATGTGAGGGGAGGGATAAATTAGGAATTTGGGAGTAACATATACACAGTACTATATGTAAAATAGATAAAACAACAAGGACCTACTGTATAGCACAGGGAACTATACTCATTATTTTGTAATAACCTATATGGGAAAATAATCTGAAAAAGAATATATATATATATATATATATATATATGTATATATATATCTGAATCACTGTGCTGTACACCTGAAACTAACACAACATTGTAAATCAACTATACTTCTATAAAAATAATTAAATTACTTCTGCACAGATTAAAAAAAGAGATATTGCTCTGTAGTTTTCATTTTATTTCTCCTTTGTAATTTGTGTCTCTTGAGGAATTTTTCCATTTCCTCCTAGTTGCCTCTTGATTAATTAATTCCATTATTATTTTGAAATAACCTTCTTTATCCCTGGTAATATTCTTTGCTATAAAATCTACATTATCTGATATTAACATAGATCCTGCCACTTTCTTTTGATGAATGTTAGCATAGTAAACCTTTTCCCATTCTTTTACTTTTAATCTATTTGTGTCTTTTAATTAAAATATTCTTCTTGTAGGAAGCATATAATTCGTTCTTTTATTTTTTAAAGATTTTTTTTTGATGTGGACCATTTTTTTAAAAGTCTTTATTGAATTTGTTACAATATTGCTTCTGTTTTTTTATGTTTTGGTTTTTTGGCCACGAGGCATATGGGATCCTAGCTCCCTGACCAGGGATTGAACCCACACCCCCTGCATTGGAAGGCAAAGTCTTAACCTCTGGACTGCCAGGGAAGTCCCTTGGTTCTTGATTTTTTATCCAATCTTCCAATCTCTGCCTCTTTATTTGGGTATTTGTACTATTTACATTTGATGTGATTACTGACATAGAGTTAAGGCTATCAAATCTTATTCTATTTGTCCCATTAACCCTTTGTTCCTTTTTTCTTTTTCTGTCCTCCTTTGGATTAATTGAATATTTTTTTAAGATTTAATTTTACCTGCTTTGTTGGCTTATTTGCTATTACTGTTGCTTTTGTTATTTTAGTAGTAACTTTAGGGTTTATAGTATGCATCTTTTACTTATCTCATTCAAGTTAAATTATTCCACTTAACATTGAGTAGAAGAACCTTAAGGTAATAGACTTACATTTTCCCCTCTCAGCCTTTATGCTATTATCACAGATTTTAACTTTACATATATGATAACCCTCACAATACATTTCTATTATCTTTGATTAAACAATTATCTTTTATTTTTGAGAAATATTTTCACAGGAAATAGAATTCTTGGTCAACAGTTTGTTTTTTTTTTCTCTTTCAGTATTTAAAGATATGGTTGTCTTCTCTCTTGCATTGTTTCAAGTGAGAAATCTGCTGTCATCCTTATCTTTGTTCTTCTGTATGTATGTAACATGTCTTTGTTTTCTGGTTAGCTTTAAGATTTTCTCTTTATTACTGGTTTTGAAATGTTTGATTATAAGGCGAGTTGGTGTAGTTTACTTCATGTTTCTTGTGATCGGGGCTTGTTAGGTTTCTTGGTTCTGTGAGTTTATAATTTTCCTTAAGCATACAAAGTTTTGGGCCATATTTCTTCAAATATTTTTCTGTCCCTGCCTCATTCAGGAAATCAATTCCCTCTTAAGTTATCTCACAGCTCTTTTTATCTCTTTTTGGATTCTCTTTTTATCTCTTTTGGATTCTTTTTTTCCTCTGTGTATTCTACTTTGGATGGTAATAAATAAGTGTTCTACAATTTCTCTGCTATTTATAAAAATTGTACTCTGCCCCAAGCTTTTAGACTATATATTTGTCATTCTTGGTTTTACTTCTGACTGAGAGGAAATGAAAGAAAATACAGAAAGAGATACACACATTTGTACCTCTCCATAGCAATTTTGACATATGTCGTCCCTTTTGCCAAATCTGTATATTTATTCTTTGCCAATGTTTTCATCTTTTCTACATTTTATTTTTACATCTTTGTTTGTTAAAGAGTTGGATTATTAACTGATTTAATCTTCTTCCTTGTACAGATATATTGGGATTTGAGTTCCAGAATTTCATTTTTGGAGACTCCCATTAGGCTTTTGTTATATTTCATCTAGATATGCAATTACCAGCAAGGCAGTCAAAAATTTATAGTATTCTTTTCTTAGAAGAATGTGCTTTTCACCATCATTCTCAATCATTTACCCATTCCAATTATATTATATTATATTGTATTGTATTATATTATATTATATTATATTATATTCACATCTGCCAACCTATTTTGTATTCCAGTATTTAAATATTATTGTGACAATGTATTTTATATTATCTATTTTTTTTTTTTTTACTTAACAAATGATCTCCATCATTTTCCCTCTCAAGATTAAATAATTCATGACAGGCATAATTTTTCACACATTCTCTTACTAACTTTTATTTCATTTATTTCTTCTGATTAGCATTATAGAGGGAGACTCCACTTATAAAAAATATACTTGTCTCTTTAGTATAAGATCCTATTTTTGGAAACAATACTTAACATATATTTCAATTTAAAATATTTTTAATAGCAAAATAACTTACGTAGGTCCATAGTCACATACAAATATTGCAGCGTCAGGTCTCCCAAGTTTAGGACAAATTGTAATTGCACAACCAACTTTATATGAATTGGCCCAAACTACCTATAAAGAAAGGAATTTTAAAATAAAATATGCAAAACAACTCTACACAAACAGTGCATTATGGGAACAGGTATAATCTTTGTCATGCTACAAAAAATGAATATACATAAATATTTATTGTCTATTTTTTTCTTAATTTCTAATATTTAGTTTAAAACAATTATTTTGTTAAGGCTGCATTCATGAGGGCTACCTAACTAGTCTTTCCTCACTGATAATTCTCATAAATCAAAAGGAGGCTATAATATATAGCCAAAATCATAATTTCTCCTAGATGATTTATGAAATATATTTTTATTTTCTCCATGGGTATATCATACAAAGAGCATTAAAACCAGATTATAAATGAAAACAATAATTAACTTTTATTTCTTTTTCTCAGAAAAATTCTACTAAATTTATGATCACATTTTAAATTTTGTGGTCTTAACCATATTCTTACCTTTGTCAAATCACAAGAGACAGATAGGGATAGAGATTAAGAACATACTGAGCTTATTGCAAAAAAAAAAAAAAATGCCTGCCATAGGGATGGTGAATCTTAATTTTTGTCTATTTGCAAAGAATAGCAAAGTTATTTGAAAGGAAGAAGACCCCTGTGGAAAATTAGCCATGGCGAGAGAGAGAAAGAAGTGAAGTACATAACTATTCCTTTGTGACATGACAGAATGAAAAATTTCTCTACTTCCCAGATGAACAAAGGGGAAAATACTGATCTACTCCATTTGGAAAACAAAATAATCTAAGGAAGGTTGATTTTGACAACATAAATGAATTTTCTGAACTCATTTATTTTACAATTCAATTAACAAAATGTACTAACATATTTTATAAACCAATGTATTAGTCACTATTTTCGAGGGCCGGGGTGTAGCCAGAATCAACAGTTTTGAAAATATATTTTAATGCTCTTTGATTGCCTGAGAGGCAGCAAAGTGCAATAAAAAGCACAGTGAACCGAGAACTAATAGATGAGTTTTGCTTCTAACCATGTGTGTGGCTTCTGAGAGTGACAGATCAATTCTGAGCTCATTTCCCACCTAATATAATGAGATTAAGCTAGATCCTTGAAAGATCCTTTTCCTTTTGGATGTTTTAGAAAGTTGATAAACTATATGACCACAAGTACATATATTTTAAATTAATCATGTTTAAAAAGTTGGTTCATGAACAACTGACTACACTGTGAAATTTTATTTGCTTAATATACTTAAATTGATCCTTTTTTGGCTTTGGGAATGGTAAAAATAAATACTATGTATAGGTTTGAATGTATTGCTTTCATTAAAGTGACTAGATTTAACATTAATATGAACATTGGTTGCCACTTCAACATGACTATCTGCAAATGGTAAATGCAAGAAATTTTAGCTCATTTTGTTTAGAAAATTAAGCAAGATATAGTTGTTGAACCAATAGGAAGAATGCACCAATTCCTAATTATTTAAGCATATGTGTAAATTAGCCCATGAGGTGTGATTTCATTCTCTCAGTTTTCCTAGCAGAAGCCAAACCATGTTCTTTGCAAACGACTTCTATCCTGAGAAGGATTTCTACACTTATAGCATTCTGTTATCGGACAAAGAGTGATTAGAAGGGGAGCATAGAAACTGCTAATTTCTGATAAAAATGACTTGCTTTAAGACACTATATGTTCATTCGACTTATGCAGATGAGTCAGTTTGGAGAATAAAGTTAGCTCTTTCTGTTGCTTAAATAGACCTTTCTAAGAGCTCAATGCCATGTCGAGGATTAGGTTAGCTAAAAAGTGACTTCCTCTTCTTACCAAAAACTCCCACCCAAAGCAACCAAAAGATTGGAAAAATTATAAGAAATAATGTTTTTCAAGATACTGGACATCAGGCAACAATGTATAATGTTCCCGAGAGTTGGAGGGAAAAGATGCGAGCTGTACAATTGTCTCAGTTTATTGTACTGAGTGAGTTTCCAGACTGTGTCTGGGGGTGGAGATGGTGGAGAAGTCAGGAGAAGCTTGATGGAGTCACATAGTTGAGAGACAGAGCTGAGAGTCTGGGGAGACCAAGGAAGCAGGAGTAGGGGAGAGGTGAAAATCTTCTAAGTGACACAACTGTGGAGGTCTGCAGGGGGTACTCGTCATCAGTTCAGCAGAGCACTAATCAGAGCATGCATGTGTGAAAACTACCCCAGGCTTGGAAAAGAATCACCTATAAAAACTAGAGGAAAGAATACAGAGGCTTACACAGGGCCAGGAATAGGGATAGTGGGCCTGTTCCCGCTGGCCAGACTGGAAAATTTAATCATTTCTGGGGCATCCGGTAGAAGAATCTTGCCTCACTGGTGAGAGATAATTAGCCCTAGACTAAATACTACTTTAATTCCATCTAACATATTTTAAAAGCAGGAACCAAAAGGGACAAACAAATTCCAGATAACTACATCCCAGAAGACAGTTAAGAATATTTATAGGTATATAAAGAAATCCAGCGTCCAACAGGGCAAGATTTACAAAGTTGGGAATATAATAAAATTTACCCGACGTGAAAAGAATAGTTTCATTATTATGAAATTGCTTGAGACCTGTAATGAAGGAAAAAATTTAAAGGCAGTCAGAGAAAAAAGACACATTACATACAGGGGAATAAATAAAAGGATTACAGTAGATTTCTTGTTGGTAATAGGGCAAGTGAGATGACAGTGGAGTAAGATTTTAAAGTTAAAGAAAAAAAAAACCTCACTACATAGAATTCTATTCCCAGTGAAAATCTTCCAAACGAAGGTGAGTTTTTCAGATACACAAAAGAAACTCTAAAGAAAATGCTAAAAAATTGTCTTGTGATTGAATTATGCATACGTAAGAACTAATCAATAAAATCTGAAATATTTACCTGTGTATAATGACCACAAGTTTTGGAACATGATAGACGATTAAAATCATAAAATTCAGTTTCATTATACCACAAGTCAACAGCAGATTTTGGTGTAAATATAATTAATGCACCAAACCAGATATTTTCTCCAACAAATTGAAATGTTGGATGGCATTGATATGATTTTGATAAACAGGGGTTGTGTCCGAGTTTGCACTTGTTCGCCCATGCTTTAGCAGTCTTCGCTAAACCTTCATCCCAACTCTGAAAGATAAAAATAATTTACATTGAATTGTGCATATTTGTTCAGATTAAAGTTATTCTAATAAATTAATTTTTATTTAAATTTATTATTTAATGAAATATAGTTTTTCTTTGGTATTTATTATGTTCACAGTGAGTCATTTCTCTTTAGTTCTGTTTCAGAAGCACTTATTTAGTACCCACTCTATGACAGTTCATTTTTGTATTTCCAGTACCTAGCAGATGGCCTGGTACAGTAGAGACACTCAACAAATATATCTGAATGTGATATAAATAAGTCAGAGTTCACAGTCTAGTAATTCAGAAGGTTACGCAAATATATCATAAGTAAATCATGAGAACCCATTTATAATTAAAAAGAGAAAAAGCCTCTTAGCACACTAAGAATACAATTTCCTTAATTTGATCAAGAGTATCTACAAAAGAAAATCAAAACCCTACAATAAGCATTAATGTATAGTGGTAAAATATTGAAAGCTTTCCCCTAAGATTGAGAATGAAACAAGATGTCTAATTATTTCTGCTTAAAATTGTTCTGGAGGTTAGGTAGTATAATAAAATAGGGAGCTATAAATATATGACAAAAGATATAAAACGTATAATGATTGGAATCTCTCATTATTCACAGATGACATGACTGGGTTAGAAAATTCAAATGAATACACAAATGAAACTATTAGAAATAAGCAAAATTATCAAAGTTGTCAGATACCAGGAATAGATACAAAATTGTATTTCCATTTACACTCCAGAAACCAATAGCTTCAAAAATATCAAATATATATAATTAAATCTAATAAATGATATAAAAACTATCTCTACACTGAAAACTATAAAACATCACTAAGAGAAATTTTAAAAGACTTAAATAAATGGAGAGATACTAAATGTTCATGTGCTGAAAGAGTCCATATTGTAAAAAATATTGGTCTTGATTTGAATACATTCCTAATGAAAATCTAAGTAGGTTTTTTAGGGGGGTGCAAATTGATTATAAGATTTATATGGAAATTCAAAGAAGCAACAATAGCTAAGGCAACCTTTAAAAAGTAAAACAAAGCTAGAGGACTTACTCCACCAGACATCAAGGCATCATAAAGCTACGTTAAGACATTGCAATATTGGCAGGAGGGTAGACAAATAGCCCAATGGAACAAAACAGAGTCTAGAAATAATTTTTGACAGAAGTATAGGTATAGTTTAGTCTTAGTATAGGTATTATTGGCAAGATGATTTTTAAAAAATATTTTTATTTTAAATTAATTGTAGATTCACAAGAGGTTACAAAAATAGTACACAGAGGTCCTGTGTAAATGTCACACAGTTTCTGGATTGGTAATGTTTTATGTAAATATAGCACAATTCCAAAATCAAGAAATTGACATTGGTACAATCAACAGACCTTAAGATTTCAATAGTTTTACATGCATTCATTTGTGTGTGTGTGTTTGTGTTTTCATGCAATTTTATCACATATGTAAATTGAAGTAACCATCCCACAATCAAGATACATAACTCTTTCATCACCACAATTATCCCTCATGCTAACCCTTTAAAGTCATACTCACTCACTCCCCCATCCTATTCCTAATCCCTGGCAATCACTAATATGTTCTCCATTTCTATAATTTTGTCATTTAAAAAATATTATATAGATAGAATCCTACAGTATGTAACCATTTTGAGGTTGGCTTTTTTCACTCAGCATAATTCCCTTGAGATCCATCCACACTGTTTGTTGTATGTATGTATTTTCTCCTAGCCTGTAGCTGTCTTTTCATCTCTTAGCAGGGTATTTTAAAGAGCAGAAGGTTTTAATTTTATGAAGTTCAATTTATTGACTTTTTCTTTTATAGTTTGTGATCTTGGTGTCATATGTAATCAAAGTAATCAAACATATTAGGAAGCCTCATCTAGCTGTAGATTCTGAGGATTTTTTCCACTTTTCTTCTAAAAGTCTTACAGTTTTATGTTTTGCATTTAATTAATGTGATTCATTTAGTGTTAATTTTTGTATTATAAGGTGTAAAGTTTAGATCAAAGTTCACTGTTGTTTTTTTTTTTTTACTTATGGATGTTAAATGTGTGTAGAGTTGTTTATAGTATATGTGAGCAGTGTCTGTAATAATATCCTTGATTTGTTCCTGATATTGGTAATTTGTGTTGTCTATTTTACTGATCTTTTCAAAGAATCAGCTTCTTACTCCACTGATATTTTTCTATTATTTTTCAGCTTGCAACTTCATTGATTTCTCCTCTTCATTATTTTCTTCCTTCTGCATGTTTATTTTGCTTTCTTTTCTTGTTTCTTTAGGTAAAACTTAGGTTATCCATTTAAGAGCTTTCCTTTTTTTCTAATGAAACCCTTTAGTGCTATACATTTCCCTCTCAGCACTGCCTTTGCTGAATTGCATTGGTGTGTGTGTGTGTGTGTGTGTGTGTGTGTGTGTGTATTTGTATCTATATATCTATCTATATTGATATATTTATATTTCTATTTCCTTGAGACTTCCTCTTTGACCCATGGACTATTTACAAGTGTGTTTAATTTCCAAGTGTTTAAAAAGTTTTTTGTTATCTTTGTGCTGTAGATTTCTGGATTGATTTCATTGTGTTCTGAGAATATACTCTATATATTCCAAATTCTTTTAAATTTGTTGAGATTTTTTTTTCATTGTTATTTTTTAAAATTTAAGTATGGTTGATTTACAATGTTGTATTAATTTCTGCTCTACAGCAATTTTATGGTTCAGGATATGGTCAATCTTGGTTAATGTTTCATAGACACTTGATAAGAATGTGTATTCTCTAGTTATTGTTTTATAAATGTCAATTAGATCCTAGTTGGTTAATGGTATTGTTAAGTTCTTCTATGTCCTTGCTGACTTTGTGTCTGATTGTTGAGACAAGAGTGTTGAAATCTCCAAATGTAATTGAGGACTTTTCTATTTCTCTTTTCAGTTATATCACCTTTCCTTCCTGTATGTTAAAGGTCTGTTGTTTGAGAAATACAAATTTTTTATTACAATTTATTTGTGATGGATTGATGGTTTTATCATTATTTAATCTTATTTTCTGTCTCTGGTAATTTTTTTCTCTGAAATTTACTTTATTTGATATTAATAAAGCCACTTCTATTTTATTTTGATTAATGTCTATCTGATGTGTCTTTCTCCACCCTTTTATTTTCAACATACCTATATCATATTTGAAGTGAGTTTCTTGGTTATAGCACATTGTTGGCTCATTTTTGTTTGTTTGTTTTTAATCCACTCAGCCAATCTCTGTTATTTTAATTTATGTATTTAACTGTTTACATTTAATACCCTTATTGATATAAATTCAAGCATGTCTACCATTTTATTGTTTATTTTTTATTTGCTCCCTCTCTTTTTCATTCCTGTTTTATTTTTCCTGATTTCCTGTGAATTATCTGAACATTATTTAGAATTCTACTTTGATTTATCCATAGTGCTTTTCAGTATATATCTTTTTTTAAAATTAATTTTAAAAAGTTTATTTATTTATTTATTTTCTTATTACTCATCCATTTTATACACATCAGTGTACACATGTCAATCCCAATCTCCCAATTCAACACACCATCACCCCCACCCCCAGCTACTTCCCCCCTTGGTGTCCATATGTTTGTTCTCTACTTCTGTGTCTCGATTTCTGCTCTGCAAACCGGTTCATCTGCACCATTTTCTAGGTTCCACATACGTGCATTAATATATGATATTTGTTTTTCTCTTTCTGACTTACTTCACTCTGTATGACACTCTCTAGGTCCATCCATGTCTCTACAAATGACCCAATTTTGTTCCTTTTTATGGCTGAGTAATATTCCATTGTATATATGCACCACATCTTCTTTATCCATTCGTCTGTTGATGGGCATTTAGGTTGCTTCCAGGACCTGGCTATTGTAAATAGTGCTGCAATGAACATTGGGGTGCATGTGTCTTTTTGAATTATGGTTTTCTCAGGGTATATGCCCAGTAGTGGGATTGCTGGGTCATATGGTAATTCTATTTTTATTTCTTTAAGGAACCTCCATACTGTTCTCCATAGTGGCTGTATCAATTTACATTCCCACCAACAGTGCAAGAGGGTTCCCTTTTCCCCACACCCTCTCCAGCATTTGTTGTTTGTAGATTTTCTGATGATGCCCATTCTAACTGGTGTGAGGTGATACTTCATTGTAGTTTTGATTTGCATTTCTCTAATAATCAGTTTTGTTGAGCAGCTTTTCATGTGCTTCTTGGCCATCTGTATGTCTTCTTTGGAGAAATGTCTATTTCGGTCTTCTGCCCATTTCTGGATTGGGTTGTTTGTTTCTTTAAATATTGAGATGCATGAGCTTTTTATATATTTTGGAGATTAATCCTTTGTCCGATGATTCATTTGCAAATAATTTCTCCCATTCGGAGGGTTGTCTTTTCGTCTTGTTTATGGTTTCCTTTGCTGTACAAAAGCTTTTAAGTTTCATTAGGTCCCATTTGTTTATTTTTGTTTTTATTTCCATTACTCTAGGAGGTGGATAAAAAAAAATCTTGTTGTGATTTATGTCAAAGAGTGTTCTTCCTATGTTTTCCTCTAAGAGTTTTATAGTGCCCGGTGTTACATTTAGGTCTCTAATCCATTTTGAGTTTATTTTTGTGTATGGTGTTAGGGAGTCTTCTAATTTCATTCTTTTACATGTAGCTGTCCAGTTTTCCCAGCACCACTTATTGAAGAGGCTGTCTTTTCTCCATTGTATATCCTTGCCTGCTTTGTCATAGATTAGTTGACCATAGGTGCGTGGGTTTATCTCTGGGCTTTCTATCATGTTCCGTTGATCTATATTTCTGTTTTGTGCCAGTACCATATTGTCTTGATTACTGTAGCTTTGTAGTATAGTCTGAAGTCAGGGAGTCTGATTCCTCCAGCTCCGTTTTTTTCCCTCAAGACTGCTTTGGCTATTTGGGGTCTTTTGTGTCTCCATACAAATTTTAAGATGATTTGTTCTAGTTCTGTAAAAAATGCCATTGGTAATTTGATAGGGATTGCATTGAATCTGTAGACTGATTTGGGTAGTAAAGTCATTTTCATAATATTGATTCTTCCAATCCAAGAACATGGTATATCTCTCCATCTGTTGGTATCATCTTTAATTTCTTTCATCCGTGTCTAATAGTTTTCTGCATACAGGTCTTTTGTCTCCCTAGGTAGGTTTATTCCTAGGTATTTTATTCTGTTTGTTGCAATGATAAATGAGAGTGTTTTCTTAATTTCTCTCAGATTTTTCATCATTAGTGTATAGGAATGCAAGAGATTTCTGTGCATTAATTTTGTATCGTGCAACTTTACCAAATTCATTGATTAGCTCTAGTAGTTTTCTGGTGGCACCTTTAGGATTCTCTATGAATAGTATCATGTCATCTGCAAACAGTGACAGTTTTACTTCTTCTTTCCCAATTTGTATTCCTTTCATTTCTTTTTCTTCTCTGATTGCAGTGGCTAGGACTTCCAAATCTATGTTGAATAATAGTGGTGAGAGTGGACATCCTTGTCTTGTTCCAGACCTTAGAGGAAATGCTTTCAGTTTTTCACCATTGAGAATGATGTTTTCTGTGGGTTTGTCGTATATGGCCTTTATTATGTTGAGGTAGGTTCCCTCTATGCCCACTTTCTGGAGAGTTTTTATCATAAATAGGTGTTGAATTTTGTCAAAAGCTTTTTCTGCATCTATTGAGATGATCATACGGTTTTTCATCTTCAATTTGTTAATGTGGTGTATCACATTGCTTGATTTGCGTATATTGAAGAATCCTTGCATCTCTGGGATAAATCCCATTTGATCATGGTGTATGATGCTTTTAATGTGTTGTTGGATTCTGTTTGCTAGTATTTTGTTGAGGATTTTTGCATCTATATTCATTAGTGATATTGGTCTGTAATTTTCTTTTTTTGTAGTATCTTTGTCTGGTTTTGGTATCAGGGTAATGGTGGCCTCATAGAATGAGTTTGGGAGTGTTCCTTTTTCTGCAATTTTTTGGAAGAGTTTGAGAAGGATGGGTGTTAGCTCTTCTCTAAATGTTTGATAGAATTCACCTGTGAAGCCATCTGGTCCTGGACTTTTGTTTGTTGGAAGGTTTTTTTTTTTTTAATTTTTATTTATTTATTTATTTATTTATGGCTGTGTTGGGTCTTCATTTCTGTGCGGGGGCTTTCTCCAGTTGCGGCAAGTGGGGGCCACTCTTCATCGCGGTGCGCTGGCCTCTCACTATCGCGGCCTCTCTTGTTGTGGAGCACAGTCTCCAGACGCGCAGGCTCAGTAATTGTGGCTCACAGGCCCAGCCGCTCCGCAGCATGTGGGATCCTCCCAGACCAGGGCCTGAACCCGTGTCCCCTGCATTGGCAGGCAGATT
The DNA here is from genome assembly GCF_028564815.1 of Eubalaena glacialis. Taxonomy (NCBI): domain Eukaryota; kingdom Metazoa; phylum Chordata; class Mammalia; order Artiodactyla; family Balaenidae; genus Eubalaena; species Eubalaena glacialis. The sequence goes on from NC_083726.1 coordinate 44,029,379, forward strand.
CTCAACCACTGTGCCACCAGGGAAGCCCTGCTGGAAGATTTTTAATCACAGTTTCAATTTCATTACTTGTGATTGGTCTGTTCATATTTTCTGTTTCTTCCTGGTTCAGTCTTGGAAGGTTATACCTTTCTAAGAATTTGTCCATTTCTTCCAGGTTGTCCATTTTATTGGCATAGAGTTGCTTGTAGTAGTCTCTTAGGATGCTTTTTATTTCTGCAGTGTCTGTTGTAACTTCTCGTTTTTCATTTCTAATTTTATTGATTTGAGTCCTCTCCCTCTTTTTCTTGATGAGTCTGGCTAATGGTTTGTCAAGTTTGTTTATCTTCTCAAAGAAGCAGCTTTTAGTTTTATTGATCTTTGCTATTGTTTTCTTAGTTTCTATTTTATTTATTTCTGCTCTGATCTTTATGATTTCTTTCCTTCTGCTAACTTTGGGTTTTGTTTGTTCTTCTTTCTCTAGTTCCTTTAGGTGTAAGGTTAGATTGTTTACTTGAGATTTTTCTTGTTTCTTGAGGTATGCTTGTATTGCTATAAACTTCCGTCTTAGAACTGCTTTTGCTGCATCCCATAGGTTTTGGATCATCGTGTTTTCATTGTCATTTGTCTCTAGGTATTTTTTGATTTCCTCTTTGATTTCTTTAGTGTTCTCTTGGTTATTTAGTAACATATTGTTTAGCCTCCATGTGTTTGTGTTTTTTACATTTTTTCTCTGTAATTCATTTCTAATCTCATAGCGTTGTGGTCAGAAAAGATGCTTGATATGATTTCAATTTTCTTAAATTTACTGAGGCTTGATTTGTGACCCAAGATGTGATCTGTCCTGGAGAATGTTCCATGCACACTTGAGAAGAAAGTGTAATTTGCTGTTTTTGGATGGAATGTCCTACAAATATCAATTAAATCTATCTGGTCTATTGTGTCATTTAAAGCTTGTGTTTCCTTATTAATTTTCTGTTTGGATGATCTGCCCATTGGTGTAAGTGAGGTGGTAAAGTCCTCCACTAGTATTGTGTTACTGTCGATTTCCTCTTTTATAGCTGTTAGTAGTTGCCTTACGTATTGAGGTGCTCCTATGTTGGGTGCATATATATTTATAATTGTTACATCTTCTTCTTGGATTGATCCCTTTATCATTACATAGTGTCCTTCCTTGTCTCTTGTAAAATTCTTTATTTTAAATTGTAGTATATCTGATATGAGTATTGCTACTCCAGCTTTGTTTTGATTTCCATTTGCATGGAATATCTTTTTCCATCCCCTCACTTTCAGTCTGTATGTGTCCCTAGGTCTGAAGTGGGTCTCTTGTAGACAGCATATATATGGGTCTTGGTTTTGTATCCATTCAGCACGTCTGTCTTTTGGTTGGAGCATTTAATCCATTCACGTTTAAGGTAATTATTGATATGTATGTTCCTATGACCATTTTCTTAATTGTTTTGGGTTTGTTTTTGTAGGTCCTTTTCTTCTCTTGTGCTTCCCACTTAGAGAAGTTCCTTTAGCATTTGTTGTAGAGCTGGTTTGGTGGTGCTGAATTCTCTTAGCTTTTGCTTGTCTGTAAAGCTTTTGATTTCTCCATCGAATCTGAATGAGATCCTTGCTGGGTAGAGTAATCTCGGTTGTAGGTTCTTTCCTTTCATCACTTTAAGTATATCATGACACTCCTTTCTAGCTTGTAGAGTTTCTGCTGAGAAATCAGCTGTTAATCTTACGGGAGTTCCCTTGTATGTTACCTGTCGTTTTTCCCTTGCTGCTTTCAATAATTTTTCTTTGTCTTTAATTTTTGCCAATTTGATTACTATGTGTCTCAGCGTGTTTCTCCTTGGGTTTACCCTGTATGGGACTCTCTGTGCTTCCTGGACTTGCGTGGCTATTTGCTCTCCCATGTTAGGGAGGTTTTCAACTATAATCTCTTCAAATATTTTCTTGGGTTCTTTTTCTCTCTCTTCTCCTTCTGGGACTCCTATAATGCGAATGTTGTTGCGTTTAATGTTGTCCCAGAGGTGTCTCAGGCTCTCTTCATTTCTTTTCATTCTTTTTTATTTATTCTGTTCCGCAGCAGTGAATTCCACCATTCTGTCTTCCAGGTCACTTATCCGTTCTTCTGCCTCAGTTATTCTGCTACTGATTCCTTCTAGTGTATTTTTCATTTTAGTTATTGTATTGTTCATCTCTGTTTGTTTGTTCTTTAATTCTTCTAGGTCTTTGTTAAACATTTCTTGCACCTTCTCGATGTTTGCCTCCATTCTTTTTCCGAGGTCCTGGATCATCTTCACTATCATTATTCTGAATTCTTTTTCTGGAAGATTGCCTATCTCCATTTCATTTAGTTGTTTTTCTGGGGTTTTACCTTGTTCCTTCATCTGGTACATAGCCCTCTGCCTTTTCATCTTGTCTATCTTTCTGTGAATGTGGTTTTTGTTCCATAGGCTGCAGGATTATAGTTCTTCTTGCTTCTGCTGTCTGCCCTCTGGTGGATGAGGCTATCTCAGTATATATCTTTATATAGATGTTTTAGTGGTTGCTATAGGTATTACATAATATATAAGTGTAACTTATCACAAACTATTGGTGTCACCATTTTACCAGTTTGAATGAAGTGTAGAAATATTACTTCCATTTAGGTCCCTTTGCCACTCACTCCACCAATAATACAATTGTCTTAAATATTTCTTCTATATCAAGAACCATATATGTTCCATAACCAATATAATATAATGAATATCACCATAACCAATGTTATAATTTTTGCTTTAACTCTCAAACATAATTTAGAAAAGATAAGGGAATAGTTTGTTATGTTTACTCATAGTTTTACTCTTTGCCTTGCATTTTCTTCATTCCTAATGTTCCAGGAATCCTTGATTTATCATTATCATACTATTTTAAGATCTTTCTTTAGGTATTCTTTTAGAGTGCGTCTGATTATGATAAATCATCTTAGTTTTTCTGAATCTGAGAATGTCTTAATTTCAATCTTCATTCCTAAAGTATATTTTCTCTATGTAGTATTCTTGACTCTTTTTCGAAATTGAAATTAAAGTTGAAAATGTTGTGCCACTTTCTCTGGCATCCTTGGATTTGGTAGAGAAATTTGAAGACACTGAATTTGTTGTTCTCCTATCTGTAATGTATTGTTTCTCTCCAGTTACTTTTAAGCTTTTTTTGTCTTAGGGTCTCTGAAGTTTGATTATGATGTATCTTGGCATGAATTTCTTTGGGCTTATCATATTTGGCCTTTACTCAGAATTGTTTATATCTTTATCCAAATTTTGGAAGTTCTCAGCCACTATTTCTTAGAATGTTTTTTCTGGCCCTCCCCATCTTTCTCAATTCCTTCTGGGACTCCAATGACATGAATATTAGATATAATATTTTGTTATTGTCTCGTAGATCCCTGATGTTCTGTTCATTTTTTTTTTTCAGTCCATTTTCTCTCTGTTGTTCAGATTTGGTAATTCCTACTGTTCTATTTTCAAGTTCACCGGTCTTTTCCTTTCCCATTTTCATTGCCCATCCAGTGAATTTTTAATTTTGGTTTGTCTATTTTTTAGTTCTAAAATTTCCATTTGAATGTGTAACTTTCATTTCCTAGCTAAGATTTTATTTTTTTTCATTCCTCTTAAGCATTTTTGTAATAGCACCTTTAAGCATTTTTATGACTATTTTTTTGATATCTTTTTTTAATTGAAGTATAGTTGATTTACAATGTTTCAGGTGTACAGCAAAGTTATATATATGTATGTATATATTCTTTTTATGATGTCTACTTTTAAATCCTTGTCAGATAATCCTAACATCTGTGCCATTTGGGTGTTGACAACTGTTGTCTTTTCTCATTCACATCGAAATTTTCCTGGTTCTTGGTATGTGACCAATTTTTTAAATTGTATCCTTGACATTTTGAGTTTTATATTATGAGATTCTAGATCTTAGTAAATCTTCCAGTTTTAGCAGGTCTTCACTGACACTACTCCAGTGGGGGGAAGTCCTACTTATCACTGGTTGGTGGGCAAAAGTCCAGGATCCCTACTCACTTTTATTAGCCCTGCTGTGGGGAGGGTTTTCTTGTTACCACTGGAAGGAGATAAACATCCAGGCTCCCTCTTTGCTTCTGCTGACATCATCTCATGGGGAGAGAAAGGGGTACCTTGTTATGACCAGGCGGGAATGAAAGTCTAAGCTCCCCACTTGACCTCTGCTGACACCTCAGGAAAGGAAGGGGTATCTATTGCCTCAGATGAGGCTGAAAGTCCTGTTTCCCCATATGGCCTCCATTGACACTGTTGGGGGGGGTTGTTGTGAGGTGCACTTCATTATTGCTGGGTGGTAGTGAAAGTGTATGCTCCATGCTTGGCCTCCTCTGACCCCACCCTGGCTGGGAGGGAGAGGGGCACCTCATTACTGCCTGGTGGGGGCTGGAAGTCTCCTCACTCTCCTCTGACACATCACTGGTGGAGAGGTGGTGGGAGGGGTGCTTCATAAGTGTCAGGCAAGGACGATAGTCTAAGTCCTCTACTTGGCCTTTGTTGAAAAGGATAAGAGGCTTGTTTTTTCCCCATGTTGTTTGTCCAGAAGAGGATGGTTACTGTAGAAAATAAAACAAACAAAAAACATTTCTGCCTTACTACGCTGTCCCTTTCCTTATTCTCTGGCAAGAGAGGGCAGGTTTTTCTTGAGGCTTTTGTTTCCGTCATCCACTGACATTTCTGGATTTCAGGCTTCTTTAATACCCAGTCCAGGATTTACAAGAGTCAAAAAGGAAATCCAGGGAACTCACCTTGTGTCATTCCTTGAGTCTTGGAGTCTCTAGTGGATCTGTCTGCTTTCTTTTCTCCAACTTTAAGTCTTCTGATATTTGTTTTATATAGAATATCCAAGGTTTTTAGCTATACTTAATGGGGAGAATAGGGCAAATGGATCTACTCCAACTTGTTGGGAAGGTAATTTTTTAAAGTTTTTTGCTCATTGTATTTCCCATTCCTAACTCCACAACTCTAAAAGAAGGCATTCCCAATAGATAGATAGATACCCTATAATTCCTTGACTCAAGAATTTTGGCATGGCAGAAACCTTGAGCAGCTAAAAATAAAGGCTGCTACCAGTATCAGAATCGTAGCCTTGAGCATACAAAAAGATCTCAGAGGGAATGGTAGGACATTGGACTCGGAAGGTAGGGTATCTAATATGGTTCTTCCAGCCTTCGTCATGATTTCTGTGGCATAGGACTACCATGGAAGCAGTAGCATGTCCAAACCTGGAAGGACAATGTCACTGGCATCCCAGTGGTCACTAGTTTGGAAGGATAATAATTATTATTGACTTGATTCCTAAAGATGCTTCCTTTATCGTTTGGAACAAAGACTTCAGATTTTGTGTGTGTGTGTAACAATGGGGGAAGATAAGTCCAAAAATGTTAAAGATCACATTTTTAACTCCCTTGTCAATGTGAGGACTAAAAATTACACTGAAGTTGATTTAATGAAAATAAATAAATGCCATTATGTTTCCATTTTAGGATTGTAGATTTAAATTCATGCTATTAATCTCATTGGTTAATTTCCTATATTCTTCTTTTGACATTTTAATCACTAATTTTCTTTCAAACTGCAAAAATTGTCGTATCAAAAATTTTGTTTTCAGTATTCAAGAGAGACTTCAGTAGTTTTCAGAGGATGGTATATAATTTACTCTTCTGAAAAATGAATAGACTGAGTGATGAGTTCTGATATACCAACCTCCACCAAAATTATATGAACTTGAAACAGGTAAAATACCACAAAGACAGAGCCTCCATTTTTTTCTCGCAGATACAGTTCAGAACCAAACCAAGAAATCAACAACAGCAAAGAAATGTTTTCAAGCCAGTTCTTTTCACCTAACATATTCTTAGCTATAGTTTTTATGCAATTCATTTCTTTTCCAAGATATCTCAGCATATCTATAGCCTCTAGAAAACTTTACCTCCCATTAAGCCTGTGAGAATCCTAGTCTTTTGCCTGGATCATTGGGAGATTTCTCTGCTTTAAAAGGGAAAAATGATTAGCTTTAATCTGGTATATATTTTAAAAGAAAAAATATTAATTAAAGTACAGTTCTACCATGAAATAGCTTGTACCAAGTCATCCTCTATCCAAAGTGTGGTACAAAAGAAAACTATTCTGTCATTCTAATTAAGATATAGAATTGTTACTATCCAAATGGTAAAGACTATGGTCTTGAAAAAGTAAGAATTAATATCTGATGGCTAAGGAATTATATTTATTCAGAACATGTATTTCAAACCAGTTCAAACATACATAACATGTACAAATTATAATTCCCTAGATGTATGTATAACTAAAAACATATATTTGCATTTTAAAATTCCCAAGGAGTCTATAATTATAGCTCATTTGTTTTGATTGAACAATGTAATTAAAATTTTTTCTAGAAAAAAGTTTAACGACCTCTCAGATCTGGCAATGCTTTCACTTAAAACTTAATTGCTATTAAGTCTCTGGCCCTAAGGGAAATTTTTTATTGAGCAGTATTCTGCCTTAACTTGTAAATGGAAGAATTTGACTTATAGACATGAATCTCTTTAAAAAGCCTAATCACTTGTCTTATGCCTAGTAACTAATAATTCAAGTACATTCTAGAAGATCTTGTAATCACAAACACTCATACTATGAATCACACCTATATAACAAGTTCCTCTACACAAGGAAGAAGAAGAAAGCCTACCAAGAAATTCTTCAAAATAGAAACTAAACACAAAGATATTTATAATAGTTTCATCTGATGGAGAGTTCCCACACTACTTTTTAAGGATATGCTCAGATAATCATGATGCTTCTGCTTATGCTGTGGCAAGAAACATTATATTGTGCATAGGGTTGAGAGCAGGAGGATACTGGGATGTATTGTATGCTACTGAAGAATTTATTCTATACACAGAGAGGATAAAAAAAATGTTCAGCAATAAAAATATATAGCATAGTAGTCACTATTCAAAATTCCTGAAAGGAATATACTAAATAATGCAAATGACAAAAATAATACTTTAAAATGGATTTATTGAGGTATAATTGATACACAAAAAAACTGTACATATTAAATGTGTACAATTTGATGAGTTTGGACATATGCAAACACTCATGATACCATCACCACGATCAAGGTAACAGACATAATCAACACTTCCCAGTATTTACTTATATCCCTTTGTGTGCTTCTTTTTTTTAAAATAAATTAATTTATTTTATTTTTGGCTGCTTTGGGTCTTCATTGCTGCGTGGGGGCTTTCTCTAGTTGCAGTGAGCGGGGGCTACTCTTCGTTGTGGTGCACAGGCTTCTCCTTGTGGTGGCTTCTCTTTTTGCGGAGCACAGCTCTAGGTGCGTGGGCTTCAGTAGCTGTGGCTCACTGGCTTAGTTGCTCCGTGGCATGTGGCATCTTCCCGGACCAGGGCTCGAACCCACGCCCCCTGCATTGGCAGGTGGACTCTGAACCACTGTGCAACGAGGGAAGTCCCTCCCTTTGTGTTTTGTTTGTTTTTATGGTAAAAACACTTAAAAAATGAGATCTACCTTCTTCACAAATTTTGAAGTGCACCATACCTTATTGTTAACAATAGGCACCATGCTATTTGGCAGATCTCTAGAACTTATTCATCTAATGTAACTGAAACTTTGTACCCTTTGAATAACAATTCCCCAATTTTTCCACCTCCAAGCCCCTGGCAACCACTACCGTATTCTCTGCTTCTATGAGTTTGACTATTTTAGATACCTCCAATAACTGGAATCATACAGTATTTGTCCTTCTGTGACTGGTTTATTTCACTTAGCATAATGTCCTTCAGATTCTTCCATGTTGCCACAAATGGCAGGATTTCCTTCTTTTTTAAGGCTGAATAATATTCCATTGTATGTATATACAACATTTTCTTTATCCAGTCATCTTTTGATGGACCCTTGGGTTGTTCCTATATCTTGGCTAATGCAAATAGTACTGCAATGAACATGGAAGTGCAGATATCTCTTCAAGATCCTGAGTTTTCAATTTATTTTGGATAGATACCCAGAAGTGGGATTTCTGGATCATATCATAGTTCTATTTTTTAATTTCTTGAGGAACCTCCATACTTTTTTCCATAGCTGCAGCACAATTTTACATTCCCACTAACAGTGTACCATGGTTCCAATTTCTCCACAACCTCACCAAAACTTATCTTAAAATTTATTTGTGTTATAATTAGTTACCACCAGCATAACAAACATTTGCAGTTCAGAAGAATAACAATCTGAATGAGTCATTAATTTAATAAAAAATGGGGATGAAAAGAAAGCAAAAGAATGCTAAAGCTCTTACATTAGAATAGCAAGAGGATCAGTAGATACCCTCTTATTCTTCACATTGGTAAAGCAATTATCCAATGAATGACCTTGGGAGCTCTTGTTATACTGCCTGTCACTGAGCTAGCTGAGTTTGGGGGCACTCATTTGCCCCAGCCAGAGAGGCTGAATCCTAACTCATTTTCTCTACAACCTGTGTTAAGTATGAAATTAAACTTTGTTTCATTAAGCCACTGAGATTTCAGGGTTTATTTCATATCAGAGCTCAGCCTAGCCTCCTGTAAAACTTATTGCTGGAAGTGCAGTGCAGCCATAATAAAAATCCAAGCTCATACCATTTGAGACCTAGGTAGGAAGGATCCCTGCTCTGGGTCCAGACTTTATAGGACATCACATATTACACACACACACACACACACACACACACACACACATACACACTTTATTTTAAAATGAGGAGAAAGATTCTCCTCATTATAACCTTAGCACGGGTTCAATGAGACCTGCAACACTGAATGTCTGCATCTTTTGCCACATGTTTTTAAAGCAAAAGGTGTCTGTATCTGAATAGTAAAAAGGCTTGTGAATATTGTTGCTGATGACACTGGAGACAGACACTGCTTCAGAGTCCAAGAAAGATTTGAACCATGGAAGCTCTTAGGTTAAGAGAAAAGCTCAACTTGTCAAATCTTTCATTTCAGCATGAAAGCAGTAGATTCATGCATAATATAATATTGTTTAGAAGTACTACTGAAGATCTGTTTCCTCACTTCTCTCTTCATATTCCCATTTCAGGGATAAGGAGACATTTTGCAATGGTAACAAGTTTCTATTACTGTTAAGTAGGGATAAATGTAGTTTTTTATGTCACCTAAGTGAAGCATGACATCAGTTCTTCACATTGGCCAGTAGATGGATATGAGCACTAGAGTAGTAAATAATCTTATTCTTATAAAAATATTTAAGAAGACAATTAAATTTTCCAAAAAATTAAAAAATATTTAAAATACTAAAATTGATGACCATTCGTTATAACTTTAACCCTAACCCTAACCCTGTAGTTATAACTATAAAATTGTAGCTATAATTTTAATGGACAGTTTTGATTATTTTAGAAGAAATGGAAATTTAGTTAATAACATCAATGAAAATGAGGAAAATTATCCTGACCGAATCCAGATCTGAGCAGATTAGATGAAATCTCTGAAACCACATATTCTTTACTAAATAAAAATTTAACTACTGAGCCAACAATGAGACTATATGTGGGCTTCCATTTTTGTACTTCTTCTAGCCCACAAATGTTAGTGGCAAGCTTGCCTTAGCTATGTGGTAGAGATTACCAGTTAGTTGGCGAGCAGTGAGGAAACTTATGTCAGAGGAATGTTGGCAAACCATGTGATTCAGAGCCAAAATATCTGAAAAAATGTGATCTATTACTCAGGGGGAAGATCATGAGTCCATTGAACTTGAAGCTCTAAGCAGAGGTTGGAAAACAGATAATTAATAGTATTTGTAGGTTGTAGTGTGGGTTCAAGAAGATACTATAAAAGTATTTAAAACACCGGCCAGTTTGGAAGCAGAAAGAGAGAATCAAGAAATGTGGGGCTTTTGAGAAATGGAAAAGGAGCTGCTTCTATATAAAAGGCTTTGAGACCAATGTTGTAAAACTTTCATGTGATTAAAAGCCTCAGGGCAAAGAGAAGATGAAGTATGTGATTCCAAGGAAATCCTCTTAATTGATTAAAAATTGCCTCAGCAAATGGAACAGTTTAAGACTGTACCCATTTCCCCAAAATTCATGTTTCAAGGTAACTGGCATTAAGATGAAAAAGAAAAGCACCAGGGTGAGAAAACAAAGAAATAAAGATTTGAAAATTTCTCCAAACTATACTTTAAGCATGGGTATTGGTACTTGGAACTGACTGGAGGTATATAGCTGAAAGACCTTCAGAGTTTTGGAGAGAGGTGTATTCCCAAAGATACTGTAAACCTGTTATGAAAAAGCAATGAATGCAAGATATTTTAATGACTCTTAGACCTTAAACTTCTGTGGGCAGAAAGCAGTCTGAGAAGGCTGTGTAGCCCTCAAAGATGGCATATTTCCCAAGGCCCACTTCAGACTGGTCCAAGAAGAATGAGGGATAAGGAAGAACATTTTTAAGGGAGAAGATAGTGATCACAGAAAACAATGGACAAGGGAACGCCTATCACCTCTAATCAAATAACTTTTCTGACTCCCAGTATAGCAGGTCTTCATAATATCTACCCTAAAGATTTCAGAATTGCTCTGAACCAATGATTGCTGTGTAGCTCCCATTCTTCCACTTTCTGATTAGAAGTGTTTGTTATAGTTGTCTTGTCTATGTGTTACCATTGCATATTGTTTATGTGTGGGACAGTCACTAGGCTAAGAGTATCCACAACGATTGCCACCCCACTGGCCCCAGCAAACCTGCGTAAAAGGGAGCTAAGTCTAGGCCAGGAACAGCTCCAAGTTTTCCTTTCTCATCCACTCTTATCACTACCTTGGAGGAGATAGCCCAGCCAAGGTGTGATTTCTAGCTGCATGCAAAAGGTCCAGACTGAATTCATACAAATGAGTCCATGAAACTTATCGCCCAGATACCTTAGGATGAACCAGAGAAGTAAGATTCTAGCCCGGGTTTTTCCTCACCATGTGTTTCATGTTGGCTGCAGTGGGCTGGACTCTGCCACGCGCTTCGTTGTGAGCTTTCACGGACTCGTCTATAAACGTCTGATTTGTGATGGAGGGGACTTTGGGAGGCGATTTACTGGCTACCAGACAAAGACCTAAGGTCCATAAGCAGCTCAATTTCTTCCCTAAAATCATGGTGGGACGCAGAGAACGCCGTGACTGCACGGACCGGTAACGGCTCAGTCTGGCTTTCCCGGCTCCTGGGGACCACGCTCTTCCGCTGGCTCTAGTTTCCTGCGTGGCCTCGAGGCCAGCGCGGGGATGCACGGAATACTGGGCTCCAAGCAGGGAGGCTGGGCAGGCTGCAGGATTGGCCCGCCACAAAGCCCTGGGCTGAGGGATAAAGCCCTGAGTCTCTTTGTGGTGCAGTTTTAACCATCCAAGGTGCTTACTGTGGATCCAATCTGGAACCACTGCAGAGGGCACCTGGATTGTAATCCAAATTGCAACATGCAGGCAGCACATGTGTATAAAAGGACAACACGTGTAGGATGCTGACAATGGACCGAGCCTGGGCAAAGCCCTATAGAGTAGTTTCATAGACTCAGCTTCCGTGTATAGCTTTTAAAAAATTCATTGTTTTAAATAAACCGCAGCATCATGTTGTGCGTTTCCTCAGAGACTGGGAATAAAGCAAGAATAGGCATTTTGTATACTCGATGACATAGAGATCCTTAATTATTACCTTGTCAAACATTTAATTATTTAATAATTTGCTTCTGTGGTCTCAGTTGAAGAGACAGACTGCCTAGAAAGATAAACATAGACGTGTGGAAAAGTGGGCAAAATCTTTCCTTCTTGATACTTAAATTTGGAACAGACCTACTGCTTGGTGACTAGTAAACTTCAGTTAAAGGACTGCTTTAGTTGGGATGCTAAAGACTAGGACAGAGTACATTTGATTGCTTATTTTACCGACACTGCAATATGAATCAACTTCATTTGGCTTAATGTTTTAAATCTATTATATGTAATATTGTTATTCAATAAAAAACAGCATTTTTTCCCTGTGACATTAAATGACATTTTTTCAGTATTTCTGTGTTTCAAATAAATGTCTTTGATTATTTGAGGTTGTTTACAATGTCATTTAATTCAAATGAACATATATATTTACATTTACTGATATTCTAGCCAATTCTAGTAGTCAGTTAACCTTGCCTCTAAAAGAAAAAAAAATTGATACAACTAGTCATTTTTTTAATAGAAAGCAGAAAATTAAATTATAAAATGGGGAAAAATAAAAGGATCCTATTGGAAATTCTATGGAGCAATACAGAAAATACTTCTGGTCTACTATATGCCAATGGAAAATTGCAATATATGTGACTTTAGCATTATTTACATAGTCCAAACTGAGCTTCTGATATCCACACCCCAATCCTGATCCTCCCATAATCTTCCCTAATTCAGTTAATGGCAGCTCCATTTTGCTGACTGCTTAGGCCCCAGACTTTGGAGGCATTTAGTCCCTTAGTAAATTCTGTTGGCTTTGTCTTTATGTTTTCAGACTTTGACCACTGATCACCATTTGAAATGGCACCTCCTTGATTTCATGGATAATTACAATGACTTCCTAGTGGATATTCCTACTCCCACTCTTAATCCCCTGTAGTCTTCTCCCAAGATTGCAGTCAGAGTGATTTTATATAGTCTTTAGTATACTTAAATATTTTGAGTGTCTACTATGTACCAGGCATTCTTCTTGGTCCTTGAGATTACAACCATAAAAAATAAAACAAAGCAATCTGCCTTCCTGGAATTCTAGTGAAGGGAGACAGACAATAAATAATAAGCATGATAAATAAATTCTACAGTATGATAAAATGGTGATTATGTCTATGGAAAAAATAAATTAGGCTAAGGAGTTTGGGAACACTGGGGTGAGGGTGGGGGTGATGGTGATTTCAAACGGGGTGATCAGTGTGGATGTCTTTGAGAAGGTGCCTTTTGAGAAAATGCTTGAAGGGGATGCAAGACGGAAGCATGTGGATACTGGAGGAAGAGTGTTCAAGGAAGAACTTTAAATAAAGGTGGAACTTGTAAAGCAACTATACTCCAATAAAAATTAATTAAAAAAAAAACCAAAAAACAAAGCAAAAAAAAATAAAGGTAGAACTATAATATAGGCAATAATCATGTGGAATATGGGAGAGCTTAGTGATTATAATTGAACTATTCTAAGGTACTTGTATTACTGGGAGAAGAGGAGAGATAATGAGCAACTTTTGACTTCGTTAAGTAATGCACACATTAAATATTTAAGAATGACTATTAAAAGAAAGAATACCAAACCAGTAGAGGGAAAATGACAGATGAAGAATAATCATTCCAAGAGAAGTCAAGAAATCAGAAAGAATTTGTACTTTTTTCCTGTCTTCATGTATGTATTTAAGGTTATTCATGTTCTTTCAATTACAACTTAGCTGCAACTCATAAGGTTTGAGAGTGTATTGCTTTTATTGCTATTTAATTATAAATATTTCAAAATTTCCATTATGACTTATTCCTTGATTCCTTAAATTCCTTAGATTTCTCCAGATGGGTTTTTAAGCCATTTTTTTGGTTATTGATTATATTTCATTACATTTGTGGTCAGAGAATATGAACTATGTGATATAAAACCTTTGCTGTTGGAACACAGATGAAGAAATAGATAAAATAAAGAGAAAAAAGAGTCAAGAAGTATCCACATATACATCCCAGAACTTGTGTATAATAGAGATGGCATTTCTGATGAGTTAGGTGATAAGGACTTTTTAAAAATATTCTTATATAATTACTTATCCCTATGGAAAAATGTAAGATTTAATCTCTTTCTTACACAAAAATAAATTCCATATTAAGACTTAAATGTGAAAAAAAATCTCTACAGGAAAATAAGAGAGTATTTCTGAGTATTTCTAGGACCTCATACCGTTGCCTCTATGTATACTTATCTTCATATTCAAATATTTAAATACTATTCTCAACACAGCATCCAGAGTGATTCTGTTAAATGTGAGTCAGATCGTGTCACTCCACTGCTCAAAACCTTCGAACTGATGGCTTCCTATGGCATCCAAAGCAAAATCCCAAGTCCTCACATTAAACTTCAAGGTCCTAAACAATGCAGCCCCTCTCTGATCTCATCTCCTACTTCTCTCCCCTTCCTTTTCTCTCTTTCAGACACTTTGGCTACTTTGTCACTCCTGGAAAAAGCTAAGATGCTCCTGTTCCAGGGCATTTGCTCTTGTTTCATTTGCCTAAATTCTTTTCCCCAGAAAGTTACATGGGTCTATTAAATATTTGCTCAATTTACATCTTTTCAAAATACTTGAGAGTGGTATTTTATATTACCCATCCTATACCTATCACTTCCTATTGGCCTTTTTCTGTTTTATATTTCTTCATAACCCTTACCCTCACATTTTGTGATATAATTTATTTATCTATATTGTTATCATGTTCCCCCTCAATTGAATAGGCAGGGGTTGCATATTATTATTATTTTCTACTACTGTATCCCCAGCATCTCAACAGAGGAGTTCAATATTTGCTGAGAAAATTAATAGACAAACCCTTTAAGACTCCAATTAAATGTTAGTTCCTTTTATGAAGTCCTCTAATTAGAAGGAATCTCCAATCATTAAAACACTTTAGCTTCCTATATCTTATTACAATATTTTATTTCTCTTTTCCCCTCTGTATTAGTCAGGGTTGTTCAGAGAAACAGAACCAATAGAACATATATCCCCAACCTCTCTTTATACACATACACACACACACACACACACACACATACACATTTTAAAGAATTGGCTTACACAATTGCGGGGGCTGGCAAGCCCCAAATCTGTAGGGCAAGCTGACAGGCTGAAGATTCAGTTAAGAGTTGATTTTGCAGTCTTCAGTCTGCAGGCTAGAAACTCAGGCTGAATTTTTATATTGGACTGAATTTCTATTTTGCCTCTACATCCAGTCTTCTTTGGGAAACTTCAGCCTTTGCTTTTAAGGCCTTCAACTAGTTGAATGAGGCCCACCCACACCATGAAGAGTAATCTGCTGTACTCAAAGTCTATTGATTTAAGTGTTAATCACATCTAAAAACTATCCTCATGAAACATCTATACTGGTGTTTGACCGAACAACTGGTCATCACTGTCTAGCCAAGTTGACACATAAAATTAACCATCACACCCTCTTATTCCTCTAAACACTTCATGTACCTATCTTATTACTTTATTCTTCTTTTCCCCTCATATACTGCATTCAGTCAATTTACAAATCCTGTTGGCTCTACTTTTAAAATAATCCAAACACTTCTTCCCATGCTGTGGACAGCCAACACCCTGGTTAGAATCACCATCATCTCTTACTGGAACAAAGGCGGTAGTATCCTTCTCAGTTTCTCTATATTCATTCTTGCTTCATTACAAATTATTTTCAATAGAAAAGCTAGATTATTCCTTTTAAAACATAAGTGCCCCTCTTTTCAAAACCCTCTAATGACTTCCTGTCACACTTATAAAATTGAAAGTCTAGATGTGGCTCACAAGGCACTGCTTAATCTGACCATGGCTAATCTCTGGCCCATATCCTACATTCTCCCCTGGCTCACTCTGCTTCAGCCACATCCATCAGCTTGACAAGGATGCTCTCTCCTCAGGCCTTTTGCACTTGCTGTTCCCTTTGCCTGCGAATTCCCCTCAAGGAAACCATACCTGATCATACAACATCTCCTACTGTCAGTGTCTATCCCATTAACCTCTTATATTTTTCTTCACTGTATTAATTGCTACCTGACATTATTTATTTATTTAATGTTTGTCACCTCTATTAGATTGTAACCTTCAATAAAAGAGTGGCTTTGTTTCCTTCACTGCTAATATTTATAGCACCTAGAGCAGGTACTGAACCCTTATACCCTCAGTAAATATTGTTGAATGAATTAATGAAGAAACGATCACTCTTTTACTTTCTAAAAATGTTGTATACAACTGTAAGCTTCTTTAGAAACCATATCTTATTTGTCATAGACATACTAGGGCCTCACTAAATATTTTAGACTCAATAAATAATTTAGAAGGCAATACTGGCTAGGCATATATTCTTTACTTTTTCTAACACTGGTTATATTTGCAAATAGTAGGTGTTCAATGGATGCTCTTTGAGCTTCAAATACAATTTACTTTGGATCTGCAAATAGTCGAGGTTAACATATGGCTATTTAGTTTTACTTTGTGTATAGAGAAATTAATTGGCAGTAATAACAAAAGAACTTTTGTAATGAATTGTTTTGAAAATTGGCAAAAAAGTACAATTTATATGATCAACACATCATCCAAGATTACTGCTTCTACACTAGATGTTTTCTGTATTCAGAAATGCTGAAGCAATTTAGGTGTACTAAACCTAAGTGCCAGGAGCAGGGAAGGATATATCTTAATGTTATTTTCTTGAATATCTATTTGTGGAATGGGCAGAATTAGTCAGGCACTAGAAGTTTTTAAGGTCTTTGATTACTTTTTTAAAGTTTTTGGTTTCATTTTTTTTCAGTTTATTTTTGCTTTTCTCTCTGTATGGGGGTAATAGGTGGATGAAATTTTATAGAGTATAGGGAAGAAGTAGGAGTGATTACCTTATACCCATTGACTTCACTCATTTTATGCTTTAAAAATGCATTTGTATTCTCACTCCAAAAACTGGTTCCAATTTGCAAATTTAGATACACTTTTTTAAAAATTTAATTAAATTAATTTATTTTTTATACAGCAGGTTCTTATTAGTTATCTATTTTATACACATCAGTGTATACATGTCAATCCCAATCTCCCAATTCATCACAGCACTACCACCACCATCCCCCAACCACTTTACCCCCCTTGGTGTCCATACGTTTGTTCTCTGCATCTGTGTCTCTATTTCTGCCCTGCAAACTGGTTCATCTGTACCATTTTTCTAGATTCCACATATATGCATTAATATACAATAATTTTTTTTCTCTTTCTGACTTACTTCACTCTGTATGACAGTCTCTAGGTCCATCCACGTCTCTACAAATGACCTGATTTTGTTCCTTTTTATGGGTAATATTCTATTGTGTATATATGTACCACATCTTCTTTATTGATTCATCTGTTGATGGGCATTCAGGTTGCTTCCATGACCTGGCTATTGTAAATAATGCTGCAATGAACATTGGGGTGCACGTGTCTTTTTGAATTATGGTTTTCTCAGGGTATATGCCCAGTAGTGGGATAGCTGGGTCATATGGTAATTCTATTTTTAGTTTTTTAAGGAACCTCCATACTGTTCTCCATAGTGGCTATATCAATTTACATTCCCACCAACAGTGCAAGAGGGTTCCCTTTTCTCCACACCCTCTCCAGCATTTGTTGTTTGTAGATTTTCTGATGATGCCTAATCTAACTGGTATGAGGTGATACCTCATTGTAGTTTTGATTTGCATTTCTCTAATAATTAGTGATGTTGAGCAGCTTTTCATGTGCTTCTTGGCCATCTGTATGTCTTCTTTGGAAAGACGTCTATTTAGGTCTTCTGCCCATTTTTTGATTGGATTGTTTGTTTTTTTGATATTGAGCTACATGAGCTGTTTATATATTTTGATACACACATTTTGACAGGAGTTAATTTTGAAAACAACAGCAGATTAGAAAAACAACTTGATTTTGTGGGAAGAGAACTGGATTAGGCTTCAAAAGATCTTAGTTCTAATTTGGGTATCTGACACTTGGATGAGTAGTTCAGGAAAGTTACAGCATATTAGAGTAGAATGGAACCTTAGAAATATCTCAAACCAGACCTTTCCTTTTACTGATGAAGAGTTGATGCCTGAAGACATTGTGTGCAGAGCAAAGAAGAAAAGGAAGCTTTCCTGATTCCCAGGCTTTTCCCCTTTCCATTCTATCAGTATTTTAATTTGTAATTATATATATAATTATATATGTGATCATTTATGTATATGTGTAAATGTGCATATATTTAAAGTAATATATTTCTCTTATCTCCCTCTCTTTCTCTCTCTCTATATATACTGCAGTCTTGTCTTTTTAAATAATTGCAAGCTCCTGGAGAGTGGACATCACGGCATACGCCTTAATTTCTTTCCTTCTCAAAACATCCAGCTGGGACCTGAACACCCGGTAATGTGCCCTATAAAATATGTTAAATAGAATTCACTTAAATGAAGAATTGCACAACTGCCGTGGATCCGGGCCGGGCTTTGTCTCTCTCCCTGCGCAGGACAAGCGCAGATGAGTGAGTCCGCTCCAGATCCGTGCCGAGGTTTAGAGGCACTGTGGAGCTCTGGTACCCTAGAAGGCTCCGGAGGCCCTGACTTAGAAGAGTTCATGCCTCGGGCTTTTCCGCGAGTACTGCTGGGGCAGCGGGAGCTCCTGCGGCGAAGGCCCGGCCGCAGAAGGACTGGCAGAAGGAATGGCAGCTGGGGGCCGGGAGCTGGGGCGAAAGGAGAGGGGGACTCGCCTACGACCTTTTTTTCCCTGGAAGTGAGAGAGGGCTCGGAGGCCCAGCGTAGAGACACCTGTTGCCCGGCAGCCTGCAGACGCGGGCCTGGGCTGGCCAGAGCCTTTGCTGGGAACTGTCTCCTTCCTGCTCGTCCTGTCTGAAGCCATCTCAAGGGAGTTCTCTCGGTGGAATTGCTTCAGTTTATACCTTTTCCAGCCCTCTCATTTTGGACTTAGTCTTTACCCAGATTGTTGGGTCAATTCAGGTTGGTTGCCGCTTGTGTCCCACCCTAGTCCATGAATCCCAGGTAGGAAGAGGGTGCTAGTACATTGCAGGTGTGCTTAAGTATAATATCAACTTTTGGGGGAGTGAATTGGGGGCAATTACTCTGATTGTTTTGAAATTAGGAATGACCCCAGGTTCCATTCAGATACTTATGTCTGTTATCACCTGGGCTCCAAGGTAGACTTGGTCCTCACCTGCATGGAGCTTAAATACTAACAACTTATTTACACATCTCTTTCCTCTCTCCTTGACTATGGGCTGAATTTGATCAATTTATTCTTCGCTTTCCACTATGTTGTGATTTTGTATAAGCAACGCCATAGCCACTAATACCACTAACCAAAAGAGAAGTGATGATAATTGGAGTTGGAAATAATCATCCTTAAAAATGAGAGAAGTGGGAGGTGGGTTCAATTCTTTTTGGTAGCACAAAAGCTAACATGGTAGACATGGATCTATTAGTCCACAACATTCATTACATGCTAGAAATAACATCTCATGACTTGGCCGCAGTTTGGGTGGAGACAGAAGCCATCAGAAGTGCTCTTCCAGGGCAGACAGCAAGCAACAAGAACTACAATCCTGCAGCCTGTGGAACAAAAACCACATTCACAGAAAGATAGACAAGATGAAAAGGCAGAGGGCTATGTACCAGATGAAGGAACAAGATAAACCCCCAGAAAAACAACTAAATGAAGTGGAGATAGGCAACCTTCCAGAAAAAGAATTCAGAATATTGATAGTGAAGATGATCCAGGACCTCGGAGAAAGAATGGAGGCAAAGATCAAGAAGATGCAAGAAATGTTTAACAAAGATCTAGAAGAATTAAAGAACAAACAAACAGAGATGAACAATACAATAATTGAAATGAAAACTACACTAGAAGGAATCAATAGCAGAATAACTGAGGGAGAGGAATGGATAAGTGACCTGGAAGACAGAATGGTGGAATTCACTGCTGTGGAACAGAATACAGAAAAAAGAAAGAAAAGAAATGAAGACAGCCTAAGAGACCTCTGGGACAACATTAAACACAACAACATTCACATTATAGGGGTCCCAGAAGGAGAAGAGAGAGAGAAAGGACCCGAGAAAATATTTGAAGAGATTATAGTCGAAAACCTCCCTAACATGGGAAAGCAAATAGCCACCCAAGTCCAGGAAGCGCAGCGAGTCCCATACAGGATAAACCCAAGGAGACACACACTGAGACACACAGTAATCAAATTGGCAAAAACTAAAGACCAAAAAAATTATTGAAAGCAGCAAGGGAAAAATGAAAAATAACATACACGGGAACTCCCATAAGGTTAACAGCTGATTTCTCAGCAGAAACTCTACAAGCCAGAAGGGAGTGGCATGATATACTTAAAGTGATGAAAGGGAAGAACTTACAACCAAGATTACTCTACCCAGCAAGGATCTCATTCAGATTTGATGGAGAAATCAAAAGCTTTACAGACAAGCAAAAGCTAAGAGAATTCAGCACCACCAAACCAGCTCTACAACAAATGCTAAAGGAACTTCTCTAAGTGGGAAACACAAGAGAAGAAAAGAATCTACAAAAACAAACCCAAAACAATTAAGAAAATGGTCATAGGAACATACATATCGATAATTACCTTAAACATGAATGGATTAAATGCTCCAACCAAAAGACACAGGCTTGCTGAATGGATACAAAACCAAGACCCATATATATGCTGTCTACAAGAGACCCACTTCAGACCTAGGGACACATACAGACTGAAAGTGAGGGGATGGAAAAAGATATTCCATACAAATGGAAATCAAAACAAAGCTGGAGTAGCAATACTCATATCAGATAAAATAGACTTTAAAATAAACAATGTTACAAGAGACAAGGAAGGACACTACATAATGATAAAGGGATCAATCCAACAAGAAGATATAACAATTATAAATGTATATGCACCCAACATAGGAGCACCTCAATACATAAGGCAACTGCTAACAGCTCTAAAAGAGGAAATAGACAGTAACAAAAGAATAGTGGGAGACTTTCACTTACACCAATGGACAGATCATCCAAAATGAAAATAAATATGGAAACAGAAGCTTTAAATGACACAATAGACCAGATAGATTTAATTGATATTTATAGGACATTCCATCCAAAAACAGCAGATTACACTTTCTTCTGAAGTGTGCATGGAACATTCTCCAGGATAGATCACATCTTGGGTCGCAAATCAAGCCTCAGTAAATTTAAGAAAATTGAAATCATATCAAGCATCTTTTCTGACCACAACACTAAGAGATTAGAAATGAATTACAGGGAAAAAAACGTAAAATACACAAACACATGGAGGCTAAACAATACGTTACTAAACAACCAAGAGATCACTGAAGAAATCAAAGAGGAAATCAAAAAATACCTAGAGGGCTTCCCTGGTGGAGCAGTGGTTAAGAATCTGCCTGCCAATGCAGGGGACAGGGTTCGAGCCCTGGTCCGGGAAGATCCCACATGCCGCGGAGCAACTAAGCCCATGAGCCAAAGCTACTGAGCCTGCACTCTAGAGCCCGCGAGCCACAACTACTGAATCCCACGTGCCACAACTACTGTAGCCCGTGCGCCTAGAGCCCATGCTCCACAACAAGAGAAGCCACCGCAATGAGAAGCCCGCGAACTGCAATGAAGAGTAGCCCCCGCTTACCGCAACTAGAGAAAGCCCACACGCAGCAACGAAGACCCAACACAGCCAAAAATAAATAAATAAAATAAATGAATTAAAAAAAAAATACCTAGAGACAAATGACAATGAAAACACGACGATCCAAAACCTATGGGATGCAGCAAAAGCAGTTCTAAGAGGAAAGTTTATAGCAATACAAGCCTACCTCAAGAAACAAGAAAAATCTCAAGTAAACAATCTAACCTTACACCTAAAGGAACTAGAGAAAGAAGAACAAACAAAACCCAAAGTTAGCAGAAGGAAAGAAATCATAAAGATCAGAGCAGAAATAAATGAAATAGAAAGTAAGAAAACAATAGCAAAGATCAATAAAACTAAAAGCTGGTTCTTTGAGAAGATAAACAAAGTTGATAAACCATTAGCCAGACTCATCAAGAAAAAGAGGGAGAGGACTCAAATCAATAAAACTAGAAATGAAAAATGAGAAGTTACAACAGACACCGCAGAAATACAAAGCATCCTAAGAGACTACTACAAGCAACTCTGTGCCAATAAAATGGACAACCTGGAAGAAATGGACAAATTCTTAGAAAGGCATAACCTTCCAAGACTGAACCAGGAAGAAACAGAAAATATGAACAGACCAATCACAAGTAATGAAATTGAAACTGTGATTAAAAATCTTCCAACAAACAAAAGTCCAGGACCAGATGGCTTCACAGGTGAATTCTATCAAATATTTAGAGAAGAGCTAACACCCATCCTTCTCAAACTCTTCCAAAAAATTGCAGAGGAAGAAACACTCCCAAACTCATTCTATGAGGCCACCATCACCCTGATACCAAAACCAGACAAAGATACTACAGAAAAAGAAAATTACAGACCAATATCACTGATGAATATAGATGCAAAGATCCTCAACAAAATACTAGCAAACAGAATCCAACAGGACATTAAAAGCATCATACACCATGATCAAGTGGGATTTATCCCAGGGATGCAAGGATTCTTCAATATATGCAAATCAATCAATGTGACACACCATATTAACAAATTGAAGACAAAAATCCATATGATCATCTCAATAGATGCAGAAAAAGCTTTTGACAAAATTCAACACCCATTTATGACAAAAACTCTCCAGAAAGTGGGCATAGAGGGAACCTACTTCAACATAATAAAGGCCATATACTTCAAACCCACAGCAAACATCATTCTCAATGGTGAAAAACTGGAAGCATTTCCTCTAAGTTCAGGAATGAGAGAAGGATGTCAACTCTCACCACTCTTATTCAACATAGTTTTGGAAGTCCTAGCCATGGCAATCAGAGAAGAAAAAGAAATAAAAGGAATACAAATTGGAAAAGAAGAAATAAAACTGTCACTGTTTGCAGATGACATGATACTATACATAGAGAATCCTAAAAATGCCACCAGAAAACTTCTAGAGCTAATCAATGAATTTGGTAAAGTTGCAGGATACAAAATTAATGCACAGAAATCTCTTGCATTCCTATACACTAATGATGAAAAATCTGAAAGAGAAATTATGGAAACACTCCCATTTACCATTGCAACAAAAAGAATAAAATACCTAGGAATAAACCTACCTAGGGAGACAGAAGAACTGTATACAGAAACCTATAAGACACTGATGAAAGAAATTAAAGATGATACCAACAGATGGAGAGATATTCCATGTTCTTGGATTGGAAGAATCAATACTGTGAAAATGATTATACTACCCAAAGCAATCTACAGATTCAATGCAATCCCTATCAAACTACCAATGGCATTTTTTTACGGAACTAGAACAAATCATCTTAAAATTTGTATGGAGATACAAAAGACCCCGCATAGCCAAAGCAGTCTTGAGGGAAAAAAATGGAGCTGGAGGAATCAGACTCCCTGACTTCAGACTATACTACAAAGCTACAGTAATCAAGACAATATGGTACTGGCATAAAAACAGAAACATAGATCAATGGAACAAGATAGAAAGCCCAGAGATAAACCCACGCACATATGGGCAACTAATCTATGACAAAGGAGGCAAGGATATACAATGGAGAAAAGACAGTCTCTTCAATAAGTGGTGCTGGGAAAACTGGACAGCTACATGTAAAAGAATGAAATTAGAAGACTCCCTAACACCATACACAAAAATAAACTCAAAATGGATTCGAGACCTAAATGTAAGATGGGACACTATAAAACTCTTAGAGGAAAACAGGAAGAACACTCTTTGACATAAATCACAGCAAGATCTTTTTTGATCCACATCCTACAGTAATGGAAATAAAAACAAAAATAAACAAATGGGACCTAAGGAAACTTCAAAGCTTTTGCACAGCAAAGGAAACCATAAGCAAGACGAAAAGACAACCCTCAGAATGGGAGAAATTATTTGCAAACGAATCAATGGACAAAGGATTAATCTCCAAAAGATATAAACAGCTCATGCAGCTCAATATTAAAGAAACAAACAACCCAATCCAAAAATGGGCAGAAGACCTAAATAGACATCTCTCCAAAGAAGACATACAGATGGCCAAGAAGCACATGAAAAGCTGCTCAACATCACTAATTATTAGAGAAATGCAAATCAAAACTACAATAAGGTATCACCTCACACCAGTTAGAATGGGCATCATCAGAAAATCTACAAACAACAAATGCTGGAGAGGGTGTGGAGAAAAGGGAACCCTCTTGCACTGTTGGTGGGAATATAAATTGATACAGCCACTATGGAGAACAGTATGGAGGTTCCTTAAAAAACTAAAAATAGAATTACCATATGACCCAGCAATCCCACTACTGGGCATATACCCTGAGAAAACCATAATTCAAAAAGACACATGCACCCCAATGTTCATTGCAGCACTATTTACAATAGCCAGGTCATGGAAGCAACCTAAATGCCCATTGACAGATGAATGGATAAAGAAGATGGTACATATATACAATGGAATATTACTCAGCCATAAAAAGGAACGAAATTGAGTCATTTGTAGAGACGTGGATGGATCTAGAGACTGTCACACAGAGTGAAGTAAGTCAGAAAGAGAAAAACAAATATCGTATATTAATGCATATTTGTGGAACCTAGAAAAATGGTACAGATGAACCAGTTTGCAGGGCAGAAGTTGAGACACAGATGTAGAGAACAAACGTATGGACACCAAGGGGGGAAAACCGCGGTGGGGTGGGGATGGTGGTGTGCTGAATTGGGCGATTGGGATTGACATGTATACACTGATGTGTATAAAATTGATGACTAATAAGAACCTGCAGTTTAAAGAAAAAAAAAAAGAAGTGCTCTTTCCTCCTCTTGCTACTGCCAACCCCAACATAGCCCAACTGGATATTCAGTGCTTTAGGACAAAGACAACCCTTGGTATGCATTCCAAAGATTAGCTCACAGCCCATTTGTTTGAAATGCTGATTCTTTTACCACCAAGTTTAGGTTTCTGGTGTTCTTTAGTCTCTGCAGCTAATTCCCCTTCCCTTCCCTTCCCTTCCCCTCCCCTTCCCTATTACCTGTACCAGCAAAGGTGTAGCATTGGAAAGAGGTCTGAAACCTGTTTGACTTTAAACTCTGCAATAACTAGCAAATCATTTGGTGAAGTAAAATTTACTTTTCTGGGTTTGAAAGTCAGAAGGTTGAGCTCTTTTATCTCTGCTAGTAATTGTAATTCTGAAATAACTCATATCTGAATTGACTGAATGCACTTGTTTAACAAATATTTAAGCTCCCATTATTTTCCTGTTAAGTGCTGACGTACAGGGTGAGGAAAACCAGTAGTAACCCTTGCCTTTTTGAGGATTACAGTAGAGTGGTGAAGAATAATAGCTACCATTCATGCTTTAAACACCTTATCTAATTTTTTGAAGACAGAATTTATAGATGGGCATTATGATCATGTCATAATTAAGTGCAGAGGACTGAAACTAAGCATATGTTTAAAATGTATTCAGGTATTTAATTATGCATTAGTTTACTTATTGACTAAATATTTATTAAGCATCTGCTATATTAAGGGCATGAGATACCAACCTTCGTGGTCTTGATAGTTTATTAGGGAGATAAAAAGAGCTAATTACAGTGAAGAGTGATGACTGTCATGCCTGGGGAAGTAAGGAACGAGGAGGACGTGGACATTTAAGAGTATAAATTTTGTTGTTTTTATTATTTTGAAGTGAGTTATAGTGACTTAAAGTGGCCTATAGTGATTTGAAATTGATCTAATGTTACTAAGGTATAAATAACTGTGAGGCTGATGTATGGAGAAAATCACTCAGCTGATTGCTTAGTATCTGTGTTTCAGCTTGGGTTCGTTGGCCACTAATCATCCTGGCAAATACAATAGCTCTTGTGAAGTGACTAAAAGCAAACAACCCCCCTCCCCCCAGCCAAACCAGTAACAGTTTTTAAAAGTTGCTTCTTTCTGAAAGATATCTCTGAAAAGAAAGCCATTTGCTAGTGCTGTAGGGGTATTTTCAAATCTAATGGTCTGTGATGCTTTCAGAATATGCCTGCTGTTGGTTGGTAAATCTTCCTGACTTCACTCTTGCAGTAGAATCCCAGGCTTAGGGCAAGGGATTTTTAGGGGAGAGGGCTATGGAAATGGGTGTCAATGGAAACAATCAATAACCAATCTATAATATGAATAGAAGAGAGTTTTATTTGAGCCAGACTGAGGACTATAGCCTGGGAGACATCCTTTCAGATAGCTCTGAGGAAATGCTCTGGAGAAGCCTGGTTTTCAGCACAGTTTTATATCTTGTCATAACAAAGAACATCATGACAGGGGCACATTCCTTCAAGGTTTCAAAAAAGACACCTGCACAGTGAGTCAGTATCACCTGGAAAGGGAGCCTTATCATTGAAGGAGTACTAGTACTAGTCAATGCTGCTTGACATCTTAGCTCCTCTCTGACCTGTGCTTCCATCCTGACATCTTCTCTTTCTCACTCTGATCATCCTGCCTCCCTTTTATAAGGTGATTAATTGGGTCCACCAGATAATCCAGGATAATCTCCACATTTTGAAATCCTTAACTTAATCATGTCTGAAAAGTTCTTTTTTGCCATTTAAGGTAACATACTCACAGGGTCTGGTGATTAGGACATGAACATCTTCAGGGGGCCATTATTCAGACTAGGATTTACCCCGTAAATGTTGCCCTACATAATGTAGTTGCCTCACAAAAAGTTGATTTTGGTGAAAGGTGTAAAAGTGATTAACCACCCTATTCCTTTCCATGTAATATTATTATGTAATTTGTATGGCTTATTTAAAATTAGAGTAAGAATTATCATTTTATATTTGTTTGACCTTTTTCAAAGTACACTGCATGATAAATACATGGACTTGAATGGATTTAGAGGTTAAAGGAATTGCTGCTTCTCCTACAAGTCAAACTCAGCCATTCTCTAAAAGAAAGAAGCCACTACACGTATGTATGCTATATAATTTTCCTCTTGTAGGATGATTCATTAAATAATTTTCTGACTCCTTTCTTCATATTTTTATGACTACTTATACTCCCAAAATATTTAGGATTAACATTTCCTAGATTTGAATAGTTGAACCAGCAAAACTGAAGATAATCATTACTTTAAAATTGATCATTACTTGAATTTTTTTAATTTTTTAAAATATAAATGTATTTATTTGTTTTGGCTGTGTTGGGTCTTCGTTGCTGCATGCGGGCTTTCTCTAGTTGTGGTGAGCGGGGGCTACCCTTTGTTGCGGTGCACGGGCTTCTCATTGCGGTGGCTTCTCTTGTTGCAGAGCACGGGTTCTAGGTGCGTGGGCTTCAGTAGTTGTGGCACGTGGGCTCAGTAGTTGTGGCTTGGGAGCTCTAGAGCGCAGGCTCAGTAGTTGTGGTGCACAGGCTTAGTTGCTCCGCGGCATGTGGGATCTTCCCAGACCAGGGCTTGAACCCATGTCCCCTGCATTGGCAGGCAGATTCTTAACCACTGTGCCACCAGGGAAGTCCCAGTTTTATTTTCTTTAATTAAGCTTATCATTGTTTTCTTCTTATTATTTAAAAAATTATCTATTTATGTCTGCAGAAAATATAAAAAATAAAAATGGTAGAAAGAAGAAGAAAATAATATACATTTTGTGTAAGCTAGGTAGGAAGAGAATCTGGGCTTCTATTATTAGGACTTTTATTCTTTTCAACCTTCATAATATCACTATTGTGTATATCATTGATTAGGTGCAAGTCTAAAGCTACTTTGTCCCTGTATCCACCACACAATTGAGCAAATATAAAATTTAGTTTAGAAATACATAAAAGTGATATATATTTCCTTGCTATTCTTACTGTTTCAAGTATTGAATGCCTACTGTTCATCAGTGGACATGATATATGTTTCAATAACTTATATCACTTAATTCTTACAACAAACCTTTGAGGTAGGCATTATTATTAACCTGCTTTTATTTCTGTCTATCTATCTATCTATCTATCTATCTATCTATCTATCTATCTATCTATCTATCTATCTATCTGGGAGATGGAAGGATTTATTACTTGCAATAAGTAAGGAGAACACCAGGGATCTTTTCCCAAAGCAGTATCTCCCTGAACTGCAAAACTGGGGAAATTTTAAACTAAGGGTACATGCATATTCATAAGGGGGCTTGAGCAGAGGAGAATTCAGCATATAATTGGGGGAAAGTTCGACAGAGTCCAAGCTTTAGTTGACTGAAGTCAGGAGGGTCAAATCATCATTCCATCCCCCACCTGAGTGGGGGGCCTTAGTTCCAAATAAACCTAATTAGTTTAACATTCCTCTCTGAGATGTCTCAGGGTTCCTTCGAAGCATCCCAGAGTTAACTGGAGGCCGGCATCAGGATTTACTGAAGCTCAGGTTCTTTATGTCTTGTTGCAGAAAGAATTTAGGGAGAAACAAAGTGATAGGTAAGAAGTGGATTTATTTATAGAGGTACAAATTTCATAGACAGAATGTGGTCTGTCTCAAAAGGCGAGAGAGGCCCTGGGAGAAACACGCTCCACAGAGCATGGGCCATCTCAGAAGGTGAGAGGCCTAACCTGCTTTTAGATATGGAAGAACTGAGACTCCTAGAGATTAAGTGACTTGCCAGGATTTTGGACTTTAGTTCTGACTTCAAGATCTGTGCTCTTTACCGTGTTCAGCCATCTCTCTTATATACATGAGTTAGTGCTTTGAGGTTTTTATGGTTCATAATATTATGAGTTAAATCTGAATTATCTGATAATTTGAATCAAAGCAGCCCTTCCTGGGGGAGGCTGTGCATGTGGAGGGTCAGGGGGTATATGGGGAATCTCTATACCTTCCACTCAATTTTGCTGTGAACCTCAAACTCTTCTAAAAAATAAAACTCATTAAAAAAAAATGAGTTGGATAAAAAAATTGTTGGATACAAAAATATCCAACTGTTAAAATAAAGGGCCAGATAGTAAATATTTTTGGCTTCATGGGCCATGCAGTCTCTGTTGCATCCATTCAACTTTGCTGTTTTTGTGAGAACACATAGACAGTGCGTAAGTAAATGAGCATCGCTGTGTTCCAATAAAACCTTTCTGTATTTATAAAAACAGAGCTGGGCCTAGTTTGCTGACCACTGGCCTAGGGATTTATAAACTATAATTTATCTTTATTCTGGATTGGCTAGCATAATTTGGTTGGAATTAGATAGGAAAGGTAACTGCCATTCTGAAATATTTATCCCTATGACCTCATTATTAAATAGATCTATTTAACAGATTTGAATAAGTCTATTAAAACATTTTCTGGAGAATAATAATGATCATGATGATTATGAAAACTACAGCTATATTTTATTTAGATTTTCTTCCTAAAGTTAGATGATGTTATAATGTTTCCAAAATATAATTAAGAAAATATTTGATAGGTGATAGAAGTATGCTGCTATTTTAGTCTATGCTTCATATATAATACATAATAATATATATTATATTAAAATTAATATAATCAATATTATGTACATTTGTTTCTATTTTATTATTATATATTAAATATATATATTCATTTAAATGATCACCTCATGATTTTACATTTCTACATTTTAACTATTTATTAGGATAGTACTTAAAACAATACCATTTTAAAATTGATACTGAGCTGAATTTGTTTTTTCTTACTCTTACTGTCAGAGTGATGAAGCCCAGTCTTGTTTAAAATTTCTGTACTTGCTATCAGTATAACAAAAATGACCATTAGATGATATTTCAGAAGTAAGCTATAAATGCTTATGGGTAAATTATTTCCTGCTTTTATTAACTTGAGCTTTCCCTAAGATTCATACATAGTTCTTATTCCATGGTGGCTAAACTCACTGTAATTTTCAGGTCTTTGCACAATTTTTGGCAATAAAATCAAACATTTACAAACATATACCTGTATATATTTGTCACTTCCTTGCTTAAAATCCTGTACTGTCTTCCCATTACCTTTGGGATAAGGTCCAAGTTCTTTAACTTGTATTATAATTTAACAGCTCTGGCTCTGAAGCCTTGCCTCATCCTTCTTCTCTGGGTATAGACTTGGATACAACACTTTCAAAGGGTTGTCCTGGTTTTATACTACTTTTGGAGCTACTGTCCCTCTCTGGGACAATATATATTTGCTTAGTACTCTTTTTAGATTTCTCTTATCCACTGGCTCTGTTATCTTTCATCCCATGGAACTGTGGCAGGGAGCAAAATAACACCAGAAGATAGAATATTTCAATATTCTAGAAATGGCAACCAGACATTCTCAGTATTAGTGATCTCCAATTCCAATGACTGTTCTGGAAGAAATGATTGACAATGGAGTTTTTCTGGGGCAGGAATAAAAAACCTATCCAAAACTCCTAAGAAGAAAGAAAAGTCATTTTTTCTTCTATTTTAGAACCAGGAGGAAAGTGGTGGTGGTGGTGGGGAGGTGGTGGTGGGATGAATTGGGAGATTGGGACTGACATATCTACACTAATATATATAAAGTAGATAACTAATAAGAAGCTACTGTATAAAAAAAAAAAAAAAAAGAACGAGGACTGATCTCCAGCTGGGAGACAAGATACAGGCTTAACTGGTATTTGAGGCCAGTGCCCATTCTGAGCAGTTCCGTGTGCTTTGATTGCTCAGTGATGCTGTACCAGCTAAATGTTTTAAATATGACCTCTCTTTAGAAAATAGATTATAATGGTCTGTTTCTTAGGCATAAATGCTAAGTTAAATGGTAAACCTGTTAATGTTAATAAGGAAAAATTAATACTAATTCTGATTTTTTTATGGTGATAGTATACTTTTTACTTCTAGGAGTAGGACATAATACCTGAAAATTTGCCAGTGCCAACAGACAAATATAAACTAAAATATCAGCAATACAAAACTGAAATGAAAGAGGGATACAAACAGCATAGTCAGAGAAATGCACAAAAGACAAAGTCAAATATCACACATCGACAGACTCCGAGAAACAAGATAGATGACAAGGTAATGTATGAGGCTTTATAAAATAGTAATGAAATTTAAAGAAAACAGTACACGTATTATAGAAACATCTTTTTGTCTGATATGTCTTGCTGTTAGTCATAATAAAGTATAGTAGCTAACATTTATTTCTGTGTGCCAGGGACCATTTTAAGTATTTTACTTACATTAACTAGTTTATTCTTCACAACAACCATAATGGGTTATTATCACCATTTTCAGGCGTGAAAACTTTAGTTATACGACCTACTGACCTACTCATCTTTTCTCTGCTAGTAGTTTTTCACTTGCCTTGGGTTGGAAATAAGACGGTATTATAGATCTGTTTTTGATGTAGCTGTCTTGAACTCTGCTGGTCTCACAGATTAAATTTTAAAGTTGAAAAGTGGTTTCAGACTTCAAAGTGACCCTGTTTTATTCTAAAACTGTCATCACTCCATGATTGTCTTCTAGCTCAGTTTGGGAGATGTTTTTAAATATCATGAACTGCTGAAACTGTTATACTTTAATTTAATCTTAATTAGGTGTAAACTCACCATTCATGAATATAAGAGCAAAGTAAACATAATAAATTTAATGGCTTTCCACAAGCATACCAGAAAGGTCAATCTTGAATTTTACAAAGGTTTGAAAACATAGTTTATGATACTACTGGCCATACTTTATGAGAGCACTTGGGTACAATTCTTCATTCAGTTAACTTTTAATAAGAATAATGTATTTTCAGGGAGGTTTGATGGTTGTATTTACTTAGCATTTTACTGTAGGTAAAAAAATGATAAATTGTAAGCAGATGCGGCATATCAGCTTTTTTTTTCTAACGCATGTAGGAACTATCTAGAACTGACTAAATCACATGGTGTTTAGCTGAAAGAGTAACAAAAGTTATGGGATTATTTGGTCTCTTTTATTTCAAAACAAATTTTCCAGATCCAAACAGATGCACATAAATATAATATTCTAGTATCTGTAGTAATAGACAGGATAATTTCATAACCATTTAGCATCTGGCTGTGTATTATTTGTAGGATCTACCATGTGACATTTAGATCACTGTAATAATGTTGGGAAAATAGAATGAAGGTTTCTATAAGTGCATGCTTTATTTTCCATGGCAAAATGGTTCAAATAACTTTAAAGTAAAACCTTGGTGTCCTTGAACACAAGTTCAAATGAGGACACTTGTTTACTTTTGGTTTAAGAGAAGACAAATATTGTTTGCAAATCTTCCCATATGATTGTAAATATTTATATAGTATGAATAAAGGGTTTTATAAATAAAAGCCAATATTTACATATTTTCTTCTGGAGAAGATCCTGTTTTACTTCTTCGATTGTTTTTTTAACCTGCATTTAACCTACATATTAAAAGTTTAATATGTTCTTGATAGTCTTTCAAAAAAGCCCTGGTTTCTATATATTCTATATATAATAATCTTGTACTTAAGGGGTTTTAGCAACTTACCTGATGTCTTTTTAAATGTATACCATTATGAGAACCAAAACTGCTGTATAAACGTGCTGTTAGTAAATCCTATTATTATTACATGAATTAACACTGGAATAGTAATCTCTGGAAATAGAAGAGGTCCCTGATATCCAAAACATAAGCCCCTCTTTAAAGCAGGGAGCCACATGTAAATTGATTCTCTTTGCTGATAAAGAAAAGCTAAAGTTAGATATATTTAGAATCCAAGATAATAACTAAAGACCATAGCTACTAACTAATCAGGCTGATTTATCAGTCAACTGATAATGTCAAACAGTAAAATAAAAGTTCCACTCTGCTTGATTTTTAAAGGCAAATTTCCTGTGTTGAGTTTTCCTTCCATTTAGTATAAAAAGGTGGTGAATCTCTTATTGTCGAATTGTTTTGCCACCTAAAACGTAAACTTATATGTGTGTCTATATATATATGTATTTTAAATAATGAAACATCTTTAAATAAAACATGAAAATCATTAAACTTCAATTTTACAGAAAATAATATTAATTCCCAAATTAATATTAATTAATTGTACTTATAATTAATCATTCCAGATATACCTTTTTTCACCAAGTCTATAAAAAGACAAAACACCTTTTGGATTTAGAAACGATCACCCTAATTCATCCATTCATTGTTTATTCTTTCAAAAATAGTTTTCTAATGTTTAACTACATGCAAGGTACCTTTCCAGGCACTGGTGATAAGTCAGTGAGTAAAACAGACAAAAATTCTTGCCCTTACAGAGCATATAACCTAATTAAGGAGTAAGCAAGAAAAAAAAAAAAAAAAAGAACAAATGAATGAATGAACCGATCAGTTCATCTAATATGAGAGATGATGATAAATGCTATGGGTAGAAGGGAACTGGAAAGGCTAGGACTCGAGGTTGGGGTAGCAGTTTGTACAGGATCATCAGAGAAGATCTTTTCCATAAGGTAGCATTTTAGCACACATATGAAAGGGGTAAGAGGTAAGCCAGTCAGGAGAAACTCTGTCATGAAGTGTCATGAAGTAGGAGTGGGCCTGGAGTGTTTCAGAAATATCAGGAGCAGTGTGATGAGGGGGAATGGTGAGGGAGAGGTGGGAGGAGATTGTTAGTGAGTTAAAGGGAAGATGAGGCTGGGAGGCAGACCATGGAGGTCTTGTAGACTGCTTAAGGACTTTGCCTTCTATTTTGTTCTGTTGAGGATGGGTTTTATTGAGGAGGTCATCACAGTAATCCAGGCAAGAGGTGAGGACGCTTGCCTGGACCGAGGTGGTCACAGCAGACTTGGATAAGAAGTGGTCATGAGGAGGAGTCGGATTCTAGATAGATTCTGAAAAGCAGGGCTGAGAATATTTGGTGATGGATTGGTTTTAGGCTTGAGAGAAAGGAAAGATGAAAAGCAACTCTAAGGCTTTTGAGCTGAGCAATCGGAAGGGTGGATTTGTCAATAACTGGAGTGGGGAAGACCACTGTGAAGTCTGATTTGGGGAGGTTAAATTTGAATACCAAGTGGAAATGTCACGGTTTCCTTTTTGTAAAAGATTAAAAACAAGTTGAAGCAAAATAAAATGTTCTTGAAAGTTTCCTCCAACCTACACATAATGCAGAGCTTGGCTTCTACTTACACATATCTGTCAATTTAATCTTTTAAATTTACCTTATATAATGCTAAACATCTTTTTGGTGCCTGTTAAAATAAATCACTATTTAGGAAAAACAGATATTAGTGGGTAAATAAATAAAATTATAAGGTATCCTCATAAATCTGTTCCCCAATAGTACATACTTAAGATTTATTATTCATTCATTGAATAAATAGCAAGTGCTCACTACATGTGGTCCTGTTCTGGCACCAGGGATCCTGCAATGAAAAAGACAGGCAAGGTTCCTGCCGTCGTGGAACTTATATCAGGAAAGGCAGGCAACAAGTCATAAACAAAAGTATAATAAAGTTTCATGTAGCAATCAAAGGTCATGAAGACAGCAAAGATTATGAAGATGGAATGTGACCTTTCAAGGAAGATCTAAAGTAAGAACAAATCCTGGGGGAAAGACTCTTGAAATCTATTATATTTTTGACAAGTTGCTATCCTATTGGGGCATTATTTTTTGTTAAGCTCATGTAAGCACATCCTATATTCAGAGAAAAATTTAGTGTTTATCTCTTTAGGATCCTTGTCAAAAGTTCAGAAATAGCAGACATAAAACCAATGAATCACCGAAGTAGTAATTAGTAAAACTTTTGTGCACACACCAAAAAGACAGTTCGTGAACTGGGAGTACTCAAATCAGACACGGGATGAGACTCAGCCATCTATTGTTATAAAGCAGTTTATGTAGTGAGGCGGCAGTGACTTTATTCTTCACAGTGGTTGGTTATAATATGAAAACTTTCTTAAATGATAGGGGATTGGTTAGTGGTTATCAATTTGGGGGAACAGTTTACGTTTTGCTTATGATTTCCAGAGACATAAGCAAGAAATGACCCAGGTCAAGTTAGTCTCACTTGTCTTGCAAAATAAGCTAAATTAAGCTTTGCTTTTATGACTAAACTGGTATTGTCTGCTCAGGGAATTTTCAAGGCTGGTCTCTGTTTGTGTTTGATTTTAACAATCTCAAAGGATACACCCCATCTACTGGTACTTTACTTGCGAACTTAATTTTATAAAGGAGTGACATGCCCATATTTATTAAGTTCACAAAGACTCAAATGGACAATTATAATAGTTGCTACTTTTTACGAAATGCTCACTATATGTCGGGTACTTTTATAAGTGTTGGACATGTATCATCTCATTTATCATTTTCGTGTGTGTGAAGTAGTTACTAATGTTAATTCCCATTTTATCTATGAGTAAACCAAGGCACAGAGGTGTCATCTAGCTAGAAAGTGGGAGAGCTGGATTCAAACAGGCAGTCTAATTGTCAGAGCCTGTACTCTTAATTTGACATATCCAGTGATCATTTTATCCTTTATTTTGTTAAAAACAAATATTCTAAGTATGTGTATGAGGGTTCACTTATTGCTTCATGTCTAGTGTGTACAAGGTGCAGAAGCCATCACAGATGATCTTACAACTCTGGATAGGAAAGCCCTCCTACAGCAAGGTTATGCAGACAACCCTTACATCACACAACAGAGTACAAGAAAATCTGATGCTGTAAGTTATTGGTATTTTTACTCATTTGATAAGATAATTTGCCCTCCAAGATTTTACAGACTTAAAATTGAATAGATAATTGCAACAGTTGAATTTGGCCTGAGGCGAATATTCATTAATATGCAAATTCAGTCCTCACTCTTACCACAGATTGGCATTTGGTATGTTTACTGTGGAAAAATCATCTTGAATCTTTGGGAGTTTGTAAAAATTTAGTTTATACTGTTCAAAATGTTCATTGACCACTACTTATGACAATGGGCTAATCTGCATCACCCCTTCCCCCAGAGAGAAGTAGCTGGATGATTTATTTATTTATTTTTGAAAGTTATAAGCTAATAAAACTGTAGAAATTCAGGCCAATTAAGAAAAATGGCAAGGATAAAGCAGTTTTTCTTTAGGAAAAGGGAAACAAAGCTCTAGACTCTCAATATCTCAACTTTAAATTATATGTTTTACAAAATCACTGAGATTGCTTAATGAGTATTACTTAGACCAGTTCTTGTACAAATAGATAGGTATAACATTTCTATAGTGTCCTGGAGTAAGCAGACCAAGCTGCTTGGAGTTGGAGTCCGTTGGCTACCTAGACACCCACAGGTGATTAAAATCTTAGGCACACCTGTAATGGATTGATGGAATATCAGTATGTGTAGGCTCAAGAGTTGAGAAAATTCTGCTTTAGATGGCCTAAATAATAATAAAACATGGATTTAACTAGTTACATTATCATTGAGAGGAAACTCAAAATAGATTTTATTTGGATAACAATCATCCAGAATCAATACATTTTGAACTGACAGCAATTTGTAATCAATCTCTGGGCCAGCTGGACTGATTTTCTGTGGCTGTCCCAAGTTGGTAATTTGTTCTTTTACTAAAATCACATATACATTATTTTCTATGCCTATTATTGTGTAGATATTTATACTTAATAGAATAAGGAGTATTGCCAGGATGAAAAAAAAATTTAAAAAGCTACTTTATAGGGCAAAGTTGTGTCCCAGATAGGGCTTATTTTGATATATTCCTGACGTTATACTTGCATGGATGTTACTTAAGGCCCATTGGGTACTGTTCTTGGTATAAGCCAAAGCCATTTGGGAGTCAGTGGATTTCTTTTCCTTATAATTACTTTCTTCGTGACATCATATCTAAATTCACCGTCAAGCACATTTTACTCTATTGTGGTAGCACTCATTTATCAGGTTTTTAAAGGAAAGTTTATGTGAGTAAACTTTGAATGCATCTGAAATTAGTACCAATTTACTTCTAAAATGTAGGTGGGAATGCTTCAATTTAGTTTTTAACTAAATAAACAACAGAAGCAGTGAACCTATGGTTTTTATGTCCATCTCTTCTAGTTTGTCATTTTTCAGTGTTGTCAGATCCTTTGCATCTGTGTGACTTCTGCTTCTAATCTGCTTTCTGTTTACACAGACCTCTACATCAGTGTGCCTGAGGGTGGTTCTAACCTTTCCTCCAAAGTGTAAGCCACCATAAATGTCAACACCCAAGGTGGGCTTTCGGCGTGGACTCTATATTCATTAACGTCACCTCTTTTGCTTGCTTCTGGGTTTTACATCCATTGTCTGGCCGATATGGAAATCTCCTATGATTTCTAACAAAATTTAAGTGTATTATTTTTTAGGAAATAAATGTATTTTTAGGTTAAAAAATTGGAATTTAAATTTATTAATGATGAATATAGTAATCTATATTTAAGAAAGAAACTGGAAGTGTTTAACTTATATTTTAGGACTCTTGTATTAACTATAGGATTGTTCTGCCTTGTGGACAGTGACATTTTCTTTATTTTCTCTTCTCAGGAAACTGTGGCTGCAGAGAAGAAACAGACTGTTGCAGAGCAAGTGACGATAGACCACTTATCCAGGTAAGGGTTAGTAACTCGTAATAGAAATCCATTCAGAAAGTATTCATTAAATTTCTTTTTTTGTACATGACACCCATATCTTTGGGTGTCAATCAACAAGTGGTCAACTCAGAAGTTTCCACACTTTCTGTGTTCACTGCACTTGTAGTGTTTTAGTAATTTTTTCACCAGACTCCTTGGCCAATAGAAATACCCAACAGTTCTATTTATTAACTATTTTTGTCTAAACAACTTAGTAAATATTTACTTTCTAACAACTTAATGGTCATCTGAAAAATAATACACATAAATTGAAAGAAAAAATATTTTAATTTCATTTTTAAATAAGCACAATTACTTACTAATGGGATGTCTGCACTTCTTGGCACCACACAATCTCTCAAACCTTAGAATTGTGTAGGATGATGCAAAGATGTGATATCATTCATTGAAGGAGTGTAGCATGATATCTTGTTGAAACTGTGAATTATCTTGAACTAGTAGTTTTTGTGGTATCCAACAAATATGAAGTATCACTATTTCCCTCAAAAGTTAAAAATATCTACAGGTGTCTCTGTGAGTTCCCTGTGACATCCCAGTGTGACTTAGTGCACAGTTTGGGAACTGTGAGACCATCAAGAATTTTAAAACCTAATGTAAAGTTTCACAACCCTTAGAAAACTATATAAAGTTTCAATACCTGCTGTGCTAAACTGCATGAATATGTAAGTATTGTAGGATTCAGAAGAGGCTGGAATAGTCTATGAAGTCTTCAAGGAAGAAGTAAGACTTAAGTTTAGCTTTGAAAAAAATAATCGTTTAGTTGGGTGGCAGAGAGAAAGAATGATGGTCTACATGCATGTGTCTTAGTTAATTCTTTGAAACAATTAATTTTACTTACAGTCTTTGGTGTATCTCCATTATCTCATGAACTGACTTTATGTTTTCACCCCCAAAATGCCACCACAGTGTCTCTTCATAAGATAACTAGTGACATCCATATTGCTGGACTAATGGTGATTTCTTCATTCTCATTTACTTGACCCATCAGTGACATGTGTCTGGGTTGAAAACTTTCTTCCCTTCAAAACACTTTTCTTTTTCTCCCTTGACTTCTGGCATACCACACTTGGCTCATTTTTCCTCCTACCTTCCACTCCTCAGCCTCCTCTCCTGGTTCCTCTTCATCTCTCCAGTCTTTATACATGGGAATACACAAGGGCTCAATTCTTAGACTTCTACATTTACTTCCTAAGTGATCTCACCCAGTATCATGTCTTCAGTAACCATCTACATGCTGATGCTTTCCTAATCCAAGATCCCAAAGTAACATTTTCCAAACTGGGTTCCTGAAAGTGGTTTCCCTTCCCTCCCCTCATGATGAAATCCTCTTTAGTTTTCCTCCATGGCAATCCCATTCTTTAAGTTATTTAGGCCTAAAATCTTGGTGATGCATTTAATCCCTCTCTTTCACTCAAATCCTATATGCAGTTTGACAGCAAACACTCTCAGGTCTACCATCAGGATAAATTTACCCCCTCTGCTGCCACCATCCCTGTTCACACTGTCATCTTCTTTTTTTTTTTGAATTTTATTTTATTTATTTTTTTATACAGCAAGTTCTTATTAGTTATCTATTTTATACATATTAGTGTATACATGTCAATCCCAATGTCCCAATTCATCCCACCACTGCCCCCCACCCCCGCCACTTTCCCCCCTTGGTGTCCATACGTTTGTTCTCTACATCTGTGTCTCTATTTCTGCCCTGCAAACCGGTTCATCTGTACCATTTTTCTAGGTTCCACATATATGCGTTAATATATGATATTTATTTTTCTTTTTTTTTTAGCATCTTTATTGGAGTATAATTGCTTTACAGTGGTGTGTTAGTTTCTGCTGTATAACAAAGTGAATCAGCTATACATATACATATATCCCCATATCCCCTCCCTCTTGCGTCTCCCTCCCACCCTCCCTATCTGGCCCCCTCTAGGTGGTCACAAAGCACGGAGCTAATCTCTCTGTGCTATGAGGCTGCTTCCTACTAGTTATCTAGTTTACATTTGGTAGTGTATATATGTCAATGCCATTCTCTCACTTTGTCCCAGCTTACCCTTCCCCTCCCCATGTCCTCAAGTCCATTCTCTACGTCTGCATCTTTATTCCTGTCCTGCCCCTAGGTTCTTCAGAACCTTTTTTTTTTTTTTAGATTCCATATATATGTGTTAGCATACAGTATCTGTTTTTCTCTTTCTGACTTACTTCACTCTGTATGACCGTCTCTAGATCCATCCACGTCTTTACAAATGACCCAATTTCGTTCCTTTTTATGGCTGAGTAATATTCCATTGTATATATGTACCACATGTTCTTTATCCGTTCGTCTGTTGATGGGCATTCAGGTTGCTTCCATGACCTGGCTATTGTAAATAGTGCTGCAATGAACATTGGGGTGCATGTGTCTTTTTGAATTATGGTTTTCTCAGGGTATATGCCCAGTAGTGGGATTGCTGGGTCATATGGTAATTCTATTTTTAGTTTTTTAAGGAAACTCCATACTGTTCTCCATAGTGGCTGTATCAATTTACATTCCCACCAACAGTGCAAGAGGGTTCCCTTTTCTCCACACCCTCTCCAGCATTTGTTGTTTGTAGATTTTCTGATGATGCCCAATCTAACTGGTGTGAGGTGATACCGCATTGTAGTTTTGATTCGCACTTCTCTAATAATTAGTGATGTTAAGCAGCTTTTCATGTGCTTCTTGGCCATCTGTATGTCTTCTTTGGAGAAATGTCTATTTAGGTCTTCTGCTCATTTTTTGATTGGATTGTTTGTTTTTTTAATATTGAGCTGCATGAGTTGTTTATATATTTTGGAGATTAATCCTTTGTCAGTTGCTTCGTTTGCAAATATTTTCTCCCATTCTGAGGGTTGTGTTTTTGTCTTGTTTGTAGTTTACTTTGCTTTGCAAAAGCTTTTAAGTTTTATTAGGTCCCATTTGTTTATTTTGTTTTTATTTCCGTTACTGTAGGAGGTGGATCAAAAATGATCTTGCTGTGATTTATGTCAAAGAGTGTTCTTCCTATGTTTTCCTCTAAGAGTTTTATAGTGTCTGGTCTTACATTTAGGTCTTTAATCCATTTTGAGTTAATTTTTGTGTATGGTGTTAGGGAGTGTTCTAATTTCATTCTTTTATGTGTAGCTATCCAGTTTTCCCAGCACCACTTATTGAAGAGATTGTCTTCTCTCCATTGGCACACTGTCATCTTCTGTCTCCTGTATTATTTCAGACACTTTTTAAGTGGACTCATTGTATCTGCATTTGCCCCTATTGGTCTGTTCTCAACCCAGCAGCCAGAGTGTGTCCATTAAAAGACAAGTCAGATCAAACCCTCCGGTAATTTCCCATCTCAATCAGAGTAAAATCTATAAGACCTATGTATTGGTTATATATCACCATAAAACCTAGTAGCTTAAAACAGCAGTCATGAATGATAGCTCATCTATCTTCAGGTCAGCTGTCCAGGCTAGGCTTGGCTGAGTAGCTCTTTTCACTTACTTTTGCCAGTTATATATGAGCAAAAGCAATGGGCTTAATTCTGAGCTTAAGCCTTAAGAAACCTCATGTGTTTCCATTTGCCTTTTTGTGCTTCAGCCATCTTTGTGAGAAGAACACAGCTTGGTCAACCCACTGGTCTCAAGAAGAAAACACTTTTATAAATGCAGCCAGGCCACTTAGCCAAGATTATCTTAGATGAGCAGATCCCCAACCAACCTACCCTTGCATGAATTAGTTCAATTGAGATCAGCAGAGCCATCCAGCTGCCAAAGCAAATCAAATAGCTAAGCTTAAAGCCAAAGGGAAAGAAAGTACACTACACTTATAATGAGGCCATGGCAAGGATGTGGATCAGGAGTGCTGAAAAACTGAGGTCAATAATACATTCTCCCCAAGCCCTGCATGATTTGCCCACCGTTAGACCCTGGACCCCTTTTCCTACTTCTCTCCCTCTTGTTTACTCTGCTCCACCATCTGGCTTCCTCCCTGTTCTGAAACATATCTGGTTCACTTCTGTCTCAGGTGCTTTGCATTTATTTTCCCCTCTGCTTGAAATGCTTTTCCCACAGAAATCCATATGGCGGCTTACTTACTTTGCTTTCTGTCTTTATTCAGAAGTCACCAGCACATTGTCTTTTTGTTTAAAGAATAGTAAGAGGAAGACATGAAGCTCTGAGTTCCCTCAAAAATTTCAATTTATTTTTAGATAATGCTTATGGAAAAAGAGATAGATAAGAATATTCACTTTTTTATGGTCAGTGTTTTTTAATTATTAAATTTATTCATTTAATATCTGACAGATCATGTATTCTGCCAGTAGTATAAATTGGCATTTGTATATGAGCTTTTCCAACTGCTTATAAATATGTGGATGCTAGAGCAATTCAGTATAACATTTAATTGTCAGACTTTGTATTTTCCTGAATAGGGCTGTAATCAGTGATCCAGAACAAAATTTAACCAGTGAGAAGCAAGAAATTGCTCATATCCTTCCAAATTCAAAGCTGGTACCTCTTCGATTTAGGAAAAGAACACTACATGAAACAAAGTAAGAAGGTTTTACTTATATAAAATGAGGATGTAGTATGTTATAAATGTATTTTTCAAATGTACTTTTGTATCTAATGGAAAAGTTTTTCTGCATGTTTTTGCTTTTTTCTATATAAAGGAAAGTGGAATTTTTGGAGTTCAGATCCCAGTTCTGCCACTTTAAGATACTGGGGTACACTTTGCCCTCCAGATCTTGTATTTAGAATTTAGGAGTCATAGCCAGAACCTTAGGCGATAATATGTGTGAAAAGACACAATATAGTAACTGAGACATTTGTATGTGAACAATATATATTGGCTGAATTTCAATGACATAATATATTCAAGATTAGTATTTAAAAATTATTACTTTCTGCCTTTTACTTTGTACTTTATAAAATCTTTGGTTTGGTATGGACTTTTACAGTCTGCTAGTGCAGTCCACTGAAATTTCTCAGTGACTTCACTGACAGTTGACATCTAGCCTCAGATTTAAAAGAATAGAAAACCCACCAGTTCCTGCAGCAGTTCTTTTATATTTTCAGACTGCCATAATTGTTAGTACTTTTTTATAACTTTTATCTTTTTATCTCATTCTTATTTTCTGGAAGCCTTTGTTTCCATGTCTTTTAATATTTGAAGGTATCAAGTATTAATTTCCTATTGCTGCTATAACACGTTACCACAAATGGTATTTTAAAACAACACAAATTTATTCTCCTCCAGTTCTGGAGGTCAGAAGCCTAAAATCAAGGTGTTGACAGGGCTGCATTCCTTCTGGAGGCTTCAGGGAAGAATTCATTTCTTTGCCTTTTTCAGTTTTTAGGGGCTACCTTTATTCCTTGGCTTGTGGCCCCTTCGCCCATCTTCAAAGCCAGTAATGGCTCGTGTTATATCAGTCTGAGGCTCCTCTTCTGTAGTCACATATCCCTCTGCTTTCCTCTTATAAAAACACTTGTGATTGCATTGAACCTACCTGGATAATCCTGGTTAATCTCCTCACTTCCAGATCTTTAACTTAATCACATTTGCAAAGTCCCTCTTAACCATATCATGTAAATTAACTAATTACGTGTTCTGAGGATTAGGATATGAATATCTTTCGGAGGCCATCATTCAGCTACCATATACCTAAACATCTCTTTCTTAAAGTAAACTTTTATAGAAATAAAACATTGATTCACAAAGTATACACATTTTAAATGTACACCGTAGGAATTTTCACAAACTGAACAATACTCATGTATCATTCCTAGACCAAGAAATAGGACATTACCCCAGAAACCCTCCATGTGCTGCCCCTCAGCTACTACCCACCTCCTCTGCCATAGCAGGTTAACCTCTCTACCTTGATATTGTAAGTATAACTATCTGGTTATATATTTACATGAAATCGCAAAATTCGGACGCTGTGTCTGGCTTCTTTTGCTCAACATTATGTTTGTGAATTTTATCCATGTTATTTGTGGTTGTCCTTTATTCTCATTACTGTACAGTATTTTACTGTATAAATATACCACAGTTTATTTACTCACAGCTGTTGATGGACATTTGGCAATTTATGAATAGTGCTGCCATGAACTTTTGTGCATTTTTTTGGTGAACATATGTACCCATTTCTCCTTAGTACACACTTACAAGTGGAATCGCTGGCCCATTTAGTATGCATATGTTCAGCTTTAAAAAATACTGCCAAATAGTTTTCCTAAGTGGTTGCTGCAATTAAAACTCCCACCAGTAGCAGTAGGAAGGTGCCAGTGGTTCCATATCTTTGCCAGTGCTGGGAATTGTCTATATTTTTCATTTTAGTTCTTCTCATGGGTATATATTGGTGATTTTCGCTTGCATTTCACTGGAGGCTAATGATGTTGAGCACTTTTCATATGTGTATTGGTCATCTGGATATCCTCTTATAGGAAATGTCCATCCAAGTCTATTGGGTTATCTTTTTCATATTGATTTGTGGAACTTACTTCTATATTCTAGTTATGCGTCCTTTTTAAGCTATATTTATTGGATGTATCTTTTCCTACCCTGTGGCCACCTTTTCATTCTCTTGACCATGTCTTTTGATGAACAAGAGTTGCTAAGTTTATAATAGACCAGTTTACCAATCTTTCCATTTATTGTTAGTGTCCTTTGTGTCTTCTTTACACAATCTCTCCCTACCACCAACTCATCCCTCTGACTCATAATGCCACTTAGGTCATATGCGAAGTTGTTATAAATGCATGGTTGGTTTCTAGGCTTTTTTTTTCAGTCTCATCTACCTGTTATGCATTCCTGGACCAATATTATCCTGTCTTAATTAGTATTGTTATATATTAAATACCTAAAGCTTGTTTAGCTTTAATATTGTCTTGGCATACTCGGCTCATTCCTCTTCAATATAAATTTTAGATTTAGCTAGTCTAGTTCTATGAAAAATCCTACGGGGGTATTGCTTACAATTATTGCAGTGATAGGCTTCACTCCCCTTATTCATTATTCCCAGAGGAGGAGGAGAAAATTCTGCTTCATAGAGTGGGAAGCAGGAATTGGCATGTGTAGTGCAGCCCTTCCTCTCCTCTTTTTCTTAGGAGCCAGCTGTCTGCAGAAGTGCACATTCTCACCTATGCACTAAGTTTTACAGGGTCCCTCCCCAGCTGGAATGAGTGGGTTGGTCTGTTTAATTCTAGTGTTAAGGACTTAGGTTATTGTTGCTACATTTCTAAGCCATGGTTTCCAAGTGCTTTATCAATAATAAAATTCAAATGTAAGTCTTCATCTGCCTGATTCTTATTTCTCTATTGGTTAAGAACTTGGAGATGTATTAGTGCTACTTATTGGATACATAAAAC
Organism: Eubalaena glacialis; assembly: GCF_028564815.1. Taxonomy (NCBI): domain Eukaryota; kingdom Metazoa; phylum Chordata; class Mammalia; order Artiodactyla; family Balaenidae; genus Eubalaena; species Eubalaena glacialis. Next base: position 44,074,282 of record NC_083726.1, read on the forward strand.
CCCAACATGGAACTTTCCATTTTATAATATAGATGCCTATTTAATTATTTTATGTTTTCAAAAAGACTCTAGACTCCTTGAGGCTATTATGTCAACCTATCACCGTTAAACTGAGTTCTGTTTACCTTTGAGAAGCAATATAATGTAATGGTTATGAGCAATTTTCTTTGGTTCTGCCATGTGCTAACTGTATAACTCTGTAAACTTGATTTTTAGAATGTGGATAATAGTACTTACTTCCTAGAGTTATTGCAAGCATTAAGTGAACCAATACACATTAAAATGATTTTAACACAGACTAGTGTCTAAGTTCTTAATAAGTAGTAGCTATTATTATTACTTTCATTTTCTCAGCATTCAAAATTGCTTCAGGCACATAGTGGGCATTCAATAAACACATTAATACTAACGGATTAAATTGAATTAAGATGACCAAGCTTTCATGGCTCCTCTCTGTGTTCACAAACTCTCATTTGGTTTACAGATTCTTATTTGCTATATCCTGCTTACCTTTCATAGAGACCTAGATTTTATAGAGGTATAACTTTTCAAGATCTCAATGAGCTACAGACTTACTTACTGTTTACATTATTGCAATTTCATTATACCTGCAGTTTTATGGGAATATCATAAAATTACTTAGGAAGGGAAGTAAAGAAACATCACTCAATCTTCAGATTTCTTAATATAAAGGAGATTATTGGTAGTAGGGTGTCAAAGTGTGTGTCATTGGGTTTTGCTTTACATTATGAAACAGAATTTTAGGACTGGCAGTCCTTGTGAGATAGTTCAATGCTATCTAAAGGCCATAAAGATTAAATAACTGATCTGAGTTTCACAGCTAGAACTATAGCCAAGACTGGAACCTCATCCAGCACTCTTTCTCTCTACTCCATTTTGGCAAAGAATGTTTTCAGCTACGCATAACTGAAAACCTGACTGACAGTGGCTTAAACAAGTCACGATTTATTTTCCTTATACAACCAGCTGCTTGGAGGTAGGCAAGTTGGTTTTAGTTCAGTGGCTCAGTGATGCGCAGCTCTGGGCTGGCTTCCCTGAGATCGTATTGGCCTCTCCGACATGGTTACCTGATGGCTACAATGGCTCCTAGCATCATATCCCTGCCACGTTCACAGGCAGGAACTCTTCCCGTGCCACTCTCTTATCAGGACAAAAGAAAGTCTTTCCTGGAAGTTTACTGGAAGAACTGGGTCCCTTAGTCACTTCTAATTGCAAGAGGCTAAGAAAGCAAATTCTGTGGTGGGAGAGAGGCAAAGAAGAGGGCTAGAAATGGCTGTCGGGTAGCCCTGCAACTGTGCCAGGCACAAATTTGCTATCTCTGCTCCGTACTGACTTTGTAGCACTTTGATGTAAGTTCTAACGTTAAAGTCATTCATGTATTATATACCATAGCTCTGGGTTATTTCTTCTCTGTCTGCCACAACTAGCAACCTGGAATAAAAAGAGGTTTATACCTCATCTTTATCCAATATGTGCATTTTCAAAATATTATTTTTTTTGGTACTTTTATCATTTACATCAAATTTAAATTTGTAATTTAAATATAATTATTAACAATTGTATTTCTTAACAGGATAAGAACTCAGTCTACATTAACTGAAAGTATGCTTTCTCATAAAGTACAATTTGATGGTAGGATCATATCAAGGTAATTGTCATTTTACTAAACTTTTTAATCCTATGATTATAAAAAGGTATTTTCTTTTCAAATAAAAATAGCAATAATAATATTAGTTAAATTTGTCACATTTAAGTGAAAAATGTGAATTTAGCACAAACGTTTTTAGGTAATATATATTTAACCTGTTACAAAAATTATGGGAAGTATGAGTCTAAAAGAAAAACATTTCAATTAGAAGTTATTTAAAATGTGATTTTAAAATGTCTTTCAAAAAGAAATTTACAAGTGAATCTTTAAAGATACATATTACTATTAGAAGATCCTAAACTATTTAAAAATCAACCCTTATGTAAGCTGCTTTATTTAATTTCATTTTAATGGCTTAAGTTAACACTAAACTATTGGTAGATGTAAAGTGACAAATTCTTAAATCTGTTATCCAGTCTTATAAACTTCCAGTAATACGTAATGCTACTTGATGTTCTACATGAATATTAAAGGTAGGGTGGTTTTTTAAAAACTATATTTGTTCAGTGATTTTAAACTTGCCATGAGAAAAGGTAATAAATGTATATCTATCTCTGAGTGGCTTCTTGCAAGCTCAACATTTTTTTTTAAGGTCTTTCACTGTATCTTAAGTCTATGCCAAAATAGTAATCTATATTGTAATATATCCATATTCGTATCAGTGTAAGATAAAGCTTTTTTCTCCATCCAAATCTGACTTAAGTTGACACTTCAGCAAGCTCTGTCATGGTTTCCCATAACTCTTGCCCATTACCACACATTTGAGCGAGTCCTCTTGTCCCTCCTTGATATACACTATCCATTTATTATTAAATATGAAAAGTATCCTACTTGAAAATCTTTGATATTATTCTGTTTTTCTAGAAATGGACGTGATGCTTGCAGAGAGCTGGTTGGGTTCTTTTTTACTCATGACCAGTCCCTTACAATTTATGAGATTCGGCAATTTGGGAAAAATAGGTATGCCATAAAACATTGTTACAACTCTCAAGATGATTACTTCCCAGAGAAGCTGAATAACTTTACATTTTTGTCATTTAACTTCTAGAACAAATGTGCTTCCTTTTATTCAAAAAAACATTTATTGTCATCAGCATGGACGAAGAAAAGGAAAACAATACCAACTTGGTGATTTTTATATTGTAAGTTGAGCGTGTGTGCGCGCGCATATGTTTTACTCACTGGTGTTGGATTTTGAGGGATCCTGTGGGGCTAGCGGAGCAGAGTTTCTAGTTTCCAGTTTATTTTTTTCCCTCCTTCCTGAGCAGGGACATTTGTGTTGGCTAATGGTTGATATTTCCCCAGGAGGTTCTGTCTCTCAGCTCCAGATCCCAATGGTCTGAATCTAAGCATAGCATTTATTCCCTGTAACACTCCCTCCACCACCACCAATTCCACAATATAAGCCCAGGAGAGCTTGTCTCTTGGTACTTTTAAAGGCCCTGCCAGGCTATACTGCTGGGTAGGTGGCCACTTCAATAGTACCAGGAGTAATTCTCCACCTAATGCAGGCTTATCTTCTGAGGACACACATTTTTCTCCACATGGGGCACTTGGCTTCTGGAGCCGTCATATATCTCCTAGTTAGCTTATCTTCCTTGTGATTTCCCTGCCTTGCACACCTCCTGGCGTACGGCGTATAACAAGGATTCCCTAGCATGAGTCCATCATAGGTAATGTCAGAATTTGTATAGTGCTCTTAAATTTTAAATTGTTACATTCATGTCACCTCATGATTAAAATGTAGCACTATCCACAGTGATCATGTAACAAAAATATACTCATAGGCCAAATCACTGGAAATGGAACTGTGAATAACTTAAAAACATTCCCTGCTTTTGTGGGAATTACAGTCTAATGGGAAACAGTCAGAAGGGCCAGATAGGAGGGGCAATGACCCAGTTTTGTCGAGTCAAAGGAGGCTTCTTGGAGAAAGTGCCATCTAACCTTGACCTAGGTAGGCTGGGATACGTAGATGGAAGAGGGTAGGGAAAGGCTTCCAGGTGGAGGAGACAGCTGGTGCAAAGAACAAAAGCATGAAAGACATGGCTTTTTTTGAGAACTGAAAGTAGTTCAGTGTTGTTGAACTCTGCTTCAAGGTGGGGGTGGGCAAGAGACGAATCAGAGCTTATTAAGAGTGGCCTTTTGTTAAAGACTTGTCAAAAATGTCTTGGGGAGTCACTGAAAGGGGAGAGGTGGATGAAATGAAGGGAGGTGGCATCATCAGGTTTGTGATTTAGAAAGACTTCTCTCGTTGCAGTGTGGGGAATGGATTGAAGACTAGTACAAAGGACCAGATTGTATTGAACTACATTAATCTAGGAAGGCAGTTGAGACAACCTGAATTAGGCGAGTGACTGTGGCTATGAAGCTAATTAGAAAAATTTAAAAAAAAATTTTCAGGCAGTAGAATCATAAGATGTAGTGACCAGCTGGGTGAGGAGTTGGGGGTGAGGAAAACCTTTACATCTCAAACTTGGATTTAATGCATTATGCATACACTCTATATCTGTATCTATTATCTATATCTATATCTGTGTGTATGTCTCTTAAGCCAGCCTCTAGAGATTGAGAAAAGTATCTCCAACTCACATTTCACAACCTGTAGGAAGAATGTTTAATGCCTATCCCAGATAGATGAAAGTTACCTCTAGCCCTGAGCTGCTGTCTCTAATAATTTGTTTCTTCTCACTGTCCCTGTTCCATATTACTTGAACCAGATGTGGAGCTTTGCTCCCTCTTATGATTTCCAAGAAAAAGAGAGAGAGAAAGAGAGAGGGAGAGAGAGAGAAGAGGGAAGGAAGGAAAGAAAGGAGGAAGGGAGGGAGGGAGGGAGGGAGGGAGGAAGGGAGGAATGGAGCAAAAGAGAGAGAGAGGGAAAGAGAAAAAGAGAGAGAGAAAGAGCCACACACAAACTATATATATGATACCTTCGGTGTGTGGCAGACATTTTGAAGGGGATATGGAGGGAGGTTTATATTGCAGCAGTGAACGGAATTTACAATTTGTTATTAGACAGTCTTATTCTTAAAAATATGTCCTTTGAATATTTCCCATGGTAAAGGCCCTCCTCTCAATTTTCTGACTCCTTCCACCTCTTGCTCTTCCCCACAATCTTCTATTTCTTTGTGCAGAAATATTCAACCTTATCTTTCTTTTTGGGGGGCGTTGGGTCTCTTTTGCCTTCCAGGTGTTGCTCTGGAACTTATCTTTTCATTTCTATATGCCCCATCAAGGTCTTTTTTCTAAATACTCCCTAAAATAAATTGTAATGCCAGCTGTTAAGATAATACTTGTAGAAACATGCACTTGTGTCCATAGACACACACACATAAAAGTGCACCCACATGTGTTCACTCACATACATACATATATTGCTTTGGATGCACTGACACAGACCTCATAGATGTACCGTTACGCACACATGTATGTATACACACATATGCTTAGATGCATAACCCTGCTACGCATATCATGTAGTCTCTTTAATTGCTTAAATAATAATTTCAAGAAAATTTATATACATTTCAAAGAGTGAAGAAGGTACTTATAGTTACAAGTTTTCTAAAGTAAATGCTCCAGGATAAAGGAGAGGAGAGAAATCTCTTCCCTTATTTTCAAAAGAGATAATTAAGCCTCTTATTTTAAATTTGTGTTTGTCCATATTTGACCATATTTATTTGAGAAACTCAGAAATTAAAATAATAATTTTCTAAGTTTGGATTAAGGATTTTTGAGGGGAATTTTTTCAGCAAAGCCTTGATGCTCTAAATAGCTTAAAATTAGTTTTACATTTATGTAATGTTTGTCATCAAAAGACCAGGTGAAAGAGGGTGATGAACCTGTCATAGTTCATCAATTTGCAGCACATCTTTCTGTGGATCAATAGCTCTATTTCTGTATTTTGGGGTGTCATAATTTCCACTGAAATAACTTGTCCTTTCTTCCTCTGATTCTAAAAAACAATTGGAGTTCTTATTTTTTTTCACATGAATTGTTGAATCTAAGATTGTTCTAATTGGGAGATTGGGAAATTAGTTCTCCTATTTTCCTATATTATTAGCTGAAGCCTGTGTGGTTTCTAAATATTCTCTCAATATACTTTTTTATTAGTATAAAAGTATATCAAATCAGATATAATCAAACTTGAATATTTAAAATTAGTATTAGTTGTATTTTACTTCTTATATATTTTATAGTTTAAATAATTCAATTTGTTCATTTCTTTAGGGTGCAAACTTGACATTTTTGAGTTCTGATCATCCCAGACTTCCAGAAAGCATAAAAGAAAACACATTGCTTACACTTCGAATCACAAATATTGATCAGAGAGCTTTGGATTCTCTCAAGTAAGTCAAACATGCATTTGTCATTTTGGAGGTAAGTGAAAACATTATTTTTATTATATTAAAATGAGATTCTATATCAAAGCATTTTGATTTTAGTTAAGATTTATATTTAAAAAAATAAAGCATAGATATACATATCCATTTTATGTGCTATATCTTGTACTCAAATACACTCAATGTGTGGGAACAGTTATAATCAAGTAGAAATTTAAAATGTCCCATTTTAAGTTAGTTAAAGTACTTTATTAATTTGCCTGTGCTATAACACTTTTATTTTACTGAATGCTACCAAAGTAATACACTTTAAAAGATGGGATACAATACAATATAATAACAACTTTTTCCACATTTTTAGTGTGATGCTTTTTTTAAGCACTAAAAAAAGTCTTGGGTCCCACATGCTTGTGGTATTCACTGATTGATAATACATATAATGAAAAAACAATGCTATGAATCAAAAGCTTTTAAATGAATTTTCAGGTTTTTTTTTTCTTATCACAGAAAACATATATGCCATTCTTGTGGAGTGTTTTTTGGTGCTAAATATAATCAAGATAACAATAATTGGTGTACTCTCTGTACATTAGAGGCCATTTGCCATAAATTGGCTATAAGGAAGTCTGTGCTTCTTTGTCTTTTACTATATTGCTCAATATGATTGCATTTTTTTTTTTTTGCTTTTTAAAATAACATTTTTACATTTTATACATTTAAAGGTAAAACTGCTTTTAAATTTAATAGTTTTAATTAAGTATTTTAAAAGAACATTGAAATAGCTACAAAACTGAATATAATGTTTAAAGGTAGTTCTTGGAAGGTTTAAGGATTTTAGCTTTTGATTTATCATATTTAATTCTCCCAAGGATTAAAGCAGGGAGCAAAGGTGGGACTTGATTAATCTCTAAGCACTCTTCCAACTTTCTGTAGCTTATTAAGAGTGAGAATTTATTTGAGAATTTCTTTGAGTCTAGAGCAGGGAAAGCTTAGAGTTTCCATACTCAAGATTGCAAAACAATATATTTTTATCACTGTGAACATGTCAATTGCAGAACTGATTCTGTGGAACATGATGATGTAACCAATGAAGAAGCCAATGACAGATTGGTTTTCAAGGCCATTCAAGGTGTGTGTCATTACTATACTCTCAAGTATTAATTTTCAACCATTTTCTTTGTAAGTAGTAAAGCAGTATTTTCCAGATATATCTTAGATTTTTGGCACTTGATTTATATTTCCTATCTTTTTATAAATTTATACACACATATACATGTTTAAAAATATTTTTAGTATTTCTCCTACTTTAATGATCCTGTCTAACTGAATAACTAGTATTTTATGATTTATGAATTTAAAAATTTTAGAAAGTACTAGATAGTATGGCTTTTATTCATGAAATGAATATAAGTGATTTTTGCAATATAGTACTTGTCTTATGCATTAGATGATATCCTAAAGAGATTTGTGGCGGCCTAGTGTGAAAAAAAAATACTAGACTGGGAGCCAGATTCATGTTTGGACCTGTTCATTCAGTAGACATATGACTGTGTATACTCTTGCACCTCTTTCTTTATATCTAAAATAGGGATAATAAGCTCTTTTATTAACTTTCAGAGTTGTTGTAGGTGATAAGTGAAATATATGTAGGTTTTGTACTCTAAAGCATTTTATAGATTTGTTTCTAGAGTCCACTCTTGTAATCAGTACAGTATACTAGGCTCAAATAGACAAGTCCTTTGTTGAATCTCATAGTCAAGAAGGCAGGAAGGCATTAAACAAGTAATCACGGAAGTCAACATATAATTTATAAATTTTGATAAATCCTGATTTATCATATAAAGATGATATGGGAGTAAGAAGGCTAAAAACAGATTTAAAAGTTGTCTGGGATTGGTATTTGAACTCTCAAATATTCTTGATGCCATTGTTACTAAATAGTTTTCTCCGTTCTATCATGATCAATATGGTATTTGTCACTATTGTATCTAGTGACATTTGTTTTTTCTTCTAATGTATTATATTTAATAACTGCTCTGGTAAAGTTACCTATATTTTCTTAAGTAAAGATGGCACAAACTGCATCAAATGAAATCTGTCCCACAAAGAGAATGAGCCTAAGAATATAACTTCTCATAAATTCCTAGAAGAAAGGGTTACTTTAAATGTATAAGTATAGGATAGCATTCCAAAGCCTTGATGCTATTTAATATATAACCTACAGTTTTAAGATTTCAAACTATTTTAGAAATTTTGAACTGATGAATTGATGTCAGGCAGATCACTCAAAAATCTGTAATTCAGTTGGTAATTACAAAGAAAGAGGAAAGAGATTAAAGATATGGGCTTGACAGATGAAGAGGAAACCTGGAAAATTTTTAAAAACTAAGATTTTATTTGTAACATTTAGGTTATTTTCATGCTGATAAAGTGAACCATTATTTTCCTATATATAAAATATAACACTTTCACCACACAGTGGTGCTATTGTTCTGGTATATTTTACATGTGATTTTGTATATAACCCCCTTTACTAAGAGCATTCTATTTTTCAAAGCCTTTTGTCAGTCATACGTATGATCTGGTTGCATACTCACATCCCTTATGTCAGTTATATCAACTTTAATTTTCTTACCAGAGAGACAATTGCAATTTGATACATCTGTGCATAGGAATAATTTGTTTCCATCTCTCTTCTTCTTAAACAGATGTGCTAAAAGAACAGCTATGTAAAAGAGGTGTTTGTATTTTGACTGGATTGAGAAAATACCTTCAACAATTGGACAAGGAAGGAAATGGACTTTTAGATAAGGCAGATTTTAAGCAAGCTTTAAAAGTATTTCACTTAGAAGTGTCCGAAAATGTATGTACCACAGATAATTCTCTGCAGTGAATGACATATTATTCTTCAGTGGTCTTATTCACTTTTCTACTGAAATTTTAGTAGTTCATTTGTCTCCTTCTTTATGCCTCATTATCAGTGTTAAGCCATCAGGCAAGTCCTGCTGATTTTTAAAATGTCGACATTCATCCCTCCCTCATATACTTATTAAGAGCCTAATAAGTGGGCATTGTTCTAAACTCTGAGAAGACATGCTCTGTACTCTTAAGGTCTTCATAAGTAAAGGAAAGAAAAATATAAATGATTACAAAACAACATGATAAGTGTTAAATAGAGAATGCTTTCAGAACATGTGAGATAAATTGCAAGCCAGGTTATGGAGGAGGAAGTTCATAGGATTCCTGGAGGTGGGTATATGTCAGAGCTGAGTTTTGAAGGATGAGGAGGAATGAAGCAGACGAGAGGGGAGGAGGAGTGTGGATCAGACAATGGCTACTTCAGGAAAGGGAGAAGCACATGTGAAGGCTTCCAGGGGAGAGGGAGTGCGGCAGGTTCCAGGAATTGCCCCAGAGGCTTCACCCCTACCTTTCCCTCTGCTGTGAGTAATCTTCCACCAGACCTTTGCATGGCTGAATTTTCTCATCATTCAGGTTTTCTCTACTAAGAACACTACACTGACACCTCCATCTAAAGGAGCATCCCATCTGATCCCTGATCCTCTCTATACCATTTATCCATTTTGTTTTCTTTATACCACTTTGTATATATCCTCTGGCTCTGCCTGCAGTAGAATGTAAGTCCCATCAGGGCAGAGACAAAGGTGCTTCTTGTTTCCTGCTCTATTTCTAATACCTCGAATAGAACCTGGCGTTTGGCAGGTGCTGAATAAATAGACGATGCATGAGTTGAAATAGATAGATAGGTGGAAGGAAGGAAAAGAGAAGAATGGAGAGAAATAAGCCTATCAGTGTCCATTACATTAAAGCTTTGCATGCTATGCTCAGAAGTTTAGATTTTATCCTGAGTGTATATGAATTTGAAACATGTCTACCTCAAGGATTTTAGATAAGGCATTCTCTTGCATTGTTCTCTTTTGCTTCAAATCGTCTTGTCACATGATATAGTACATTTTGTGGGAGGAACACTGGAAATTGAATTTATGAGATAAAGGTTCAAGTTCTAGCCTTAACATTTGAACTGTGTGATCTTGAAAAGGCCTTTTCACTTTTCTGACACACAGACTCTGCTGGAGCAATCCAGAGATAATACTTATAGTCAGAGTTGCTTTGAAACTCAAATGAGAAAATTACATGCCTTATCAATTGTAAACTTCTGTGCCGGTATGGTATTGCTTATTATTGCTGTGCCATACCTGTCTTGTGTTTTTTTACAATATTTAACCTTGTGGCCCACCTAGTGACACACACTAGGGATTATCTAACTTCATCTCTTCCTTGCGTTAATAATAATAATAATAATAGTAATAAAACAGCAATAGAAAATTAGAAAGATGTGGTGTCTTATACCCTGTTTTTTCTTTTCCTCTATAATATCACTGGAGACTGCCCATGCAATGAGAAGCAAAAACAAGAACATGAGAATCACCAACCTGGGTCTAATTCTGGCACTAGTTTTAGGGAAGGCAAAGTCATTGTTACTAATTTGAAATTTTAAAAAATTGGTATGCCCCCTAAATAGCCTAATTTATATAGAGATACTATCAGTAAATATACCTTAGTTTTTTTTCAACTGAATTATCACTTTCCATCCTGCACCATATTTTAGAAAGAGTTATATAAATTTGTTGCCACTTTTGGTAAATTATTCAGTTCTTGAAAAATGTTTCTTTTAAGCTTCTAGCATTATCTTTTAATTCTAGTATCCCTTGAGTTGGGTGAGCAAATTCATCTTCTATCCATATTACGTATGATTTTAAAGATTAAGCTCATTTTCACACTTAAAAGCTCATTTTATAGACCTTAAAGTCTTTTTATGTACAGGGCATTACAACAGACCAAAAAAATGTATGGGTTGTTGAGAACCGCGGGGGGGCAGGGCGTCTTAAGTTTCCTTATTAAAATTTTAATTGAAAAAATTAGGAGGAAATGGAAGAGAATATTTTGGGGGTAACCATTATTTGTCAGTCACCTTGCTAGGTGTTTCATTTATATTCTCATTTAAAGCTAACAACTTGACTGAAATATTGAAAATCTATTTATCTGAGTTTAAGAAAATCTCATGCTGTATTTTTTTTGGTTGTTGTTAGGAACTTTATGAATAGAATATTCTATTAAATAGTGCCTTTGCCGAAGAAGTAAGTGGCAATAGTAAAATGAATAAATTGGCATAAGGGATCTACTCAAAACAGCACCTTTCAGTGTAAATCATGGAATAATTGTTAGAGTCATTCAAATCTCTTATACTTTCAAGTATGAAGACTAGCAGAAGTACAGTCAGTATCCTAATGCCTTTTGGCATTCCAGTAAGTGAAGTGACTTCTTAATTGTCACTGATATAATACATTAAAGATAATGAAATGGTCAAATTCAAGTGAATGGTAAGCATTTTTTATTGAAAAAAAAAAATTTAAAAAGATACATTTGTGATTTATTGCCACTCTTAAATGTTTCTTAACTTTATGGAACTGTCCACTACAGAGTTCCTCTAAATAAGCTTTTTTAGTGCCTTTGATTGGATTTATATGTAACTTTTTGGAATTTTCTTATTAAGTCCACTACCTTGTCTAGGGCTACAACAGATGTAACAAAATGCTATTATGATGATTATTGTTGTGGCCATATATAACTTAAAGGTGTAACAGTGGTCTCTGTGTGATCATTTCTAGGATTTTGAGTCTTTGTGGCTAATTCTAAATGGTTATGGCAATGGCAAGGTTGATTACGGAGAATTAAAGCGTGCTGTTATTGGTGAAATGAATGAATACAGGAAATCATTTGTTCAAAAGGTAACTTGAAGTAATCTTTCAAATAGTTACTTTTAATAGATTTTTAGGTTCATTCTTTTAAATCTTTAATGAATTACCATTGAAAATGTTTTAAATTCCTTTCCCTGTAATGTATTTTGGGTTTAGTATAACACAAACACACACATACACATACAAATCTACCCAGTATAAAGCTAAATAAATTATGCCTATGTTTTAGGAAAATATTATAAAAGGAAAACAAAATCTGAAATTAAATTTCAGTTCACAAATTGCTAATTCCATAAATTGCTGGCTCCATATAGTTATATGTCTATATCTATTATTAAATATTTCCAAGCCTCAGTTTCTTATCTCACAGAACTGGTCTAAGGTATTACATGTAAAATGATGAGCATTATAGCTGTCCCAGTGTCAAGGCTCAATGCACATTATCTTAGGATGATGACTAAAACATGTTTCTCTACTTTTTAAATATGCATGCTAAATGTTAAAATGAAGATTAAAATGATCATGTTAAATTGTAATTAAAAACAGGAGCTCTGACTTATGTAGGAGAGAAGATACTAGGTTCTGGTAGCCATTTTTAGAGCATGCTTTTGAGCAATGTAGTTTTCTTTTTCTTTTGTATACGTACCTAATATAAAATGTATATTCATCTAATACTGAAACAAAGCTATTGTGAATAGGGTAGTATGAACAATTACATCGGGTACAAATCTCAAATAGAAAATATCAAAATCTTTATCTTTACTGGCCAAAAGACAAAATAAAAACCTTATGTTAAACAAATTCACCACATAATATTTATAAATTTGTATATATTTTTACCTTACATGTCCTGGTGATAGGTGTGAGTATCAGGAGTAGAAACTGGAGGGTTGTCTCTTTCATAAGTCTTGGTCCTGGGAATAGAGGACAAAAGTAGACTTATTTTGCTAGGGCTACCATAACAAATACCATAGACTGGGTGACTTACATGACAGAAATTTGTTGTCTCACAATTCTGGAGGCTAGAAGTCCAAGATCCAGGTGTCATTAGGTTTGGTTTCTCCTGAGGCTGCTTTCCTTGGCTTGTAATTAACTGGCTGTCTTCTCCCTGTGTTCTCATGGTCATCCCTCAGTCTGTGTTGTCTGTGTCCTAATCTCCTCTTCTTATGAGGATACCAGTCATATTGGATTAGGGCCAACCCTAATGATTTCATTTTAATTTAATCACCTCTTTAAAGGCTCTGTCTTCTTCTGCAGTCACACGCTGAGGTACTGGAGGTTAGGGCTTCAACATATGAATTTTGGGGAGGATGCAATTCAGCCCATAACAGGTACCACATACCTGTGACATTACTGTGAATAAACAAACTTGATTCCAGTTTTGACTCATCTGCAAATGTAGGATGTTGCTTTTGGTCAGTTGTATGTTTCTATGGACCCACTCCTCTTCTCAATAAAATATATTTTATGATCCTCAGAATTGCATTGAATTAGAGGAGTGATAAAACAACTAGCATTTCGAAAGGTAGTGTTAAATTTCAGGAAATAGAGTAACAAAACCCATTTAAGAATTATTTAACTTTCTCATTGATTTTAGTAATGGAATATTTGCAGGTTTACTTTTTGAATCAAAATAGTCCTGGTCATTTGTCTTGGCCATTTATCAATTTCACGTGATTCGTAGAGCTGAAAGTTACCTGAGAGGTCTTTTACCCAACTCCTCAGTGTGCAGAAGAGGAAAGCCAGGGTAACAGAGGTTAAGTTACTTTCTCAAGGTCAGGGTGCTAGAAAGTGGTAGTGCACCTTAAGTGTAGGTTACCGAATATCTTGCTCCAATATCTTTCTCCCTGTTTTCATGATGCTTCCTTCATATACCACTTTAGTACTTTAAACTGCCTTGTTTAGAGGTCAAAAATAACCTGCTGCAGAACAGAAAATTAGGTTCTAATGATTTCATAGAAAAAAATAACACTTCTCTCTTTATTTAGGCCTTTATGAAACTGGATTTTAACAAAACAGGCAGTGCGTCTGTTATAGACATAAGAAAATGTTATTGTGCAAAGAAGCATCCTCAAGTAATTTCAGGTAACTATTACAAGTCAAAATGCATTAGATTACTAAAATGTGAGTTAATCAAAGTACTATCTTTAAATTATATTAATTTATAGCATGGACTTGAGGCCATTAAGTGAGGAAATAAATAATTATTTTTTAAACCAGAAATGTGAGAGCTTTCTTTTCTTTTTTTTAACATCTTTATTAGAGTATAATTGCTTTACAATGGTGTGTCAGTTTCTGCTTTATAACAAAGTGAATCAGTTATACATATACATATACCCCCATATCTCCTCCCTCTTGCATCTCCCTCCCACCCTCCCTATCCCAACCCTCTAGGTGGTCACAAAGCACTGAGCTGATCTCCCTGTGCTATGCGGCTGCTTCCCACTAGCTATCTATTATACATTTGGTAGTGTATATATGTCCATGCCACTCTCTCACTTTGTCCCAGCTTACCCTTCCCCCTCCGCGTATCCTCAAGTCCATTCTCTAGTAGGTCTGCATCTTTATTCCCATCTTGCCCCAAGGTTCGTCTGACCACTTCCTATTTTTTTTTTTTTTTTAGATTCCATATATATGTGTTAGCATACGGTATTTGTTTTTCTCTTTCTGACTTACTTCACTCTGTATGACAGTCTCTAAGTCCATCCACCTCACTACAAATAACTCAGTTTCATTCCTTTTTATGGCTGAGTAATATTCCATTGTATATATGTGCCACATCTTCTTTACCCATTCATCTGTTGATGGACACTTAGGTTGTTTACATGTCCTGGCTATTGTAAATAGAGCTGCAATGAACATTTTGGAACATGACTCTTTTTGAATTACGGTTTTCTCAGGGTATATGCCCAGTAGTGGGATTGCTGGGTCCTATGGTAGTTCTATTTTTAGTTTTTTAAGGAAACTCCATACTGTTCTCCATAGTGGCTGTATCAATTTACATTCCCACCAACAGTGCAAGAGGGTTCCTTTTTCTCCACACCCTCTCCAGCATTTATTGTTTCTAGATTTTTTGATGATGGCCATTCTGACCGGTGTGAGATGATATCTCGTAGTAGTTTTGATTTGCATTTCTCTAATGATTAATGATGTTGAGCATTCTTTCATGTGTTTGTTGGCAATCTGTATATCTTCTTTGGAGAAATGTCTATTTAGGTCTTCTGCCCATTTTTGGATTGGGTTTTTTGTTTTTTTGATATTGAGCCGCATGAGTTGGTTGTATGTTTTGGAGATTAATCCTTTGTCAGTTACTTCATGTGCAAATATTTTCTCACATTCTGAGGGTTCTTTTTTCGTCTTGTTTATGATTTCCTTTGCTGTGCAAAAGCTTTTAAGTTTCATTAGGTCCCATTTGTTTATTTTTGTTTTTATTTCCATTTCTCTAGGAGATGGGTCAAAAAGGATCTTGCTGTGATTTATGTCATAGAGTGTTCTGCCTATGTTTTCCTCTAAGAGTTTGATGGTGTCTGGCCTTACATTTAGGTCTTTAATCCATTTTCAGTTTATTCTTGTGTATGGTGTTAGGGAGTGTTCTAATTTCATTGTTTTCCATGTAGCTGTCCCAGCAGTTTTCCCAGCACCACTTAATTGAAGAGGCTGTCTTTTCTCCACTGTATATTCTTGCCTCCTTTATCAAAGATAAGGTGACCATATGTGCATGGGTTTATCTCTGGGCTTTCTATCCTGTTCCATTGATCTATATTTCTATTTTTGTGCCAGTACCATCCTGTCTTGATTACTGTAGCTTTGTAGTATAGTCTGAAGTGAGGGAGCCTGATTCCTCCAGCTCCGTTTTTCTTTCTCAAGATTGCTGTGGCTATTCGGGGTCTTTTGTGTTTCCATACAAATTTTGAAATTTTTTGTTCTAGTTCTGTGAAAAATGCCAGTGGTAGTTTGATAGGGATTGCATTGAATCTGTAGATTGCTTTGGGTAGTAGAGTCGTTTTCACAATGTTGATTCTTCCAATCCAAGAACATGGTATATCTCTCCATCTATTTGTGTCATCTTTAATTTCTTTCATCAGTGTCTTAATTTTCTGCATACAGGTCTTTTGTCTCCTTAGGTAGGTTTATTCCTACATTTTATTCTTTTTGTTGCAATGGTAAACGGGAGTGTTTTCTTAATTTCACTTTCAGATTTTTCATCATTAGTGTATAGGAATGCCAGAGATTTCTGTGCATTAATTTTGTATCCTGCTACTTTACCAAATTCATTGATTAGCTCTAGTTGTTTTCTGGTAGCATCTTTAGGATTCTCTATGTATAGTATCATGTCATCTGCAAACAGTCTGTATACGTCCCTAGGTCTGAAGTGGGTCTCTTGTAGACAGCATATATATGGGTCTTGTTTTTGTATCCATTCAGCCAGTCTATGTCTTTCGGTTGGAGTATTTAATCCATTTACATTTAAGGTAATTATCAATATGTATGTTCCTATTACCAGTTTCTTAATTGTTTTGGGTTTGTTATTATAGGTCTTTTCCTTCTCTTGTGTTTCCTGCCTAGAGAAGTTCCTTTAGCATTTGTTGTAAAGCTGGTTTGGTGGTGCTGAATTCTCTTAGCTTTTGCTTGTCTGTAAAGCTTTTAATTTCTCCATCAAATCTGAATGAGATCCTTGCTGGGTAGAGTAATCTTGGTTGTAGGTTTTTCTCTTTCATCACTTTAAATATGTCCTGCCACTCCCTTCTGGCTTGCAGAGTGTCTGCTGAAAGATCAGCTGTTAACCTTATGGGGATTCCCTTATGTGTTACTTGTTGTTTTTCTCTTGCTGCTTTTAATATTTGTTCTTTGTATTTAATTTTTGATAGTTTGATTAATATGTGTCTTGGTGTGTTTCTCCTTGGATTTATCCTGTATGGGACTCTCTGTGCTTCCTGGACTTGATTAACTATTTCCTTTCCCATATTAGGGAAGTTTTCAACTATCATCTCTTCAAATATTTTCTCAGTCTCTTTCTTTTTCTCTTCTTCTTCTGGGACCCGTTTAATTCGAATGTTGGTGCATTTAATGTTGTCCCAGAGGTCTATGAGACTGTCCTCAATTCTTTTCATTCTTTTTTCTTTATTCTGCTCTGCAGTAGTTATTTCCACTATTTTATCTTCCAGGTCACTTATCCGTTCTTCTGCCTCAGTTATTCTGCTACTGATTCCTTCTAGAGAATTTTTAATTTCATTTATTGTGTTGTTCATCATTGTTTGTTTGCTCTTTAGTTCTTCTAGGTCCTTGTTAAACATTTCTTGTACTTTCTCTATTCTATTTCCAAGATTTTGGATCATCTTTACTATCATTATTCTGAATTCTTTTTCAAGTAGACTGCCTATTTCCTCTTCATTTGTTAGGTCTGGTGGGTTTTTGCCTTGCTCCTTCATCTGCTGTGTGTTTCTCTGTCTTCTCATTTTGCTTAACTTACTGTGTTTGGGGTCTCCTTTTCGCAGGCTGCAGGTTCATAGTTTCCGTTGTTTTTGGTGTCTGTCCCCAGTGGCTAAGGTTGGTTCAGTGGGTTGTGTAGGCTTCCTGGTGGAGGGGACTAGTGCCTGTGTTCTGGTGGATGAGGCTGGATCTTGTCTCTCTGGTGGGCAGGTCCATGTCTGGTGGTGTGTTTTGGGGTGTCTGTGGCCTTATTATGATTTTAGGCAGCCTTTGTGCTAATGGATGGGGTTGTGTTCCTGTCTTGCTAGTTGTTTGGCATAGGGTGTCCTGCACTGTAGCTTACTGGTCGTTGAGTGGAGCTGGGTCTTGGCGTTGAGATGGAGGTCTCTGGGAGATTTTCGCCATTTGATATTACATGGAGCTGGGAGGCCTCTTGTGGACCAGTGTCCTGAACTTGGCTCTCCCACCTCAGTGGCACAGCCCTGACGCCTGGCTGGAGCACCAAGAGCCTGTCCTCCACACGGCTCAGAGTAAAAGGGAGAAAAAAAAGAAAGAAAGAAAGAAGAAGATAAAATAAAATAAAATAAAGTTATTAAAATAAAAAATAATTATCAAGAAAAAAAATATTTTTAAGTAAAAAAAAAAAAACGGACAGAGAGAACCCTAGGACAAATGGTAAAAGCAAAGCTATACAGACAAAATCACACAGAGAAGCATACACATACACACTCACAAAAAGAGAAAAAGGGGAAAATATATATATATCGTTGCTCCCAAAGTCCACCTCTTCAATTTGGGATGATTCATTGCCTATTCAGGTATTCCCCAGATGCAGGGTGCATCAAGTTTGTTGTGGAGATTTAATCCCCTGCTCCTGAGGCTGCTGGGAGAGGTTTCCCTTTCTCTTCTTTGTTCGCACAGCTCCCGAGGTTCAGCTTTGGATTTGGACCCGCCTCTGTGTGTAGGTTGCCTGAGGGCGTCTGTTCTTCGCTCAGACAGTACAGGGTTAAAGGAGCAGCTGCTTCGGGGGCTCTGGCTCACTCAGGCCGGGGGGAGGGAGGGGTACGGATGAGGGGCGAGCCTGCAGCAGCAGAGGCCGGCGTGACGTTGCACCAACCTGAGGAACGCCGTGTGTTCTTCCGGGGAAGTTGTCCCTGTATCACAGGACCCTGGCAGTGGCGGGCTGCACAGGCTGCACAGGGAGGGGAGGTGTGGATAGTGACCTGTGCTCCCACACAGGCTTCTTGGTGGCGGTGGCAGCAGCCTTGGCGTTTCATGCCTATCTCTGGGGTCCGCGCTGATAGCCGCGGCTTGCGCCTGTCTCTGGAGCTCCTTTAAACGGCGCTCTTAATCCCCTCTCCTCGCGCACCAGGAAACAAAGAGGCAAGAAAAAGTCTCTTGCCTCTTTGGCAGCTCCAGACCTTTTCCCAGACTCCCTCCCGGCTACCCATGGTGCACTAGCCCCCTTCGGGCTGTGTTCACGCCGCCAACCCCAGTCCTCGCCCTGCGATCCGACCTCTGAAGCCCGAGCCTCAGCTCCCAGCCCCCACCCTCCCCGGCGGGTGAGCAGACAAGCCTCTTGGGCTGGTGAGGGCTGGTCGGCAGCGTTCCTCTGTGCGGGAATCTCTCCGTTTTGCCCTCTGCACCCCTGTTGCTGTGCTCTCCTCTGTGGCTCCGAAGCTCACCCCCTCCGCCACCCCCCCACCGCCCTGCCGTCTCCGCCCGCGAAGGGGCTTCCTAGTGTGTGGAAACCTTTCCTCCTTCACAGCTCCCTCCCACTGGTGCAGGTCCCGTCCCTATTCTTTGTCTCTGTTTTTTCTTTTTTCTTTTACCCTACCCAGGTACATGGGGAGTTTCTTGCCTTTTGGGAGGTCTGAGGTCTTCTGCCAGCGTTCAGTAGGTGTTCTGTAGGAGTTCTTCCACATGTAGATGTATTTCTGATGTATTTGTGGGGAGGAAGGTGATCTCCGCGTCTTACTCTTCCGCCATCTTGAAGCCAAACAGTAAACTTTAGTATGTTCTTTTACTATAAATGGCTGAGGCCCTTCCTGAGATACAGCAAAGTTTAATGGGAAAACTGTGGGAATTCCAATCAGAGAGATCCATGTAATTCACTGCTTAACCATTTACTGTCTGTGTCCGACCGGTGGAAATAGCCTACTTAATGTCAGAGATTAAAAATAGAATGAGTTAATCAAGTAAAATTTCTTCCAGCAAAGATTTTCATAGGCCTCTGAATCCTGTGTTTGCAGTAATATTTTCTAGCTGCAGTCATGAGTAACTGCTTCATAAAGTAACTAATGCCTTTAACATATTGCATTACTGTGTTATCAGCCTATAAATCATGAAACTATTTACTTGTGTTCTTCTTTCCTCATTTCTAATGGGAATGAAACCGAGTTGTCTAAAACATTAACAAATACAAGAATATCTACAGTAGTAACTATTATTTTGCCTATACATAAGGATACACCCTGTCAGACGCTTTTAAAAGATGCTTCAAATGTGTGTTAAAGTCCTCACCATTAAATTCTAGTTCATGCAAGAAAATGTTTAAATAAATTGAAGGGTAGTTTGACATAAGATTTCAAATTGTTGGAAAGATTTCATCAGGTGACTTAAGTATTTCTTTATCATCATCAGCCATTTCACTGAACTTTTAAGGACATTGTTTCATAGTCAGTACTATTTTACAGGACATTCCACAGAGGAAGAAATCAAAACATCTTTTCTAGAAACATTGAAAGATGCCTGCAGTAAGTCTGATGAAGTGTCATATGGTGAATTTGAAGATTACTATGAAGGTCTAAGTATAGGGATAGTAGATGATGAAGATTTTGTTAATATCTTATGTACTCCATGGGGGATCTAGTTTTTTAAAATGAGTATGTAATCAGTACTAAGCATTTTAAAGGAGAGATGAATTGAATGTAAAGTATCAAACACTGGAATATATTTTTCTAGGGCTCTCATTATTCTGTTTGTTTGTTGTTGTTGTTTTCTCAAAAAAGTTGAGACTGGAAAGAGAAGTATTCAGAAAGATAGATGTAAGGGTATGTGTATATTCACACACATGTACGAGTGCTCGCCTGCTTATAAGTTTATAAAGATCTGTCTTTTTGATTTATTACTTATCTTGAATAAGTAATTATTCAAGTAATTTTAGTAGGTCATATTTTATTAGCCTTCATAGAAAAGTAACATCTGTATCAAACAACAGGTGAGCAGCTATACAGTTACCACGTTTCTTGTCCATTGATTTTTTTTGCTACCCATTCCCCAAAATATAATTGCCACCATTCTCAATTTGATGAACTAGACTTGGGCCCAAAGCCTATGAGACTGAAATAGTTCAGCTTGCTTCAAACATCTGAAAATGTTAAATGAATTAAAGGATATGCAAAAGAAACTTTCCATGCCGTGTGATTATAGATGTTTTCTGTACATAAATATTTAGAATGGTGGAGGCTTACCCCTCAAATGCTTATTTAAACACTGACTTGTCTTCTGAATTCTTGTCTTCCAAATCATGTACTATTGCTTGTTCAATAGAGCACAATGTAATTATTCTGGTGACCAGTTCTATTTGTTCTTTTATTCTGTTTTTAACTGCAATTCCTATTACCTGCACAGAATTATTATTTAACTAGAAACAATACAAAATGGGAAGAGAAATATTTTCTTAGAATATTAAATAAAGACCTCAAAAAGTATGTTATCACTTATATGGACTAAGGGATAATTTAGTAATTCTTAACCAAAATGTAAAAAGTTCATTTGTGTCCTAAAATGAATTATGCTATCCTAAATAACACCTCTTTTTGGTATACTAAACAACTGAAACATTTTTTTCTAAATAGATCTTATTTAACAGTTAGATGTAATCATTCTTTATAAATTCTTCTATGTTCCTCACATCTCTTTGGAAATACAAAGAGAAGAAAAAACTTTATAGAGTTATTTTCAAGTTTATGATATAAAATTTTATGTATTAAGATAAAACAAACTATAAAAAATAGTGTCAAGCAAAATAAGAAGTGGTTCAAAAATGAAAATACATACTGTGTAGAATATGAATTTTGGCATATAACTTCATATCTTTGACAACATTATCAGAAATGTGATGTGTGTGAACCCCATAAATTTAAAGTAGTACTTTTTCAAGATTCGAGGAGGTACTAAAACTTTCTACTGAAATATCAGAAACAAAGTATGCATGGACATTTTAGTGCTATTTTCTCTAGCTAAATTCTTTATTCCTTCTTCAATTAGGTTATTGTAATTAAAACAATATGCTGGAAGATGTTTTGACAGAAATAAGTCTATAAAACTATTTCTGAGTCACATTCTTTTTCTTGGAAAAATTTATCCAGCTATAGTCATTTTAAACCCTACAAATTGTTTTCACATTAAAATGACTAATAACTCTGGGTGTTCAATATGCATGTAATATTTTTCGTTGGTAAATTTTTATTTAGTTCTCCTTAACAAATCTATTCTTAATATTGTTATGTCATATTTTCCTGTGAATATAATCAGAAAATGTATAGGCTGTCATATTGGGGGAAAAAAAGGGGGCGGGGAGATTCTTCCAGGATTTAACATATTAATATAACAGCATATTCTTCAACAAACCTCCACCCTCTTAATATAAATATTCATGTGATTATTTGCAGGAATTTTCTCTGTTTAGGAGATGTAACTTCTTGTAGTTAATTTCTTATTATTTTCCACTGTTATTTCCATGTAGAGCTAGAAAATACATGTTCAGTATGTTATTTGGCATATTTTGTTAAATTATAATTGGTGGCACAATAAATCATTCTGCTTTTGCCTCACTGTCTGCATTCTTCTTTGGTATAGTAAAAATCTATTGTTTAGTATTCAATTTAATAGAAGAGCATTTAATAGAAGTTACATTTTCAAACATCCACAACATAATAATTGACTTGAAATTATATTAAAAATATAGTCTTACTATTCTAAAAATCTCTTGATTAGCTTTAGAATACTGTTATATGTTGTAATGATGTTACATGAAGTTTATGGTTAAGAGTATTTAATTGTTCTCTAGATCTTTAAAAGGTAGTTATTTGTTTGTGGTATAGAATTGCTTTTCCAGTTAACCATACTGTTTATTGAATTCTATATATTGATGTTACTGTTTCTATTCTTATAAGTAAAGTTTTACAGAATTTTCAGGGAAAATTTATATTTAATTAGAAAAGGGATATTATTTAAGAACTTTTAGCTATATTTTAATTAGGAAAGAATATACATTTGTATGATGGAGCAACTAGAGTGTAGTATAGATAAAAGTATATGTTTCTGTTTTAAATTTTATGGTATATGAACATATGTACTTAATAAGCCAGTGATTCTGCACAGGGAGAGTCACTTAGGATCATTCATAATGTAGATGCAGCTGTAAAACACATCTTAGTTTATGAATTACTTTGGATTTCTAGTCAATCTAAGTTGTCAGTTACTTCAGGAGAGAATTGTATAAAGTAAGCTGTGCTTACTGCAGATTATCTAACATGCATTTGTGAGATTACAGTTTATGCTATAGTGCTTGCAAAATAAAATATGTACTGTGATAAATTGTAATCACTACTAGGTTGACCAGAAAGAAAAAAAACATCTACAGTGAAAGTGCTTAAAGAAGTAGAAGGGACTGAGCCTGTATAACAGAAGCCAAGCAAGAGAAGAGAATCCACTGGGTTGACAGGGCTTATTAGAAACTGATGAGAGAAGAAGCTTGTGTCATTGCCTCCTACTTTTATTTTATGGTTATACAAACTTCTAAGGACAACTTACGTATTGGATGTCTTCATACAGTAAAGAATAAATACTCCATAGTGGAGCCACTGTTCATTTGATCATTACTTCATTCATTCAGTCATTTATACCTATTGTGTAGCACTATCCATACAATTGCCCAAGGCAGAGGTATTCTAAATTTTTCTCACACTCTGTATATCCACTCAGTCTCAAGTCCTTTGGTTTCTTTCTTTTGAATCTGTTCCTTTCACTATTCTCAATTGCTTATGCCTTTGCTCAAGCTTTTACCACATACCCCCTCATCAACTCTGTCTCTTCCCCAGTCCTACTTCAACCCATCCTACATATTGCTGTTGGAATGATCTTTCTAAAATGTACACTTCTTCCATGATTAAAATCTTCCCCTGGTATACCATATCTTTTAGAAAAGTTCAAACTGCTTACCTTAACATGTAAACCTAAATGATCTGGTCTCCCTAAGCTCCTCTCTCTCCACTCAGCTCACTCTCCATGACCCCCAAGCCATTCTGAACTACTTACAATTTTTAAAATGGATTGTGAGGTTTCAAACTTCTCTGCCTTCAGAACTGCTCTGTTACTTTTGTCCAAAATTATTTCTTCCACTTAGTGCATCTAAATTAATTCATAGTTGTGTTCTGATACTACCTCAAGAACCATGTCTTTTAGAAAGCTACATCAGACAAACTCTTGAGTCTGATGTAGTTGCCCTTCTTTGGGATCCTCTTGGCACCTTGGATGTGCCCTTAATCCAGCATTTATCACTTCATACTATAGTGATGATTTCGCTTATGTTTCTCCAACTAGATTGTAAGCTTCTTGAGGATAAGAACCATATCTTATTTAACGTTATGGTGTCTAGCATTGTGTCTGACCTGTGGTAGGTGTTAAATCAAAATTTGTTGACAGGATACACGTTTGATTTACTGAGCCTCGACTGTTAATGGTTCTTACATACGAACACTTTTGCATTAAAACGTTTTAGCATAGACCATGTAAATAGTATGAATGTGCACTTTAGGGCAAACTTCAACTACAGGGGCAGTAAGTTTCCCTAATAAAGAATGCACAGGCTGCACTTCATCAACAAGGCCTCACGGCTCAGGGGCTACTATATTCACTTCAGTTAGCTGGGACTCAGTCATTATCGGATGCCTAGGTAATTAGCCTCCTAAACACAATGGGTTTTATTCATGAAAACAGTGTCTTGTTAGAGTCCTAAATGGTCTTGTGTCCACCTACGGATTAGAACGACTTCTGGCTGACCAACTGTAACAATGCAGTAACCAGATCCCTCCCCTGGAGTGTGGCTGCTTCTTCCTCTGGTGAGCATTTCAGCATAGCATTGATTGGAGTTCCCAAAAGGACAGACTGCTGGGATTTCACTGAGTTTACAGAAGAGGTTTGGTAATCTCTCTGTGCCTCCTTGTTAAGATGTGCTTGTTTAATAAATGTCTGTATGTTTGGCAGAATTTACTCTGAAATTTATTTCATTATAACTGGGTAGTGAGGATAAGAGGAATAGCTAATTCACACCTACCTCAAAGATTTTAGGGAGGGTTGGGAAGTCACAGTTAACTACCATAAAGAACCTATTACTTGTGTACAACTAAATTAGCTACTCCTAAATTAGTTGTTAGGTCACAGCTGCAGTTCTCTGTCAGACACTACAGTAGGCATCACGGACCCAAATATGGCATGGCACAATGCCTAAGGTAGTAGAGTTAGAAATTCCAAAACCTAATTCATGATTGTTATAACACAGGCATAAACTAGGCACAGTGGAGCATGGAAGGGCTGGCTGTGTCATCCCAGGGGAATAATAATAACACACCATTCTGAAAATATTCGATTTATTAAGGTATTATTTAGATGGCAATTAAAAGGTTCTATTGATATATATATAAGCTGAAACAGAGAATATTTTGGAGATTTGATCATGGAGATTTTAGAAATATATTAGTGGATACACATTTTCAGATTTCTCTCTTTAATAACCTGCGTAAGCTGATTTGTATAGTTTTTGGATATCCAAGCAAGTAAAGTTATTTGGAAGGATTTGAATAAAAATTACCTCTCTGGTGACAAATTTTAGGCCAAGAGAAAACAATCATGGTCCCTGTTGTGTTTAAGTATTCTTTTTATCAACTTAGAATGGGATTTCTGAGCCATGGCTGAATGATTTTAGATATAAACGAAAAGATTCCTCACCCTTGCAACTGTATGTTGAGTTTTCTGCGATTTTCAGATGATGAGAAAGCCAGGGTGAAACAAATGACTGCAATTCAAGGAAATCATTGTGTGTCACTTTTCAAAGTTGCACACTTATAAAGTAGTTGAAGAGATTCTAACAGAACTTTTAAGTTGTTAAGGAAAAGTAATTTGGGGGAAGTATTCAGGTGACCATCACATCAAGGAAAAGTATGTGCTTATAGTAATATTTTAATGTAAATGATGTTGTGGAAAGAGCACAAGCTTTAAAGTCACTGAATACTGCTTTCAAACCTGAGCTCTGCTACAAATCAGCTATACGACTTTGGGAAGCAACTTAGTATCACTCAGTCTCTACTTCTGCATCTGAAGGTTGAAATGAGGGTTGAATATAGATATAGAAATGGATATACTTAAAGATGTTAAGTGTAAATACATATCTAGATACAGTACTTAGCACAATCTAGCAGACAGATATAACTCAGTATACATTTAGTTCCTTTGTTTTCTTGCTTGAAATAAAGTAATCAAATGTTTTCCTTATTTTTTTCTGATTAATCCCAAATGGCAATCATAAGAGCTATTCTTTTTTTTTTTAAATATCTTTATTGGAGTATAATTGCTTTACAATGGTGTGTTAGTTTCTGCTGTATAACAAAGTGAATCAGCTATACATATACATACATACCCATATCTCCTCCCTCTTGCGTCTCCCTCCCACCCTCCCTATCCCACCCCTCTAGGTGGGCACAAAGCATCGAGCTGATCTCCCTGTGCTATGCGGCTGTAGAGCTGTTCTTTTAAAGGGATATATATTATGGGTAGAAATAGTTTGTATGTCACCATTTACTCCTGCATCTAATAAACTTCTCATTATTATCAATTCTCTTCCTTCATCAGAGCCCATGAAGGAAATTCAAAATCTTGTATTAAGGCTATCAATTCTTTAGTGATTAGTAATAAAATGTATTGTTATTGAAATTAATTGAAAGATGATACATATGGAAGACTAAGTTTATATCTATACAGACTTTAGGCGACATTTCTAATATCTTTGGTGTGTTACAGTAAGACAATAGACTGCCTGGAATTCTGTAAGTGATTGTTTTCCAAAGATGGCTGCAACAGTATCCCATCCCATATAGTGTTCTTACATAGTGAATTTGGCTTCACATCAAGAAGTGGGGTCTATTTCCCCTTTGCTTGGTTGTGGATAACTTGTTACTTCTTTGTAACAATGGATTATGGCTACAGTGATGCTGTGTTACTTTTCAGACTAGGCAAGAAAAAGCCACCTAGTTTTTGCCACATTTGTTGATACCTGAGCCACGTGGGACTGCCAAACTGCAGAGGTTATATGCAGGTGCTCTGATCAATAGCCAAATCTGCACTCGCAGCTAGTAGATAGTATCAATTGTCTGCCAGGTGAGTGAGTCATTTTGGGTTAATTCCAGTCCCAGCCAACATCTCACTATAGTTACATGACAGACCCCAAATGAGAACCACCCAGCTGAACCCTTAGCCCTTCCATATTCTTTTTCTTTTTAATTTCAGATTTATTGAGATATAATTGATCCATAACTTTGTGAGCAAAATAAAATGGTTGCTTTAACCTGCTAAGTTTTGGAGTTAATTTTTATATAAAAATAGTTAAACAAATCCTTAAACTTTGAATAAAGCAAGGATATTAAAAACATTTTGTCAAATATTCAGGGGATTTAATTTTAATTCAGAGGGAGGGTAAGATTTTGATGTATTTCCTATTTATGTTTTTCTTTTGTATTTCAGTATCACTTAGAAGGTAACTATTCTATTTCTGAAATTTCTTGTGAACAATTTAAAACCCACTTTCAGGTTTCATCTGTAATGCCAGAAATATTAGGACTCCTTTTTTACACCCTCCATAACATTCTCTTTATCTGTTGTATCACTCTGCCACTAGTATTTGTCTAAATCAATTATTATCTTCCTTGAGAGGGCAGTTGACATTTTTAACCGTTCATCACTATATTCTCATAGTCTAGTGCAATTCCTGGTTTTGTGTCTGGCACATAAATAGAAAATGAATATTTGTCCACTGACATAATACATAAAATTGTATCTACCTCAACAATACCACTACTTTTGGATCATTTTTATATCATATATTTTATGTTGTTTATCTTATCTATCCTGTCATATTCTTTATGATTTCTATATGAAGAACTGATATTTTTGAAAGTTATGTTCAAAAGTTACTGGAGTTATTTAAATTCCACACCAACTTCTTCTAAATGTTTGTATTTTACCCTTTTAAATGATCACTTTTATCTTCTTTTTATTATTTATGAGTCACTAAAGTAGTTAGTTTATAAAACATCCAAAGACTTTTTTTGAGTTTTCCTGTAATCTTTTAGTTATTGATGTTCTAAGTGCTATACTCTATTGTCCTCTGAAGAAAGATGTATGAGTGGAAAAGATGTTGGAAATTGGCCTTTCTTAGTATGGCTCCTATAGCCACCATGCAGTAGGGACAACTTGAGATTAGTCTTAGATCACCTGCTTTCTCTTTCAGGCTTTTGGAGATGTCACTCCACTGTCTTTGGTAGTCTGAAGCACTCTTAAATTTGGTTTCCTGATGGTAATCTGTTCACTCTCCTTCTGCTTTTGAAGTTTAGTGAATTCTTTTTTCTTGAAATTTAAGGCTTTTATTAGGACATATCCCAGTGTTGACTTCAGCTTGTTCATTTAACACCAGACATATTTTCTAATTTTTCCATTTCTCACCTTAGTTATTTTTCAGAATTTTTACATTATAATGTGGATTATCAATTTTGCTCTATTATTCAGGTATTTTCTTCGAATATTTTAAGGTTGGATTGTAATAATATAATATCCATATCCATATTTCTTATATTAAATGTTTGCTGTTCTCCATATTTTTCTTGACTATCTTCTATTTTATAAATGGCACGTTCATATGTCACTATATCCTTTTTTTTTGTATTAAAGATCCATGTTTATATGTCACTATATCCTTTACTTGTATTAAAGTTCTTTCTTTCGCAGTGGAGTCAGATTAATGTTTTCTGGTTTTCCTGTTACCTTGCAAGCTCCCCCGTCCCATCCCCAAGTTAGGACCTATCAATTGCATCTCCTGAGCCAGCTTTTCCTCAGAACTCAGTAAGAAGAAGTTATCTTTTAGAAAAATGAAACAAAAATACGTGTATGCATGTGTGTATGTGTACACACACATTTATTTTGTACAATCCCTGTTCAGTATTATTTTCCAATTAAATCACTGAATTGTAGTTTCTTCATTAAGAGTCTCACTGGTGTTCCTTATTGTTGGCTAATTCTGAAGCTATAGATAAACACTAATCTTAAGTGAAAGTATTTAGCCTAATTGTTTTTTACCCTTAAGCAGGCCCATAGTACTTCTCCTTTGTTATTTCCTTCAGCAAATATATACTGAATATTTACTATATATGTCAGGCACTGTGCCAGGCACTGAGAGTATACAAACACAAACCACATAGTTACTACACTTGTGTGACTGTCTCATATGGGAAACAGCTATGTTATACAAATATAAGCCAAATTATAAAATATCAGGAACTATGAAGTCCCAGTAATGTAATGGTGGTGGCTAACCAGAGAAAAGTTCTTATAGGAATTGAAACCAGAGATACTTCTTAAAGGACGAGGAGGAGTTATTTAGTGAATACCGGGATGGAGGTGGGAGAAGTGTGGAAGAGAAAGGCATGAGCAAATGCACAGAAGTAAGGACCAGCATAGTAGGTGGTGTGTGTGTGTGTGTGTGTGTGTGTGTGTGTGCTCCCGTACAGTTTAGTTTTGCTGGAATTTGACTAGTCCAACAAGGAGTGGCAGAAGCCCAGAGCAGGTCCTGGAAAGCCTTGTATGCCTTATAAAGGGACTTGGATTTTATACTGAAGGTGAGTGGTTCTTAATCTTTGGATAATGTTCCCCTTTGAGAATCTGTTGACAGCACTGGAACCTCTCCAGAACAGAGGGGGGAGACTTACACATGTTCATAGATTAAAGGGCTTGCACTCAAGACACTTCATATCTTCTGCTCCAAATACAAGCAAATGACAAAATATTCAATGAAATTAACTGACAATAAAAAGTTATTTTGTGTGTGCATTTAAAATAAAGAATAAAATGAAAACTGTAAACAACAATAACATTGTGCAGGAAGGGATTGTGAAAGATGACATGATTGGCTAGGGGTAGAGGTAGCAATACTGTTACATTTTGCTAAAAATTCTAGTTAAGTATTCATGTCAAAATTTTAGCAGAAGTCACCAAAAAGAATAAAAATGTAATCTACAGTTTAAAAATCATCATAGATAAAAGAAAACATAAAAATATTTATCAAATGGAAGGTAAGTAAGGAAGGAATCTAAGACAAACTTTGGATAAACAGAAACCACAAAATAGGATTATAATAAAATCCTAGTATACTAGTGACCATAATAAATACAATTGGGCTAATTTCACCAGGCAGATTTTAGCACATTGAATAAAAAAAATAAAAATTTTAGCCACATACTACTTATAAGGGACACCCAAGTTAAATAATTAATTACCTAAATCAAAACCACACAGAAATGGATGAGGAAATATATACCATTCAAAAAATAACCAAAAGAAAGTTGATCTAGCTAAACTAATATCGGACAAAACATTGTAAGGCAAAAAGCATTTATGAGAATAAAGCAAGGGTACTACTTAAGAATAATAAGATAAAAGGGAAGGAGATTAAAAAATATGAGGGACTGATGGAGTACTAGGTAGCTTGGGACAAGATGGTGTCAAGGGTACACACGATGAACTTTAAGATTCTTTTTTTTTTTTTTAAATAGATTGGGACGTTATCTTTTTTTTTTTTTTTTTAAAGAGCTCCTGACTTATTTATTTATTTATTTTTATTTTTTTGGCTGTGTTGGGTCTTCGTTTCTATGCGAGGGCTTTCTCTAGTTGTGGCAAGCGGGGGCCACTCTTCATCGCGGTGCGCGGGCCGTTCACTGTCGCGGCCTCTCTTGTTGCGGAGCACAGGCTCCAGATGCGCAGGCTCAGTAGTTGTGGCTCACGGGCCTAGTTGCTCCGCGGCATGTGGGATCTTCCCAGACCAGGGCTCGAACCCGTGTCTCCTGCATTGACAGGCAGATTCTCAACCACTGTGCCACCAGGGAAGCCACTGAACTTTAAGATTCTTGAGAAAGAATAGTGCAGTTGGTTGAGAATGGGTGTAACCTAATTGTTGGCAGGTCTCTCTTGTGGTTAGAAAAATTGGGGTAGAGATGAGGAGGCGTGCATTTTCACTTGTGACCAGTGGCTATTCAAAAAAAGCTCACTTTGAAGCTTTCCCAAGTTATTCTGGGAGGCTTGAAAGTGGTATTTCATATGCTCCCAGGACCATTCTCCCAGCTGCATTAACTGAGCTTATGGTCGACTGTTCAAGGATAAATTCCTAGTCTTAGTACTGGATTGGCTACCTCCTCTCAGGACCATGTGGTTCACATTTTTCTTATAGGTTTGCTGAAAGCAAAAATAGGAACTGCATGTACATAATAAGCACAAGGAGGCTGATTACTCAATGAAAGTTTACTACTCTTATTTCGACAAAACTACAAAACATCAACCAAGATTGTTCTTGTCATTGGAGGTTCACGTATTAAAGATCTTTTCTTGTATGAAAGAGGCCTACCCATTTTATATTCTCCACCCCCCTTTTCTTGACATAGAATACATGGTTGTCAGTGGTCTATACCCCTTCTACAGAGGGCAGCCATGAATGGGAGTTAAGGGGCTGGTGAGCACATATTAAGGTGGCAAATGAATGTTAGGTTAGATTTAAATCTGGGGGGAAACTGAAAGCCTATTCCTTGAAATGACTGCTAGGCATCTACTCATTGAACAGTACAAGCATTAGTTACGACTTCTCCTCCAAATGCTAGCAGGCACAGTATGGGGCTGAAGTCAGCTATTGGGCAGATTTCAGGCATCAGGATAAATCCAGATTGGCTTTTCTCATTTGCTACATTGTTTCAATCCACATGACAGATGGTAGTGTCCTGGTATAAAATGATATCACTGGATTAGGATGACAGCTATTGGGGAGTTCAAATTCTGATCATACTTTGAAGGTAGAGTCAAAAGGATATTCTAATGTTGCAAATGGTATATGGCATTACCTATTGCCCTCCAAACCACCCATATGTACACTTATGATGTTGTCCAATGTTTTAGAAATATCAACAGTTAACTACTGAACCCTTCCAGTTAAGTTTGGCAGATTGACCACCCTTGCCCATCAGCTCTCCCTCCAAAAACTTCATTAAAATATCAGTGAAGAATCAAAAAAGTATTAACCACAAGGGTAAATTCAACATAAGGGAAAACCATGGATGAAAGATTTCAAAAAATGTTTAGACAACAAACTGATGGAGGAGATTTAATGAACTTACCAGACTAGAAGAAGTGGAAATCCAAATACCTGCAAGAGGTGGGGTACCTATAAGAATTTATCTAATTTGCCTTGAAGAATGCCTAGAACATGGGCTGAGGTGTGACTGGCAACATGATTGGTTTAATATCTGTACATCAACTGGTTGAACTTGCCTGCGCCCCCGCACTTCCCTGAGCAGTCAGAGGATGACTCTACCCACCTCCATCGTATGCAGCTACAGGTTTGGTCTGGAGAAACTAAGCCCAGGAGCTCTGGATTCAGAGACAACAGACATAGGATAAGATAGGGGTGAGCGTTGGAGCTAAGAACAGTGGAATTGTGTAAACATCTGCGTATTGAAATACTAGCAGGCGGCTTCTCCTGCTTTGCTCCTAGAATCCTAGACAGCCAGGTTGCTGCCCTCCACCAACACACACCAACGCACTTCTTCCAATCAGCTTCTCATTTTTACATATAAAGGGAATGCCGATAATCACTGGACATTTGAGAAAAGACAACTCAAGAGGCAGAGACAAAAACAAACAGAAAAAAAACTTGGACAAAAACAATCAATGGAACAGAGAACCAAAAAAAGTCATCGTTAATATCATCAAAGATAGAAGAAAAGATTATCTGTTTATGAAACCAAAACGGGATCTTATAGAAAAAGAAAAATCAAAGAACAATTTTTAACTTTGGAAATTAAAAATATGATGAACAAGAACAGGTTTGCTTCAGCTTCTGCTGATGGCATGGCATGGCCCAAGAGCTTCCGGGAGACCAGAGTCTGCGGGAGGAGGTGCTACCAGTAGGAGGGTGGGCATGGGCAGCGGTGTGAAGCTGGGCTGTGAGGCTGCAGAGGAGGTGGCAGAGGCGGTGGAGGGTTGGATGCTTGTTGGGGGTACTGTTGAGCTGGTGGGTCACTGACCCAGGGAAGAGTCCATCGTGTTCTTCTGGGCTCAGCTCTCTCCAGGTCAGATGCTGCGTCTCCCACCTAGTGAAGGATCTGGGGGCTTAGGTCTTGGCAGTCTGGAATAAGTTCAGCTCTCTGAGCTACTGAAACTCTACTTGGAATAGGAACAGAAATTCCAACCACAAAAAAAGGACTGAGCTTGACGAAGGCTTTCCCTGAGAACAATAACATTGTGTGTTAAAGACAGAGACAGGTCAAGATTTAAGGGATTTAACCAACTTTTTTATTTTCCATCTTGCACATAAACTTTTATCCTGGTTGTCAATATTTTGGACAGATCCTTGGCTTTTATGAAGGTGAAACCTAAAATTTGTCTTGCACTGGAGTCTGTTGTTTTTGCTGCCTGCCAGAAGAGTTGAAGAAGAATGCAATGATTCATCTTCTCATGAAGTAATCTGGATTAGTCAATGTAAATGCACTGCTTCTGACAGAAAATGAAGGAAAAAAATAACTTTGGAAGAAAAATTAGAACTATGAAATGGAACATACTGCTGTATTAAACTTTTTTTTTCTTACACAAGACTATTATACTTCTTCATATTTCAGAAAGGAAAGAAATATTGAGCCTTGATAAACTGGAAGCTCAGCTGAAAGCTTGCAATTTTCTACTAGTCTTTGCAAAAGCAAAGCCATCTGTATTAACTTTGTGTCTTCTCAATTTGGAAGTAGAAACGTAATTTATTAAGTTATTGCAGTTTCTCCAGCTTGTTATAAAGTATTCAAAGATTGATGATACTGAGTCCTTTTACTGGAGGTAAGTAAATAGTTTCTAAATGACTAGCTGGATATTTTCTCTTGAATGTTGCAAGAAGTTGGTTTGGATTGTCTATAGGCACAGAGCCCACACCCTCCAAGACAGCAACTGTGGTGTTCCTGAGTTGTCAACAATACCGGAAGATTGTTGTCTTGATGAAAGTGAAAGTGAATCCTTGGAGGATGTGAGTTTTAGAGAATGAAGTCTCAGCAGTTCTCTTGCCATCTCAGTGATCAAAGATCCATTTTAGAAATCTAATTACATTGTGTCAGAATTTAAAGTATACATATAGTTTATAAGCAATAAATGGGGAAGTAGGTAGTTTTTGGTCCAGCCCCTATCTAGGTAGGAATACAAAGACTGGAACACCTGTTGTCTATAATTATTCAGATCAGATCTGGTTTATTTTCATATTCTAAGCTATCAAATGGGTTAGGACCTCTCAAATGATTGAAAATGATTTAAATTTTGCACTTTAGTTTTTTCTTTGAATAAAATAATTTTTAGCTACTTTTCCATATGGATAATATATTTTGTTGGTAAGGATGTAGGGAGGTAAAGAGAGAACCTTTTTTTCCCCCATGATGAAATATAAAGTAGAAGACTTTGGTATCTGCTGAGAATAAAAGAGTCGAGTCTGAGTGAAGATGAGGTTTGAGGGGAGTGGTGCAAGTTCTGAATGTGTTTTGAGGGGAAGGTTGGAGGGAACTAATCAAGGAAAGTAAGAGTACTGAGGTTGATGCTGAGGTCCTAGCCAGGGCTGAAAATCATGAATTTATAGTAGTGCAAAATCAAAGAATTGGGAGATTTTTATCCAGTATTCTCAACTACCAAAATGTAGAAACAAAAAAGGTTAACTGTTCCTGCTCCAGGATTTGGGTTTTGCAGTTGCTGCTGTTGCTGAACTTCTGAGGTCCAAGCTCAGTAAGGAAGGAAGTTAGCCTAGGATGGAACTGATAAATCCAAAGAAAATGGGGAATCCAGGGACTGGAGGGTTTGTGGAAATTGTTGTGCAGATTTGGTGGGAAGGAGAGTAGGAAAGAGGTGAAAAAACAAAAATCTGTTTACAAAGTATAGAATATGAAACTTTGAAATTTCTGAGTGAGCTATTAAAATGTGTTCTTTAGAGGAGCGCTGTAATGCAGAGGAGGAAAGGGTAAGGTGAAAGAGGTCTAGGGAATTTGAAACTAGGATGCCATCCTTTGTCTACATGAACGCTAAAATCTCCTAGAATTATGGCAGAAGTGTGGCAGAAAAATACTGTGAGCCAGGTCTGAAAGTCTACATTCAATGAAATGAGCTTAACAAGGATGATGTACAATAAATAGCCTTAAATGAGGATGGACTTTTACAGGCAGATGGAAGAGTAAAAGTCAGGAAGAAGAATGAGGGAATCAGGAGAATGTCACCTCCACTATCTCTCTATATATCCACTTTCCTGTGGACATCGGAAAAAGAATAGCTTTCAGTAGAGAGGCTTATGGGAGTACTAAAAGTCGCAATTAATCAAGGTCTGTCTTCCTGTAGCATTAATTTCCATGCTTGGTAAACAATTTCATACATCTCAGATTAATAGAAACTCAGATCCAGTTTGAAGTAGGATGCTAAATTTATGTACATTAATGATAAAACAGCAAATGACAAAGAAAATTTACACTTATGAAATGCTGCTTTGGGCTAGTCCTATGGTTCCTTCCAAAGACTCTCTTTTCACGGTCACGTATGTGGAAAACTTTAGAATTATCTAGGAGGTAAGGGGAGGGAAAGAGGTCCTGAAAGAGAAGGACACAAGGCAGTTCATTATCCACAGAAAGGACTCTTGCATGGTAACGAATAAGGTGGAGGTTGTGTTGTTTAATAGAGAGAAAGATCAGGAAGAGACATTTGAAAACAGTAATAGTGCAGGTGCCCAGGAAAAGAAAAGAGGAGAAAGTGTAGGATGTTGCAATTTTTCAGTGATTAAGAAAAACAAGAATGAAGATTGTTCACAGGTGATTGTTCTCAGATATTTTCCATTCTAACTTTTGCACAAGTCATTTTTGTGTGGGAAGTACAGTACCCTGCTTGTCTTAGGCATGTGGTGAGGACTACATGTGAGTAGATTTCAGCCAGTGTTAAGAGTGCTGATAAATCCAGGGTTTTTCATGGTGTTAGAAGCCGTGAGTCATTAGTTTAAGTTCCTTCATCATAACCCTCCATGTATCTTATAATTAATTGAAATGGTGATGAGATGACTTAACTTTAGCTCAGTAACTCTTTTCTGTCAGGTCAGAGATAACCAGTGAAGACCCCAAGACACAATTTTACTTTTTTAAAAAATTGGTTTTCATAATGCTTGTCTCTTCCACCTCCTTAGGAGAGACAATAAATGCATGCAAACTGCTAACACCGAGTTTCTCAGCAAATTTAACTTTTAAGTGCCCAAGTATCAGATCTTTTGGCCTTCGGCTCACAGTGTCTTAAATCCCGGTTCTTTTGTTGGAACTATTTGCTTTTATCAAAAATTACAGCAACACTGGTATTTTTTCCTCCTTAAGGGTTATTTTGTCCTCATGAGAGATCGCTAAAAATGCATCAGAGTAAAGACATAACCTCAGAACCCTTGAAGCTCTTTTCCTCTGTTGCCCAAATGATTCTGCTATTTTGAAATTATGCAGCATTTTTCAACCAGAAAGCTTTGTGAAGAACATTTCCTTCCTCAAATGTTTTTGGATGTTGAATTATAGTCCCTGTTTTCCCTGTTAGTGAAAGTGATCACATTATCTTCAGATAAACTAATTTCATGATTTATTAATAATCATATGGCAGTAATTTGACCTGGTATGGCTATGAATGGTGAAATAAACTTTTTATGAGAAACTCTGGAATTTAAAGACGTATATTTTTGACCTAGCCTGAAAGAGCAGCAGTCATTTCCAGAAGGACTGAAGGCAAGCCAGTTGAAAAATATTGTGAGTTTGGAGCCACTGATAAAAGGGAATTTTTCTAAAAAGGCAGGCAGTGGCCTCAGGAAAGGAGACTTGCTAAGGGTACTGGGTACAGACAGGAAATAATAGAATTGCCAAATTGGGTTTTTGAGGATATCAGGATGAGACTTAACCTGGAATTATTGAGTTTAAGTCTAGCAAGAAAGGACAGAGTAACACCTGGGGCTGTTATCAATGGTCTGCTAGCCCGAGAGGGTAATAACAAAGTAATGCTAACCCTAGCATAAATTGTTTAATTTTTATTTTTAAGAGATACTCTTCTCACCTAGGTACAATAAAGCATCAGCTGACATCTATTAAACAAAATCCGTACTTACTCAGTCATTTAAGCATCAACTGATTTACTGAATTTTTAAAAAGACTTAAAATTGTCCTAGAAAATTTCCCAACTGTATTGAGAGGTAGTGGGGATTTGTGGTGGATGCTTAAAGATGATGTGACTTAGATAATTTGAAAAAGAAAGTGTGTGACATAAGGACTAGGATGAAGAAAGGCAATAGCTAAAAACAAAACAATGGAAGTCATATTATAAATATTAGAAAGATATTTGAATGATAGATTGTTTGGATTTTTTTCAAATGGTCACAGAAAAATACTATACATCCTCAAATAGAAAAGTAGCACTGATTTAGGAATCTTAATCAATGATGTCATGTTGGATGGGCGAGGATTATATAGACAATAGGGTGACGGTGGTGGCTATTGCAATTACATAAATACTACGTGAACCTCCCTTGCAGGGCAAGCTTTGCGATTAAGGAAAAGTAAAAAAGGAATAGGTGTGAGAGGCTGTGGTTGTAGCTGATTGCATTTAAGCAAGCTGTTTCCACCATTGGTTTAAGATAGATGTGGTCTGTGTGATGGTGATTAGGTCTACTAGAGTCTATCCTGCCTAACTGAGGAGGCTTCTTGGATGAAAACTTGACCTAAGAGAAGAGGGAGTCAATGACTCAATCTGTAGATATTCAAACCAAAACCAGGCATTTTTCATCCTTGGGGAATAGTGATGCTGAGTACACATCATTTTTGCCAGTTAGATTTGTCTCCTCTATGGATCTATATTTTAAAGTAAAAACTAAGTTTTTTTAAAAAGTCTCTAAGATGGGAACAAGCAACTCTGCTGTGTTATCCTTTAGTAGAACATAACACAAAAAGAGGAAAGAAGCATTTTCCTCCAATTCAAAAATTTGATGCTTCTGGGATTTGAGTGCCACTATTGCAGCATCAGCAGAAATGGTGGGCAAGGCTGGGAACAGTGATCGTGATCCTCCAAGGCTACATCACTAACCAGAAGACATGCTTGTATTTAATGAACAAGGCTAAGGAAGAAAAGAGGGATAACAGTACAGGTGAAACGTTAAAAAATATGACTTGGCTTAAGTACATGCGAGGTACTGGTGGAACTCCCAGAAGTGCTCGGAAGGAAAAGAATTTTGCATAGGATTTGTCCCAAATTATGAAATAAGGGGGAAAAAAGCAAAAAAATGAAAAAAAAAAGGGTGGGGGAGGTGAGATTTCAATTGATTTGGATTAGATAATGTGATAGATAGAATAATGGCTCCACAAAGATGTCCAAATCCTAATCCTCAGAAACTGTGAATGTTACATGGTGAGGGGGAAATTAAGGTTGAGATTGGAATTAAGATTGCTAATCAGCTAATGCAGGAAATTATTCTGGATTATGCAGGTGGGTTCAGTGTAATCCAAAGGGTCATCGAGGAAGAAGGAGACAGAAAAAATAGAACCAGAGAAATGGCAGCATAAAAAAGATTCAACTAGTCATTGCAGGCTTTGAAGATGGAAGGGGACCATGAGCCAAGGAAGGTGGGTAGCCTCTAGAAGATGGAAAAGGCAAAAAAAATGAATTCTTCCCTAGAACTCTCAGTAAGGAATGCAGTCCCACTGACACCTTGATTTTAGCCCATTTCAGACGCTGTCCTCTAAAACTGTAAGATAATAAATTGATGTTGCTTTAAGCCACTAAGTTTGTAGTAATATGTTACAACAGCAATAGGAAGTCAATACAGATGTGAATTTATGGGAGTTGATGTGATTGATCAGGGAAGGAAAAGAGAAAAACAAATATATGAATCTTTTTTTTTTTTTTTTAATTTAAGTGGTCAATTGGGATAACAATGCATCCAGAGAAGCCAACCATAATTGGCAATGGGAGATGTTTCGGGGTAGAATAATGAGATTCAACTGATTTATGTTGAGTTTGAGGTAGTAGAATGCTATGAAAGCGTAAATATCCAGATGAAAAAATAGATTTGGATTTGGAAATTGACAATATAGAGAAGTATAAGAATAGAAGATTAGTCTAAAGAGTATTTTAGGCAAAAATATGGTTTCATTTTAGAGATTTTCAGATTTAGAGGTAGATCAAAATTATAAAAAATAAAATAATAGAGCAATCAGAAGTGCAAGGGGAATCAATAAAGGACAGGGATGAGTTTTAAGAGAGTTTGTGGAATGTAATTGGAGTCTGGTAAACATCTGTTGAATGAATAAAAGAGAAATATCTTAGAAACTAGATAAAGGCTAAGACTGGGGTGGTTAAACGTGGCCTTGATAGTCAAGAGCGGTGAAATTGCTCCTATAAAATAATATAGACTTAGAAATTGACTAGTTTATTATACATTCCAAAAAAACACAGATTAGAGTTTATGTCCTGAAAAGTATCATCTAATAGCAGTATATGTGAGTGCTTGTTTCACTATGCCCTTGCCCATGTGGAATGTTATAATTTGAGGAGGATCTCATGTGCATCCAACTAAATTGAGGTATATTTCTCGGTATGTTATCAGTCAGTATATGAGAAATTTTTATTTTGTATTTTTATACCCTTCATCTCCCAGCACGATCCCATCCCCTTATGCTTTCTTTCCTTTTGTGCTTAATTTTTGTCCTGCCAATTCATACTTCCATAAATGTCTTTACATGTGTCAAGGTAAAATATATAGTATTGCTTCATATAATGCATATATACTTATATATGTATATATAAATTATATAAGTTTCATATAAATATTAGATTCATATATTACTACATGTGTTGCATTACATTTCTTACTTTTTTCATTCAGCCCATATGGAACTGGATTAAAAAATAAATATATTGGAATTATCCTCTTTTAGTACTCACCTAGGTTATCTAGTCTTCTATTGATTGATACCTAGATTGCTTCCAATTTTTTTCTACTGTTGTACTTCAATGAGCATTTTTATTCATGCCTATTTGTGTACCTGAGCAAGAGTTTCTCTAGAGCTTGTTTTTGATTCTAGATGTACATACCCTTATTTAACTAACAGATTTTATTTCCAAAATGAATGCTACTGATTACATCCAAAAATAGTGCATCAGGGTTTTTGCTTCCCTGAATCTGCAACAATACTTGATATTATTTGAATTTTTGCCAATATGATGAACATGCAGTGTAGCCATTGTTATTTTTACTTGCACTTCTGTGATTACTACTGAAGCTGGTTTCCTTTTTGTATATTTAATGGTGTTTGTGTCTATAAATTGCCTATTCATATCCTTTCTCAATTTTTTGTGGTTTCCTTATTTCTTTTATAGCCTTTTTTAAAAAATTGAAGTATAGTTGACTTACAATATTTTGTTAGTGTCAGAAGTACAGCAAAGTGATCCAGATATATAATTTTTTTCATATTATTTTACATTATAAGTTATTACTGGTTTCCTTTTTTCTTGATAATTTTTAAGACTTCCTTGATATTCCAGATCTTAATCCTTTTGTCACTTTTGGATGTTGCAAATACCCTCTTACTGCTAACTTTATCTGAGGGGGCCTTGTCTGAGGAAATCTTTACTTTTGATGTAATATTATACATGATTTTTCTTTACCTCATTAATGCCTTCTGGTCTTATTTAAAAGTCATTCTCCATAGAGAGAGAAAAGATGTTAGAGTACACTTTCCACTAATTCTGCTTTTCTTTTCACAATGTATCTTCGATCCATGGAGCTTATTTCTGTGAAGAGTCATAATTCCTTTGTGTTTTACATAGTATAGTGAACCAATTATTTCAACATCCTTCACAAAATAATCCATACTTTATCCTCTATATAGTACTTTAGTTTTTTAACTTTTTACATCCAATGTTGCTCTTTGGGAACCTCAGGCCAATGATTCAAATTTAACATTACCATTTTATCCTACAAATGTTGAGAATTTCTCTTTGTGTTTAATGTTTTTAAATATTTCTGTACTATTTATAAATATGTATTATTTTATCTTTTCTGGTCTGCTTTGTACTCTATGAGGCTTCTCACCTGAGGGCATGTATTTTTCTTTAGTTATGAAGATTTCATGACTATTATATCTTTAGTTCTTTCCTCTCCATTATCTTTTCCTTTTTAAATTTTTGGCTGCGTTGGGTTTTCGTTGCTGCGTGTGGGCTTTCTCTAGTTGTGGCGAGCGGAGGCTACTCTTCATTGCAGTGAGCGGGATTCTCATTGCGGTGGCTTCTCTTGTTTGGGGCATGGGCTCTAGGTGCACGGGCTTCAGTAGTTATGGCACGTGGCCTCAGTAGTTGTGGCACA
Source organism: Eubalaena glacialis (assembly GCF_028564815.1). Taxonomy (NCBI): domain Eukaryota; kingdom Metazoa; phylum Chordata; class Mammalia; order Artiodactyla; family Balaenidae; genus Eubalaena; species Eubalaena glacialis. Next base: position 44,115,247 of record NC_083726.1, read on the forward strand.
CAGGCTTAGTTGCTCCGCGGCATGTGGGATCTTCCCAGACCAGGGCTCGAACCTGGGTCCCCTGCGTTGGCAGGCGGATTCTTAACCACTGTGCCACCAGGGGAGTCCCTCCTCTCCATTTTCTTATTTATTTTTTTCTTTCTGGGATTTCTATTAGATGGAAATTGATACTTTGACCTTTAGTGTTTGTATCTTGTAACTTCCATTTTTATAGAGTAGGGCTGAGAGTTTGTACAAGTACATAAAAGTCTATCTCATTCATTTAAAAAGCCATGTAGGGGGAGGACCTTCAAGATGGTGGAGGAGTAAGATGTGGAGATCACCTTCCTCCCCACAAATACATTAAAAAATACATCTACATGTGGAACAACTCCTACAGAACACCTACTGAACGCTGGCAGAGGACCTCAGACTTCAAAAAAGGCAAGAAACTCCCCATGTACCTGGATAGGGCAAAAGAAAAAAGAAATAACAAAGACAAAAGAATAGAGACAGAAAAAAAAAAAAAAAAAAAAAGAATAGAGACAGGACCTGCACCTCTGGGAGGGAGCTGTGAAGGAGGAAAAGCTTCCATGCACTAGGAAGCCCCTTCACTGGCGGAAGCAGGGGGTGGGGGTGGGGGGAAGCTTTGGAGCCGCGGAGGAGAGCGCAGCAACAGGGGTGCAGAGGGCAAAGCGGAGAGATTCCCGCACAGAGGATCGGTGCCAACCAGCACTCACCAGCCTGAGAGGCTTGTCTGCTCACCCGCCGGGACGGGCGGGGGCTGGGAGCTGAGGCTCGGAATTCGGAGGTCGGATCCCAGGGAGAGGACTGGGGTTGGCTGCGTGAACACAGCCTGAAGGGGACTAGTGCTCCACAGCTAGCTGGGAGGGAGTCCGGGAAAAAGTCTGGAACTGCCTAAGAGTCAAGAGACCATTGTTTCAGAGTGCGCGAGGAGAGGGGATTCAGAGCACCGTCTAAACAAGCTTCAGAGATGGGCGTGAGCCACGGCTATCAGCACGGACAACAGACATGGGCATGAAATGCTAAGGCTGCTGCTGCAGCCACCAAGAAGCCTGTGTGCGAGCGCAGGTCACTATCCACACCTCCCCTCCTGGGAGCCTGTGCAGCCCGCCACTGTCAGGGTCCCATGATCCAGGGACAACTTCCCTGGGAGAACACACGGTGCATCTCAGGCTGTTGAAAAGTCACACCAGACTCTGCTCCGCAGGCTCGCCCCACATTCTGTACCACTCCCTCCCCCTGGCCTGAGTGAGCCAGAGCCCCCTAATCAGCCGTTCCTTTAACCCTGTCCTGTCTGGCTGAAGAACAGATGTCCTCAGGTGACCTACACGCAGAGGTGGGGCCAAATCCAAAGCTGAACCAAAGGAGCTGTGTGAACAAAGAAGAGAAAGGGAAATTTCTCCCAGGAGCCTCAAGAGCAGCGGATTAAATCTCCACAATCAACTTGATGTGCCCTGCATCTGTGGAATACCTGAATAGACAATGAATTATCCCAAAATTGAGGCAGTGGACCTAGGGAGCAAATGTAGACTTGGGGTTTGCTGTCTGTGACTGACTAGTTTCTGAATTTTACGTGTATCTTAGTATAGTTTTTAGCACTTGTTATCTTTGCTGGATTTGTTTATTGCTTTGGTTGCCCTCTTTTTTTTTATTACTTAAAAATTTTTTTTATTTTAATAACCTTGTTTATTTTATTTTATTTATTTATTTTCTTTCATTTATTTCTCCCTTTTCTTCTGAGCCGTGTGGCTGACAGTGTTTTGGTGCTCTGGCCAGGTGTCAGGCCTGAGACTTTGAGGTGGGAGAGATGAGTTCAGAACATAGGACCACCAGAGACCTCCCAGCCCTACATAATATCGATCGGCGAGGGCTCTCCCACTGATCTCCATCTCAACACTACGACCCAGCTCCACTCAATGACTAGCAAGCTCTAGTGCTGGACACCCCATGCCAAACAACTAGCAAGACAAGAACACAACACTAGCCATTAATAGAGAGGCTGCCTAAAATCATAATAAGGTCACAGACACCCCAAAGACACCACTGGATATGGTCCTGCTCACCAGAAAGACAAGATTCAGCCTCATCCACCAGAACACAGGCACCAGCCCCCTCCACCAGGAAGCCTACACAACCCACTGAACCAACCTTACCCCCTGGGGGCAGACACCAAAAACAACAGGAACTACGAACCTGCAGCCTGCGAAAAGGAGACCACAAACACAGTAAGTTAGGCAAAATAAGAAGACAGAGAAATATGCAGCAGATGAAGGAGCAAAGTAAAAACCCATCAGACCAAAGAAATGAAGGGGAAATAGGCAGTCTACCTGAAGAAGAATTCAGAGTAATGATAGTAAAAATGATCCAAAATCTTGGAAACAGAATTGAGAAAATACAAGAAGCATTTAACAAGGACTTAGAAGAACTAAAGAGCAAACAAACAATGATGAACAACACAATAAATGAAATTTAAAATTTTCTGGAAGGAATCAACAGCAGAATAACATAGGCAGAAGAACAAATAAGTGACGTGGAAGATAAAATAATGGAAATAACTACCACAGAGCAGAATAAAGAAAAAAGAATGAAAAGAATTGAGGACAGTCTTAGAGACCTCTGGAACAACATTAAAAGTACTAACATTCGAATCATAGGGTTCCCAGAAGAAGAGAAAAAGAAAGGGACTGAGAAAATATTTGAAGAGATTATAGTTGAAAACTTCCCTAATATGGAAAAAGAAATAGTCAATCAAGTCCAGGAAGCACAGAGAATCCCATACAGGATAAATCCAAGGAGAAACACACCAAGACACATATTAATCAAACTATCAAAATTTAAATATAAAGAAACAATATTAAAAGCAGAAAGGGAAAAAAAAACAAATAATATAAAAGGGAATACCCATAAGGTTAACAGCTGATCTTTCAGCAGAAATTCTGCAAGCCAGAAGGGAGTGGCAGGACATATTTAAAGTGATGAAAGGGAAAAACCTACAACCAAGACTCCTCTACCCAGCAAGGATCTCATTCAGATTCGACGGAGAAATTAAAATCTTTACAGACAAGCAAAAGTTAAGAGAATTTAGCACCATTAAACCAGCTTTACAACAAATGCTAAAGGAACTTCTCTAGGCTGGAAACACAAGAGAAGGAAAAGACCTATAATAACAAACCCAAAACAATTAAGAAACTGGTAATAGGAACATACATATCGATAATTACCTTAAATGTAAATGGATTAAATACTCCAACCGAAAGACATAGACTGGCTGAATGGATACAAAAACAAGACCCGTATATATGCTGTCTACAAGAGACCCACTTCAGACCTAGGGATACATACAGACTGAAAGTGAAGGGATGGAAAAAGATATTCCATACAAATGGAACTCAAAAGAAAGTGGAGTAGCAATTCTCATATCAGACAAAATAGACTTTAAAATAAAGACTATTACAAGAGACAAAGAAGGACACTACATAATGATCAAGGGATCAATCCAAGAAGAAGATATAGCAATTGTAAATATTTATGCACCCAACATAGGAGCACCTCAATACATAAGGAAGATGCTAACAGCCATAAAAGGGGAAATCAATGTTAAAACAATCATAGTAGGGGACTTTAACACCCCACTTTCACCAATGGACAGATCATCCAAAATGAAAATAAATTAGGAAACACAAGTTTAAATGACACATTAAAAAAGATGGACTTGATTGATATTTATAGGACATTCATTCCAAAAACAACAGAATACACTTTCTTCTCAAGTGCTCAAGGAACATTCTCCATGGTAGATCAAATCTTGGGTCACAAATCAAGCCTTGGTAAATTTAGAGAAAATTGAAATCATATCAAGTATCTTTTCCGACCAGAACGCTATGAGACTAGATATCAATTACAGGAAAAAGTTGTAAAAAGTACAAACACATGGAGGCTAAACAATACACTACTAAATAACCAAGAGATCACTGAAGAAATCAAAGAGGAAATAATAAATAACTAGAAACAAATGACAATGAAAACATGATGACCTGAAACCTATGGGATGCAGCAAAAGCAGTTCTAAGAGGGAAGTTTATAGCTATACAAGCCTACCTCAAGAAAAATCAAACATCTCACATAAACAACATAAGCTTACACCTAAAGCAATTAGGGAAAGAAGAACAAAAGAACCCCAAAGTTAGCAGAAGGAAAGAAATCATAAAAATCAGATCAGAAATAAATGAAAAATAAATGAAGGAAACAATAGCAAAGATCAATAAAACTAAAAGCTGATTTTTTGAGAAGATAAACAAAATTGATAAACCATTAGCCAGACTCATCAACAAAAAAATGGAGAAGACTCCAATCAATAGAATTAGAAATGAAAAAAGAGAAGCAACAACTGACACTGCAGAAATACAAAGGATCAAGGGAGATTACTAAAGCAACTATATGTCAATAAAATGGACAAACTGGAAGAAATGGATAAATTCTTAGAAAAGCACAACCTTCTGAGACCAAACCAGGAAGAAATAGAAAATATAAACAGACAAATCACAAGCACTGAAATTGAGACTGATTAAAAATCTTCCAACAAACAAAAGCCCAGGACAAGATGGCTTCACAGGCAAATTCTATCAAACATCTAGAGAAGAGCTAACACCTATCCTTCTCAAACTATTCCAAAATATAGCAGAGGGAGGAACACTCCCAAACTCATTCTATAAGGCCACCATCACCCTGATACCAAAACCAGACAAAGATGTCCCAAAGAAAGAAAACTACAGGCCAATGTCACTGATGAATATAGATGCAAAAATCCTCAACAAAATACTAGCAAACAGAATCCAACAACACATTAAAAGGATCATACACCATGATCAAGTGGGGTTTATCCCAGGAATGCAATGATTCTTCAATAAATGCAAATCAATCAATGTGATACACCATATTAACAAATTGAAGGAGAAAAACCATATGACCATCTCAATAGATGCAGAAAAAGCTTTCGACAAAATTCAACACCATTTATGATAAAAACCCTCCAGAAAGTAGGCATAGAGGGAACTTATGTTAACATAATAAAGGCCATATATGACAAACCCACAGCCAACATCATTCTCTGGTGAAAAACTGAAACCGTTTCTTCTAAGATCAGGAGCAAGACAAGGTTGCCCACACTCACCACTATTATTCAACATAGTTATGGAAGTTTTAGCCACAGCAATCAGAGAAGAAAAAGAAATAAAAGGAATCCAAATCAGAAAAGAAGAAGTAAAATTGTCACTTTTTGCAGATGACATGATACTATATATAGATAAGCCTAAAGAAGCTACCAGAAAACTACTAGAGCTAATCAATGAATTTGGTAAAGTAGCAGGATACAAAATTAATGCACAGAAATCTCTTGCATTCCTATACACTAACGATGAAAAATCTGAAAGAGAAATTAAGGAAACACTCCCATTTACCACTGTAACAAAAAGAATAAAATACCTAGGAATAAACCTACCTAAGGAGACAAAAGACCTGTATGCAAAAACTGTAAAACACTGATGAAAGAAATTAAAGGTTATACAAACAGATGGAGAGATATACCATGTTCTTGGATTGGAAGAATCAACATTGTGAAAATGACTATACTACCCAAAGCAATCTACACATTCAATGCAATCCCGATCAAACTACCAGCGGCATTTTTCACAGAACTAGAACAAAAAATTTCACAATTTGTATGGAAACACAAAAGACCCCAAATAGCCAACGCAATCTTGAGAAAGAAAAACGGAGCTGGAGGAGTCAGGTTCCCTAACTTCAGACTATACTACAAAGGTATAGTAATCAAGACAGTATGGTACTGGCACAAAAACAGAAATATAGATCAATGGAACAGGATAGAGAGCCCAGAGATAAACCCATGCACATATGTTCACCTTATCTTTGATAAAGGGGGTAATAACATACAATGGAGAAACGACAGCCTCTTCAATAAGTGGTGCTGGGAAAACTGGACAGCTACATGTAAAAGAATGAAATTAGAACACTCCCTAACACCATACACAAAAATAAACTCAAAATGGATTAAACACCTAAATGTAAGGCCAGACACTATAAAACTCTTAGAGGAAAACATAGGCCGAATGCTCTATGACCTAAATCACAGCAAGATCCTTTTTGACCTACCTCCTAGAGAAATGGAAATAAAAACAAAAATAAACAAATGGGACCTAATAAAACTTAATAGCTTTTGCATAGTAAAGGAAACCATAAACAAGACGAAAGGACTACCTTCAGAATGGAAGAAAATATTTGCAAACGAAGCAACTGACAAAAGTTTAATCTCCAAAATATACAAGAAGCTCATGGAGCTCAATAAGAAAAAGAAAACAAACAACTCAATCCAAAAATGGGCAGACGACCTAAATAGACATTTCTCCAAAGACGTACAGATGGCCAAGAGGCACATGAAAAGCTCCTCAACATCACTAATTATTAGATAAATGCAAATCAAAACTACAATGAGGTATCACCTCACACCAGTCAGAATGGCCATCATCAAAAAATCTACAAACAATAAATGCTAGAGGGGGTGTGGAGAAAAAGGAACCCTCTTGCACTGTTGGTGGGAATGCAAATTGACCCAGCCACTATGGAGAACAGTATGGACGTTCCTTAGAAAACTAAAAATAGAACTACCGTATGACCCAGCAATCCCACTACTGGGCAAATATCCTGAGAAAACCATAATTCAAAAAGAGTCACGTTCACAATGTTCATTGCAGCACTACTTACAATAGTCAGGACATGGAAGCAACCTAAGTGCCCATCGACAGATGAATGGATAAAGAAGATGTGGCACATATACACAATGGAATATTACTCAGCCATAAAAAGAAACGAAATTGAGTTATTTGTAGTGAGGTGGATGGACCTAGAGTCTGTCATAACAGGTGAAGTAAGTCAGAAAGAGATAAACAAATATCATATGCTAACACATATATATGGAATCTAAAGAAAACAAAAAGGTTCTGAAGAGCCTAGGGGCAGGACAGGAATAAAGTCACAGACATAGAGAATGGACTTTAGGACACGGGGAGGGGAAGGGTAAGCTGGGACGAAGTCAGAGAGTGGCATTGACATATATACATTACCAAATTTAAAATAGCTATTGGGAAGCAGCCACATAGCACAGGGAGATCTCCTTGCCTTGTGACCACCTAGAGGGGTGGGATAGGGAGGGTAGGAGGGAGACAGAAGAAGGAGGGTATATGGGGTTATATGTATATGTATGGCTGATTCACTTTGTTATACAGCAGAAACTAACACAACATTGTAAAGCAATTATATTCCAATAAAGATGTTAAAAAAATAAAAAAATAAAAAATAAAAACCCATGTAATACATTACAATATTATTAAAAATAATTTTTTGATGGACACTTAGGTTTCCAATTTTCACTACCACAAGAAAGAAATCATTCTACTATATACATTTTGATGCTCATCTGTGAATATTTCTCTTGAATTGTTTCTGAGACGTAGAACTGCTGAGGCAATGGATATGTATAATTTTATTTTGATAAACTGTCAAGGTGTTTTCCAGAATGGTTTCTTCAATTTATACTCTCACTAAAAGTGTACAAAAGTACTATTTCTTGTATACTTGCCAAGCCTTGATATTGTCACTGTAATTCTTGTCAAATTTATGAGACACAATTCCTTTTAATTTGCATTTTTCTTATAACTAGTCAGGGTGAACATCTTTTCATATATATTTATGTAGACATTTGTTACTATCGTTTGTGACTTGCCTCCTTATATCCTGCCCATTATTTTTCTTTTATTTTATTTTTTAAAATTGACTTTAGGAACTCTGTATATATTCTGGACAGCAATCTTTGTCAGTAATATAAGGTGCAAAGTTTTCCCCAGCACTTTGTTGAAATGTTAACTTTATTTATGATTTATTTTGTTTTAGGGAGGCTTTAGTTTTTATGAAATAAAATCTGTCAGTCTTTTCCTTTGGCTTTTGTGTTTTACTTAGAAAATATCCCTACCAATATTAACTTGTATTTTCTTCTGTGACTTTTGTAGTGTTAATTAACCTGGAATTTCCACAGGCACACAGTTCTATTCTATTTTTTTAAATATGTAAATCCAGTTGTTCAAATTCTAGTAATAGAATAGTCCACATTTTCATTTTTACTTGAAATACTGTCTTTATCACAAACTAAATTAAAATATAAACATAAATCTGTTTATGGATGCTCTTTGTAATGTATTTTAACTTCTGTCTTTCATGTCCTTCTTCATTAATTAGAAAAAGTTATAGCTATATTTGTCATAGAATTCCTACCTTATTCCTTTAATGAACTTTAGAATTAGTTTTTGGTTAATTTCTTTTATCATTGGTTGAGGTGATATTTAAACATAGGTTTATTTATTTGTTCCTCTATTTCTCATGATACATCTCTTCCTTTTCCCGATCTTTTAGGTCTTCAGTAAATTTTCATAGTTTTATTCCTCACTCTTTGGGGTTTTTTAGCTTTTCATTATCATCCTTGATTATCTGTATTTTTTAAATTTCTGATTCTTCTTCAGAAACATTTGATAATTAAAAGAAAATCCTTTAAAAAATTTATTAGATTAAAATGTGTACAGTGTATTTCTTACAAGTTATAATCTCCTCAGGATATTATTTATTTTATTTATGCTTGTTTTTCTTTTTTTTTGATAAGGTTTATCACTACATTTTTAATTTTACTGTTATTGCCTCAAAGAATCAGCTCCTGATAACAGTCAATTCTGTTTTTGTCTTTATTTTAATTAACTTATTTATAATTTTTGTGTTTATTTTTTAATATTCTTTGTTAAGGATTATTTTATAGTGATTTTAGAACAAGAGATAAATATGTTTTTAACTTATTTTTATTCTATATTTTTAAATAATGAAAGCTCTGAAATTCATACTTCTGTTATAGCTTTGCCTCCTATATAATTTGAGATATGTTTTATTGTTAGATCTTAAGGATGTATTCTTCTTTTTAAATTAAAAATGTATAATTTAGTGTTTTAATATTATTTAATTTAAGCATGGGCTATTTAAATTAAATTAGCATTAGTTTATTCATTCACTGACTACTTGAGGGTCTACCATATGAAAAGTATTGAAATATGAAATTATGTGACATTTATAATGAACACTTTTGGAAGGTAAAAAAATATATCTCACTGTGATTTAAAATTTCATTTCTCCAATTACGAAGGGAGTTTACCATTCTTCATGCATTTTATTGTCATTTTAACTTACTATTTGGAAAAATACATGTTTTTATTGTTTTTCCTTAATGTTTTATTAGAGAGGCATCTTTTCCCTATTGATTCCCCAAATTTCCTGATAGTTAAGATTTTGACACTTTGTTTGTAGGCTGCAATTTTTTTCATTTTGTTTTGTTTTTACTTTTTGAACTATTTCTTTTTAGTGCAGATAATTTCTATAACATTATAAACTGAGCTATACTTTACCTACAGTGAAATGCACAGATTTTAAGAGTACTATTAGATGAACTGGCAAGTATATAAATCTATGTGACCAACATTCTAATCATTGTAGAGTTCAATTACATCACCAGAGAAAGTCCGTTTCTACTCCCTTCCAGTTGATCACCCCTCCCCTGCTTCCCGCTGACCACCATTGTTCTGATTCCTATAATCATAAGTTAGATCTCTGTGTTCTAGAAATGCATGTAAATAGAATTTTACTATATCTACTCTGACTATATCTACCCTGAATGGTGTCCGACGCTGTTCATTCAACATGTGTCTGTGAAATTCTTCTATGTTTTTGAGTGTATCAGCAGTTTGTTTCCTTTTATTACCGAATAGTATTTTGTTGAATAAATATACCAAAATTTGACTATCTATTTGGATTGTTTTCCAGTTTTTGGTTACTATGAATAATTGGCTTCATCTATGGCCATACCATCCTGAATGCACCCGATCTCGTCTGAATAATTGGCTCTAATAATTTTTTGTTAGAGATTTTTAGGGGACATATTGGAATTGAATTAATGCAAAGAGAATTTCAATAAATCACTAGAACCAACTCAGAAATTGCACAGATGATGGAATTAGCAGACAAAGACATCACAACAGCTATTTTAATTACAATCCATATGGACAAGAAGGTATAGAAAAACATGATCATGAAAAAGAGACAGCTGAAAAACACAAAGAATTAAACTGAACTTTTTGACATAAAAAATACAATATCTGAGATGAAAAATAAAATAGATCATAATATAGGCTGTTTATTTCCCCCCAAAATTCATATAGTGAATCTTCATCCCCAAGGTAATGGCATTTGGAGGTGGGTCCTTTAGAAGATGATTAAATCATGAGGGTGAAGCCCTTATAAAAGAGACCCCAGAGAGCTCCTTTGCCCTGTCTACCATATCGGGCCCATCTAAGAACTAGGAAGTGGACCCTCACTAGACATTAAGTCTGCCAGTCTTGATCTTGGACTTCCCAGCCTCTAAAACTATGAGAAATAAGTATCTGTTGTTTAAGCCAATCGTCTATGGTATTTTTGTTGTATTGCAGCCTGAACAGACTAAGACAAAAAACGATCAGTGAACTTGAACACAGAGCCATAGAAATTATACAAAATTATGCATAGACAAAAAAAGATGAAAAAAATGAACAGAGCATCAGTGACCTACAGGATAGTAACAGACAGTCTAGCATGCATGCAATTGTGGGCTCAAAAGGAGAGAAGAAAGAGAGGGAATAAGAGAAAAAAATTTGAAATAATAGCTAACAATTTCCCAAGTTTGAGAAAGACTACAAACCTACAGACCTAAGAATCTCAACAAACTCCAAGGTAAACCTTTATGAAAACTAAACTAATCAAACTGCTGAAAACCAGGTAAAGAGAAAATCTCAAAAGCATCCAGAGGAAATAAAGAGAGAGGACTTCACTGTGGTAAAATTTAGATGAATATAACATTTGTGATTGGTAGCAGTTAATTGACTTAATACTTTAAACATAGATTATAATAAAAGTACAAAATACAAATCCACACTTTTTTAGCCATGTACCATTATTATCTCATAAAATCATCATTAAATTACCAAGGGAATATAGTATAGTAAACAATATGTATCAACAATGAAACTTGGAAAAGAATATGGTTATTGTTTCAAAGATTTGAGGAGTCTACAGGCCAGAGAGGAGGTGAGAATGTACTGAGAAGCCATGTCACCCCATAATTCACTGCATATAAGACTGTAGCCTATCTTAGAAAGAACTGAAGGAATTATTACCACTAGCTCATTTTGAATGACAAGAGCTGGATAAAAGTGTGGGTTGCAGAGCAGTTGGTAAGAAGTATAACTTGGTCCCAATTAAACATACCACCAGAAATTTTTTGGATGCCAGAGTTCATACAGGGGAGGGAACCTGCTGTACAGATTATTGCCACATTACACTTTTAACTAAATCAGGGAGGTAGCTGAGGCTCATTCCCGGTGAGAGCTGTCAATCCAGTGAGAATAATTTTATGAAAAGGGCTGGGACTACTCCATAATTACAGAGGAGAAGCTCTTCAGCAATGAAGAGAAAATCCATGCTCTGATTGCATCCAAATGTAATGTCCTTGATCACTAATCTTCCAAAGTAAAATTATAATAAACCTATGTTTTCCTCTTCTTGCTTTTATGATTTGCATAGGGCCTCATTCAATTTCTTACAGTTCATCTCAACCTCAACATTATTCAAACACAAACTTACCTCTCTAAGGTTAAGTAAACCAAAAAGCTGGCCAATGTATTGAAAAGTGTACACTTTAAATTGAGACTAATCTGAGGAAGTAAAACAAACACCCACCTATAAAATAAACTTACTCATAAGAAAATAGAGAAACTTTAAAAAACCTATAATCTATAAATGTATTAAAGTTCAAGAAAACTAGAGTAAGGAGTCATTAAAGATGCAAGAAATATATTTGGAGATTAAAAAATATGACTGCTGGATTTTGAAAACGTAATAAGGGAAAAAACTGTGTATTAGATTATACAGAATACTGATAATGTATTAGTATTTTTATCCTCCCAAATTAAATAGCAAACAATGTAATGATAAATGGAACACATATTACCTGAAAACACAAAGGACTAAACTTATACTGCCCATCTTTTCTATGGGTATGCTGCAGCCAGATGTCTTAAGATAATGTATCAGTGTTTCATTATGTTAGTGATTACAGGTACATAGAAACTTCCCAAACTGAAATTCACAGAGAAAAAGAATAATAAAAAAAGGCCAGAACATTCAAGACTATGAGACAACTTCAAAAAATATAACATACTTGTAATTGGAATAGCAGAAGGAGAAAAAGAAAACAAAGCAGAAGAAATATTTGAAGTAATAATTTCTGAGAACTTTTCAAAATTAATGACAGGCACTTCCCTGGTGGTCCAGCGATTAAGACTCTGTGCTTCCAATGCAGGGGGCGCGAGTTCAACCCATGGTCAGGGAACTAAGATCCCACGTGCTGTGCTGCAAGGCCAAAAAAAAAAAAAAAGATTAAAAAAATTAATGACAAACACCATGGATCCAGGAAGTTCATAGAATACAAAGCAAGATAAATATTAAAACTCCACCTTGAGGCATACTATATTCAAACTTCAGAAAATCAAGAGAAATTGAAAATATCCAGGGATAAGAGGTGGGGGAATCTTACTATAGAGCAATAGGTATAAGAATTATGGTTGACTTCTTCTCAGAAACACAACAGAAAACTCCACAATAATGAGGTAGCTTGTAATGGTCAAAGCCAGAACAATTTGAGCAAAGAAATAAATAAATATTAGATTATAAGCCAAGCTATGAAATGTCCATGAACCATATGGATATAAATAAGTAAATCAATAAAGAAATGGGGAGAATAGGCAAATTTTCCAATCAGAGGAATTCCAAGTAACTTATGGAAATACTCTGCTCTCAAGGAGTTGGGACATAATTCCTCACTTCTTAAGTGTGATCTGTTATAGTGACTTCCAAAGAATACGATATGGAAACAGGGGAAAAAAGAGTAACTTTACAGTGGAAAAATCTGACAAAGACTACCTCAGCCGAGGGATCAAGGTTAACATCAACAGTGATAAGACATGTTGATCCTATGTACCACTGATATGATGGGATGAGAATGGGATTTTACCTCTGTGGTCTTTCTCCCCAAAACCCATAACCTCAGCACAATCATTAGAAAAATGAATCAGAAAAATCCAAATTGAGGGACATTTCACAAAATATCTGACCAGTACTCCTCAAAACTGTCAAGGTCATCAAAAAATAAGGAAAGCCTAAGAAATATCACAGTCAAGATGAACCTAAGTGAATGTAACAACTAAATAAAATGTGGTATTCTGGATGGGATCCTGCAGCAAAAAAGACAGGTTAAAAACTAAGGAAATATGAATAAAATATACACTTTAGTTAATAATGATAATCAATATTAGTTCATTAATTGTGAAAAATGTACCATAATAATGTATGATGCTATTAATAGTGGAAATGGGGTATGGGTATATGGACACTCTCTTTATTAATGTCTCAATTTTTCTGTATATCTGAAACTATTCTAAACTAAAATGCTTTTTAAAAAAAGTCTGATCTGAGAGTAAATTTTTTTCTCCCCCCCACAGTAAAATGTTTTCTTTGATCTGTAATTTTATCCTGCATGTCATTTATATAGTAGCTTAAAATAGAAAAGCCACCAAGATGGAGTCTTACTAATGTAGTTGGTAACTGAATATGCCTGAGAGAAAAAGATCAATGAGAAAGAATGTCCTTGTGTTATTACAGTCAGAGACCCTGCTGAAAACCACAAAATTCTTAGAAAGTGTCCCTATGGACAGAGCACAGAGAACCTCATGAACCTGAATTGCTGGGATTGGGGTCCTGAGTTTACCTTTTTTTGGCAAGTACAAAGGTGATTCTTATTTACACTAGAGATAGTGAATCACTGCTTTATCGTGTGATGTGACACTGGACACATAATATATACTGCTTTAGAATCTTTAATCTCTAATCCTCAGATATAGTCATTTAACCCAAGGTTGCTATTCAGTCTAACAGAACCATGACCAACTCATATTCCTCTATCTTTTCTCAGAGATTTCTATAAAAGACCTTGCCTACATCCACAAACTGCCCTAAAAAGAGCTTATGATCCGTAAATTTCCCTGACCTGGATGCCTGGAGTATAGAGATGAACAAGACAGACATGCTTCTCATCCTGATAGAGGTTTAGTCTGGTGAGAAAGACAAATATTAAACAAATAATTATACAGACAACTAATCAATTATAAAAGTGATAAATATTATGAATGAAGAACTAAGGCTATAATAGGGGAATCTGTCCAATGTTTGTGTTTCTGTGTGGAGAGTGGTGTTAGAGAAGAATTTCATAATAAATAATGCTGAATTTGAGACATGAAAGGTGAATTGAGTTAGCTAGGTTAAAGCTGTTGGGCTTAAGGGAGTTTCAATCAAGAGAGTGAGTGGTTTACAGGCAGACAGAACAGCAATGCACAGAACCCATGCATGGAAAAACCCATTGGAGGATATCATATTAGAGACTGAGAATGAAAATTTAGTTATCCACTCAACAAAAATTTACTTGGTTTCTATTATGTGCCAGGTTTTGGGATGAAAGGTAACCCTCTATGGTAGGAGCACACAGAGCAAAAAGGGAAGGAAAAATATGTTAGCATTAAATCGCTTGCCATTAGTAACCTTGCTACTACTTCCTAATAATTACAGCTTTATTTCATAAAGCTTATAAATTACACCATTATAACTTGTTCTAGAAATGTTCTTCAGGTAAGACAGTCTTCTGGATTTTTCACTTTGTTCTCTGCCTTTTTGTATATGAGAGAAACATTAGATTCTCTCCAGGCTTCTGGAAGCTCATGTACCCACCAGAATTTCTCAAAGATTTAATGCCCATTATACATCCTTCAGCAAATTCCTTTGCAAGTTATTTTACCACTCTGGATAATTCATCTGGTCTAAGAGAACTGGCCTCATTTTGAGATGTTGCTATGTCTCTTTAAATATCTTATGTTCTGGCTTTCAACTTCCTCTTTTTGGTATATTTATTCTACCCTTTACATATGGTTATTCACCTTGCAGGAGAATACAAATGCAAAACAGTTGTTTCGTTTTCTTTTCATAATACCTATTTCCCCAAGCTGTTCCTTTTTTGGTTGTCTTTTTGCTCCAAAAATGAGCAAAAAGTTGTTTTAGTTGTATTTAATATTTTTGTAATTTTAAATGAATTGTGAACAAGACTTCTTCCAAACATTCTTAAGTGCTACTATTTTATCACTGTCACTAATTTATTTGTCTTTTTAAATTGAATGTATCAGAAAGCTTTCTTTGTGGAAATATCATTTTACTGTTTTTGCCCCCATATTCTTTCTCATCAGTATCTCTTCTGTATGATGTAAGCAGAATTACATCTTGTGGAGCATTTTGAAAACTGTTGATGTCTTCCTTTGTAGGTTCTGATGGCCTGCATTCATTTTTACTTTGTTATTAAACAAACTAATAAACTTTTCTTCAAAAGCATGAAGAATGTTGTCTGAATATGCCCAGGATTTTCTTTTGTCATAATTTTAAACTCTAGGGTAGCTTGTTTCCTGTCCCCAAGGTTCTTGTCACTTCTACTTTACCAACCAATTTTTCCTTCTTGGTCATTATTAAGTTCAGAGTAGCAATTTCCCAAGTTGCTTCTACTACCCTCTAAAGGTAAAATTATCAGTGGAATCAATTCAGTTACTAACTATTTTGACAGTCCAGGCTACTCCTACCAGTTTAGTGGCCTGAGAGAATTTTTTTGAAGCCATTTGAGTAAAAATATTATGATAGTTAACTTAGCTATAATACACCACCATAACTCATATTGTATTCTATTAAAAAAAGTTACAGAACAAAGATGAGTTATTCTTACTATATCCGAGAAGGTTCTACATAATCCAGACTCTTTCTTTCCAACTTCAACTCATACTAATCTCCTGCTCTCACACTTTACTTTAGACATGATCTGTTGACACAGCAAGCGTTTTTCTTTCTTGGGGCATTCATTTATTTACTTCCCTCTGCCTGGACACTGTTTTTCCAGCACTCTGCAGAGCGAGTTCCTTCTCAATCTTTAAGTTTCAGCTTAACATTTACTTTTCTATAATAACCTGCTGTTTATTCCCTTCATACTACTTATTATAATCTGAAGTTATCATACTTACCTGTTTATTTACTATATTATACCAATGAGAAAGTAAATGCTAAGAGGTAGGAAAATTTTGTGTCTTTCCATTACTGCATACTCATGCATAGTAAATCCTCAATAAATAAATGTTAAATAGGTAAGTAAAAGGTATCCTGAAATGGTAAGTTCTTTGCAAAAATGAATTAAATAAAATTGTTGAGAAGTTCTTTGTTATGCATAATTACTCAATCAGAACAGCCAATTCATACTTCTTTTGAGTAACATTTAGCAAAAGGTCATAGAGAAATGATTCTGGTAATATCAGGCAAAGAAATGCAGGCCCTATAGAACATCTAGAAAACTGGATAAAATGTAATATCAAAATTACTTGAAGGCACAGAAAATTAACAAGGTTGTGAAGAATTATGAAGCAGACAAGTAATCCTGACATTTGGGGCACTACTTCTTTGGGTGATATATGCCAATTCCAAGAAATGGGTCTCAGAGGGTGAGGGGTGAGCAGAGCTTTAAACAGTCTTACAGGACTCTAGAGACAAATTAGTATCCAGAATTTGTCAAGATGGAATAGCATTGGCAAATCTCCCATCTTTAGTTAGAATTTGAAAGAATATACCCTAGAATAAGGTTGAACCAATAGTAGAAAAGCCCTTCAAGAAAGCTGAACCCAGCATCAAGTCATTTTAATCCCTGTAAAGGGATGTAAGTGGTCTATTATTATTAGCTTTCTTTGATGCATGAATCTAACAATAATTAGATGAATAAAGGATATCCTAAAATATCAGATTTTTGTTCAAAATGAGCTAAATAAAATAGTTGAATACGTCTTTGTATAATTGCTAAATTAGAACAGCCAATCCATATTTTTGAGTCACTTGTAGCAAAAGATCATAGAGTAGTAACAGAGAAGCTAGCAAAAGTAATTCCTCTGTAGAGGAAGTTAATGCCATCATAAGCCTCAGGTTATTTCCATAAAATTTCATTTATGATGCCTGTAAATATGATTTCAATAAAAAATGGAGTAACTCATGGAGGCAATCAACATAATTTAAAACCAAGAGAAACAATAAAATATAGAAATAGATCATAAGAAATAGAGATAATGGAGTAACAGACTTTAATTATGCTGTGTTTGTTCAAGGAATTAAAAAAAAATTGAAAAGTTTGACAGAGAATTTGAAATTATAAAACATAACAAAATTTAAAGAAAAATTATAAAAATCAAAATTAAGTACCTAATGTATGGATTTAAACATGCATATTGTAAGAAAATTATTGTGATGATTGGTCAAAAGAAAATGTTCATAACAAACCAAGGAGAAACAACATAATGAAAAAAATACAGAAAGCAATACAAAAGATAGGAAATACAGTGATAAGATCTAACATAAATGCAATTGTATTAATGGAAGAAAAGAAATAAGAGAGCAGAACAGAAATATTTCAAGACCTAATAGCTACAAAGATCTAAAATTAATGAAAGCCATCAACATACAAGTTCAAGAAGCCCTTCCAACACAGAAAAGGATGAATAATAAATAAAAAGAATTATCAAGACCCATCAAGGTAAAATTGACAGAATATAAACTGCTAATATATATAAATAGAAAGTTTTCAAAACAGCAGAAAAATAGAACAAGAATGACACCTGATTTCTCAATAGCAATTAGAAATAAGGATATAATGGAATGACAGCTTCAAAGTAATGAAAGGATATAAGTGTCAAACTAGAATTCTAAGTCCAATAAAAAATATCCTCCAAAAATGATCATAAAATACAGACATTCACAGACAAATCAAAATAGAGAAAATTTGTCATCAGCTGACTGTTCTGAAGGAAATAGTAAAGATTGTTATTCTGGAAGAAGGAAAAACATCCTAAGGAGCTCTGAGATGGAGGAATAAATTAAGAGCACTGGACAGAAGTATATGGGCAAATATAAATAAATAGTGACTATACAGAGTAAGAATAATAATATTTTATAGAGTTTGATACATATTATACATAAAAGTATATATACATTTAATATATTATATACAATACACATATACATGTATGTTATACAGCTATATCTCTGTATATGTAATTCATGACAACGATATCATTTAAATCTAGTAAACAGATTTAAAGTATTCTAAAATCCCTGCATTTTTCCAGAAGAGGTAAAAAAAAATGTTATTTTAGACTTTTATAAGTCAAGACTACCTATTGAGAAAAAAGCAATAAAACTGTCATTATTCACAAATTGATAATGTAAATTGCAGTAATTTCATATTAATAACTACTAAAATTCAAAGACTTCCGGTTTCTGGTTCTGCATGTAAAGAGCTTGGAAGTCACCAATCCTGTCTTAAGAACAAGTAAAAAGCTGAACAGACTGAAAAATCAACTTTTCTTGGATCCACAGAGAGAGAAGGACACAGGGCAAACTGCTGCCCCCAAGACTGGAGAGCTGGGGAGTAGTGGCTTACTGGAGCAGAGAATCATAAACAGAAACTAGTGCTGGGAGTAGGAAAAACTGAACTCCAATTGAGAGATTCCTGGAGGCTCCATGTGGACAAGTCTGAGAGTTTAAAACTCCTAGGGGACCAAGCCATAGGGGGATTCCCACAGTGTTGTGAGATTTACCTCCAGGGGCATGACCAGATGCCCACAATAAATATCAGAGAAAAGTCCCCTCAGGCTTCCAGCAGAGGGAGGGGAAAAGGAACCAATTCGAAACAGCCAGAACACTCTGTTCTTCTCAACAAAGCCTGCCCGCAGGCGTAACTAGTTAACCAGAGCCTAAGCTGCTGGGCTATAATCAGAGTCTAACTGATCTGGAGAAGGGAAATACCCAAATCCAGCCCAATCGATCCCTTCTGTCCCATCTAATGGATGAGAAGAACACTGAGAAACTTGTGAAGTTCACAGTCCAGAAGCATAGGCTCACTAAAAGACTGAGACCTAATCATGGGATTATAGAATGTGTCTTCCCTCCCACACCTCACCACCACCTTACTGAAGGCCTGTTTACAGCAGTTCCTTTTACCTGGTACAGCATGCCTGGCTATCAAGAAGAAAAATCACCAGGCATACCAAAAGGCAAAAACAACAATTTGAAGAGACAGAGAACGAGACATGGCAGAAATGTTGGAATTACCAGACCCTGAATTAATTAATTAGTTAATTAATTAATTTATTTTTGGCTGCACCACACTGCGTGCGGAATACTTCCCCAACCAGGGATTGAACCTGTACCCCCTGCAGTGGAAGTGTGGAAGTGTAAAGTCTTTCTTTTTTTTTTTAAATTTAATTTATTTTTTATACAGCAGGTTCTTATTAGTTATCTATTTTATACATATTAGTGAATATATGTCAATCCCAATCTCCCAGTTCATCCCACCACCAGCCACCACCCCCAGTGTGGAGTCTTAACCACTGGACCACCAGGGAAGTCCCAGACCCTGAATTTAAAATAACTGTTGGGGGGAGACCTTCAAGACGGCGGAGGATTAAGACGTGGAGATCATCTTCCTCCCCACAAATACATCAGAAACACATCTACACGTGGAACAACTCCTACAGAACACCTACTGAGTGCTGGCAGAAGACCTCAGACTTCCCAAAAGGCAAGAAACTCCCCACATACCTGGGTAGGGCAAAAGAAAAAACAGAGACAAAAGAATAGGGATGGGACCTGCACCTAGGGGAGGGAGCTGTGAAGGAGGAAAGGTTTCCACACACTAGGAAGCCCCTTCACTGGAGGAGACAGAGGGTGGCTGGTGGGAAGCTTTGGAGCCACAGAGGAGAGTGCAGCCACAGGGGTGCAGAGGGCAAAGCAGAAAAATTCCTGCACAGAGGATCGGTGCTGACCAGCACTCACCAGCCTGAGAGGCTTGTCTGCTGACCCGCCGGGGCAGCTGGGGGCTGGGAGCTGAGGCTCGGAATTCGGAGGTCAGATCACAAGGAGAGGACTGGGGTTGGCTGCCTGAACACAACCTGAAGGGGGCTAGTGCGCCACAGCTAGCCTAGAGGGAGTCTGGGAAAAAGTCTGGAGCTTCCTAAGACGCAAGAGACCATTGTTTCGGGGTGCGCGAGGAGAGGGGATTCAGAGCACCACCTAAACGAGCTCCAGAGATGGGTACAAGCCATGGCTATCAGTGCGGACCCCAGAGACGGGCATGAGATGCTAAGGCTGCTGCTGCAGCCACCAAGAAGCCTGTGTGCAAGCACAGGTCACTATCCACACCTCGCCTCCTGGGAGTCTGTGCAGCCCGCCACTGCCAGGGTCCCGTGATCCAGGGACATCTTCCCCGGGAGAACACATGGCGCGCCTAAGGCTGTTGCAACGTCATGCTGGCCACAGGCTCTGCCGCCACAGGCTCGCCCTGCATTCCGTACCCCTCCCTCCCCCTGGCCTGAGTGAGCCAGAGCCCCCTAATCAGCTGCTACTTTAACCCTGTCCTGTCTGGGTGCAGAACAGACGCCCTAAGGTGACCTACATGCAGAGGTGGGTCCAAATCCAAAGCTGAAACCCAGGAGCTGTGCAAACAAAGAAGAGAAAGGGAAATCTCTCCCAGCAGCCTCAGGAGCAGTGGATTAAATCTCCACAATCAACTTGATGTACCCTGCATCTCTGGAATACCTGAATAGACAACGAATCATCCCAAAATTGAGGCAGTAGACTTTGGGAGCAACTGTAGACTTGGGGTTTGCTTTCTGCATCTAATTTGTTTCTGGTTTTATGTTTATCTTAGTTTAGTATTTAGAGTTTATTATCATTGGTAGATTTGTTTATTGATTTGCTTGCTCTCTTACTTCTCTCTCTCTCTCTCTCTCTATATATATATATATATTTCCTTTCTCTCTTTTTTGTGAGAGTGTCTGTGTATGCTTCTTTGTGTGAATTTGTCTGTATAGCTTTGCTTTGCTTTTACTATTTGTCCCAGGGATCTGTCTGTCCTTTTTTTTCTTTTTAGTATAGATTTTAGCACCTGTTATAATTGGTGGATTTGATTTTTGGTTTGGTTGCTCTCTTCTTTCTTTCTTTTTTTTATTACTTTTTAATTTTTAAATTTTTAATAATTTTTTAATTTTAATAACATTATATTATTTTATTTTATTTTTTTCTTTCTGTCTTTTTTTTTCTTCTCCCTTTTCTTCTGAGCCATGTTGTTGACAGGGTCTTTGTGCTCCAGCCGGGTGTCAGGCCTGTGTCTCTGAGGTGGGAGAGCCGAGTTCAGGAAATAGGCCCACCCGAGACCTCTAGGGTCCACGTAATATCAAATGGCAAAAGCTCTCCCAGAGATCCTCATCTCAATGCTAAGACCCAGCTCCACTCAACGACAGCAAGCTACAGTGCTGGACACCCCTTGCCAAACAACTAGCAAGACAGGAACAACCCCACCCATTAGCAGAGAGGCTGCCTAAAATCATAAGGTCACAGACACCCCAAAACACACCACCAGATGCAGTCCTGTCCACCAGAAAGACAAGATCCAGCCTCATCTACCAGAACACAGGCACCAGTCCCCTCCACCAGGGGACTGAAAACCCACTGAAAAAACCCTATCCACTGGGGGCAGACACCAAAAACAACGGGAACTATGAACCTGCAGCCTGTGAAAAAGAGACCCCAAACACAGTAAGTTAAGCAAAATGAGAAGACAGAGAAACACACAGCAGATGAAGGAGCAAGGCAAAAACACACCAGACCAAACAACTGAAGAGAAAATAGGCAGTCTACCTGAAAAAGAATTCAGAGTAATGATAGTAAAGATGATCCAAAATCTTGGAAATAGAATGGAGAAAATACAAGAAACGATTAACAAAGACCTAGAAGAACTAAAGAGCAAACAAACAATGATGAACAACACAATAAATGAAATTAAAAATTCTCTAGAAGGAATCAGTAGCAGAATAACTGAGGCAGAAGAACGGATAAGTGACCTGGAAGATAAAATAGTGGAAATAACTACTGCAGAGCAGAATAAAGAAAAAAGAATGAAAAGAATTGAGGACAGTCTCATAGACCTCTGGGACAACATTAAATGCACCAACATTCGAATTAAACGGGTCCCAGAAGAAGAAGAGAAAAAGAAAGAGACTGAGAAAATATTTGAAGAGATGATAGTTGAAAACTTCCCTAATATGGGAAAGGAAATAGTTAATCAAGTCCAGGAAGCACAGAGAGTCCCATACAGGATAAATCCAAGGAGAAACACACCAAGACACATATTAATCAAACTATCAAAAATTAAATACAAAGAACAAATATTAAAAGCAGCAAGAGAAAAACAACAAGTAACACATAAGGGAATCCCCATAAGGTTAACAGCTGATCTTTCAGCAGACACTCTGCAAGCCAGAAGGGAGTGGCAGGACATATTTAAAGTGATGAAAGAGAAAAACCTACAACCAAGATTACTCTACCTAGCAAGGATCTCATTCAGATTTGATGGAGAAATTAAAAGCTTTACAGACAAGCAAAAGCTAAGAGAATTCAGCACCACCAAACCAGCTTTACAACAAATGCTAAAGGAACTTCTCTAGGCAGGAAACACAAGAGAAGGAAAAGACCTACAATAACAAACCCAAAACAATTAAGAAACTGGTAATAGGAACATACATATCGATAATTACCTTAAATGTAAATGGATTAAATACTCCAACCGAAAGACATAGACTGGCTGAATGGATACAAAAACAAGACCCATATATATGCTGTCTACAAGAGACCCACTTCAGACCTAGGGATACATACAGACTGAAAGTGAAGGGATGGAAAAAGATATTCCATACAAATGGAACTCAAAAGAAAGCTGGAGTAGCAATTCTCATATCAGACAAAATAGACCTTAAAACATAGAATATTACAAGAGACAAAGAAGGACACTACATAATGATCAAGGGATCAATCCAAGAAGAAGATATAGCAATTGTAAATATTTATGCACCCAACATAGGAGCACCTCAATACATAAGGCAAATGCTAACAGCCATAAAAGGGGAAATCGACAGTAACACAATCATAGTAGGGGACTTTAACACCCCACTTTCACCAATGGACAGATCATCCAAAATGAAAATAAATAAGGAAACACAAGTTTAAATGACATTAAAAAAGATGGACTTGATTGATATTTATAGGACATTCATTCCAAAAACAACAGAATACACTTTCTTCTCAAGTGCTCATGGAACATTCTCCAGGATAGATCATATCTTGTGTCACAAATCAAGCCTTGGTAAATTTAAGAAAATTGAAATCGTATCAAGTATCTTTTCTGACCACAACGCTATGAGACTAGATATGAATTACAGGAAAAAATCTGCAAAAACACAAATACATGTAGGCTAAACAATAAACTACTAAATAACTATGAAATCACTGAAGAAATCAAAGAGGAAATAAACAAATACCTAGCAACAAATGACAATGAAAACACAATGACCCAAAGCCTATTGGATGCAGGAAAAGCAGTTCTAAGAGGGAAGTTTATAGCTATACAAGCCTACCTCAAGAAACAACAAACATCTCAAATAAACAACCTAACCTTACACCTAAAGCAATTAGAAAAAGAAGAACAAAAAACCCCAAAGTTAGCAGAAGGAAAGAAATCATAAAGATCAGATCAGAAATAAATGAAAAAGAAATGAAGGAAACTATAGCAAAGATCAGTAAAACTAAAAGCTGGTTCTTTGAGAAGATAAACAAAATTGATAAACCATTAGCGAGACTCATCAAGAAAAAAAAGGGGAAGAATCAAATCAATAGAATTAGAAATGAAAAAGGAGAAGTAACCACTGACACTGCAGAAATACAAAGGATCATGAGAGATTACTACAAGCAACTATATGCCAATAAAAGGGACAACCTGGAAGAAATAGACAAATTCTTAGAAAAGCACAACCTTCTGAGACAGAACCAGGAAGATATAGAAAATATAAACAGACCAATCACAAGCACTGAAATTGAGACTGTGATTAAAAATCTTCCAACAAGCAAAAGCCCAGGACCACATGGCTTCACAGGCGAATTCTATCAAACATTTAGAGAAGAGCTAACACCCATCCTTCTCAAACTCTTCCAAAATATAGCAGAGGGAGGAACACTCCCAAACTCATTGTATGAGGCCGCCATCACCCTGATACCAAAACCAGACAAAGATGTCACAAAGAAAGAAAACTA
Source organism: Eubalaena glacialis (assembly GCF_028564815.1). Taxonomy (NCBI): domain Eukaryota; kingdom Metazoa; phylum Chordata; class Mammalia; order Artiodactyla; family Balaenidae; genus Eubalaena; species Eubalaena glacialis. The sequence goes on from NC_083726.1 coordinate 44,139,700, forward strand.
CAGGCCAATATCACTGATGAACATAGATGCAAAAATCCTCAACAAAATACTAGCAAACAGAATCCAACAGCACATTAAAAGGATCATACACTATGATCAAGTGGGGTTTATCCCAGGACTGCAAGGATTCTTCAATATATGCAAATCAATCAATGTGATAAACCATATTAATAAATTGAAGGAGATAAACCATATGATCATCTCAATACATGCAGAAAAAGCTTTCAACAAAATGCACCACCCATTTATGAAAAAAACCCTCCAGAAAGTAGGCATAGAGGGAACTTACCTCAACATAATAAAGGCCATATATGACAAACTCACAGCCAACATCATTCTCAATGGTGAAAAACTGAAACCATTTCCTCTAAGATCAGGAAAAGACAAGGTTGTCCACTCTCACTACTATTATTCAACATAGTTTTGGAAGTTTTAGTCATAGCAATCAGAGATGAAAAAGAAATAAAAGGAATCCAATTTGGAAAAGAAGTAAAGCTGTCACTGTTTGCAGATGACATGATACTATGCTTTGAGTATCCTAAAGATGCTACCAGAAAACAACTAGAGCTAATCAATGAATTTGGTAAAATAGCAGGATACAAAATTAATGCACAGAAATCTCTTGCATTCCTATACACTAATGATGAAAATTCTGAAAGGGAAATTAAGGAAACACTCCCATTTACCATTGTAACAAAGAGAATAAAATACCTAGGGGTAAACCTACCTAAGGAGACAAAAGACTTGTACGCAGAAAACTATGACACTGATGAAAGAAATTAAAGATGATATAAACAGATGGAGAGATATACCATGTTCTTGGATTGGAAGAAACAACATTTTTAAAATGAATATACTACCCAAAGCAATCTACAGATTGAATGCAATCCCTATCAAACTACCAATGGCTTTTTTCACAGAACTAGAACAGATAATTTCACAATTTGTATGGAAACACAAAAGACCCCGAATAGCCAACGCAATCTTGAGAAAGAAAAACGGAGCTCGAGGAATCAGGCTCCTGGACTTCAGACTATACTACAAAGCTACAGTAATCAAGACAGCATGGTAATGGCACAAAAACAGAAATATAGATCAATGGAACAGGATAGAAAGCCCAGAGATAAACCCATGACATATGGTCACCTTATTTTTGATTAAGGAGGCAAGAATATACAATGGAGACAAGACAGCCTCTTCAATAAGTGGTGCTGGGAAAACTGGACAGCTACATGTAAAAGAATGAAATTAGAACACTCCCTAACACCATACACAAAAATAAACTCAAAATGGATTAAAGACCTAAATGTAAGGCCAGACACTATCAAACTCTTAGAAGAAAACATAGGCAGAACACTCTATGACATAAATCACAGCAAGATCCTTTTTGACCCACCTCCTAGAAAAAGGGAAATAAAAAGAACAATAAACAAATGGGACTTAATGAAACTTAAAAGTTTTGCACAGCAAAGGAAACCATAAACAAGACAAAAAGACAACCCTCAGAATGGGAGAAAATATTTGCAAATGAAGCAGCTGACAAAGGATTAATCTCCAAAATATGCAAGCAGCTCATGCAGCTCAATATCAAAAAAACAAGCAACCCAATCCAAAAATGGGCCAAAGACCTAAATAGACATTTCTCCAAAGAAGATATACAGATCGCCAAGAAACACATGAAAGGATGCTCAACATCACTAATGTTTAGAGAAATGCAAATCAAAACTACAATGAGGTATCACCTCACACCAGTCAGAGTGGCCATCATCAAAAAATCTACAAACAATAAATGCTGAAGAGGGTGTGGAGAAAAGGGGACCCTCTTGCACTGTTGGTGGCTATGTAAATTGACACAGCCATTATGGAGAAAAGTATGGAGGTTCCTTAAAAAACTAAAAATAGAACTACCATACGACCCAGCAATCCCACTACTGGGCATATACCTGAGAAAACCATAATTCAAAAAGAGTCATGTACCACAATGTTCATTGCGGCTCTATTTCCAATAGCCAGGACATGGAAGCAACCTACGTGTCCATTGACAGATTAATGGATAAAGAAGATGTGGCACATATATACAATGGAATGGTACTCAGCCATAAAAAGAAACAAAATTGAGTTGTTTGTAGCGAGGTGGATGGACCTAGAGTCTGTCATACAGAGTGAAGTAAGTCAGAAAGAGAAAAAGAAATACCATATGCTAACACATATATATGGAATCTAAAAAAAAAAAAAAGGTTCTGAAGAACCTAGGGGCAGGACAGGAATAAAGATGCAGACGTAGAGAATGGACTTGAGGACACAGGGAGGGGGAAGGGTAAACCGACGCAGTGAGAGAGTGGCATGGATATATATACACTACCAAATGTAAAATCGATAGCTAGTGGGAAGCAGCCACATAACACAGGGAGATCAGCTCGGTGCTTTGTGACCACCTAGAGGGGTGGGATAGGGAGGGTGGGAGGGAAACGTAAGAGGGAGGAGATATGGGGATATATGTATATGTACAGCTGATTCAGTTTGTTATAAAGCAGAAACTAACACACCATTGTAGAGCAATTATACTCCAATAAAGATGTTAAAATAAAATAAAATAAAATAACATAACTGTGATTAACTATGCTAAGAGCTCTAATGAATGAATTAGAGAGTATGCAAGAACAGATGGGCAATGTAAGCAGAGATGGAAATCCTAATAAAGAACCAAAAAGAAATGCTAGAAATTAAGAACACTGTAATACAGTTGAGGAATGTTTTTAATGGGTTTATTAGTAGACTGGATATGGCTGAGGGAAGAATCTGTGAAGCAGAGAATATATCAATAGAATCCTCAAAAATTGAAAAGCAAAGAGAACAGTGACTGAAAGAAACAGAATAGAATATCCAAGGACTGTGGGACAACTACGAACGGTATAACATATGCATAATGGGAACGCCAGAAGGAGAAGAAAGAGAGAAAGGAACAGAAGAAATATTTTAAACTATATTGACTGAAAATTTCCCCAAATTAATGTCAGATACCAAACTACACATCCAGGAAGCTCAGATAACACCAAGCAGGATTAATGCCAAAAACCCACTACACCTTAGCTAATCATTTTCAAATTGCAGAAAATCAAAGATAAAATAATCCTAAAAGAACGCCGAGGAATGCAACACTTTATCTAGGAGAAACAAAGATGATTACATCTAACTTCTTCTCAGAAACCATGCAAGTAAGAAGAAAGTAGAGTAAAATATTTAAAGGGTTGAGTGAAAAAACTCACCAGTCTAGAATTCTGTACCCTGTGAAATTATCCTTCAAAAGTGAAGGAGAAATAAAAACTTTCTCAGATAAACAAAAATTGAAGGAATTTGTTGCCAGTAGACCAGTTTCACAAGTAATGTTAAAGGAAGTTCTTTAGAGAGAAGGTAAATAATATAGGTCAGAAACTCAGATCTACATAAAGAAAGGAGTAATATTGAAGAAGGATAACTGAAGGTAAAATAAAAACTTTTATTTTTTAATTGATCTAACAGTTCAAAATAATAATAATAGCAACAATGTATTCAATTATGTATGCTTACATATAAATTATATATAAATATATAAACACTTATGTATGCTTATATATAAGTGAACTGAATGACAGCTACATACTATATAGTTCTAACGATTTGACATTTTGGAAAAGGCAAAACTATGGAGACAATAAAAAGATCAGTGGTTATCAAGTGGGGTGGTGGGGGAGATGAGTAGGCAGAGCACAGGGGATTTTAAAGGCAATAAAATACTCTGTATGATATTATAATGATGGACATATATCATACTTTTGACCAAACCCATAGAATGTGCAACACCAAGAGTGAAGCAAAAGGTACAGTATGGATTTTGGGTGTTTATAGTATGATGATGTAGGTTTATCCTTGGTAAAAATGTACCATTCTGGTAAAATGATGTTGAAAATAGGGGAAGCTATGGATGTGTGGGACAGGAGTTATACGAGAAATCTCTCTACCTTCTCGTCAATTTTGTTGTAAACCTAAAACTACTCTAAAAATAAGATCTCTTAAAAAAACAACAATGAAAATAAATGAATTACAGCTACACTCAGCAACATGGGTGAATCTCACAAACATAATGTCCAAGAAAAGAAGCCAGATATGAAAGGATGCATATTGAATAACTCTCTCTATATAAAGTTCAAAATAAAGATATATTTGGTGTTGGAAGCTGAGGTAATGATCGGCAAGGCACTGGAGGAATGTTTTTGATATGTTGGAAATTTTTCTTATTTACATGAGTGTTACACACCTAAAAAGTTTTCTTAGAAATGGTCAAAGGTATTCCTAATACCTAATAATTAAAACAAAAAACTATTAACATATAAACTTGGTATATGTAGCTTTAAATGCATGCATGACTTTGACTCTTCAAAGTTAGATACATTACTAAAAAAGCAAATGTATGAATAACATTAATTTGTTTTAGAGAATGGACTTGTGTACAAACTATTTTGTAAATAGTCTTGTAGTTCTGATAAAGTTGGTTTGTTTTCTGATGTTTTCCAAATAATGCCTTGACAAATATATGAATCAACACAAGGTTATTCAAGGACAGACTGAACAATATCTACATATGTTTAAGTCACTCTTTTCTATTAAATTTGTTAATCACAAAGGGCTTTATTTTGGCATATTAAGTTATCTGAAGACTTAAGACTTGTTCCCTATGAAGAACAATAATTATAAAATAACAAAGTATTTTTTTCCTATTGGCTCCCTTCTTTTTGGAATCAATAATGACAAGTGATTTTAACAGCTATGAAGGATGTCAACAGCAATACTTTACAATTGAAAATGTTACACTTTTCAGTGTTCTTTTATGTATGTGATTCATTTGATTTATTTTAAAAGAAATCCTGTAAGGTAGACAATATGGGTTTTTAAAAATCACCATTTAAAAAACTGAGGCTATTGAAGACCATCAAAGCTAAATGATATGTCTGATGAATAAAGACGTTTTTGCCATGAGTAGGCACTAGTAAAGCCAAGGCTAGAAACTTTAAAATTCTAGTCCAGTATTCTTTCAAGAATATTCTTTATTCTTTCAATAAAGTCATTTAATTTTAGGTAACTATTGCATATGCTTGAAAAAGCATAGTTACTTGCCCAATTTTTTCTCTTTTCCTCCAGGGATTTTAACATTCTTATTAGACCTTTTATAGTGTCCCATATATCTCCTATATTCTTCATTTTTTATTCCTTTTCCCTGTATGTGTTTCAGTCCTGATATTTTCTACTAATTGGCTGAACTTCCACTTCACTAATCATTTCATCAGCTGTGTCTAATATCCTGTTACACTCATGTAATAATTTCTTAATTCCAGTAACTATATATTTCATTTCTAGAATTTCTTATATGGTAACAACTAACATAATAAAGATTAATTCAGGCAAAGATTATACATGAATGCTAAAACAAATAAAATGTTGGGAAAAAGAATTTTCATGTGATCTCAAAGAATCATCCCACAGATTACTAATTACCACAGTCAAATGTACTTTTACCTGAAAAGATTTGGTGGTCACTTGATTACCAAATGACAACCTTAGCATCATCAATAGTAGTATAATTGGTTATTGCATGTCTTCAGATGTGATACAATAAAAAAGTATGCTATATCATCTATTATTTCCAAAAACTGTAGTTGAATCTAATAATAAGAGAACAATCAGACAAATTCAGAATATGAGACATCCTGCAAGACAAATGGCCTGGCCTCTTTGAAAACATCATGAGAAACAAAGGAAGGGCAACAAGTTCCAGATGAAAGGAGATTAAAGAGACCTAATGAACACATGCAAATGTGTAAACATCGATTAGATCCCAGAATGGGAAAAATTCAATATTGAATGTTTGTTAGACATTATTGAATTATTGTTAATTTCTTAGATATTATGGACATATAAGAGAATGTCTTCATTTATAGGAAATACATATTGCAATATTCAGAGGTGAAATGTCAAGTCATCTACAGCTTATTTTCAATTGATTCAGCAATATACACACACATATACACATACATATGCGTGTATATTTGTAGATATAATGTAAGTCCTTATACATATAAATGTAACTAAATATACATATTTAATAAGCAAGTTAAATTCACTGATAATAAAATAAATATAAGGTAATAAAACAATAAAGTATTTTCCTTCTATATCAATAGAGAGGATAAATTATGTTTCTTCACACAATTTACTAAGGCAGAAAATGTGAAGTACATTTTAGGTAGCTTTTCTTAAAATATTGAAAAGAAAATACATGAAATCTAAAGGAATAACTGCTACATGTCTTGAAAATGTGAACAATCAGAACATTCACCAGCTATCCTAGATATTAGAAACAAAATCTTAACGTTATTATATGTTAAGTGAGAACTGACACTTTTTTTCTGGAAGTAAAATGTTCAAGCCCTGTGGAGTCTCTTATCTCTTCCAGGGTAGCATATGAGTAGTGGACATGTTGTAGTATCATTTGACAAATTATATTTCTGGCTGTCCTTTCTGGCCAGAGTTCCATCGTTCCACTTTCATTGCAAGTATTTGTGCTCCAATAAAGTAATTTTATCGTCACAGGAAGAGAGTCAAGACTTTTATTTTGCTAGCCTGAGAACGGGGCTTCCGGGTACACTTTCTTAATGGATTTTACAAAGTTATTAGCTTCACCTATGCTTTTTAGTCTAGCAATTGCACAAAGATATTTCTGTATTGCTTTTTTTCACTGTGTAATAGATTCTAGTATGATTCCCATGAGGTAGATTCTGTGGAAACACTTTCCTTACTAAGAAAAAATGCATGTGAAATTAACTTGCTTCTAAATCCTGGTGGAAGTGATGAAACTTGATGTTTAATGATGTTCCCTTGGGATTTAAAGTGCACATTTCTAAGACAGGGACAAGACTACAATTAAATTTCTAGTTTCCTCTATTGCCTAGAGGGAGAGTTCATCCAAGTTGATCCAGGCATTGCTTTCTAATAATTTCTTTTGCATCTGCTATGACAACACAACACATCATACTTTCTTATAACCACTGAAGTCAGAATTTTTCCCTGTATGTCTAATGTAATTTCCAAACTAGCAATTTCATTTGGTGTTCTATTGTTCAGATGAGAGACAGAGTTTAAGAAATAGTATTTGAATGAACAAAAATGCATAAGCATTTGTTTTATACTGGACATTTTCTCTATCCTTCATACATTGTTGCTGTTGCTCAGGGTATGGGAGTAAAACAAAACAGGAAGATGGTAATTGACACAGTTGATGGGAGGAAGGTTGAGGGGTTTTAGGGCTGAATATTCTGCTCTATCATCCCCACTTTTTAAAGCCTGGATTCTAACTTATTTCTTCTATTTATAATTACAACTTCCCCAAACCTATTAGGTGAAGGACAAGAAAAAAAGGGGTATATGATTAGACTTTGAATCACTTTGCTTTTCATAAAACCACAAAGATTCAAGGAGGGGAAAAAAAAAGTCAGGAAAAAAATAAAGTCATAAGTAATTGCAGTATCTCACCGCCTGCAAAAGAGGGTTCTCTTTTTCCTTTTGACCTCTCCGCTGCACACCCTGCATCACATTAAGAAAAGTGACATGCTTCCCTGGATTCTGGGTGACTGATGCAGGAGGTAACTATGTCAAGACAGTTTCCATATGATGATGAGTCTGAGCAGAGACTTGAATGACGTAAAGGGCAATCCAGGAAGAGATCCATAAGAATATCAATTCAGGCAAAGGAAACAGTAAATGAAATGGTCTCAAGATAGGAACTAGTTTTAGTACATTATGGAATAGAAATAAAACTACTAGGACTGGAGCTTAAGGTTAGGTTTGCAACATCACAGGAATCCTTATAGTTTCTACCATGATCTGTTGGATTTATTGCTTTTGAAGTCCTGAGCTTCAATGTAAAGTGTATGACTACCCTGAGCTGGAAAAATTACATGGAGACATCCCATGGAAAGACCCTGAGACTATGCAGATGGCAAACTCTCAGTCAGTCTCAGCAGGTCCAGACCACAGTCATTTCAGTCTTCCCATCTGAGGCCTCAGATATGATGGAGCAAGGATGAGCCATCCTTTGCCATGGTACCTGACCCACAAAACCATTAGAGGTAATAATAAGATGGCTCTGGTTTTAAGCCACAAAGTTTTGGAGTAGTTTGTGATGCAGCTCTAATCAGAACAGAATTTGGTTCTGGAAGTGTAGCACTGCTGCCCAAAGCATTTTCCATTGGCTTTGGGACCCAGTGGTAGACCAAAGTTGAAAGGGTCTCAAGGAGACTGTTAGTGGAAGCTGGAAATAACCTTGAGGAAACCATTGGCGAGGGCTTGAAGGAAAGTAAGGAAAATGTTACTGGAGATTGCAAACAGAGTATTCTTGTTATGTAGTGGCAGAAAGTTTGACAGTACTGTTGCCTACGGTCACATGAGAAATAGAAAGGAAACCTAATGAACTCGTAGATCTGGCAGGGGAGATTTTCAGGCAGAATGTACAAAGTGACAACTGGCTTATTTTTGCTGCCTGTGATAAAAAAGGAGAAGAAGAGATGCACCAAAGAAGAAGCCTCTAAATTTCTGAGCAGAATTTAGAGAAATTACATGAACCAGAAATTGCTGGATTTGAAAGTAAAACTGTTTCTTTTCTCAATCTTTCCCAGCAAAAGAATACCAAAGTAAGAAATCAAATTCAGATAGGGCTGTAAGATCCTTTGTTAAAATCCCCAAAAGATATAAGTTGGTATATCTCATAGATACTTTCAGTTAGACAAAAGCCATCTAAGGAATTTAAAGGCATGCCACATAGACCTTCCCTGTTAAAACAATAGAACTCCTAAGACTGTGAAGGGTTTTGTATCTCAGCAGCCTCACAGGGAACCCAAGGTTTAGATGGGCTTTGAGAAAAAATATATGAATGTATCTTTTGTTTAATGGAATAGATCCTAATTTGATGCACAAAGATTTAAAAAGAATTATATTAGATTGGACTAAAAGGGGCAGGGAAAGTTCAAGATGAAAAGAGGCTTTTGGACTCTAACCTGCTTCAGATAAGAAGCAGGCTGAGAAGCATCCTTATATTTTGGAAGATTTTCTCTTCTTATTTTTTGAATATAGATGACATAGTAGAATAGGACATTAATTGAAAAATAGTGTCACTAAGTTAATTTTAAAATTAGAAGGACATTGATCTATAAACTTCTGAATACCCATTAAAAACCTTTTACTTTGTAAACGTATTGTGTATTATGGGTTTTGTAATTTTCCAAGGAAATAATACATTTAGAATTCTTAAGAAAAGGAAGCAGAGCTGAGCGCACTAGGATTACACTGTGAATGAATAAGATTGAATCATCAGAAATCCAATGGGAAAAGAATCCAATATCTAAAATTCTCAGTTGTAGAAACTCAAACTCATAAAGAGCAATTTCCTCCACATGGCTTGCAGCATTCAATAAAATTCAACACAAATATTATTGAAAAAGACAACCTTTGCAGGCAAAACACCTGGATTCAAGTCTTATTTCCTCCAATTACTAGAGGTTTGATTTCAGGCAATTTTAATAACCTTTCTATACCTACATGCCTTCACCTCTAAAATGGGAATAGTCATTATCTTTAAAATGGGAATAATCATAGTACATATACTAAAGGATTGTTGTGAGAATTAAACAGAGGAATAAATGTAAACCATTTAACCCAGAATCCGGAAGATGGTAGTTACACAATAATATAATTATAATCATCAAATGCAATATAGTCACCATTGAAGTCATTTCATCATCATCATCATCTTCATTATCTTCATCATTGATCATTGTAAAGCAGGCATTAACCTGGGCATTGGGGATATAATTGTAGCCAAGAAAGCCTTGATTTCAGCCCTTATAGTCTAGCATGGGAGATAAGCAATTAAACAAGTAATTGCAATTCTGACTTCTAAGTGTCCCGATAGAGAAAATAAAGCATGCTATGTGCATATGCATAGTACTGAATCCACAGAACACAACATATTTTAGAGGATTGAGGAAGCCTGCGAGGAGATAATAATGTTTAAACTGAGATCTGAAGGTTGAGTAGCAGTTAGACATGTGAAGAGAGATGGGAAGGTTCTAAGAAAAAAGAACGGTATCTGAGAATATCCTGAGGTAGTTCGAAGAAGGAGAAAGCATCAGAAAGAAATGACCCAGGTGAGATGGACAGGGACATCTTAAGGAACTTGGGTTTATCCTAAGTGCAGGAAATAGCCATTGGTAAGTAATAAAATAGGGCAGGGCATCATGAGTGTCTTTATTCTCTGAAAGACCATTTTGACTGCAATAAGCAGAATAGATTTTTTTTTTTTTTTTTTTTTGTATCAATACTGAGGGCAGAGAGCTCTGTTAGGGAGCTGTGGATATTATGCAGATTACACATGTTGACTGCCTGGACAGTTAAGAATGGAAGGAAGTGAGCAGACATGAAAGCTGCTTGGGAGAAACAATTTTTTGAATATGGTGACAGAGTTGATCTTGGATGTGAGATAGAAAGGGATTGAGTCATGAATGTTTATTTTCCAAGTTTTTAGCTTGAGCATATCAATACCACTCATAGATTTCAGGAGGAAGTTGGAAAAGCTGAATTGGGGATTGAAGATAATGGATGATGAGTTTAGTTCTAGGTATTCTGTTTGCAAGGTCTTTGGGACAATTTTTTTATTTTTTATTTTTATTTTTAGTTATTGTCCTCAACTATGCTTTCTAAGTTGGTTCTACTGCCTAATGCTTTTTTTTTTGTCATTGCCTAAAAGGGGGCAAAATAATTGAAATGACTGCTAGTAAAAGCAGAAAGTATTGTCTTTAGGGTTAGGGAAGAGTATGTATTCTGAGTATTCTCTTGGTTTAATATTTCATTAATAAATGTGTCACCCATCACAGTAATGAAACGAAATCAACTAAAGATGCTCTTAAATCTATTTAACTAAATGTCCAAATTTAATTATGGCAATAAAAAAAGATTCAGGACATTCAGAGAATACTGGACTTTTAAAGATTATATATCATACTATGGAGTTAAAATTGATGCGTGTTTTTTTTTTTTTCTTGACAGAAATTTGAAAAGTGTTTTATATCTCTTGGAAACAAATAACTGTGTGTTCCAGTATGGCGCTTAACATTTTCTCTGAGAGGTTATTTTGTCATGCTAATTCATATGGAGTTTTAAACTATTTTTCACCTCTGTTCACAAAATTGCATGATATTCTATGCTATCCCATAGTTCCATTTCTTTAAAAAAAAATAAAAATAAATTGAAAAGCAGGTTTCCATGTTCTGGTTAAAGAAGAATTTCAATAATATTTGTCTCTGTCTGGTTGCTTTTTAGAACTGCTCCTTTGCCCTGATATTATTTTCACTTCACTCAATTCTGTTTGAAACCTGCATATGGTAGCTTTTCAGAAGCCTGCTTTTCTACCTGTCTAGCTCTATTTCTAAATAATGAAGCTAAAATGGTGTGCTTATATTTGCTTTGGTCTTACTGCAAGTCTCTTTCAGCTTTCCTCATTCTTTGAGCTCATAATTTTATTTCCTGGGGAAACCCACCAGATTATTTCTGACCTTTTGCAAAACAATATTTGTGACTCATGGTTTCCATTCTTCTCCTCTTGTATTAAATAAATCCAAACAAAGTCCTTCTTAAAAATCTGGTTTACTTCCCTACTTTGATTTCTGCTTTTTTTTCAATATGCTGTTTTTTAAACAGAAGGAAGAGATACAGCTCTGAGATATTGTGATAATGGGTTTTCAATTCACTAAACAATTGGTATACTTCAAATTTGGTATTTATTTTTTGTTATGTCTATTTTCTTCTATTTCCTATTCAAATCATGGTTCTACATATATTCAAATCATGGCTCTACTACTTATTCTCTGACTAGGACACAAGCATTGAGATTAAATGCCTGTGTGTTTGAAAGTTACCATCTGTGTCTTATTAGTCATGTGACACTGGGCAAGTTATTTTAAAATTACAGAATCTCAGTCTCCTTATCAGTAAAATGCTGGTAAAATCATAGGTTGAGGATCAAATGAGTTACATCTAAAGCTCTCGGCCTTTTATTTTGCTCTTAAGTACTTAAAAATGTTTTGACTACTGCAGTTGCTAATAATTCTTTTTCCTTAATCACTCTGACAATCCCTGGCCTAATGTGAAGAAAATAAGTATTTCAACACTTGCTTCTTAGACTTTCTGTAATAATAATAAAATAATACATGTGTATGTCTCTAGTTTGTCCTTAATAAATGTTAGTTCTCTTCCTGCTCCACTCCTCTCTAATATATTCTGCAGATGCAATGTTCAGCTAATTTCTTGTTACATATTTATAAACATTCACTTCCATACAGCTTCCCATGGACATTTCATAAAGTGTAGGATGCTTTTTAAAAACACAGATTTCCAACTGCAGAAACTGGTGCAGACCAAACCAACTGAATCAAAATCTCAGGGTGGAGACTTGCATTTTAAAAGGCTTCTTAGGGGAGTCTGATGCACTTTAAAGCATAGAACTCTCCAGCCTGGAGAGAGGGAGAACATGTAAAGAGAGGGAATCTATAAATGTATACAACGTAGTAGAGTAAGTCATACAGATATGAAATAATTAGCAGGAGAAGGCAGGAAAGTACTAAAAATACAGATTATAAAATTTTAATGAAATATCTTATCTAGCATCCATGACCTATTGAGGAACAAGGACAATAGGAAGTAAAGTGCACTTTATTGGTATCTGCCAATAATGTAACCCTTAGTAGTAAAACAGTTGGTTACTCTAGGAGAAACTACTACACATTTACCCCTTTGTAAGTTAAAATGGCATCAAGTAGTGCAGTGTGAATAACGGGCTGTTCCATTTACCAAAGCTTACCTATCTATCTATCTATCTATCGTCTATCTATCATCATCTATTTAAATGAATGGTTGGCGCAGAGGACTATGACGCAGAATTTTTCATAACAAGAAGGCTATTTTCAACTCTTGCTTTTAATGCTCATCAGTCAACATGATCCTATATTAGTGGGAAATTTTTCTCATCCTTCAATCTAAATGCCTTTTCTTAGCACTCTTGCACATTAATTTTATAAGCATACAGTAAGCTCAAATTGGCTAAATGTCTATGTTGTTATGCTGAGTATTTATGCAGATCCTCTGGCTCTTGATAACCAATGCAAATATGTTTTTCTTACAAATTAAACGACCAAGTTGTAAAACTAGTAATCCAGGAATTCTTTGTATTTAGGTGTATCTTATCGTAATTGTCACAAGTAACTATGTTGGGTAGTAAAAAAACAAGTGTCTTGCATAAAGTAGGTCATTAAAAGATGGTTAATACATATATTTTTAAATTAAAATAATTTGATAAGAATACAGACATATTGCAAGGATTCTAGAGTTTTGGTTTCATTACATCTTTATGGACTATTCAGTATTTGAGCTAGTTTTGACCTCTCAACAAGGCAGTGTGCTGTAACAGATAAGAGTTAGGATTGCCATCAGAAAATATGGGTTATGGTCCTGCTTCTGCCAATTAGTAACTATGTGATTTTGGGGTGAGACTTCTTCCTCATTTGACAGGAAAGTTACTATTCATAGATGCTAAAAATATGCCAGAAACTTTTTAAGTGTTTTATTGGCCTTATGCCATTTAATTCCCATAGTAACTATAGTGTCATCTTCCTCATTCTATAGAAGAGAAAATTGAGGCTCAAGGAGATGGGTAATTTTCTCTAGGTCCGACATCTAGTGAGCGACACTCAGAAGAAAAACTCCATTTTATCTGTCTCCAAGGCCTGTGGAATTAACCACGGTAAAATATTACCTCTCAAAAAGTTATAGTTTAAGAAAATATATATCATATATTGTTAGGTTTTTTAGAATTCACAATACATGATATAAATGTTAGCTATTGTTAAGAGGTCAGGTAAGTAGGTTCCTGTTTTTTACTTTTCAGATGAAGGGACCTTAGAGGATGAATCAGCTTGTATAACAAACCATTCCAAAACTTAGTAGTCTCTACATAGTCTTTTCTTTAGTTCTTGATTCTGTGGGTCAGTGCATCCGGGCTAGGTTCAGCTGGACAGCTCTTCTGGACACATGCATAAGGGCAAGGCAGTTCTACTTCTGGAGATTAGCTGGGTATCCTCCAGGGGCAGAGATGAGAAGTTTTAGCTGTTGGTGCGGGGTACTTTATATCTTTTAGGGGTTTATTTCTTTTAAATCCTTATTGTATTATGTCCTCTTACTTGTTTTCTAGTACTATTTTTCTTTGTACCAAAGAGGTGTGTGTGTGTGTGTGTGTGTGTGTGTGGCCGGGGTGGGGCTGGTATATATGTCTCTCATCATCAAGCAGGCCAGCTAAGGCTTGTTCTCATAGCACTAGGGTAGGGTTCCAAGAAAGAGAGACAGCAGAAGCACACAAGACCTTCTGAAGCCAAGGCTTTGAACTGGTACAAAATCACTTGCACTTTTTCTATTGGCCAAAGCAAGTTACAAAGCCTGTATAGATTCAAGGGCTGGAGAAACAGACTTAATGTGAGAAGATGCAAAATCACATTACAAAGGGGCATACCTAAAGGAGGGGATGGGAACTTCTGGCCATCTTAAAAATTTACTGCAGAGAAATTTTGCTTATGAATATATTGCTTTCTGAAGGTGAATAATATTTAAATAATCATTATACTGGACTTTAAAAGAGTTAATTTGTTAAAGTGTTAAAATTTGACAAGTATGTCATTCTGACAGTCACAATGTGGCTTTATGAGATCAATCCACATTTCTGGTGGTGATGTAGCACAGTTTCTGTAGCCTTCTGTGATGCTGACTCAAGGATATAAAGGAAGCAGTATTTCAATTGCTTCTCTGCAAGAGGTAATGTCCATACAGTCTTTTAAATCCTTGCTCTACACAGACCAACAAAGGAAACCACAACTGTTTTTTCCTCCTCAGTTTTCCATTGCCATCTTTCAAAGATTTGCTTCCCTGCCATCCCACACACTTTTATGTGTCTTTTACAGCAGCATCAGTGGAGTCAGTTAGCTGGAGGGGTTTTCTGTTCTCTCCTGTCTTATATAATGAAGCCTGGATATTTGTCTTAGGATCTTCCCCTCTTATAATGACCAGAAAAAAAAATGTGAGACTGTTATTTCATTCATTGTTTCATTTATCAATTCTCCATAGATAAGGACATCTCATCCTTTTACCTTCCCACATTCTTATTTTCAAATTTATCCAAAATCTTCTCTAATTTCACATCTATTTCTTTATGAATCACAAGAAAATTCTGAATTCTTCTAAAAGATGATCCTTTTGCCAATGTGATTATTTCCAGAGAGCTTATATAACCTCAGACTCAACTTGATTCATTAGATCTTTGTTTTCTCCTTTCCCCCCATGAGTCCTTTGCATCATTTTTCACTTTTCTTTTGGTTTCTATATAGAGCCTTTATAATACAAACTTAACATTATCAAGCTAAAAGCTCTCATTATTGATTCCTGTCATCTGTAGGAGTTAACTATCTGGAAGTCTTGTAATTTAGTGTAAATATTTCCTCCATTTAAATTAACAGGAGTAATTTATGTAAAGCATTTTGCACATAGTAAGCTCTCACTAAATGCTATCTATTATTATAAATGCTGCTGCTACTACACTTACTATTACTAATTTATTTTAAAGCAAACCATATGCCTTTTTCTCCCTATTGAATTTACATTAAGCTATATAAGGAACTATCTAGACAATATGAGAATGCATGTTAGAATCTGAACATAATTTTTCTTTGTAAATTTTCTGGCAATTGAATTTACTATCACTGTTACTTTTAGAAATGCCTCAGTGACTGTGCAAAACTAGAATCATTCCCTCAGTATTTAAGCTTTACATTTTTTTTGCATGTTAGTAAAGTTTATATTTTCACAAGGCTAGGTAGGTTATTATTACACATTTACTGTCATATTGTTAGTAAATTTCTTATAAATGTATACTTACCATATTTTCTTGCATTAGTTTCCTAGACATTAGTGGCCTTCCAAAGACCTTTTAGTTCTTCACTTTGTTTAGTTATTTACTGTCATAACAGGTAAGAGTTTTCTTTAGTGAATTGTTTACATTTAATTGCCTGTCTTGCAGCCCTCTATATTGCTAAAACTTTTTCATTAGTAACTCATAACTCTTGCTCTTTCCATAATGTCAATATCAGTATCTGTTTTTCAAAGAGACTTCCTCCTACATAGAACCTGGTGTTCTACCTACTCCATGGACTTCAAGTTCAAGCCTATCAAACTATCTCCATGGACTATGGTCTCTCTCTTCCCTCCTTTCTTTTCTTTCTAGAAATACACACACAGACACAGAAACACATAATCCATTGGTGGTAAGGTCTGATATGGGTTGCTCTGTGTCTCAGCCTTCCCCTCAAACCTCCCCTCCCCCAAAAAAGAGACGTGGGAGTCCTAACCTCCAGTACCTCAGAATGTCATCTTATTTGGAGATAGGGTCTTTACAGAGGTGTCAAGTTAAAATGAAATTATTAAGGTGGCACCTAATCCGATATGACTAGTGTTCTTATATGAAGGAGAAATTTGTTCACAGAGATAGGCATGCATAAAGGGAAAATGATGTAAAGAGACACAGAGAGAAGATGGCCATCTATAAGCCAAGGAGAAAGGCCTTGAAGAGGTCCATTTCTCACAGCCCTCAGAAAGAACCAACCCTGACAACACCTTAATCTGGAACTTCTAGCTTCCAGAACTGGGAGATAATAAATTTCTGCTGTTTAAACAATCCAGTTTGTGGTGCTTTGTTATGACAGCCCTAGCAAACTAATACAAGGTGCAATAAAAATTTGAGAAAGGGAAAAATTGGCTAAAGAGATCATTGCTTCGTTACTTGGATATCTGTAGCTTGTCTTTTTAGCTTCTGATAAACCTGAATGTTTACTTGCTAGAGCATTATGTTCCTGGAATAAACTTTTAAAACTTGTTTTGTTTTATATAACCATGATGTGGTGACTGGAGACCTACATTTCACTGAAAAGAGCAAGCCAGAGCCATGGATAAGACGCGAGAAACCGGACACACTTGTCACCTGTAAGTAGAGCTCTCTCCCTTCAGCTGCCATTAAGAAAAAAAAATGCAATTTGTCTTAGATCTTCTCTCTCACTTGTTGGGAGGGGTGCGGCAGCGGGAAGAGAAAGGGTGTAGACAGTAGGGTGTAAATAAGGCAGACAGACGCTCCAGAGAGGGTGGGAATAGAGCTTCACTGAAGAAAAATAGATGAACCTGGTTGGTACAACAGAGCTTCCCCAGGTCCACCCACCACCCACCACCCACCACCCACCGTTCCCCGAGCTCTGGGCTCTGGCGGCGGGGGCTGACGGCGAGCGGCGGGGAAGGGACAACTCCAGCAGCGGCTGCTTAGCGGGGAGAAGCGAGACCTGCAGGTCCAAGTCGGAGCCGGGTGGTCTCACCTTCGAGTGGGTGAGCTCTCCGGACCTCGGGTCAGCTCTGCGGCAGCCAAGGCCGGCCGCTCTGCCGGCTCCCGGCGGGGTCGCGGAGCGTCGGCTGGACCCGCCCCGAGCTCCATGGTCCGCCCGGCCCCGCGCGATGGTGACTCTGGGCGCCGAGGTCGGCGCGGAGCGAGCCCCCAGCAGCTCGCACAATGAGGGCGGGCGGCGCGGCGCGCGGCCGGCGGGGGCTGTCTCCGCGAGCCCAGCGCCACAGGAAGCGGCCCAGCCACCTGAACCCGAAAAACGCCAACAAGTAGTTTCTCGTTGGAGAGGGGCGGCTCGGCTGGGTGTCGGGACTCCGTCCGGCTGCCCGGAGCACCTCGTCCACTCGAACACCATAGCAGAACCACTTTTCTCTCGGTCTCGTTAAGGTACCTAGAGGCGGGAGGGCAAGGGGCTGATTTGCCAGGAAGGGCGTGCTGACCCTGCAAGGCAGGCATCCCCGCTCCGTTCCGCACTAGGATTGGAGAGGTGAAGCCCAGGGGAGAGGTGGCTGGGAGATCAGAAACGGGGACACTGTCAGCCAGGACTCCCAGCTCGGGGATGCAGGGGGTGTGCCTCCAGCAGCTTTTCCCCGGGCCTCGCTCCTCCTAGAAAGCACCCCTCCGCCCGCAAGACGTTTGTTTTTCTTGGGAAAGGGGGATGGGGTGGGATGCACTGATCACTTCTGCTCCCCAAAATGGATCCTAGTCAGTCGTTTCCTTTCCCAAGTAATAATAATTTCAACAACAGCAGTAATGTGAAAAGGAAATTGGATCAGGAAATTTGGGAGAGGTCTCCTTGGTGAAAGGCACCAGCGGGGACGTTTTTTTTGCTCTGACTTCCGCGTTCAGTCTATTTGCCTGGCCCGGGAAGGGGAGTAGAGGTCGCGCAAGGGGCACTCCCCGCGAGCCAGGCAACAGCGGGCTGTCCAGAGTTCACCGAGGGCTCGCGTTTAGTGGGGGCTCGCCGCCCAGCCTGGGGGTCTCTCACCCAACACTGCCAAGTTGCCTGGGCAGAGGGAACTACCTGCCTAAGGGAACAGCCTCCCGGAGAGGGTAGGAGGGAGAGGGTCTCGGAATATGAGGGAGGAAAGGGACGGGGCACGGGGAGAGGACGGGGGTGGGGAGAGGGGGAGGGGAGGACTTAGGAGGGAAAGATAAGGGGTTTGGGGAGAGAGAGAGGGGGAGAGTTAGGGGCTGGGAACAGGTTAGACTTGAGAGAGGACAGAGGGCAGAGAGGGTGAAGGGTGAAAAGACGAAGGAGACAGCAGGGGGAGAAAGGTGTGAGGCGGGTGAAAGGTGTCAAGGAAGGTCAAGGAAGATTCGGACTGCTATCTCCTCAGTTCTCTAGAAACCTGGGAAAGGTATGATGCTTGAGGCGGGGACAGGGCTGGGCGCCAGACTCATCCTGGGAGGGCCCTTTGCCCCTCGCCTCTCTGCCAACCCTGCATCTTGGGACTCTCGGGCTGGGAGTGGGGGTGGGAGTCACAGCGCGGCTCCGCCGGCCGAGATCTTTAACTTGGCGCTGTGTTCGCCTCCCCCCAGTCATGTCTAAGGCACAGAGATGGGCAAGATCGAGAACAACGAGAGGGTGATCCTCAATGTCGGGGGCACCCGGCACGAAACCTACCGCAGCACCCTCAAGACCCTGCCCGGGACGCGCCTGGCCCTTCTCGCCTCCTCCGAGCCCCAGGGCGACTGCCTGAAGGCGGCGGGCGACAAGCTGCAGCCGTCGCCCCCTCCGCTCTCGCCGCCGCCGCGACCGCCCCCGCTGTCCCCCGGGCCGGGCGGCTGCTTCGAGGGCGGCGCGGGCAACTGCAGCGCCCGCGGTGGCGGCGACCACCCCCGGGGCAGCCGCGAGTTCTTCTTCGACCGGCACCCGGGCGTCTTCGCCTATGTGCTCAACTACTACCGCACCGGCAAGCTGCACTGCCCCGCCGACGTGTGCGGGCCGCTGTTCGAGGAGGAGCTGGCCTTCTGGGGCATCGACGAGACCGACGTGGAGCCCTGCTGCTGGATGACTTACCGGCAACACCGCGACGCCGAAGAGGCGCTCGACATCTTCGAGACCCCCGACCTCATCGGCGGCGACCCCGGCGACGACGAGGACCTGGCGGCCAAGAGGCTGGGCATCGAGGACGCCGCGGGCCTGGGGGGCCCCGACGGCAAGTCCGGCCGCTGGAGAAGGCTGCAGCCCCGTATGTGGGCCCTCTTTGAGGACCCCTACTCGTCCAGAGCCGCCAGGGTAAGGCCAGAGTCGCCCCCTTCCCTGTTGCGCCAACTTCTCCCAACTCCTTCCGCCACTTCCTGTTCTTTTCCGCCGAGGCCTCTGGGATGGGGGCAGGGGGAGAAGAGAACAGGGCTCCCTAACCAGGAGGCGAGGGGCCCCTGCCGTGCAGGGTAAACTCAGGGACCCTGGCCCCGATCCTCCCTGCTTCCTGCCCCCCGCCCCCCAGCATCCCCCTCCTCTCCTTCTCAACTGCAACTGAGATTTACTTCAGCAGAGGGGACCAAAAGGGCAAATGTCAGCTACTCTGGGCGAGTCTGTCCGGACCCTTGTTCGGAAACCACTATCACACTTCCTGTTGAGTTTCTTTTTCTAACTCTTTTGTTCCAACGTTTTCTTTAGCTCGGATGGCCCTTCAGGCCTTCTGGTCATCACGATTTGACCTTTCCTGTGAGACCTGACACTGCTGCACACCTGACTCCCCCAGAGCAGTGGTTCCAATTAGGGATCTAATCTGAGGGCAGTAGAGGAGAAATGGAATATATGTCTGCGGTTGGGCCGGGAGAGGGTGTGCCAGGAGGTTCATTTTGTGAAAATCTCCCGAATGTTGTTTGCGCCTGTCTCCTTCCAAGAGAGAGCAGTGCTGGGTTTGCTTGTCCCAGTGAGTTGACGGGATAGCCCACCTGTACAGTGAATTTTGGAGTCTGATGCCTTTCCCCTTGTGCTGTATCTGTGTTTTCTACAGGTTGAACGCCAATTGGTCACTTTGGTGATCCTGGTTTAGTGGGAGTCTCTAAATTAAAGACTGGGTAATTTAGATTGTAGGCAACTTTATTATACTCTATAGATTGTGATCCCATCCTCAATTTTTCTTTTCAGTTTTTAGCTTGAGTGACAGTTTAAATTTAGTCCTTGATACCCGCGATTAATTCTTCAAAATCCCAATGAAGAGGTTATAAAAGTAACTAATAATGGTTTCTCTAGTTCTAAAGGAAAGAAAAGAAATATAAATAACCAAAAATTATACAGTATGTGAATGGTTTTTAATTATATGTGAGAACGGAGTACTGTATTTAGTTAAATCTTTGTAACTGCATGTGTCTGGTTTGCTTCTGACACCCAGAAAAGATTCCCCTTGGGAGAATGGGAATTCTCCCAGCTTAACTTAGGCTCCATCCTCATTATTGTGTTCCCCTGAATGTCAGAAGTCTCTGCATCTGAGATGTTGTGCAGCTGGTAACATGTCAGAAGATGTGCTTCTGATACCACTTTAGAACTCTGAGGATATGTTTTGTTTTCAATTTGAAATAGAATATCAAAGAGACAATTTAAAGCATTGCTACTTTATGGGATCTGGTATTTAAATGCATACATAAATTCTAGTATGTCCATGTTCTCATATTTGAATGTAGAATTACTAACTTCAACTCTGAAATCTTCCTTTTAAGACCATTCTATAAATTCAGCATGAGTTGGCATTCAGGGGAAAAAAAAGTGCATATTTATTTATTTAAATTAAATCATGGACTCATGACCCTTACCTCTGTTGTTTTGGATTCCAGCTGAGTGCTACAGTGCTCTTTCCACTTGGCAGCTAAAAAGATAATCTGCATTTGTTTTCAGACTCATCCTATAATTTTCTTATTTTATATGGTATAAAAGAAGACAGAAAGTTTTATTATCTTTCCTCATAATAATAGAATACATTTTATTGTAGACCGGGTTGCACAGCAAAAACTTTAAGACGTTCAGTTTTTATTATTGCTATGGTAATTGATTCTATTGATTATTGGTCAATGGTTAGACCATTAAACTGAAAATAGTTTTTTAAAAATCTTACTAAGATTTCATTGTAGTAATATTAAGGATTTGACCTGCATCCCTTTTAGGTGAGAAAAAGAACACAGATAGATTAGAGATTAATACAAGGTCAAAGAGCCATTAGAAGTAGACTCAGCTGAGAATCATAGACCTGGAAAATTTCTTTGAGGTCACCTTGTGAGGACCCTGTATTTTGTGGATGAGGAAAATGAAGACTGCAGATGCTCAGTGAGGGCCAAGGTCATACAGCGAGTTATTAGCAGAGCCAAAATTATGCTGGAGGTCTCATGACATCCCCCCCAGGCCCTTTCCACCACAACCACTGATTATAACTGACTGTCTGGCTTGTGAAATCTCTGCAAATAGTGTTGCTCTTGAGATTTAATGCAGCATAGGACAGTCACTAGAATTCTAACTTTGAAAGGTCATCTATGACATATGTGTATATATATATATATTTTTTCCAGGTCTTTGGCTGCATCTCCCAACATTAGAGTGCAAATATGGGATTCCAGTTTTCTTAAAATGAACCCTGTTTTAACTTTCCATTTTTATTGACCAGTTGATATGTAATGTTTTCCTTTTTTTTCAGATTGGCTAACATTTGTGGGACTTGTCTTCAAGAAAATCCCTTTTCAAATTATTAGGGGTGGCCTGAAGAATACTCAGAAGTCACCATTCTATTTAAATATGATTTAATATTTTTATATGGACCCTTTTAGTTCAGATGATTGACAGACAATGTTATCTGACTAATTTGATAAATAGAATTACATTGGGAGGTCACTGGATGAAATTATATTTTGCATGGACATGATTCTAGGAGACATAAAATCAATTATCAAGTGGTTTGTTTCAGCTGTGGTCTTACTGCCACAAGTCTCATTCTTAATAGAAGTATTTAACTTTTATAAGCCCTCTTACTTTTCATTTTACATTAGTTCATCTTTTATTGATATACTTGAGATGAACAATTTTAACTGTCCAAATTCTATTTTCAATTTGTTATACCTGTTTCAACATTGTCCTTATCCTTTCCCAACATTGAGGAGATTGGCTCAATTATATAATAGACATGTTTAATTTCTAACTTTTATGATCTAAAGTGGCAGACTGAAACAAGAGTGATAGGAACTGGATAATTCATTGAATTCTACAACATTGTATTTTTGCCTTTTGTTTTGGTTGGCATTTCCCACTCCTCTATTACTTTTAATTTATGATGTAAATACATATTTGAGAGGTCTAAATTGTTCAGGTTAACTTGGTAAATAAGTTTATAGTTTTCATTTATGAATTGTATCCTTAAGAATAGTATTCCAAAATAGAAATTTATAAAAATTTAAATATGTTGTCATGGAAACCTGTTGTTCAGAAAATGAGATCAGGAAAGAAAAGGTGAGATTATTCCGTTGATGCCACTGAGTGATATTTACAAATAGTAAAAAGCAAGGAGGCATAGATGTTTTTGTAAAAATGTTCTGCATTGTATATTTCCAATTTAATGTCTAAGTTTTAGAAGGAAATGAAGCGTGTATGCGCTTTCCTATGAAGGCATATAATAGTAAGTGAACAGGCACCAAGCAGGAATTCTTTAATAGAACTTCTAGATTTTTTAGAAGTTTGAAAAATAATATAAGGGCAAAATACTAGAATAAAAATATTTTAAATGATTTTTCCCAAGATTACAGAGCTAAGAGTGGTTATAAGTTTCTACTTCTCCCTCTTCTTTTCACTTATTTTTTGGGGGAAGGAGGGAAAGTGATTGAATTAGGTTCTGGTCTAGAGTGTGGCCCTTCTTTGGCAGCATGTATATCTTTGATTACCTGATAGACTTTTTTTTATTTTTAAACTCTCAAAGAGAATTTTAGAAAAGAAAAACAAAACAAAACAAAAAAACTGCCATAGAACCATATTTAAGATGTTGGCTCTTTGGTGTGGGTCTGGATCACTTCGTATATGTTCTCCAGACCTTTATCCATATACCACTATATGCAGATAATCCTGAACTATACTTGGATTATGATAGTGAATCCACCATTTTTATAATCTTGAAAATATACACTTTATTAGTATTTTAAATTGTTTTATTTCCACAGCATTACTAAAATATACTCCTTAAAACTATTCAAATTTAAACTTAAATATCTAGAATTGGATTCAGAATTGCAAATATGTAATTTACTTTTTATGGGCCATTTTTTCCTCCACCTCAAAGCACAAAACAAAACAGGAAAGAAATTATCTAAGTAGCTGTTTGCTAGCTTTATGTGTAACATTTAATTAAAAAAAATTATAATAAGGCAAAGACAATTTGAGTCATATGTTAAGATTAAAGAAAGAAAATGTATTAATTCTTGTTTTGTGAGCCTTGCTCCAGTTAGAAGAATTAATGGTCAAATATAGCTTGTTTATAAAGTATTGTTCTTAATTATTAAAATTTTAGAATGTTTATTCAGTCAGTGAATACTGATTATGCAGTCACTGTACCAGACACTATGTAAGCTACTGGGAATGCATGAGAAGATATAGTGCTTTGCCCTCAATAAGCTCGCCACTCTATTTATAATAAAATATTTCCTAAAACATTATCTATTCAATTAAAAATGCAACAAAATAACAACAAACAAAATTCCAGAAATATTATAGATGTTTTCCTCAAAAAAAAATCTCACATGGAAATATTGCCTAGATGTGCAGGAAAATATTCCATCTAGAAATGATGGTCTCAGGAATTCCCTGGCGGTCCACTGGTTAAGACGCCCGTGCTTTCACTGCAGAGGGCCCGGGGTTCAATCCCTGGTTGGGGAACTAACATCCCACAAGCTGCGGGGCGTGGCCAAAAAAAAAAAAAGAAATGATGGTCTTAAGGTATTGTTAGTCTTTATTTTATTATGTGAAAATGTTAGGCTTTTTCAATCTTGATTTTTCTGTTTTTCAAAGTGATTTATACACTCTCTTTTTGCAACATTATTGAAGAATATGGTAAAGGATGTACTTATACCAAACAACTGAATTATTTGCAGTGTGGTCGAGTGTCTTCATCCCTTCCATTTTAATTACAAGTTATGACCAACCATATGACAATGCAAATCCAAACTTCAGGCCCCTAAAAAGAGTCTGGTGTAATAGTCTGGTGTGTTTGCATTTGCTGTATAAACATCTAAGTGTCCTTTGACCTTTTCCAGGCCACTAATTGTGTAGTTCACAAATTAATTTTATTCTTATATTCTGAACATTGGATAAGAGCAGAGAGTGCCTCATTCAACATATAATTTTAAAAAAAGGTAACTCTAATAGAATTGTATTTTCAATAGTGTATTTGATCACAAACTAGGTGATCTGATCCATTGCTGGGGCATTAGGCATGCCAAAGGTGAATAGCTGGACAGATTAGGTTTGACTATTTTCCGTTTTGTTTTCCCAAGAGCTCATTTGTAGACCTGAGTTGAGAATACTAAATGAGAGTCAAGGAAATTTTTCTTCTCTGTCAAGAAGATTATTTTCAAAGCAACTGAGAACAAGGAAATGTGTAGGTTTATAAAGAAATGCAGGCCAACCTTTCCCATTAGGAATATGTATCATTACTATTTATTTTTACTACTGCAAATAAAGTAAATGCAGTTTTCAGATCTCATATATTTTTCAAATTCTGAGTCATTTATCCTTTTTATTATGGCAACCTTTAAAGTATATCTAAATGAAATAGTAAAGGACACTAAAGGACTGATAAAATATAAACACAGATCTCCATAAGGAAATATATAGTGGCAACATAATCTAAACAATAACCATCAATATATGATATAAACTTAATTCAATTCTTTTTGAAGTATGAAGGGCTTTTCTTTTGGAAGAGCAGTCAAGATTTTTTTTTTATGACAGGATAGCATTGCTTTTTTGCTTTTCTCATAGGTTGAAGGGTGGTGATTGATTTGAATACTCTGTAGTCAATATTTTCTCAGAAAGTGACTAAAATGTGGGTGTTGGGAGGAGAAGAGACTAGAAGTAGAGAATATATGGAAACAGTATTGGAAAAATGCCTGAGTTGGAATCCATGAGACCTAGGCACTAACCTGGATTTCACAACTAGCTGTGTGACCTTAAAGAATTTACTTCATCTTCCTGAGTTTTGATATCCTTCAGCCTTATTCTGAAAGAAAAAAATGGGGATGACACATTGGACTAGATAAGTATCCAAACTTCTTTTCAGCTCTAAGATTTTGAGGTTTGGAGGAAAAATAAGGATAGTGATTGCTAAAAATCCCTTGGGTGGGGGGAACAGTATGTCTGCACTGGTTTTGATTGTACTCTAGGGACCATCACACTAATAGGGTAAACTAGTATGGATTTCTTTTGTTTTCTGCATTTTAACTTTCTGCCCTTTTTTTCCCCTACAGCTGTTGGGTAGCTGCTGCTCTGGTTACCATAGAAACAGGTTAGCTCCTAGCTTCTTGTTTCCATTGAAAACAGCTTTCTCTCAACCACATATTGATCTCAGGAAATCATTTTGCTGTGGCTCTGTCATGAAACCCATAAAGATGATCGGCTCTGTCATTTCCTAAGTCTAAGATTCAGTGCAGGTGTATACCCATCCACCCACAAGGATAACTGATTAGATAATCTCTGTTTTATTTCCATTTGAAAAGTGCCTTGTCAAAGACACCAGCCTTTTCCCCTTCCCGTATCTTATACAGAAGGGAAAGTCTTATTCACTTGAGGATTTACAGATATGCCTAACACACTGAAGTGTTTACAAAATAGTGTCAAATTATTTAGTCCTAATCTCTTTCACAGCTCATTCTATCAGAGTAAGCATAGAGAATGGTATGCTGTCTAGCACACTTCATAAGCTTGTATTTTAATGTACTCATTAATGAAGACTATTTCAAGAGAAATATAAGTATGTATTATATAGGACACCATATTTCTCTTTTGAGAAAAAATAGTTTTTCTATTTCAGTATATACATATTTACATAAAAAGATATATTCACTGTCATACTGTAGATACACACTCAGGGTTTGTATATGTTTGTATATGTTTATAAAATTTTTATATGGATAAATGAAGGAAGAGACTCATGGGAATATGGCTTAAAGTTTTGATTGAGAATATTAATTTGTGTGTGTGCATGTGTATATTTATATATATATATATAAAATATATACTCTTGGAATGAGATTGGTATGTATAACAGACTTCTAGTGTGCATGAGACTTAGAATTGGAAGGAAACTGGTGATCACCTGACACAATTACCTCAACTCACAGAAAAAGCAGCTGGCTTGTTCATAGCCTTGGCTAGTTAGTGGCAGTAGCAGGGCTAGAGTTTAGATCTTCTGACTCCTGGCGCTCTTCGCATTCAATCTTGATTGCTTAGTCTGGGTTGGGTTTAACATTAGGTGCACAGATTTTAGATTTTGGGAAGCAGTAAGAATGTTAGGAACAGTTGGGGTAGGGTCTGTCCTCTTCCATGTCCTGTTCATCAATAGCAGGGAAATTGTCACTGTTTTAGATATTCTCTCTATTTCCAGATCCCCTCCAGATGAATCCTTCCATTGCTGCCTTCTCTACCAGTTCTATATCTTAACTGCTCTACTACCTTTAAAGCCTCAAAACTAACCTGCCTGTGCACTTACCTCCTATTTTTTCCCTATATCCCTGTATGTGTGTGTGTGTCTTTTGTAATATGTTTTTCTACTTTTATTGGACTTATTGCCTTTGGAATTTTTAAATGCAACCCTAGTTCAACCTATTGGGGGTGGTTAATGTGTTTCATAGAACATTCTCTTCTCACATGTAATTAACCAGATCATGGTTGGCTTTACACAGGAATAACTGGTAAATTAGAGTGAAAGATACTTGGAGTGGTTTTTAAGATCTGAAAATGAGATTATATATTGTTTGAGGTCAGCAAATACAGGACAGAAAAACTTTTCCTTCAACCTTTTTTTTAGTAGACAGCCAAAGGTGGTGTTTCCTTCCCCGTGGTGGGATGTAAAGCAGCATTATAATTTTGGGAGTGTTTGAAAGAATGCATTTTATAGGAATCAAAACAGAAGAAGTTTCTGGTAATATTGGGGAAAAAGTACTCCATAATTGCTATGGTTACTTGACTGACCTTTTCTTCTGAAAGCTCATAATGATAGAGACATCTTTGTAATCTGACATTTCCTCAGTGTTCATGTATTAAGAAAATCCTATGCAGACACCTCAGTGTCATCTTCATTTTCTGTTTGAATACTCTGGTGGGTTTGCTATCAGATCTTGGAGCTTTACCATTCTTTATGTATCTGACAACGTTGCTGATATCTTTAAAAACTGGAGCAAAGGTCAAGATAGCCCTTCTTGGCAAGTGATCTGTGATTTAGTCTTAGCAATGGAAGGTGTTCTCCTTTGAGTTGTCTCCATGGAGAAAGTCCAAGTGACGAAAATATGCCACCTTTTGACCACAGACATTCTCTTATTTTACACCAATACTTTGTCCAGAATTTGAAAGTTATTCACTAAATGATAAAATGCAAAAATTTTTTTTATAAAATAAAGTGATCCTAGATAATATTGTCATGATATCCAAATAATATTGTTAATTCTAAATTTAAGACAACATGTTTATGAATTATGTTTAAGCAAAAACAGTTTGGATGAATATAACATTATTCATTGAGTAGTTTGTCAGATTGGGCTTAATGAAAGGGACAGAGATTATTCAGAATTGCTGTAAATTTTGTATCTGTGTTTGTAAATTATACAACAGAAATTCAGGTATAGGGTTGCTTATTTTTCTGTTTATTGATTAAGGATAAAATGCCATTTGCTAAAAGTGAATATTGTGTAATAACTGTATTGGAAACAATGGCAAAGTAATCATAGCAAGAGGAAGCTTCCTTACTATTGGGTTGGCCAAAAAGTTCATTCGGATTTTTCAGTAAGATGTTATGGAAAAACCCGAACTAACTTTTTGGCCAACCCAATATATTAATTTGGATAAAATTGATATTTAGGAAAACAGAACAATGCATCATTATAGTTTGATTTACTGTTTAAATTGTCCTGCTTCTCTCTTGGGGTGAACAGCGAGAGGGCAATTATGAAAATTATTAAAATACGCTTAATGAAACCCATCTTTCATATAAATTGAGTAGGAAATGGACAGAACAGAGATTTAGCTGGCCCTTTTTTTGTGCAAACAGA
Organism: Eubalaena glacialis; assembly: GCF_028564815.1. Lineage (NCBI taxonomy): Eukaryota > Metazoa > Chordata > Mammalia > Artiodactyla > Balaenidae > Eubalaena > Eubalaena glacialis. Next base: position 44,168,501 of record NC_083726.1, read on the forward strand.
ATCTAAAGTAGCAAGTAGCATTTTTTTTTTTTTTAGCTGGAACTTTATTATCAGGCCTGAGTGACCTATGAGGGTCACATAAAATGATTAGTGGGTGCATCAAAGTTGAACAACCATCATATTTGTATCATGATGGAGAAACATTTGTGAGCTTATGCTTAATTCCTAGGTTCAAAATGGTGTTGACTGTGCTTTGATATTTGGAGTACAATGCTAGGGATATAAAATTCATGCAAATTAATGAAATCAAATATATTTTAAAGTACTAATAGGCTGCAATGACATTCAAAATGGATTAGTCTTAATTCAGAAACAGGATTCTTTAGTTGTTTCACCTTCTCCTGAGAGTCCAGTGCTCAATGTTTAGTTGTAACATGTGCATACTATCAGTTCTTTAGTTTTTTTTTAATTTAGTGATTGTTTTCAATACTTATTCATTTTTCTATTTATGTGTTAATCATGGATTTAATTCATCTTAAATTTCTCTATATAGGTGATTTCTTGGTAACTTTACTTTTGAGTACTTGACTTTGTGCTTCACTGCTAGGTTTCTTTGTCAACAACATTTTGTGTTTCCTCTACCTTGGCTTGCATCACTTGGTTGATGAAGTAGTGTGCTGTCACCAGGTATTAGTACATTTTTCTCAGCTAAACAAACTGGAAGCATCAAAGATGAAAGTTTTCAAATGCTTTTGAATCTCTCTGCTGACAGTTATTGAGCTTCAACTATTGGCCAAAACTAGGTTAGTACTGAGAATGCAAGGGTTAAAATTTGGCATTTACCTTCAAGATGCTTGTATTCTATTGGAAAAGAACAACTGTATGTCCATAGTTACAATATAATGCATTAACACTATAATAGAGATATTGGTATAGTGTGGACACACAGATTTGGGAGGGACCCACTCTCCTATACAGAGGAGATGAGATTTTAGTTAATGCGCAAGAGATAAAGTTTTTTCCAGCAATCAAGGATTAGGTTAACAGAGTAGTGTGCAAACATGGAAGTTTGACAGAGAATACCATGCCATGTTATATGGGGCAATAACAGGATCAGAAGGCAGGAGAACAGGCTTCAGAGGAAGAGAGGGCTTCTGGGCTTATAAATGAGATTTTCTAGTGAGATGGATATTCAGTCCAGGGCAGGAATAAACACTGTTATCTCAGTTTATTCCAAAATAGTGCTTCTGAAACTTAGATAGGAATAATTTAAGATGATGACTAAAATTTTTACTTCCCAGGTCTCACTGCAGTAGGATTTGGATAGGATTCAGATCAGATGAACATCTTTGGGGTTGTAGTTGGCTACTGACCCAGTACATGACAGGACTGTGATGTGACTGCTGCCAAAGCAAATACAATTTAACAATGAATTAAGATAATAATCATGCTTGGACCAGTATCAAAATGTGTTTTCTAGATCTGCAGCTCTTCAGGGTGTTAACAGATGTTGTTGCCCCTCAAAAGAGTTCCATGGACAGATGAACTCGGAGACTAGTTTAAAACAAAGTTAGCTAGGTTTTTATTTTTTAATTTTATTATTATTATTAATATCATTTTTACTACAGCTCTTTTTCAGGGCAAAGAGTTGAAGGACTAGCTGACAGTTGGTTTTGAGATGGGAGTGAATTAATGCGAAGTGAAGTGGAGTGAATTAAAACTGAGTTGGCTGAGTTCGAATCCTGACTGTACCACTTGCTTGCTGTATAACTTTCACAAAGTTGCTTCTTAAAGCCTCCCTCTTTTCATCTGGACTGGGGAGATAATAATTGTATCTGACTCAAGGAATTGTTAAAAGGGTGGATTGAGCATAGTCTTGTTCAGAAGCCAGCGTAGTGCCTGGTTCTCTAAATTTTAGCTGTAATATTATTATCATCATCGTCATCATCATCACTATTCTTTACGACAAGCATTGCTTATTTTGGGGGTTAGCGTGGTTGCAATAGCCCACCTTAAGGGAACTTTCTAGCATTTAGAATGTTCATAAAAAAATAAATTGTCCGTTCCTGAGATTTTTCATATGGGTATTGGATTACTGTCCGGAAAATTGTAGGAGTAATTCTATCCCTAATGAATAAAGGGTGATTAATTAGAACAATATCTAACATGTATGTATTATATACCAGGCATTTTACGAGTGTCAAGGTAAAGGCATATTTCCTGCCTTTAAGGAGTTGTGGTGTCCTGGAAGAGAACAGAAGGGAAATGATAGTGCAATGTCAGGAGAACTTCAGTAGAAGTTAACGTAGTCTTGCCAAGGTGGGAAAAAGACTTCCTGGAGGAAATATGCCTCTGTTGGTACCAGAAGATGAAGAGGAGGAAATAGCCAGACTTTTTAGAGAGAAGAGCTGAAACAAAGTCCTAAAAGGGAAAGAAGGCAAGGCCTGTGCAAGATACTGTAAGTAATTCAGGACAGCTACAGCACTGCGTTAGGGATGCGGAGATAGGGCAGGAGACAGAAGCTGAGGTTGGATCCAGAGGCTTCGTAAGCTCTGTTGAGAAGGTCTGGTCTTCCTCTGGTGGTAGTGGGGTGCTTTTGAAGGATTTTAAGCAGAGCAATGGCATGCATATTTGTAATTGGGAATATTATTCTGAAACCTTTATACTTGAAGAGGGGATTGGTCTGGGGAAAATGAGTACAAGTTTCTCAGAAGAGCTACAGTTTAGCATGTTATTGCAGTAATCCAGGTAAGAGATACCCGTGATCTTAATTAAAACAGTGGCCAGAGGGATGAAGTAAAATGAAAATAGTTAAAGTGGAATTGTGTATTAATTACATGCAATGAATGAGGCAGAGAGAGAAGTCAAGAATGTCTCCCTAGTTTCTGTTTGCACAATGGAACAAGACAACCTTTATGACTTTTTTCTAATTCAAGAGTCAGTGGTTATATGATTTGAGAAATCAGTAGTTATTCTTTCATGGGATTTAACACTATAATATTTTGTATTATGTTTTGTGATTTATCTTTTATACTTCAGTACCAATTACTCGATTATTAATAGCTATTTCATAGATTTTATAGTTGTGAAATTAGATGCAGAGTATGCCCCTTAAATTTTTTGGTTGCAGTAATTCACCACCATAAAAAGGTGGTGAGGAGTAAGAAGTCCTCTCTACAAGAAATGTCAGCTTTTTTGGTTTAAAGCCCAAGAAAATAATATTAATTTTTGCATAATTTCTATGAAATGGAAATGACTAGTTCAATATAGTAGCTCATGTAGACTCCAAAGCTAGAAGCTTAAAGTGAACTGGGGATTTAAAAAATACCAATAAGATTCTGTGGCTTTAAAATACTCTTTGGAAAATTGCTTTAAATAAATATTTCCTTTAGATAAAAGTCCAGGAAGGAGCAAAGGTAGTGAGGAAGAAAAACAAAAATGAAAACAGGCACCAAAGGAGTTAAACTGGGAAGAAGATGGTGTGTTCAGATCCAAGGCAGAGTAATTCCTTTTAAAGCATTAATGTACCATGCTATTTTCTGGCTTACAACCTTGTTATCCCTTTCCGTTGACTACATATTAAACTATATTTTCCTTAGCTTGGCTCTCCAGAATCTGCCCATCATCTATAAATGTAATAATAGCCCTCACAGCTCTACCAGTCAGACTGCATGCTTTGCCATTCCTGAATACGAGATGCATTCGTATTGTTGTACATTTGTGTACACTGTCTTCACAGCCTAGAATACTTTCTCCTCCTCGATTTAACAGGTTGATTCAATCATCTTTCAATAGCCTGTATAATTATCAAGTCTTACTTGACACCTTCTAAACTCTCTCAAAAGCAGTTCATTTCTTCCTCTGAGTTTCTATATCACTTTGTAGATACAGTATTACAGCATTTAACTGGCTGTATTAGTTTCTCTGAGTTGTTGTAGCAAACTACCACAAACTTGATGTCTTGAAACAACAAAACTTTATTCTCTTATAGTTCTGGAGGCTAGGAGTCTGAAATCCAGGTCTCAGCAGGATTGGTTTCTTCTGAAGGTTTTGAGGGAAAAATCTGCTCCATGGCTCTCTCCTAGCTTCTGGTGGTTGCTGGCAATCTTTGATGTTCCTCGGTTTGTAGACACGTCACTCCAATCTCTGCCACCCTTTTCACAAGCTGATCTTCCCTGTGTGTCTCTGTCAGTTTTCTCTTCTTATAAAGACACCAATTTTTGGATTATAGCCCATAATAACCCAGTATGACCGCATCTTAATTTAACTAATTACAATACCTCTGCAAAGATGCTATTTCAAAATAAGGACATTCTGAGGTTTGGGGTGAACATGCATGTGGGTAGATACCATTTAACCCAGTACACTGACTTTTCCATTTGGGCAACATTTTTGTAGTATCCAATAAATCATTTGTTTTCTGACTTCTCCTTTTCCATTTCAGTATGTTCTCAGTTAATGGCTACAGTGTCTTCAGGAATCTCTGTGAAGATACTAGTTAGACAATTTTTAAAGTTCTGACTCATTTCTGGTATTAACTCTGGTCCCTGTATGGGTATTTTTTTTTCTATTTTTTCACCTTTGTTCTTTTTTATAGTATTTATTTTCTTGAAATATCTTTTCCTTTGAAAGAGAGTGGGGGTGATTATAGTGTTATGTGGGTAGATAGGCAGGATCATGCAGAAACAAAGAATTCCCTTCAGGGTGGGTAGGGAGGAGCAGGTGGGCAAACTAGGGATCCTCTCAAGGTCTAAGAAAGGAAGCTGTATTTGGGGAAAGGAATTTAGTGAATTTCAGTTAATGCAGAGTGACCTTTCTCTTTTCTTTTTCTCCATGCTCTTTGAGGAAATCTGAGGTACTAAGAAGTTTACTTTACTTTTCTCTATCACACCAACACACCTAATAGAAACTGTCTTCTCTTCTGTTGATTCTCTACATAATTTAGAGAGCTATTCTTGCTGGCTATATCCTGAGGGAAAATTCTGTAGCCAGCCACTAAAGTAATTCGGGAACTTCCAAGGAGTTGTCCCACAGCCAGCTCCTTGTCTTAGGGCCCGTTGCCTCTGAGTTTGAGGTTTCTCTGGCTTCTGGATCTCTTTGGGAAGAATTGGACCAACTCCCAGAAAAGCTTTCTCTTGCACCTGTATTGAATTCCATTCTCCCTCTCCCCTGAATCTGCATCTCGATTAGTTCAATTCTGTTTGCTTTATATCTTAGTATTTCTGGGTCAGTGATAGCAATGTTTCCTGTTTTCTATCCCTGTGATATTTGTTCATCATTTTTAATGAGACTTGGCCAAGGAGATGAGGTATACTATCTTCCACTAGAATTTGATTGTATGTATATAGGCTTCTTGCCCGTACTAGTTATGAACTTCTGCGTAGGGGCACCATTCCGTTCTTGTTGTTGTTCTCCAGGGTAATGCACAGTGTCTGGTAGTTTTCTCAGTGGGTTTTTATTACCATATGAACAATTCCATTAGTTCTCTTGTCTACAAGGATGTATTCCTCTATGATTCTTCCCTACAAAGTCATTGTTTCTTCTTACCTTCTTTGGGCCCACCTTCTTTATCTACTTTTTGTCTATTCTGGTCCCCAAATATATAATCCTAGTGAAGAAATTCAAAGCTGACGTATAGTGTGTGACTTTATCATTGCTATAAGAAGCTTGTTAGACTAACATTAATACAAAATCCTAGAAAATTATCACTTGCAGAACAGTGACACTTTAATTTATCATCTGCCCACTGAAAATACATTTGTAAGAACATGAACTTTGATGGTTAAACAGATGTTTGTGGTACTTAAAGTTCCCCAATAAAGTAACAGCATCAAGCTGAAATAATGTTTACATGTTAGTGTGCTTTAACTTTTTACACAGAGACATTGCCAATGGGACCAAGTGCTTAGTCCTTATTTTATAGAGAAACATCTGACTGACGATAATAGATGGCACTGATTGTCCTGCTTATTACATGGAAACGGGGCCTTCAGTGAAGGGTGCTGTGTTCTAAGAAAAGACACTGAATGTTGTAGCAGCAAGAAAATTAGACAAGGAGAGCAGAAAAAAAAAAAAAGATTCTTATTCATCACAGTATTGTTATCTCATTTCATTTAATATAATGGAAATATCCAAAGGTGACTTTTTCCTCATGCTACCTAGAATACACTTTATCAAACCAGTGCAGTAATGAAGACCATTACATCTAAAACCTAATTATGCTCAGATATTCTCTCTAAATTGTGGCGAATATGAAGACTGAGAAAGACATTTAAAGAAACATATATACATTATAGTGGTCATGCAAATAGAAGGAATGAGAAAAGCCTTCATTTATACAAATACATTGTATATATTATAGAGATCAAGTAAAACTGTATTGTTTTTAGGAAAAACCATTGTGAGATAGTAGATAAAATAAAAATTATAAAATAAATCATAGTATTCAAAATGGAATAATTTTAGGATAGATTTATGTTTTTAAGATAAGGGGTCATTGTAGTTTATTTATTTTTTAAATAAAAAATAGTCTTAAATCATAAAAGTAAATGTTCTTATTATGGACAATTAAGGGAGTATATAATATACGAAAAAAGAAAATAGCCCTTTTGTCCCCCAAAGGCTATTAGAAATTTAGTATAATTATTTTATTTTTATTTCTTCTAAGATAATTTTAGCCATAGGGGTATAGAGAGTTTTTTTATCCAATATTTAATCTTTGTAATCAGGAACACAGTACCTTCGGATTTTATTCAAATCTGGTTTTACATCTCAAAAAAGAATTTTATCGTTTACTTCATATATGTCCTATGTGTTTACTTCAAGTATTACACTATATATTTTATGTTTAGTTGGTATTGTGAATGGGATCTTGCTATCCATTACATTTTAACTAGTTATTGATGGCATATGAGTAAGCTACTACTTTTAGTATATTAATCATATGTATAGTTATCTTACTGAATCCTTATTGATAGATATAGTATTTCAGTTTATTGTTTTAAGTTTTGTGGATATGCCATATATGTAAACAATAATTCATTTTATAATTAATATATCTTTTATTTTTTTATTTTTTATTTTTATTTTTTATGTATATAACTGGTAACTATATTTATGGTCATAATTTTCAGATATATTTGTACCTGTTTAAAAAATTACCACTATTACTTTCTGTCATTATTTCTCATTTTTGAGTCAATTTGGAAACACTTCTTTGTGATATGCTATATATTTTAAAATTTATTTTTGAAGAATGAGTTGAGTATGATATATTTTTGTGGGTATTCATAGATCTGAGGATGTCTTTCTGTTGCATTGACCTATGAAAATTATCTTGGCTACGTTTGGAATTTTTGGATACACAATTTTGATTACTAAAATCTGCGGTTTCTGTCTCATATTTAGAAATAATGAAAGTAGAAGAAAAAAGAGAATAGGGAAATTCCCTGTGCTATAAGCACAGGCAGGAGCACTAAACAAATCTTGGCCCCAAGAAGGACATCTCTTGCTGCAAGTTCCACTTCTACTTCCACCCTTAGTCTCCAGTTTTCTTGGTATTCTGCAGCCAAGATTCAGAATTGTCCTGAATTTCCTCCTAATCCATTTATGTTGTAGCATAACCTCTCTTAAGAGGCAGCATATTGTGATGGCTAAGAGTAGAGATCTTGGCATCAGACAGAGCTGGATTTGGATATGGCCCTACGACATACTAGTTGCATGACCTTGGATGATATAATTAACTTCTTTAAGATTTTGTCTCATTATTTGTAAAAGAACCTCCTCATAAGATGGGTATTATGAGGATTAAATGATATGAGAACTAAATGAGATACTGCATTTAATGTGTGTAGCAGAATACCTAACATAAAGTAAGCCTTCTGTAAATGGTAACTATTATTATATGAAGCTTGAGAGCAGGCTGATGTGCAAAATCTTTAGTCTAATAATTGGTGGCATCTTTCAAATGCTTGTTGTACGCCTAGATCTGGGGACAGGAGAGCCTCTTTTCATTGGATCATAGGTAGAAAATCCAGGAGGCTGTGGGAGAGTTTCCGAGATTATTTGCATTTTTGTCAATAGCTTGTGGAGCACAGCTGACAACTTTCTATCATTGCCTTGACTATAATTCCACTAAGTTTAGATCCTGTGTCGAAATGATGTAAGATAATATTCCTGATACCATTGCTTACTTCTCTGAAAGACATGAAGGGAGTAAAGATCACGAAGCACAGGGGAGACTGAAATCAATTTTGTTTAGTGAATTACTGATGCCTAGGACAGACTGGTACACAGAAGGTCCTCAAAGAAGTGTTTCCTGACAGACTGGCCACTGAGTATTTCGTAAGTGGTGAGGTATACTTCCCAGCATGCAGTGCTCCAAAGGCTTCTACTGCTTCACCTGCAAATGCATCTCTGAGGGGAGCAACTGGAAACCTTTCTTCCCTCAGCTCTGTGGCTCCCTGGGATGGTTGTCAGACAAGAAGGAACAAGAAGACCCTCGAGCATTGTTACACTGCTGGTATTGGAGAACATCACCACACTGGCAACTCTCTCCACTTCTGAGCTATCAAAAGAGTAACGACTAAGTAACTAATATTGTTACAGAAGTAGAATTCTCCCCTCTTATTAAGTAGTTCCCATTCCTTGAAAGATTATTGGTGGGCTGATTTGCCAAGAATCAGTCGACCAATCATCTTGACCTTCCTAGTCAGAGGTAAGGCCTGCAGGAACTGTAACTTTTAAGCTCAAGGGAGGTTTCATGTTTCTCTAATCCTGGCCCATCTTCACTTCCCCCAACCCCCATTTCAAGAGTTTGAGCACAAGACGCTATGAACGTTGATTCTTAACTATTCTCATCAGTAGATACTTTAATTAGTATAAACTCTTCCTGGATCCTGGCATGTTGTGAGTTTTTGTCCTTCATTTTCTGGGCTATTGTAACGTATTATATGTTTTTATGCCTGTAGGGTTGTCAGATAAAATATTCAATACAACACCTCGTTAACTTTGAATTACAGATAAACAAAAAATAAGTGCTTTTAGTATAAATGTGTGTACCAGATTGTGGGTCATACTTCTACTAAAAACATTTTGTTTCTTATCTGACATTCAAAGTTAATCAGGTAACCTATATTTTTATTTGCTAAATCTGGCAATGCTACATTGCATTTTAAAGAGAATTCAGAAAAAAAATGTTCGTGCTTGCATTTTGCAGTGTTTCTCACTGTTTTAGCTTTAATTCCAAACACAAATTTTCCAACTGAATGTATTCATAGTACTGTACATTGTCTACTGTAGCTCTAGCACTAATTTTTGAAGCAGTTAGTGTTCAAATAGAGACAGATAACTTCTCCAGCTGTCCAGTGACACCACTGCCAGAACAACAACAAAGATGGTTGGGTCCTTGCCAGAGGTGATTTCTGTGGTCCCAGACATGGAGAAAGGGTAAAATTTAATACCATTTTCATTCAAATGTTATTGGACCAACATATCCCTGTATTTTTTTCTCTTCTTGTTGGCTTTTATACAACTTCTGCTTGCATGTTAATAGTCTCTTCCTAGTATATTTTACTCAAAAAAGGTATGATGATTGCAAAAAAGAGGACTTGTAATTATTACTAAATAATTGCTCATAAAGGCTATGTTATTTGAGGAAAACTCAGTAACTGCTAATGAGCTATATAGAGATGCATCTTATTTCAGGTGTGTTTTAAAATATATGGGTATATGCATTTTTAACTTCTGGAAATTTGATTTCTCATAATTTTATTTTATAGTCCTCAGGTTATTATATTTATGTTATTAGTTGTGCTATTTTCAGGCAGGCAATAGTCCGTGGGCAATTAAACTTAAATTAAGCAGTCTGTTCCATGATGTACTTGGGGCAAAGTTGCATCTTGCCTCTGCCTTCAGTTTGGTTCCACAGTCATTCCCTTTGGCCTTCACCGTGTCTCTTCTGCAAATAACTCTCCTTGCAAGCAGAGCCAGCATGCCCCACTGTGAGTTGCGCATGGTTCAGTAAGTGAGGAATAGGCAGGTGAAGGAATACAGCTGAGAAAATAAGGACAAAGAAAGAGGTTGGAACAAAAGAGCATACGCTATAACTGTAATTCAGTAAGACTGATTTTTCTGGTGTTTGGTAACTTGTCTCTTGAAGTTGGTTCCAACAGAGGACTTCTAAAAATGCTTTAAACAATGGCAATGTCATACTAAGGTCATAATGTCCCCAAGAGGAAGTGTGTTCTTCAGTACACAAGTCCTTTGAGATGCTGCATCATAAAAAACAAATTCTGCTTGAGAAATGAGTCACACTCTATCTCCACCTGTCGATTCACAGTGCACATTGTGCATTAAGCCTCTGAGAAATCCCATTTAAAACAAAAAGGAAAATTGCCTATCTTCCAATTTTCTTCCCCAAAACATACAGTTTCAAGGAGTATCTTTCATAAATACTGTCCTTTGGGCACTTTTTGAAAGGAGGAGATGATATCATTGCTTATCTGAGTTTTGATTTGTGTGTTTTTAAAGCCATTGCTGTGGAGTCACATATTGCAGGAAAGGTGTTAAAATGGCTAATGAAAGGAAAATGACACCTGTGATTCAGGTATCTAAGTTTAAACTGCAGGACCGAAATGGGAAAATTTTATGAAATGAGGATTCGGTTCAACTCTGTGTGCCTTTGAGTTTGGCCACCATTCAAGATAATATTTGAGGGGTTTGATCACATGATTCCATAACAGAATAAGGAATCAAGAGATAAAAAAAGAGATAAAAAATTAAAGAAAGTAACATGAAAAGAATGTCTTCACGCTTAACAGCAGACCTTTCAATCATAGAAAAGACTGGTGAAATGCTGTCAACTTTGTAAATAACCAAGATTGTTTCTCAATCTAGTAATCTTACTTTTAGGATGAATTATAAGAAAGTGTATTCAATATGAAGAAACTAATCTTTGCACAAAAATATTCCTTGAATAATTATTTTATATTAGTGAAAAATTTGAAATAACTTTAATTTCCAACAAAGGGAGATAAAAGATATATGTAAATTATGGCAATCCACATGATGAAATATTACTGTACTGTGAAAAATAATATATATGAAAAAATCTTAGTAATATGGAAAAATATTTATAAAATATTCTCATAGCAGGTTTAAATTTTACTTATTTCATATATTATTAGCAACTTAAATATATGGTAAATAAATTCTGAGAATTAGTGAAAAGTTATTTATATAACTGAGCTATAGAGATTTGAGATCATTTACTTTTTCATCCTAAAAAGATTACGTATTTCTAAGTTTTGTACAGTGGTCATTTGTTAACTTTATAAAAAATATGAACGTACCAGTTTTAAAGAGCACATTTCTAAGGTATAGCAGTGTGCACAAATGAAGCTCTTAGCGCTGAAGATGTAGCAGGTCGGGAATTCCGTAAATCTTTCTGCTTTAAAGGAATAGGTAAAACTATCAAAAATCTCACCTCTAATGTCTAAACTCTAATGCACACCACAGAGAGAAATTATCAGTGAGAAAAATTGTGTCCAATTTAATTTTTATTTATTCATTGATTAGATATTTATTGAGCTTTATGCCTCCTAAGTGCTATTGATGCTGGAGATCATCTCTAGCCTGAAGAATCATACAGTCTAACTGGGATTTGGAGGTGCAGCAGACAGGTAAACAAATTACACAGTTTGGTAAATTCATGAGAGAGATACACAGAATGTCTTAAGAACCCATAGGATGAGCATCTAACCCAGACCTGAAAATCAGGAGAGATTTCCCTGAGAAGGCAATACCTGAGCTGAGTCAAATGACAGGTTCGAAGTAGGCAGAAGAGTAAGAAGCAATATGTTCTTGATAGAGGGGGCAACACTGGGAATGCCTCGAGTTTGAGCGCCCCATAAGGCAATCATTTTGGCTTGAGTAGAGTATAGACGCACAGAGGAATGGTGAGGGAGAGCCCAGTGTTTTTCCTTAAAACGCACTAGATGGTTCTAGAACTCCAAGAATCATTCTCAAAGAAGCCTAAAGAAAATTTCCAATAGTCTAGGATTTGTAGGCTCTTTTGTACTGTGACTCCACTGATATACCTCTATTTTCTTTATTGGCATTACAATGAAATTGAAATTAATAACTAAAGTAACATTTATAGGAGACTATGATAGTACATGTATTTAGTAGATAGCAGATTTTATAGCATTCTGTTTTCAGAAATACATACAAATTGAATAAGTATGCAAACTAATAAATCACATAAACTTAGTAACGTGTTACCATTGTGCCAGTCCAAAGATGTCTTTCATAATTCTGTCCTCTAGTATCTGGTTAAATATAGCATCTGTTATAGCATTCCTATAAAGAGTTACACATCAAGTCTTTTTTGTAACTCTTGATTATTCTATTTCTTCCATGAGAATTCGACAGATCTTATATCATTTCAGATGTAGAATTTGCTCTTAACATTCCAGATATGTTCTCTATATCCTTCCAGCTCTATACCTCTGTCCCTTCAGAGATAGCCTGCATTCACGTATCCATTAATGGATATTTACATACTAACAATTTCCCATGAGAATATCAGCCCTGATTCTGAATAGTGAGGATTGGGCACGTAACCACCACAAGTATTTAAACTCTGTTTTGTCTCTGTGGATTCACAGATCATTTCGCAGGCAGGCACTGAGATATGTGTGTCTCTTTAATCAATGTGTCTTATAGGACTAGATGAATATTTTGAATATAATCTTTCTTAGGTGCTGTGAGATAATTAAAAGGGATCGCTGTGAGATAATTAAAAGAGATCACTGTGCCTGGTGACTCTTACCTACATTTCCTTAATTCAGGGAAAAAATGCTGTGTGGCAGCACATTCTATCAGGCAATGTAAGGGAGTAAAAAGAAGTGCCTGGCAGAATTAGACCTGGGTTTACATATCAGCTCTGCCAATTAAATTATTGATTTCCAGGGAGTTACCTCACTTCCCTTGCTGAAGGGGGAGATGTAGTAAGGGTTAAGTGAGAAAAATATATAAATTGACTTCACATAGAAGGTACTTATCTAATGGTTGATATTATTGTTAGTGATTAAATCCGGTGCTATTAACCCAGGTTTCCTTAGCCTAGCCGATCGACATCTGTGGAGACTCAACTAGATGATGAAGTTGGCACTACTAAGTATTTGCTCTTGAACAGTGTAAAAAGTGTTCAGCTCCTACAAAGGGATGTATAATTATTAAAATTATTCATTTTGTGTTTCTACAAAATGGAAGACTCTGTGTCATTAATGGGGCTACGCAAGTCCTTATAGAATTTACATTTAGAAAACATGAACCAATTATTACAAGCAAATATGATGTGTTACAACAGTGGGTATACAGGGAACATATAGAAAGTGGATCTAACCAAGCCAAGGTAATCAGAGAAAACCTACAGGAATTAAACTTTATATAGATTTTTTTAAACATCTTTATTGGAATATAATTGTTCTACAGTGGTGTGTTAGTTTCTGCTTTATAACAAAGTGAATCAGCTATACATATACATATATCCCCATATCTCCTCCCTCTTGTGTCTCCCTCCCACCCTCCCTATCCTACCCCTCTAGGTGGTCACAGAGCACCAAGCTGATCTCCCTGTGCTATGCGGCTGCTTCCTACTAGCTATCTATTTTACATTTGGTAGTATTTATAAGTCCATGCCACTCTCTCACTTCGTCCCAGCTTATCCTTCCCCTTCCCCGTGTCCTCAAGTCCATTCTCTAGTAGGTCTGCGTCTTTATTCCTGTTCTGCCCCTAGGTTCTTCAGAACCATTTTTTTTGTTTGTTTTTTAGATTCCATATATATGTGTTAGCATATGGTATTTGTTTTTCTCTTTCTGACTTACTTCACTCTGTATGACAGACTCTAGGTCCATCCTGTGAAGGAAGAGTGTGGATTAGGAGAAGTGGGTGTGAACAGGAAATGTGTGTGAGTTATGAGAGGGAGGGTATCAGGGGGATGAGGGGTGAGTGCGATACTCTTGAGGAAGAGAATGGAGCTGAGCAAGGCTGGAGCTCTGAGAATCTGAGAGGGAGAGTGGGTGGCGAGATTGCAAAGGCAGATGGAGATAGTGGAGAGCCTGGTAAGCCACTTAAGGATGGATAAAAGGGCGAGGGCAAGAAAGGAGGAACAACCAGTGAAGGAGGCATTATACAAATCGAGGCAAGATTCTTCTGTTTGAACATCTTAGTGTACTTCCCCTTCATGGCTAATTGTCATACAGTGTTTGCTTATAGAAGTGTACACAGTGAATAGCAAACTTGAACTACAAGTTTCTTAAAAACAAAGCAACTTTTTACTGTACAATCTAGACTTTACTCATATTTTCTTAACTGGGAAAAATAGTAGCAGCTTCACTTTTTTTTGATCAACAAAATATTTTAAGACAAGAATATTATTCAGTTTACTTTCACATTCCAGGTTAAAATAGATTTCTGTTACTAAAGTTGTGGGACCATCTCAAGGGGAGCTGACATTTCATATTCTTACATCTCTTTATGGTGAGAAGAAAAAGATATTATTCAGTTGGACTTGAAAAGAAGCATAATGATTATGCTGAAATTCCTAACGTGTAGCTAATATTTCAAAGACACATGAAAGCCTTACAGAAATTTCAGATGTAGTTTGCTTTTATCTCTAGGATCTTGTCGTTTCCTGGTCTTTCCAGTCACTGGTTATTTTATTCCTGAGTATGACTGATAATTTTGGTGCATTGGGCACAGTGGTTTTTGTATTTTTTTACTTTTTGGATTGGACACTGAAAAGAAAGTTTAAATATTTTTATTATGGTGGATATCTGCTATAATAGACTACAATTTGTTTTAGAAATGATCATGGTTACAGAAGCTCCTACTTGCTTAGCACAAAGGATTTGTCAAATCCAGGTTTGAGATATATGCATTAGTAGTCTGTTTGTGGGGAATATTTGAGCTAAGGTCATGAAAATCTCTGCATTATGTTACTTTATTACAAAACTTGTTGTAAGAAAACTTCTAGTAGTGGAGTCACTCCTTTCAATTAATGCACTGTGATTTTGGAATGTCTCTGTTAACATATAAATATGTTTCCTGAGAGGGGTAACATTGTTGGGTTCTTTTTAGCCACAAACACTACAACAAATTAGTGATCAGATTGCTAACTGTTCCATCAGTGAGGGTCTGGAAGAAGTAAGAAGCAAAAAACAATCTGTTTGGGGATAGAAGGTCCAAATGATAACTTCTTCATTCTGTCTCTCATGGTCTGCTGTTAGACATCGCGTGTCCCTAGCACCCAGTACAGTTCCTGGCACAAAATAGCCCACAATATCTTGTCCTCAATTCTCAGATCCTGGGGCAGAGGGGGAAGCTCTGGAAAGAGAACATTTTTTAGTAACTGATTTGCAGTAAAACTTGTCCTGAAGTGAGGTGAGGCTATTTATAGTCTTCTTTATTTGTCCCACTTAGTGTGAATGTTTTGATTGCTGCAGAAATATTAATGTGCTTGATTATGGGGTGCTGCCCCAGACCCTGCTGGAGGTGTTACATAACATGTGTTAAAGGTACTGTATTGCCTTTCTAAAATCAAAAAAAAAAAATCGTAATTCTGGAGTACATCTGGCCCTAAGGGTTTTGAGTAAGAGACTGAAGATCTTGGAAAGTATCACGTATTCAGTGCTTCCCACGTGTCAGGCGGAGCACTATGTGCTGACACACATCACCTTTTTAATACATGAGAGGCAGCTGTTGCAGAGTGGAAAGAGCAGGGATTTGGAAACCAAACTACCTGGGTTGGAATTTCAGCTTTATTCTTTAACCACCTGTATTCCTTTGGGTACTAGTCTTTTCCTCCCTTTACCTCAGTTTTCTCATCTCAAAATAGAGAGGTAACATTTCCCTAATAGACTTGTAATGGAGATAAAATGACTTAAGAAATGCAAAGCACTTATAACTATGCTTCAGAGAATTATTATTGTTAATCATTTTGATAAAACTGTGACGTTGGCACAATGATCCTCATTTTATAGATGAAAAATTGAGATATAATGACGTTTGATAACTTGCCTGTGTTCACACAGCAGGAAAGTCATTGAGAAGGGTTTGAATCCATATCTGTGATGTCATCAGATCTGCACTTTTCACTGTTGTACTCTATTGCTTCTCTGCAAAAAATGGTGCTTTAATGAACTGCTTGGAATGAAGATATTGAGAGAAAGAGGCTGCTTGGAGAAGGTCAAATGGTAGGTACTCCAGTGGGGGGCCTCAGCAGCCATGAAAAGGTGGACGGGTATACTTAAGGGAGGAGACAGAAATCAAAGGCCGAGATAAAAGTAGTAAACAGTTTTTGCTGCTGTACAATACTGCTTAGGATTGGTCGCAGCTGCATTGCTGTGGATAGGCAGGTATGTCCTGTAGACAGAAGGAGACTGGAAAAAGGGCGATTTAAGCATTGGAAAAAGTGAAAAAGTAGTATTGTTAGAAGTAGCGAACCAGTTTACTTTATGAACACAGTTCATTATTCTTAAAGTAAGGGTAAGGAATTATTATTTTCTTAATTCAAATGAGGTCCTCAATCCTTGTACCTGGGATCATAACTCGGTTGCATTTTAAATGAATTGACTCTTTTTTTTTAAACATCTTTATTGGAGTATAATTGCTTTACAATGGTGTATTAGTTTCTGCTGTATAACAAAGTGAATCAGCTACACATATACATACATCCCCATATCTCCTCCCTCTTGCGTCTCCCTCCCACCCTCCGTATCCCACCCCACTAGGTGGTCACAAAGCACTGAGCTGATCTCCCTGTGCAATGCAGCTGCTTCCCACTAGCTATCTATTTTATGTTTGGTAGTGTATATATGTCCATGCCACTCTCTTACTTCGTCCCAGCTCACCCTTCCCCCTCCCCGTGTCCTCAAGTCCATTCTCTACATCTGCGTCATTATTAAATGAGTTGACTTTTGAGGTTTGCCTTACGTTTCCATGGGAATCCTGAAAACCAATTCATCAAGTTCCTTACTTTACCTTGAGGATCATTATCTTCAGTATTGAAGACTGTCCACGAAGGCTCTCTTTTCAAGAATTTATTGTGAAGCATTGTACTCAACAAGTTATAAGAAGAACAAAAAGTATGCAACTATGTGTGAGTAAATAAGAAAATTGTGAAGAAATTTATGTTTTTGGAAAGACATGAATTATCAAAAATACTAACTATGGAAGACCCTGAAAATTGCCAAAAATTACACTAACAAGGCTTGAACCTGACTAGTTTCATAACAAGTTCTTCTAAACTTTCGAAAAATGGTAATTTTCACAATATATAATTTATTTCAGAGCATCAGAAAAGATTTTATGAAAAGATACCAAGTAAATGTATGAAAATCTTCCAGTTTTAAATCTGACAGAGTAAACCTTATACAGCAAACTTACCTACAAGTATAGAATGCAAAGTTACTAAATGGAATACTTGCAAATTGAATTTAAAGATATTAAAACATTGATCTACCACAATCAGGTTGCATTTATTGTAGGCATTATGAGGGTGAAAATCTATTATTAAAACAAGTCAAACCAACACATCAAATAAGAAATAATAAACAGCTTGCATGCCTTGAAATCAAAAGAAAAAAAAACAATTAAAAATTAATTGGAATAGAGAGTGTTTAACAATAAACTGAACATACCAAATTCATTAGTTTTCCTTATACCGAGAAATAACTTGTGATGAAATAGAACTAGTTTATACACGGACGTAACATATAAAAGAGGCTTCACATTGTTAGAAATTAATAGCACCGATTCAACTACATGGAGACTTACATGCATAAATTAACCAAAATACATTAGTAGGTCTGGGGGAAAAAATCAAATTGACTTCAAATCTTTTTTCTCATATAATTGTAATTGATATCCAATTACGTGGCATTTTTTTTTAATGCTTTGCAAATTTCTTCTTGTCCTCTGATTTAAGGAACATTTCTTCAGCTAGTTGTCATATTTCTTTTTCTATATTTTAACCAAAATAGGAAAAATAAAACTGAGATTGATAAAAATGATAAATGGTCTTTTTTCTAAGGAGCAAGTATTTTCACTTTTTAAAAATTATTTGCCCTCTGAATGTTTATAGACAAGTAAAACACTGTATCATTTCCTACAGAAAGCCTAATTTTTACTAGTACTCTGATTCAACCTTAGAAATTATTTAATTTTGTAGTAGTATATACATCAAATATTGTTGGAACACGTAGGTAAAATTTTTTAGAATTATGGGATTTAATTCTTACTCTTTCATAATCTTCTTTCCTTTAGTGTATTTCTGTGTATCATAATTAATCTTGAAGTGAGATTTCCTTCTGGTTTGTTTCCTATAGGGATGAAACGTTCAAGCCTAAAGATAAAATATGCACTGGGTTCCTATTACTTGATCTATTAGCTCATCTGTCCCAGAACTTTACTATTCATGACTTTTTTCCTTTTCTGAATAAGGAGGTCTGAAATGCTTGCGCCTTTATGAAATGGCAGTGATACTGACTATATAATGTAATTATTGTTAAAGAATAGATGGGATGGATATGTTCCTTAACTCTGAATTGCTTGCTTCATGCTGGCAGTTTGGATACTTCTGTATCAAAGGCAGAATTATCTTAGTGCTAAGCTGTGCTCCTAAATGTTTTCATTTATACTATCCCATTTTTCTTTACTACAGTTCTGTGACAGTTTTTTTTTTGGAGGGTGGTGAATTTTTGTTATTGTTATTATTCTGTTTGATTCAATTCCCATTTGAGGGTTACAGGGCTCTGAATAGTTGCATGCTTACAAAGTTGGTAAGCTGCAAAACCAATTTCCAAACTTGGTATATCTTGCTCCAAATCTAGGGTACTTTTTACTCTACAATGAAGTGTTTGAAAAGATTTTTAACAGTCAACAAAACACAATGTCAAGAAATGAACTTTCCACACTGCCTTCACCAACATAACTCTGCTAAATGAATTTGATGTCGATTACACTAAGAGCTTCAAGAAGCATTTTGCCATCCCCGTGGATCAATTTTCCAGTTTAATTCTTACCCACCACCTGATTTCTTTTTGGGAAGGCCTAGTTTCTAGTGAGAGCTAGTAGGCCTATGCATCCACACTAATTTGTGTGTTACAGTAGAACTGTATCGCTAAGCTTAGATGTAGGTTGTGATGAAAGTAGAAGAGTGTCTTGACTACTTCATTAGTATTTCATGTCTGGGCCATGCCTTCAGTGTGTTCCTGGGGATAATTGTATTACAAAAGTTGAGAGGATTAACTAGTATTCTCATTGGGCACTCCACATTCCAGAAGACATGGGCATCAGTGGTAGGCCTTGTCACTCGATTCTTGGACAAGGTTTTTACTCTGTCTGCATATCACCTTTAGTGTGTTAATATGCAAGTCTGGATATCATCTTTAGTGTGTTCATATGCAGACAAGGAACATTGTTGTTTACCGCTGTCCTCCACTTTGTTCCTTTATAAAATAATTCTGATTATTTTCAGGTAGACACCATTCTCTATACAGCTATATGTCTCAGGTGATGTTGACTCCAACCCAGATACAGTGGTGGACCTGAATGATCCAAGAACAATCCCATTTCTCTTGTCAATGAATGGTTCAATAAAACAATGAAATTTTAGGGCAAGTCTCCAAGGAAGCTTTTGGATACATTGTCTTCCTTCTAAAGAGTTTGCCTCAAGATTAGAACTTAATTTTTCTTTTCTGTATGACATTATGTCCAGATATCATGACTGAAACAGTTGTTTGATGAAGGAGGAAGTGAATACAAGGGACCTTAGAGCAGAAAAATTGAAGGAAGCTGGTCACTAGGGGAGCTGCTGAGTCAACCAACCTTGAAGCCACTCCTGGTTTGCATAAAGTTTAAGATGAATTTTCCTATATTTTAAGTCAGTTTTAGTCAGTATTTCTTGTTTATTGCAGCTGAAAGCATCTTAATTTACACAATTCCCAAATTTCCTTCCACTTTGACAATTCTTTAAAATATATATATATATATGTATATATATATATAATTGATATTCCACAGTAAGCTTATAGGATTAAAAGCACATTTCCTGAACCCTGTGTCTATTCATGGAATAACATTACTTCTTCCTGGTGTTTCTTCACTGCTCTTTTTGCCAGGAAGTAAGGAAAGAGATCAGATTTTATTAAATTCTCTAATGTAAGTTTATTAAAACTTCTCCTTAATTCTCACTTCATCCCATAGCAACTTCTCTTGGAAAGTAACTCTTGTTTTTTATGTTTTTATGTTAACACTTGATTATCATATTAACAAGACAAAATAATAAAAAAAATTTCAACTATAATTCCATTACTTTATGTTATGGGCTGAATTGTAGCCCTCCACAACTCACATGTTGAAGCCCTAACCCTCAGTACCTCACAATGTGACTGTATTGGAGATAGGGAATTTAAAGAGGCAGTTAAGTTAAAATGGGGTCAATAGGGTGGGCCTTAATCCAATATGATTGGTATCCTTATAAGAAGAGGAAATTAGGACACAGAGACACCAAATAGAGAAAGAACCATGTGAGGACCCAGCGAGAAGGTAGCCATCTGCAAGTCAAGGAGAGAGGTCGTGGAAGAAACTGAACCTGTCAATGCCTTGATCTTGGACTTCTAGCCTCCAGAACTATGAGAAAATAAATTTCTGCTGTTAAAGTCACCCAGTCTGTGGTATTTTGTTATAGCAGCTGTAGCAAACTACTATACTCTAAAAGAGTTGTTTTCACTTCTTCCTGTTTTCCAATGTGTAAAGTCGATGTGCAGTGTATAATAATTTGGAGCAATGTTTTACTTAACTTTCTTAACACTTTCATATTGATGCAGTCTTCCTCTTTATACTTTCTGAGAGACACAGTATCCCATCAATATATTTCTTTTTTCACTATTGTGAATTAACTTATTGAGAACATTACTGAGGCATTAGTGTTAAGAACATATTTGAAAATACACATTTTTTCCATTTGAATTTTTTTGACAAACTCTCAGGACTTGGACTGCTATTTCAGAGGTCACAAATATTTTTAATGCCCTTTAATAAGAACTGCTAGATTAATATACAAAGAGATTATATAAATTTACAATATCATTTGAAATGAATCATTCTATCTGTTTCCAAAGTCGAGATGGTAGGGATTCATTGTTAACTGAAGTGGTGGAAGAGACAGTTCAATCAGATCAATAGATCACTCTTACTGTAGTAAGGAGAATGGGTTTATAGAAATTAAGGCAAGAATGGCAGTTGGGAGGTAGAAGGCTCCACTAGTGATTTATGGGGCCATGATGATTATTCAATTAAGGCAATGCTAGTGAATATAGAAAAGGGACTTGGATTTGAAATGTGTTAAGGACATGATCTTAACACGATGTCAAAGTGATTATGTGAAAGAGAGAGAGTCAGATAACTCCCAGGTTTTGGTCTGAGTGACAGGTGTCATTAATTAAGATTGTAAGAAAAGATGATAAATACAATTTAGACATGCTGAATTGATGTGTTTGTGGGATGCGCAGATGCATGTGTCCATCAGGCATTTGAACATATGCCTGAGGCTTAGGGAGAGTAAGGGCTGGAGTATATTATAGGGTTCAGGAGAGGCATGTAGAGTAATGAGAATAGCACCCCAAGAGTAGAACCCTAGGAGATGGCAAAACGTAAAGAGTGGGCAGAGAGGAGTCGCAAAGTAGCTTGATAAATAATGGCCATGGAGGTAAGATATCATCATCCAAGAGAGAGCCAACCATCAAACGAAGGGGGTAAAACATTTACAAAGGATTCAAACAAAGGTCAGCGTGACCTGTGCAGTCTAGAAGTCCAATAATATAAGGCCTGAAACATGCCTATCCAATATATCAACATGGAGATTATTGATGACTTTTGGATGAGCAGTTTCTGTGTGGGAAGCTTCCATATTCCAGTGGGATGAGAGGAAATAGTAAAGTCTAGTGTAAAATATTATTTCAAGAAGATTGTCTAAGAAAGGAAAGTAAAAGATAGAGTTTTAGTAAGAAAGAACTGCAAATTCAGAGAACTGTGGATCTGGATTCAAGGGAGGATATTGTTTGAGGTTGGATATGACTTGAACATATTCAGAGCCAGGAGAGATCAAGAAATTGAAAAAAAAGGAAAATAA
The DNA here is from genome assembly GCF_028564815.1 of Eubalaena glacialis. Lineage (NCBI taxonomy): Eukaryota > Metazoa > Chordata > Mammalia > Artiodactyla > Balaenidae > Eubalaena > Eubalaena glacialis. Next base: position 44,190,639 of record NC_083726.1, read on the forward strand.
ATAGATTTTGAAATGAGTCAAGGAAAAGGCAGAAAATGAAATGACTTAGAGTAGACTCTCAATTAATATTTCCTAAATGAATAAATGAGTTGATACCAGTGGAGGGATTAATGAATCACACGAGAATCACTCATCCTCTGAGAATGAAGGTAATTGCATAGTATCAGGTTTAAATGTAGATAAAATTCTAAATGGGTCAGGAGATGAGCCAGTTTACGTCTGCGGTTTTGGTTTTTATGATGAAGTAGCAGGTGAGAAGTTGAATAGGACATTTGAGAGGATATTAAAGGCTTGTACCATATATATTAAATTACTGAGAAAAAGAGAATTTATCAGGAGGAAAGATTACTACATAATTATATGATCTGGGTTTGGAGATTTTTCTCAATGAAGAGAGATGAGTGTGGACAGGGGTGGAGAGGGAGATTAGGGCAAATCTCTTGATTCTTATCTTTCTCAGTAAGATGACAACTAATGGGCATTGCCATGGAATATGGTATGTTGTATTATTTTTCTTCAGTGTATAGTGTTGTTACCAGTTTTTGTATTTTTTAATGAGAGGATTTGAATTCAAAGCTGCAAAAGGTGTCAATCTGGTAGAGTACAGTACATTGGGTACAGTTTATCTGTTTTTTTAAAAAAAATTATGGTAAAATATACATAACGTAAAATTCACCATTTTAATAATTTTTGTGTGTACAGTTTTATGGTATTAAGTACATTCACACTGCTGTGCAACATTCACCACCATTTATCTCCAAAACATTTTCATCCTCCCCTACTGAAACTCTGTACCCATTAAACACTAACTCCCCGTCTGATTTTTCCCCACCCCTGGCAACCACCATTCTACTTTCTGTCTCTATGGATTTGGCTACTCTAGGAATCTCACATAAGAGGAATAATACAATATTTGTTCTTTGTGACTGGCTTATTTCACTTAACATACTGTTCCGAAGTTTTCATTCACGTTACAGCATGTCAAAATTTCCTCCTCTTTTTAGGCTGAATGATATTCTATTGTATGTATGTATCACATTTCATTTATACATTCATCTATGGGTGGTCACTTGAGTTGCTTCATATTTGGCTATTGTGAATGATGCTGCTGTGGACATGGGTGTACAGTTATCTATTCAAGTCCCTGCTTTCAGTTCGTTTGGATCTATACACAGAAGTGGAATTTCTGGATCATATGATAATTCTATGTTTAATTTAGTGAGAAATTACCATACCATTTAGCAGCTGCACATGTTTACATTCCCATCAGCAATGCCCAAGGTTTCCAATATCTCCACTTTCTTGCTAACACTTGTTATTTTCTGTTTTTCTGATAATAGCCATTTTATATGAGCGTGAAGCTGGTATCTCATTGTGGTTCTGATTTTCATTTCTCTAGTGACTAGTGATGTTCAGCATCTTTTCTTGTGCTTATTGGCCATTTGTATATCTTCTTTGGAGACATATCTGTTCAAGTCCTTTGCCCATTTTTTTATCAGGTGGTTTTCGTTGTTGTTGTTGTTGACTTGTAGGATTTCTTATATATTCTAGATATCATTCCCATGTCAGATATATGCTTTGAAAAATATTTTCTTTCACTCTGTGGGTTGCCTTTTCATTCTGTTGATAATATCTTTTGATGCACAAAAGTTTTTAGTTTTGATAAAGTCTAATTTATCTAGTTTTTCCTTTGTTTACTGTGCTTTTGGTGTCATATCTAAGAAATAATTGCCATATCCAACGTCATGGTTCAATTCTCCTATATTTTCTTCTAAGACTTTTATATTACTTTATCTGTTTTAATGGTAAATCATCACACTAATTATTTTTTAATACTATGAATAAGAAAGTATAATGGGTGAAATAAAATTATAATAAATAATATCTAAAATTAAATTAATAAAAATGAAAGTAGCATATCTCATGGAAGAATTTCCCTACTTATTGAAAATTAGGTTACAATAAAACTGCACTTATATTCTTGCGATAATGCAAATAGTTTGCTAAACATTGATATGGGATAGGGATGAGCAAAGTTGATTGGGACATGGTCTGCTAAGAGACAGTAGATTATGGAATTTAGTAGGTGATTAAAATAAAGCAGGAGTGGCCCATAAGGCTTGAAAATTCCAACTTTCAGTAAAATCACATGGGTCTCAAACTCCACAGTTATCTTGAAAATTTTTCTACAATTTTCTCCTTATCCAATTGATTGCTGAGTTTAACAATGTTTATCTTACTATTACCTCTTACCTACATATTCTTCCCATTCACACACCGCTGCTCTTTTGATATTACAGAAATAGCTTCCACAATGAACTTCCTATCTCCCCTGCATGGATTATTCACGGGAAGATTATGGCATTGAGAAAGTTGGAGCATGTATTTTTCTTAAAAAATTTGGTATTAGGTATTTAAAAAATACATTGAAAGAGGCATTTTGGAAAAAAATCATAACTTTATTAGACTTCCGTACACTTATTTTATGGTTCAAGTTTTTTTCTAAAGTTATTTATTCGGGGTATGCCAACTACTCTTATACTATGTTGTTAATCTTGCTAAAGCACAACTCAGATAATATGCTTACTGACTTCAAATCATCCAAGGCTATTCTTATCTTCCACAGCATTTATGCATTCATTCATTTAAAAATATTGAGTAACTTCTATGTGCAAGTTGCTGTTTTGGGCACTGGAGATGCAGAAATGAACAAAGCAGACAAAACCTTTACTCTTGTGGATTTTACATTTTATTGGGGAAGCAGATAGAAAATAAATGAATAGTTAAATACTGTATATTATGTGGTGATAAAAGTAGGGAGAAAAATATTTGACAAGAGATGAGGGCTTCAATGTCATAACTATCAAGAAGGGCTTCAGTGAAAAGAGGATATTTGAGCAGAGGCCTGAAGGAAGTAAGACAGGAAGTGGGGCAAAAAAAAATTATGTGAAAAGTGTATTCAGGTAGAGACAGCGGGCAAGTGCACAGGTTCCATGCTAGGAAGTATGCCTGGTGCATTTGAGGAGCACCAGGGAGGCTGTTTGGCTGATGCAGGGATGGAAGAGAGCAGCGGTAAATGGAGTCAGAGTGTTTGAAGGGCCTGTAGGCTGTTATAAGGACTTCAACTTTTACTCTGAGTCAGACGCCATTGAAACATTTGAGCAAGAAGAGTGACATGACCTGGCTTCTGTTTATAATGATTACTGTGGTCATTATTGTGAAACACATTGTAGGGTTGGGAGCAATGGCTGAATCAGGGTTAGGGGGCTATTGTAAGAATATAGGCAAGACATGGTGGCTCTCAACAGAGAGGAGGTTATAGAAGTGAGTTACAGCCCAACCTACATTTCTTGTCCCATTCCAGCTCAGATGAGAGGACGGCTGGAGTGGATGACAGCGCTTAGGGCAAGCATGTACAATAATGAGAGTAGTACCAAGGATGGAACCCTAAGAAACAGCAAAATGCAAGGGTAACTGCCATCCCAGGTACACAGTGTTTCAGTTAAGTCTGACTTCCTGATCTTTGGCCATTCTTCTGTACTTTTTGCTCTTTGGCCCTTTACCTGAGCATTTGCTTATCTTTCCTACATGTCAAAATTCTATTACTGATTTAAAATTCATCTCAGAGCCACTGCCTTCATAAATAGGGTTGTCAAATTTAGCAAGTAAAAACATAGGAGGTCCAATTAAATTTGAATTTCAAATAAACAATGAATACTTTTAAAATATAGCTATGTCCCAAATACTGCATGGGACACAGTTTACTATTTTTTCATTGTTTATTAAATTCAAATTCATCTGGGAGTCCAGAATTTTATCTGGCCAACCCTATTAATAAGCTGTACTTGAACACTGAAGTTTGTCAGGATAGGTTTTGTTATGCCAAGGTAAAATGAAACTCCACAGTCTTTGAGACTTTAGACAACAAAGTTTTGTTTCCTGCTTATACTACATGTACTTTATGGAGCAGCAGAGAAGCCCTATTAATTGTAGTTCTTCAGAGACTACCATTTCAAAGTTGCTTCTTATGATGCCAGAGGAGGAAAATAGAGAGCTTTGCAGAATCTCACATTAGCAATTAAATGCTCTGGCCTGGAAGTAACAAACATAACTGCCACTTGCAACTCATTGGCCAGAAATAGTCCTTTGGGCCCATCAGCTAAAGAGAAACCAGAGTCCAATTCTATCATGTCCTGGGAAAGAGGGGGCTGGAACTATGTAGAGAAAAGCACCAAAGGTGTAATCTCTATGTACAATTCCCCATAGGTGTGATCTCCCCTTTCTTGAGCCCCGTAGGGATTTATTTGTTATTCCCGAATGATATTTATCTTATTTTAACCACTTTCTACTTATTTAATACTTTTGGGATAAATTGTTTGAGAGGCAGAGCTTAGAATTATATTGACAGAGAGTAGAACTTCAATTCATGTGTGTTGAATTGTTCTTAAATTTTGTGCCTCACTCACCTCTCTCTAGTCCCAGCCTTGTGTGAAGGTGGGATTTCATCTGAATGTTGCTGTTGAGATGTCCAGTGTTGTGGTCTTCATTGGTCCTTCAGGTACACAGGCTCGCCTCTGCTTCTCATTTGCCTGGCTGTTTTCCTGGAGGTACTATATGGCAGGCAGGAAGCAGATTCCTCTGCTTCTGGACACTACAGATTCTCCGCTCCTTGCACCTCTTTACTACTGCTGTCTCCAGTTTGGAGGAATTAATCTGGTATTAATTTCTTTCTCTTAACCTTTTTCTTTTCTGCTATCCTTTCAGTCAGGTCGGACAAACAGATGTTAACACATAAGCACATGTGTACAAAACCACAGTTAATTCAATAGAACATATAGGAAAATATGTTGACTACTCAAATGGGAAACTTCTTTTTGAATCCATTTGGGATAAATAACCAAATTTTGGTGGATTTCTGCCAGAAATAGACTTCATTTTCTAACAATTGAGAAGACACATTTCAGTAAATACCAAGAATTGGGGAATGGAAGAAATTTGAGAGATTCAAACTCTAAGTGAAGACTGGATTTAAATGACCACTTTCATATCTGAGGAGTGGATCAGAGGCAACACATGTACTATGTCAAGGAAAATTCATTTGTATCAATAAAAGATTCAGACTATACAAGAGTGCGGCAAAGCTTTCATCTTTCTTGTGGTGAGAATGAGGCAAAATAAGATAGGTTCTTGCTACTCTTTATTTTATATTCACTAGGGGAATCCACGTGCCATGGAGAGCATCAAAAGTGATTAAGATGGTCATCCAATTATTATATTTCAGAACATTTGAAAAATTAGTTTTATATATCAGCACCCATTTTATGACAGTTTAGTTTTTTGTTTAATAATTTCTAAGAATTCTGATCAAGCTTAATCAATGATCTAGAATATTCAAGTTTGCTATGATTTTGATTACCAGTTAAATTAAGGAACTAGGTTGGAAAAATGTCAGAGCTATGAGGAAGAATAATATTTAACCAAAATTCAATCAAAATCTATATTAAAGAAGTTACTGTCTTTAAAATGACTTTTTTGTTGTTGGGAAGGATTACGTATATTATGAAGATTAAAAAAATGAAACTCAGAAGAGGAGGAAATGAAAGTACCCTGAAAGTGATTGTATTTGTTAAAATTCTTTCCAAACTGGTTTTTTCCTTGTTGCCCAGAGAAGATAAAGTACAAATGGAGTTTGGTTGGTTAAGAAAATTATGTATATATTTCTTTTGATTTCACAAATTTTAAAAGAGAATTTTTATTTTGCACCCTAAATGATATTATCTTATCATTACTAATGGAACATCATTGAAGGTCTTGTTGTATACATTTTGAATAATTTTTGCTATTTCATTGGTTATAATTAATTCTACTAGTTTTTTCAGAGTTGTTGCAGTCTTACGTCTATTTTGTGATAGTCAATGATTCATCCATTTATTCAAAAATATTTTTGTTCAGTGCTTACTGTGTGCCAGGCACCGTGCTATGTGCTAGTGTAGAGATTTACCTGGGAAAGACTATCAAGGCCAAAGACAAAGGCAATCCCAATTAGCTTTATGCTTGAAACAGATTATTTTAATTACTATGATTTATTTTTGATCACATTGGTTTCTGGGTTTCAAAAATGGAGGCTACACATAGTAAATTAACTGCCTGGTGGAGAGATAACTTTGACACAAAATGTTTGCTCTTTCCTTTCTGGCATCTATCTCAACAGAAGATTGATGATTAAAAACATCATCTACTTGACTTTTGCAAAGGAAAGCCTTTCTGTTAGTCTTATTATTTGCATTATACTTGTGAGCAAATCTTTACAAATAGTCATAGCAATGGCTTAAACCAAGTAAGAGAATCTTTAAATGAAGATTGTGTAAACTTTTCTTCCAAAAATATTGAAACAGATTTTTAATATTTATTTTGGCTGAATTAAATACATTTGGACAGATTCTAGGTTCTAGCCAGTCATACATTATTTACAACCCCTACTTATACATTAAGTATACATTATTACATTATTTACAACCCCTACTTATACAGAATTATTTGGGAATAAGTATGATGAGGGAATAAACATTTTAAAAAATATTTGAGCAATTCTCCTTCTGCTGATATGGTTTTAAACAGAAAACGCAGTTGTCAAAATTAAAGAAAGTCAAACGATTATATTTATCATTTTTGAATCTCAAAACCATTGTGTTTTGGTTTTTACTTAAATTATATTTTCCTAGTAAGTTTACGTGAAACTTATTGTTTGTATGGAAACAATGCAGTTTAAAATTATAGAGCATAGGAGTTAAATCAACTCTCTGGTTCTGCAGCCTGGCACCACCACTTTCTAGCTTCTTTATGACCTTGGGCAATCAGCTTCTCTGACTTAGTTTTCTAGTTTGCAAAACAGGGCTAGTGCTCTTATTTTGCTTTAGTAAAGGACTAAACACAATACCTGGTAAGTAGACAAGTGCATAATAAACAGTCCATTATTATTTCTTATCGAATATATTTACCATGTATACCTACTAGACTTACGCATAGTAAATACTCAAAAAGAGAGATATAAAAGTCATTAAAGAATTTTTTTTCTCCAGTGCTTGATTGATTTGCCCAACATAACCATGACTTTCAGTTTTCTCAAATCATTCACTGAAAAAAACAAAAACCAGCATTCGTTTTGTCAATTACAGGAGGGTAAATGATGAACAGCAAGAAGAGATTAGATTTTTGGAGGCAGGTATTCCAAATCACTTGGATGTGGAACTCATTTTGGTCTTTGGCAATCTCATATAATACATTTTTAACAAAGAGTTGTCATTCAAATATGGAAGATAAAATGTAGAGATTAAAGCAAAATTGGAAATGATGATTGAGGATTTAAGATAACTTTTTTTATGCATTATAGATTAAAGGCCATCAGGATGTCAGACAATCTTGAGATGCTGATTAAATTCTATATAAAATAGGAGTTATCCGAAAAGAAAGAGGATTTAAAAAGTGAAAATAATAAAAAATTTATCCTGTAGAATGCATGATTTAATAACTCAGTCTTTCTCACGGTACTTTTAAGAAAACAGAAATGCCCAAAGTGTAAAGCTGTAAACACAATGCATCAATTACAACTCAGATTGGTGAAAGAAAGACCTCTCTGCTAAGACAACTCTAGTTATCAAACTTTGTTTATTTCTAATTTCATGTGTCTTTACATATGTTAACCTCAAGGTTATTTTGTTTGTACAGTTTTCTCACTGTGTCATTCCAGTATTTACCTATGATTTTCTTTTCGTGTGTTATATTTATGAATGGTTCCTATCTTGTAATTATCATTATTTCTAAAGAGGAAAATGTGACCCATCAGGGACTTTTATTTTATATTTTTGAGAAAAATGTTAGATTTAAAAATTTTTTTTAAAAATTTATTTATTTATATTTATTTTTGGCTGTGTTGGGTCTTCATTTCTGTGCGAGGGCTTTCTCTAGTTGCAGCAAGCGGGGGACACTCTTCATCGCGGTGCGCGGGCCTCTCACTGTTGTGGCCTCTCTTGTTGTGGAGCACAAGCTCCAGACGCGCAGGCTCAGTAGTTGTGGTTCACGGGCTTAGTCGCTCCGCGGCATGTGGGATCTTCCCAGACCAGGGCTCGAACCCATGTCTCCTGCATTGGCAGGCAGATTCTCAACCGCTGCGCCACCAGGGAAGCCCCCCAAAATGTTAGATTTTTAATCCATCAATTTACTCTTTGTACTATTTATTAAATGAATTTTATTTTACAAATGAAAAAATTAAACAGTAAAACATGCTTGTTGCTAAATAGAAACAAAACGAGAAAAAAAAAACAGATAATAGAGTAAAAATTCACCCATTGCCCTATGCTTGCTGATAACCACCATTACTATTTGGATGTATATTGTTTTATATTTTTCATATGTTCACATGTACATGAATGCACGTACTACACTATTTTATTTTACAAAAATTAAACCATATAATACAGTTTTGTTCTCTCGCTCATTTTTTACTTTACAATATACACATACTCTCACTTCTGCCTGAATATAGATCTACATGGTAATTTTAATGCTTACATAATATTCCTTAGAAAGATACATTATTTAACAAATTCCCATTTTTGAACATTTAGAACATTTATGAAAGGCAGTAATAGATGTGTAATGGTTAAGAGCATGGTCCCTAAATCTAGATTTTCTTTGTTCAAATGTCAGCTCCGCCACTAATGGATGAGTAATTTGGGGAAAGTTTTTAATAATTCTCTTGCTGGGTTTCCTCTCAGGGTTATGAGGATTTAATGGATCAATGATAAAAATCATAACATTTGTAAAATTGAGATTAATCTTGGTCTGGAAAAGCAGAGTGAAATCTTGTACACTGTCTCACTGCTGATGCAACAAAATCCTTCTAGAGGGAGAGACCTGAAATAAACATTCTACAAGTCTCACCATTAGACATTTAAATCAGAGATGTGTTGAATTGTACAGACAATGCAAAATATCCCTGATCTATCGCAGATCCTTATTGGATTAAGTATTTAACCCCTCAAACTATCTGCCTAACTGTGGAAAGGATGAAACTGCTCTGGGGAAGAGATTTTCAACTTCAGCCTATGTTTTCTTTCTTAAATACACAATTTTTGATATATAAATGAAAACTTAAAAGACAAGTGAAAAGGCAAGAAAATCAAGGGAAAATTATTAGACAGTAGAAGCAGACACACAGATAATTCACACGGTAGGGTTAGCAGACAAGAACTTTAACTACAATGGACATATTTTAAAAATAAAAGAAATATGAATTTTAAAAAGATGAAATTTGAAAATTGGAGAATTTTATATAGACTTTCAAACCATCAGAGAGAGTCAAGTGGATATTTTACTAATGCTAAACTTAGGAACTCATTAGGTTGGATTAAAAACAATTAGAGATATCAGAACACAGGTTTAATGAAATCAAAAGGCAGATCAATGAAAAACACATCTGGAACACAGAGGGGAAAAAGAATAAAAAGAACAGAAAAAAACTTAATAGATATTTGGGGCATAATAAATGGTGTAAACTTTGGGAAACTAGAGTACTAGAAAGAGAGGGGAATGAATGAAAGAAACAGTATTTAAAGTGATAGTGGCTGAGGATTTTCTAAAACTGGTAAAACTTAGGTTCAAAAGCACATGAAAAATGCTCAACATAACTAATTATTAGAGAAATGTAAATCAAAACGACAATGAGGTATCACCTCATACTGGTCAGAATGGCCATCATCAAAAATTCTACAAACAATAAATGGTGGAGAGGGTGTGGAGAAAAGGGAACACTCCTACATTGTTGGTGGGAATGTAAATTGGTACAGCCACTGTGGAGAACCGTATGGAGGTTCCTTAAAAAACAAAAATAGAGCTACCATATGATCCACCAATCCCAATCCTTGGCATATATCTGGAGAAAACCATAATTCAAAAAGATACATGCACCCCAATGTTCATTGCAGCACTATAGCCAGGACATGGAAGCAACCTAAATGTCCATAAACAGATGAATGGATAAAGAAGATGTGGTATATATATATACAAGGGAATATTACTCAGCCATAAAAAAGAAAGAAAGAATGCCATTTGTAGCAACATGGATGGACCTAGAGATTGTCATACTGAGTGAAGGAAATCAGACAAAGACAAATATCATATGATATTGCTTATATGTGGAATCTATAAAAATGGTACAAATGAACTTATTTACAAGACAGAGTCACAGATGTAGAAAGCAAACTTATGATTACCAAGGGGGAAGGGCAGGGGGATAAATTAGGAGATTGGGATTGACATATACACACTACTATATATAAAATAGATAACTAATAAGGACCTACTGTATAGCACAGGGAACTCTACTCAATACTCTGTAGTGACCTATATGGGAAAAGAATCTAAAAAAGAGTGGATATATGTATATGTATAACTGATTCACTTTGCTGTACAGCAGAAACTAACACAACATTGTAAATCAACTATATTCCAATAAAAATTAATTAAAAGAAGAAGTTCAGAGAACCCTAAGTGAGAAAATTAAACACACCTAGGAACACAATATTCAAATTTCTGATAATGACAGATAAAGAGAAACAATAAATATGATTTAGCTGGATTTAAAAAAATAAAGAAATAAGACCCAACTGTATGCCAGGCACTGTTCTGTGTACTTGTGTAACAACTAAAAAGCCATTACCTAACTCCAGACCACAGAGATTTACTCCTATGTTTAAGAGTTTTATAGTTTCACTCTTACACTTAGGTCTATTATCCATTTGGAGTTAATTTTTGTATAGGGTCCAAGTGAAAGAACTAACTTCCTTCTTTGCATATGGTTATCCCACCACCACATGTTGAAAAGACAATCATTTCCCCCATTGTACTGTCCTAACACTCTTGTCAAAAATTGACTGTAAATATAAGGGTTTATTTTTAGAATCTCAATCCTACTCCATTGATTAATATGGCTATCTTTATACTATACTGTCTTGGTTACTATAGTTTTGTAATTAAGAAGTGTGAGTCCTCCAACTTTGTTCTTTCTCAGAATTATTTTGGCTATCCTAGTTCCCTTGAATTTCCAAATTAATTTTAGTATCAGCTTATCAGTGTCTGCAAAAAAGGCAGCTGGCATTTTGTTGAGTCTGTAGGTCATTTGGGAAGTATTGCCATCTTAACAATATTAAGTCTTCTAATCCATGAACATGGGTTATCTTTCCATTTTTTAGAAATTTTTAATTTCTTTTAAAATATTTGTAATTGTCAATGTACAAATCTTGTCCTTCCTTTATTAAATTTATTCTCAAGTATTTTTGATGCTATTTTAAATGGAATTGCCTTCTGAATTTTATTTTTGGTTTGTTCATTGCTAGTGTATAAAAATGCAAGTTGATTTTTGTATATTTATCTTGTATTCTGCACACTTGCTCAAATTGTTTATGTTATAATTTTTTTCAGTGGATTCCTTATTATCAGGATATGTCATCTGTAAATACTTTTCCAATTCAAACGCCTTTTATTTCTTTTTCTTGCATAATTTTTCTGGTTAGGACCTCCAGTTTAATGTTGAATAGAAGTGGCAAGAGTGGACATTCTTGTCTTATTCCTGGTACTGGACTGTTCCTGATCTTAGGCTTTTGCCATTAAATATAAGGGGTTTCTTAATGCCCTTTATCAAGATGAGGAAGTTCCCTCTATTCCTAGATTTTTTTGAGTGTTTTTTATCATGAAAGGGTGTTGGATTTTGTCAAATGTCTTTTTCTATATTAGTTAAGATGATCATGTGGTTTTTTTGTCCTATATTCTATTAATAGAATGTATTACAGTGATTAATTTTAAAATTTTATTAAATTTTAATAGATTTAATCTAGCCTTGTATTACTGGGATAAATCCACTTGGTCATGATATATAATCCTTTTTATATTTTACTCAATTCAGTTTTCTAGTATTTTGTTGAGGACTTTTTTTTTTTTTTGGTCTATATTTTTAGGGAGTATTGTTCTGTAGTGTGTGTGTATGAGTGTGTGTGTGTGTGTGTGTGTGTGTGTGTGTGTGTGTGTGTGATGTCTTTTTCTGGTTTGGGTATTAGGGCAATAATGGCCTTACAGAATAGGTAGGAAAGTGTTCCTTTCTCTTCTATTTTTGAATAATTTGTGAGGGATTGGTATTAATTTTTTAAATGTTTGGTGGAGTTCACTAGTGAAACTATGTAGGTTGGGTTTTTTGTTTGTTTGTTTGTTTTTGTTGGGGAGATCGTTTTTAAAATTACTACTTAAATCTCTTTACTTTTTTTAGTCCTACTGAGATTTTCCATTTAGTCCACTGATAAAATATGGGAAAAGAATCATTAAAGGATAGATATTATAAACACTTCTAATCAGACTCAAAGATAACAATGCAGATGCAATTCATTTTATCAGTTTCCCTTAGAATTTTCATAAATGGGCCCCATGGATTTGGGGGACACTACTAGGAAATGTACAAGTTCACTATCTTGACCTGAACAAGTTAGAATCACTAAGAAATGAAATAGGAATTTAAGTATGTGTAGCAGTCCTGGCTTGGCCTAAGAATAATTGTTATAACTGCAGTAGGTTGGTAGATCTTTTGGTGGTGAAGTTAGGGAAGCACATAATTGAAAAATCGACAGAGTTTTGTAAATGGGCTTTTGAAGTATTAATTAATATCCAACAAAAATTTTGAATAATTCATGCAGATGAAGATACTTTTATTTCAATCATTTCTGATCTATGAATAATACATAGAAAACTCCAGGTGCCATACTATTGGGTGTCCTCATAAATGAAAAATAGATTTGCGAGGGGAAACAAAACATTTATTACAGGTCCGTGTTTAAGGGACTCTAATTGACTTACCCAGAGAACATTTATGTTCTTCTTGCACATGACTGGTGGTTCCATTACCCAAATTCTACCTGGCAGCAGTTTGGTCCAGAGGAATGCACTCCAGTTAAGGATCAACAGTTATGCCCAAATGCATTAAGTGAAAGCCTGCAGGGACAGTGGCTACTGGCAAAGGATCAGAAATTCGAATTGTTTCCAGGAACCAGAACTTTCTTGTTAGGGCACAGTGTGAAATGTGTTAGAATATGTGTGGATCTGAGAGTATAATTTGACCTGTGATACCCCAGGATAGTCATGTGATAATATAACCAGAGTAGTCCCTAAAGTGGATGCTGATTTATTGTTCAAAATGAAGTGAATCAAATTCGGTTTAGATGGTGGTGTGTTGCATTGGGCTGAGTGAACATAAGAAGGGTTAACACACACACTAAGTCCAAACCATTTCCTCCACGGAAAATACATTTTAAAAATACAACAAAAAATAAGTGTGAGGCTAATAATGTTCAGAGGCTGGGCTTGTGTGCTCCTCAAATGACCAAAGAAAAGCCAGTTATACAACAGGGAGCTTAAGTCATGTATTAAAGGTAATTCTTTTTGAGAGTTTTGAGAATTCCTGAGTTCAGGTATCATTCTGTTGCCCTTCTTTCATATTTTTCTTGCAAATTCCAATCAAGGGGAGTGTGAGATTTTCCCCAAGGTAGTTTTAGAATAACTGGGGTTTGCTTCACAGTAGCAGCAACAATCTTTGCAGGAAGTCTGATGGCAGTTTTGAAATGGGGTCACAGTTTGGAGAAGTCTAGCAAAACTATAAGTGTTGTAACATAAACACTTAGCATTTCAAATTTTTAGGTTTCAGGAAAGTAACTCATCTTTCCTTTTACTTAATATAATCTATATTTTTCAAATCATTGACGTTGCAGTTTTCCAAGTGTAATGGTGAGATTTTCTAAATTACATTCAAGATTATGTTAACAGCTTTTTAAAAAACAAATGGAGCAAAAATGGTTGGAATGAGTAAGTAGCAATAGATATTTCTTATATGGGCTATATATCTATCTCATATTTTGAAGTTTAACAATCCATAGACCTATGTGTGTGCTTAATGCTATATTTAATGCTCAGAATTTTTCAACTGTAAGTGGCTGGTATTAGAACAAATTATTAATGTGTAGAAACTAAATGCGACTGTTCCCAGTGAGAAGTGTTCTTTTTCTCCATCTGGTAGACTCTTGGCTTAGGAATCCCACTTGAAAAATTAGGTTTCTCCCAACAACTCTTTGTTTATTCCCTGCAGTGATTTCACAGTAACATCTCTTTTACCTGGAGATGACCTATCAATCCTTTTTACGTTGGGGTTTCTGGTCAAGGAATTGCAGACAAAAAGGAAATAAAATATCAGCTTTAGTGATTAATGGAAAAGCACAGGATGACAGCAACTCCCACTTTTCTTCTTTCACCTCCTCCTTATCCCCTCTCTCCCTCCTTGCTGGGCTTCTCAGGGAAGCTACAATAGGAGCCTTAGGTTTTGAGGCAAATGGAGCTTGTTATCTTCCCCTGAACTGAAAACAGACTCACATGCTCAGGCTTGCCTGCATGGGGAGAGAGAGACACGTCTGGATCTGCAGATCCACTTTTGCAATGAGTTAAATAGGTCGGCTTTGTGAGGACAAATTGTAAGTGATATCCTCCTACCTTTATTTACAGGAAATAAAGAGGAAGTAGGTTGTGGCCTTAGCCTTTTAAATCTCTAGTAAAATACACCTCCCATGTGAATCTCTTGAGATGGGGGCTGCTAAAGGAGCTGGAAATATTTTCTTCCACTAATCTGCAAGTAGGCAGAGCGGGTGAAGTTACCTCTTCTGAAAAATGAAGCTAAAAGAAAGGGAGAAAGAGAGGTTTTCTGATGAAGAGGAGGCAACACAGATGTCATTAAGTCTGTTCTTTCTCCTCAAAATCTAACACTGCACAGGACAAGCCTCTTTTCGTAGAGTTTTATCAGGCTTCGTTGTGTGTAAGTGTGCATATGATTTAAGGTGGGAAATCAGTCAAGGCAAAGGGACTTAACAATGTTCAACAGAGCAGAGCATGGCCTCTGACAGTGTGATAGCAAGAGAAGAAAGAACAAAAGTATAGAAGTAATCTAATAATTTGAAAGGCATTTGCCACCAGGTGCCACTTTGTGTGCTGGCGAAGAGTCCCATAAACTTGAGCCAATCCTGGTGGCCTCAGGATGTCATGGAAAAGAGTTATCATTAGGTTGAAAGCAGCAAACCCTGATCGTTTAGAAAAACTCGAAAAGCAGACCTTGGAGTCCACATAACCTAAATCTTTCATAAGTGAAGAAACTGAGGTCAAGCATTCTGTTGAAGAAGCTGTATTTAATAAATTTTAGAAAGATGTTTATAAAACATTAATTTTTTAAACAAAAAGTTTAGTTTTGAGACAGGTAAACTGGCTCAGTGGAATACTTGGTCATGCAGAGAGACCCACTATCAGAGAGAGCGAGAGAGAGGGGGTATCTTAGTCTGTTCAGACTGTTATAACAAAAATACCATAGACTTGGTGGCTCATAAGTGACAGAAATTTATTTCTCACAGTTCTGGAGCCTAGGAAGTCCAAGATCAAGGTGCTGGCAGAAAGAGGTGTTTGATGAGAGTCTGCTTCCCAGTTCATAGATAGCCATCTTCTCAGTGTTCTTACATGGTGAAAGGGGCAAGGGAGATCTGTGGGGTCTGTTTTATAAGGGCACTAATTCTATTCATGAGGGCTCCATTCTTATGATCTAATCACTTCCCAAAAGCCCCATCTCCAAATACCATCACACTCAGGGTTAAATTTCAACATACGAATTTTGCAGGGACACAGGCATTCAGTCTATAACAGAGAATGAGAACATGACTGGAATGTCTTTGTTTATTTTCTATAATCCCAAATAGAACCTCACATAGCACTCTACTCATCGTGGGTCCAGTCATTCTTGGCTGATGAATGTTGGATGGTGTACAGGTTGGGAATATTATAAGCACAGAATTCACAACTTTGAAGGAATTTAGTTACTGTAAGATTTCAGTTCTATTAACGGTATCACTTCCCTTCTTCAGCATGTTTTCGTATCTCTGCCTGAATATTGCTTCTTAATTGCCAGTGCCTCTCCCCTCCTACACTTTAAGTCATAGTAATCTACCATGGGTAGGGGAACAAGGCTGTTTTTTCTTAGTAAGAAAATTTAGAGTTAAAATGTACTTCCCAGTTAGAAACAGCATTACATGACTCCAGGGGGTTGCAATTCACATTCAAGTCTCTAGAATTGGGCAGCGGACAACCTCCGTGAGTGTATGTGACAGCTCTAGACTGTAAAACTTGCCAGAACTATAAATTTTACCAAGGTGTTTAGAGTAACCACTTTTCTTTCTTTACATTGCTGGAGGAGAAAAGGCAATAAACTTCCCTGCTGAGCAGAAATCAGGATGCGTTAACTTCATGTTGTTCAAACTTTGCAGAACTTTATTCTGTAAAAGACCCTGATGTTCGATAAAATGAAGTTTTCATTTAAGTGATATCAGTGTGCTCCATTTGACAGATTATTTTTATTTATTTGAACTCTTTGTTTTGGGACTACTACTTGAAAGTAGCTTCCTATATGGCTTTGGGTAAAATTAGTTCCTATTTGAGTAGATATCAGTTACATTTTAAAAGTGTGCTTGTAGGATGAATCCACAGATGTTTACAACAATAGTTTAGATTTGATACTTTGGTTTAACTCTGAAAATACAAAGTTCTACATAATATTTATTGTTGTTGCCATCAGGCTTTTTTCAAAAGCAAAAGCAGTCCTGAGTTTATACTTTAAGATATTGAGTATCTGTTAATCTCTGAAACATGAGATCTAATTTATGGATGTGTCTAAAACTTTTAATGATGTGGGCTTGTACCCAAATATGTAGGTTTGCCACCTCACACAACCTAGTAATAAACAGGAATGAAACTTATTCTGTTTTTATTTTAAATTTTATTGTATTTCCTATTTAAGAATAGACACAAATTCCATTAAAGTTTTTGTCTCATTTGCTTTTCATGGGAGATGCAAAATTTGCAAATCAATAATGTCCTTGAAAGTTATACTGCATGTTTTAAAATTGTTTCTTGTGGTTGTTATCACCTACCATACATATCACTTGTGAAACTATGATAATGCATTTAACTGAGATGTTAAATGTGTGTATTTCTTTTATATCTTAATGAAGGCTTGAGTACATTTATCTTATGATTTAGCAAATGAGGATCTGAATAGAGAAGATCTCAATGTGCATTTGACAACGATGTTATCCGAAAAGCATGCTGTTTCCGAACAAATCACCTTCATGTTTTTGCAGATTGGATCCTGCTTTAGAAGTTGGTTATAATTCTGGATTTATTAATAGAAAGAGCACATTCCATGCCATAGTACAATGGGTAAAGTGTTTGAGTTGTGAGTAAAGGTCACATTTTCACCCCATACTTCTAAGCCTTTTAAATAAGAATTTTTGTCATTACTGTTTCATTTCTTGGGTCTGATTAGGACAAGACCAAATTAAATTTTGCTCAGTATTGACTCTATGACTTCATTATATTCAAAGTCTCAGGGGACTAAAATTAAATCTGTAGAAGATAGCCCTGCTGTTAATAAAAAGCCTCTTATGTGGCCTTTGCCTTTGAAGTGTTACTAGATCCATTTTCAGATGAAGCTTCTGAGAAGGTTTCTGGGCAAAAAATATCAAAGTAACTTTGTTGGCTGAAGCCTTGTTATGGTTTCAACATTTCACAAGACCCTGTTTCCAGTGCTTGAAAAGCCAGATTGATTTTTTTTTTTTAAGGAAATGTCATAACCATGAAAAACCCTTGGTTTGGATTTCAAAGCACCAGGCCCTCTTGGTAAGGAAAACCAAGGCTCTACCCAATGTAAAGATCAGAGGATATAGACTGTTACTTTGTTTTTGCCATTAACTAAAAATGTATGGCTGCTTCCTTTTTTTCTCTTTGAAGCATATCTAAAAATATAATCTTCAGTGATATAGTGAATGATTTCCAAATATACGTGTGGTTTAATTCTTACTAAAGGTGGGCAGCAAAGTTGTGTCAGTAACTTTTTTCCCACTTTCAATTAAGGTTAAAAGTTAGATTCTATCAGTTCAGAAAATTAGAACTACAGTTTTTTGGCTTATAAAGCAACACTATTTTATTACTGTTCTATTTCACAGCTTGAGTTTGGTGGATGACAGACTTAGATTGAGACAATAAATTGATAAACTAAAAGATTGGTAAAAATTTATGTATTCATTACTGAACCCTGTGAGAAAACATAAATAAGTCTCCCACTGACTTCTATTGACTTCAAATGTAAATTGTATAAGTTAGGTCCATAGGATCAGATTAATGACAAAGATTGGCCAAATTCAAATGTAACTTGAATCAGTGATCTGCCTGAGTGAGTTATGACTTAGATGGACTTGACATCAATAAAGCCTCTCTGTCATTTAATCTAGTCATTGTAAGAGCGAGAAGTTTCCAGAGGAGTGGGTGAATCAAAGGTTTATGAAGTTTGAAGTTTCCAATGAAAATGTCTTTAAGTGATGAAGTAATTATATTGCTGATTTGCAGGACAGAGTTCAAACTCCCAAATCAGAGATGTCAATTAAGATCACCACTGTCAGTAGTCAGCTGGCAGGGAGTCTCATTTAAAGTTCAGCATCTCAGATTCCTTTTCCCTATTTCTTTATCTTTTTCCCTCACTTTTGATGATTGGTGCTAGTAGATTACATAATATTACTCAGGCATAAATGACCAGAAGCTGATTAAAATGGCTAAAGTGTAGTCTTGATATTTGGATGCCTAGACCCAAAGAAGTATGTAGATTAAAGAATTCCTTGAGGGTGGATATATTAGTTAAGATTGGATTTGGCTATAAGAAACAGAGAAACCAAAAGACAAATTAAAGGCTTTATTTTTCTGATTTGCCAAGAAGTCTTGAGATAGAGCATTGCTGGTTCAGCAGCTCAAGGATGTCAAAGCCTAGGTTTCTGCAAATTTTTAAGCCTTTCCCCCATAACCACAAAATGACTGCTAGAGCTCCAGCCATGATGCCCACAGTTCAGGGAGGAGGAAGGGCATGAACTAAGAACAAAAAGCAGAAGGGTAATACATCCAAAAATGGATCTACCCAGTGATTCCCACTTACTTCTCATCACCACAATCATCCCTACCTTCAAAGTTAAGTAGGAAAATGTAGTGCTTTGCTTTAGCTGGGCACATTGCTACCCCCTACAAAACTGAAGTTCTGTCAGTGAGGAAGAAGGGAGAATGCAACTGTCAGGCTCTGCACAGGGAGGAACCAGGGTAGCACCTAGGATTGTCCCTGGACCATGGTGGACTCTCAATAAATATTTCTGAAATTAAGTTGATTTATATGGAATAGGTGATACCTTACAGAACTTTAGTTTTAGCTAAACCACCCCCTAGCTCATAACACACTGGCCATTTTCCTGGAAAAGGACCACATGGTAGACTTATTTGGGTATGATAATGATATTGAAAAATTCTAAATGGGCTTATGGAACCCATGACGTATTATACAATTGGTAGGCTGTAAAGTTACATAAGGAGCTTAGGCTTATCTGAGCAGGGTATCTATACTTTTTTTGAGTTTTATTATGTGCAAGATACTAGGTTAAGTGCTTTAGATAGTTTATCATTTTGTTTCACAATAAACATTCAAGGTAGGTATCATTTAAAGATGAAGACATGAGGTTTAAAGAAATTAAGTGAGTTTAGCTGAACATAAATCAGGATTTGAATTCAAGATCCAACAACTCAGAGCAGGGATGGAAAACTTTCTCTGTAAAGGGCCAGATGGTGAAGATTTTAGACTGCAAGTGTCATAACTCTCACGTGTGAAAAAATATTATTTTTGTTTTCATATTTTTCAACCACTTAAGAATGTATAAGCCATTCTTAGCTTGTGGACTGTCCAAAAACGGGCAGGAGTGTCAGCTTTGGTCCATGGGTCATAGTTTGCTGACCACTGCTCTAAATCCTGTGCTTTTGACCTTGGTGCTATACCTAACTGCTATAGATATATCCAACTGGCATTTCCTAGATGTCTGCACTGTCTGTGACATCTCCACCCTCAAAAACTATGAGGAAGAAATATACAACTACCACTCTTGGTGACCTGAAATCAGACCTTTAGAACATTTTTTTCTAGATGTTGAAGCCTAACTCCACTTTTAAAATATACATAGTGCTACATCATAAGTACGTATTTTTTGTTGATGCTCCCTGATGACAATATTTTCTCCTTTTTCAGATATAAGTAGTCCCATTTCTTTGGGATTTCATATTGTCCCCTTCTGTAAATGTTACCTACCTTGAAGCCTTATTGCAAGAAGAAATGATAAACTATATCTAAAGCACTTAGCCCAGTGACTTGAACCTTCCTAACCTTGTCATTATGTAATGGTGTTCTGCTTCTCTTTAACTGCTTGGCAATGTTTAACTTATTAATTCTTCTCCCGTCTTCTTCCTTGCTAAGCACCCTTTCAAGTTAGGGTCACCTGCAGTCTTAACAAGCCCTCTCGTTTTCTATCATCAGTGGGTAAATACAGCATATGAACTCATATGTCAGGATTAGATATAAAGCCTTGCCAACATAAACACACATTATCTTCATATAGTCCTAATTTCTCAGCTATGAACTCTAACTTTGAAGGAAATCTACACTAATTGATTGGGACTCCATCTTTGTGCAATCATGCTGGTGCTGAGTTTATTCCCTTGAATGATGTGAGTTTATTTTTCTTTGTCTTTCTTGTCCCTGACATTTGTTTAAAGCTGTATTTGAGACTAGCTTTTGGGGGAAAAAAGAATCACAGCTATTCTTAGTTTTTCTTTGTTTCTACTTTGTTCCTCTGCCCCCAAATCAGCTATTCAATAGTAGAGTGCGTGAGAGAACATGGCTTCATTACAGGCACCATAGAATACAATTTCCTCAATTTATATAATCGGCCCTAACCCAGTTTGTGCATTGATAGTTGTTATTGCAATATTTGAACCAGGGGCTTGTGCAGAAGAGGGGAAATTTTCTTGAAAGAGAGTTGGAAGACAGGACTGAATCTAGTGTCTTTAATTGCCCTGAACTTGTGTGAGCTCCAAAGTGTTTGGTGATAGTTTTGAAACTCTCTTTCTACTTAGCACACAGCATGGCATATCAGTGAAAAAGTGTGTTGGAACTTGAAAAGTACTTCTTGATAGAGACAATAAAGACAGAACAATTGACAGAAGCAAATATTAGTTTTTCAAAATGCTTAAAATGTGAAAGAAATATCACATAGCAGTTGCCATGTTGTAACTATTGTAGAAAACCACAGACTTCTCTATTATCTATTTATATACTGTGTATTTAGTTTTATAGCACCAGTACCATATGATTTATGAAATGACATCAAACAAAAATAGCTCAGAATTATAAAAGCTTTAAATGAGTTTTCCTCTCCTGCTTATTTGGGTGACCAGCTCACACATTTCATGACTCAAGACACACCATTGCCAGTCAGATTTCTTTTTTAAACCATGATTGCATCTATCTATGCAGCAGCAGTACCAGATGGGATTGGGAAATTTAGTCAGTCTGATTTATCGTCGCTTATCCTCCACACGCCACAAATGCCAGAAACTAAGAGTCCTAATGCCTTGACATTTGCCAAGGTGTAAAAGCTGTATAATATGAGAGCCCCTGAACCTCCAAGAGAGAATCAGGCTGGGAGTCTGTAAATAGACAACTGTGAGGACAGGTGTGATGATCCTTGGAAAGGAGATCTCAACTAAGGCCTCCCAGATCTCAGCTGCTCTGTCTGTAACAGCCAGTTTTATCTCAAGAATATGGCTTGTTTGAGATGCCAGTCTTTCAGATGCTCCCATCTAAATCTTCCACAATTATTTCTCCTGATACGACAAATGCAGTAATTGTACGTTTTGCTAAATAATTAAGTATTAGGATGGACCCCAAGGAATCATCTACTTCAATGTGCTCTACCCAGTCAATTCTCTCATGAAACTACTCAATGGAATGAAAGTAAGTTTCCTTTATGAAGAGTCCTGATAGTAAAACGTTTTTATTGTGAAATACACCATCCCTATATGAGTGTGTAAAGTTACATGCATACTTCAGAAAAAAATGATAAAATAAGCATCATTGTCACATCACTGATACCAAGAAATGGAAAATTGCTTGTATGCTAGGAACCCTCCATGACCCCTTGTCCCATCACATACCACTGTATCTTCCTCAAAATATCTATTATTCCAAATCACAGTTCCTTTAAATGCATCTCTACAATATATGGTTTACTGTTGACCTATTGTGAACTCTAAATAAATGAAAAGTATTTCTTTTCTTTTGACTTTATCTCAACATAATATTTTGAAATTCATCCATGTTTATTGTTGTTGTTTTCCCCGCTCTCCCTTTGCCCCACCCTCACCCCTACCCTTGCCCCAGTCTTTTGGGATAAATTGAGTTTTCAAATTTATTTTTCTTATTGTATATTTCTCCTCTCATTTTTGGAAGTTATGTGTACTATGACTATTTTTCTAGTGGCTACCTTAGTACATATAACAGGCATACTTTACTTGAGGCCTCTAAATTCTTATGCCATGTCTTTTCTCTGCAACAAATCAAATACCTTAGAATTCCTTATCTTGAACACTCTTATAACAACTTACGTATTATTATGGCTCAGAATTTTAATTCTAGCCTATTTACCCTCTACCCCACACAAACATACAATTAGTGATTTTTACTGCTAATGTAGACAATCAATGTTTGTTTAAATTTACCCAAATATTTATTAATATGTTACCTTACCATTCTTTTTTACATCTCAAATCTCACATGTGAGATAATTTTCCTTTAGCCTGAAGAATATAGATGAAAATTTCTTTCGGTGAGGGTCTTTTAGTACTATACTTTCTCATTTATTACTTGTTTGAATATGACTTGAAATCTACAATACTGGAAATAGAACTGTGTTAACCATTATTTGTTCTCAGTAAACCAAGGGATCCATTCTTATCTGGTTTCTATTGTTGTTCAAAAACCAGCAATTATTTTAATAATCATTATTTTGAAGATTGTCTCTATTTTTCTCTCTCACTGATATTAAGATCTTCCCATTCATTTTGGTACTTTTTATTTTAGCTGTATCTCTTTTTATTTTTCTGCTTAGGATTCATTGAGCTTCCTGGATCTGAGGATTGAGTCTTTAACCATTGTCTTGGAAATGTCTTCAGCATTATCTTTTTGACTATATTTGCTCCCCTTTCTCTTTATTGGCTACTTTTATGACCTACAATTATACATACGTTAGATTTTCTTCCACTCCATGTCTCATATTCTCTTTTTCATATTTTCCTTCTCTTTAACCCTCTGCATTATATTCTGGATGATATCTCAGGTGTTTATTGTGGTTCACTAATTTTCACTTAAACTAATGCATTTAGTTGATCCGTCCAATAAGTTTTTAATTTCGTTACTATATTTTCCATTTCTGTAAGTTCTGTTTGTTTGTTTTTCAAATATTCTTGATTCATGGTCATATTATCAAATATGACCAAGGATTTTAATTGCTTTAAATGTGTTAAATAAGTATATGATAATTCCAGAATCCATTGTCTATTTTAATTTGTGTATTATTTATTTATCTGCATATCCATCTATCTAATCTACTTTCGCTCTCCCTCCCTCCTGCTCTCCTTCCCTCTTCTGTCTATCTATATATTACATTCCGCTGGTTCTTGTTTTGGCGCAGGTTGTGAATTTTGACTGTGAGCTATTCATTTCTCTTGGAATTTTTACCAGTGGGGGTTCTTTGAGGTCTGGTTTGAAGTTGAGCTCTTCCAGAGAGATTTTATATTTGTTTCTGCGAGTCATATGGCAGTGCACCAAGCCAGGACACCTTGACATTCTCTACATGAGGATCTTGGGTCTAAGCAGATAATGTGAATTCCAACTGCAGACCTGGGTGAAAACTAATCTGTGGCTACAGATCCTCAGGAGAAATTTTAATTTTTCTCTTCACCCACATCCAGCAGCTAGACAGTCATGTATCTTTCCAAATGTAAGGGTTTATTTCTCCTGTACTTAATCTTCTTATTAGTTTCCCTGCATTGTGAGAACCTCAGGTTTTACCAGTCTTGTCCTTTTGTGCAGTAATCACAATGGAAGCTCAAAGTCTTTTGGCTTCAGGTAAAAATTGTCCAGGTAAAAATCATCTTTGGTATTTGCTCACCCCTCAGAGCTCTTGCTTCCTCTTTTGTATTTTTCGCATGAGCTCAGTGATGTGTTTAAAATAACATTTATTACACACACATGCACACACACTCTTATATATAATTTTAATTCCTCAGTCAGGAGCATCAGGCAGGGTATATAATCCACCGTACAGATGGAACTAGATATCCTGGGTGTTAATTTAAGGACTACAAATGCATACAAGATTGATTTTACCCCTAATTTTACTGTAGGGTTTTGAAGGTTATGTTTTACATAGCTGAGTTGCTGTTATAAGGGGCATTTTATTCTTGTAACCATATGAAGACAAATTTAGTGAATGAAGTAAAATTTAGTGAATTGTTGATATTCAGAGGGGCATAACATTAAAAATGAATGTATAAAGTATTGATATATTATTTATATTAAACAATATAATATATAAATAATTTATAATATATAAATATATATAATTTATATATATTATTTATATATAAAATCTTTATTAGAATAATGTGGTCATGTAATATTTTTTGTTGTTGTTGAAGCCCGTATTTCATATGTATATGCGAAGATATGCTTGGCCAGTAAGCCTTTAGAGAATTTTTAAAACTTCTGTTAAAACTCAAAGAATTGTGAGGATTACACAGTTTCATTTGTTTTGTTTTATGAATGATATGTTTATGATGCCCATAAAAAGGCATTATTTCTATGCTTAGGTTCAGTAGTAAAAGTAGCTAAATTTTGTTGAGCACTTCTATGTGCTAGGGACTGTTCTAAGTTTTTAAAATTTATTTACTCAGTCCTCGTCATGAATCTTTGAGGAAGGTGCTTTTTAATACCTGTTTTATATATGAGAAAACCGAGGTCAGAGAGTCTGAGTAGCTACCCATATTTACACAGTTACTTGCAGCCACGTCAGATTTAGCACCCAGACAGTATGGCTTCAGGATCCAGTTTTCTTAAATGACAATACATTTACTAATTTACAATGCATTTACATTACAAATATTCATTCTCTGAGTGACTTGGAAGGTTGAGGATATTATTTATGTAACAATTCATTCCTTCTTTTGAAAATTATTTCTTGAATGCTTACTATGTCCCAAGAATTGCTCAAAGCACTTGGGATGTTCCTGCTTTGATGAAGCTCACAGTTTAGTAAATGGATAGCCATGCAATCAAATAACTACATACCTCGAAATACATGTACATATTAATGGTGCTTAGAGGAAGGATCAACTCAGTCTGCCTGTGAAAATCAAGGAAATTTTAAGAATGGTCTTGAGGGACTTCCCTGGTGGTCCAGTGGTTAAGAATCCGCCCTCCAATGCAGGGGACACAGGTTCAGTCCTTGGTAGGGGAACTAAGATCCCATATGCCGCAGGGCAACTAAGCCTGCCCGTCACAACTACTGAGTCCGCATGCCACAGCTAGAGAGCCTGCGGGTCGCAACTACAGAGCCCGCGCGCTCTGGAGCCCGTGTGCCACAACTAGAGAGAGGCCCAAGCGCTGCAATGAAGAATGGGCACACTGCAACAAAAGATCCTGCATGCTGCAAGTAAGACCCAATGCAGCCAAAAATAAATAAATTTAAAAAAAAGAATGGTCTTGATACTTTTAATAGGCATTTACTAAGTTAATAAATTGGAGATGGTGGTGATAATAGTTTATAAAAGCATAGCATTTTGTGCAGAGCAGTATAATATAGAACTCTAAGCTCACTATTACTAGAGACTATACAATGTGTTAGTGTGGACGATGAGGGTGTAGTGAAAAAGGAATAAACTGTTAAGCAGAGGTCATTGAAGTTATTTTATTTTTATGAATCATCCAAATAATTGAAACTGAATGATTTTCTGATTTTTTTAAAAAGCAACATAGGTAATAGCACAAAGCCAAACAGAAATACATACTTAGCAGAAGTGAACTCTAGTAGACTCTGGATAGAAGTGCAGTATTTTGGTTTATATTTGAGGTTGTTGTGATCAAGTTGCCTTCAGGGGTCAGGCAGGTAATAGGCAGTGGGTTATAGTAAGATATGAGGGCACCGTGGTCAATTAAAAAGTCCTTGCCCAACCTAAAGATATTTAAATTTAGTGTTTCAATAGCACTGTATCTGCTGTTGAATAAAATGGGAATTCTTACTGAATTTTCTCAGTAATCCTCATTTGTACCTCTTAGTTATATGCCCGTGATTTGAGTAAGAAGGTGTTGAGTTTTTTTCTGTCCAAACTTAATAAACATATGTATGTATTTTGATTTATTATCTTCCTTTTAAAACATTATTAGGTAATTATACTTGATTTTTTATTTCTTAGCAGATAATTAAATGTCTTCCAATGAATATTTTAAATTCTGGGACACAGGTCAAAACATAAATTAAAACAAATATTCGCTATTTCACTCACAAATGTGGAGCACTAATGAAGATTAAAGATGACTAATATGAGATTTGAGCTAGAATATCTCTGGAAAGACATGCCACAACTAGTGATAACTTTTTTTCGTTTGTATGGCTTAGAAGACTAGTAAAGAAAACTTCCACAGATGTAGGTTCTATCCACTTTTAAATGGTGTACATTTTCTTGGCTTTTACCATATTACAGAATAATTTTTGGAGGAGAGGAAAATATGTCATCTTCAGAAGACTAAAAGGTAATGAGAAATAGACAATATACAGTCTTGATCTGTGAATGAAAATGTGTAGATGCAGGATTTGCTTATTTTCTACACATTAATATTATTAATACAAGGAGTAGAGTAAGTGGGGAAACCATAAAATAAAATGCATACTTCACACACACACACACACACACACATACACAGTTTCTCCAACTTTTCCACACCATTACCTTTTTTAATGACTAGATAAAGATTTCCTTAAATTACATCCTTGATTCATTGAGTTACTCGGAATTGGTCATTCATCACTTGCAGTTCACATTTTTTTTTTTTTTTTTTTTTTTTTGCAGTTCACATTTTAATATTCTGGTAGACAGTGATAAGATGATATCAATTTTCAATTTCCACCAAGAATCTTTTTTTTTTTTTTTTTTTAGTAAATCAGTTATCAAAAAGCTTTTCACACTCACTGACATCGTGAAATGCCATGAGACATAAGAAGTTTTATAAGAAATAATGCTGCTTTAAAAATGTTTGCATTGGCAGACAGGAAATCCTCAAACTGTTGAGTTGAAATTGAGGCAAAAAAACTGAATTGGCAGTGCTGATTCATTCTTTCTTCTCTAGATAGATATTAAAGAGAATTAAGCCAAAAAAGGATTTCACTGTTCTTTGAAGAATTGGACCAAAGTTTGATGAGAAACTATAAAACTACAGCAGTGTTTGGCAGTGAACTTGCATTATGTTTTTGGTAAAAACAATTAAATAATGCAATTTTATTTTACCTATAAAATGCAACATAAAACACATAAGAAGTCTTTTTCTTTTAGTATGCTAAGTGGAAATATTAAAATCATAGTCCCAAGTTAATTTTTTGATTCAAATGACTATTTTTAACATTAGGAAGATATGTCCAGAAGAAAAAAAAAACGGACAAAACAAAACACTTACTCTGTGTTATGCATACAACTAAGGCAAGGCAGACCTCCTGACCTAAGCATACATAGTTTAAAAACAAGTCAAGGAGGAAAAACATTTCCTGAGAGCTCATTTTAAGTGAATAATTGGTACAGATTGGATGTCAGCCATAGAAGAGCTCTAAAGTTTTGTCAGTTTGGATGGAGGTTATCTCATATACTTTTTTACTAGCCATGCAAAGGATTGAATTGGGACTTTGTTAAATTTACATGTGACAATGAGTCATAGATTTGTTTCTTTTTAAGGATGTTTGGGGATAACAGCCATGTCTTTCGATAACTTGTATTCCAGAATATTTAGTTCCCTGTGGATACTAGCGCATACTAATTAAAAAAACCGATGATAATTAAAAAAATAATAGTTATACTCACAGACAATACATTTGATGACTCTTATCTTTGTACAATAAAACTAATATTCTCCTTTTTTTGTTTTAGTGACAAGTAAAACTATTATAATTATTAATACAATGTCAGTCTTATAAAAATGGGTATTCACCATGAATTGCAATGTTTTCTTAGGCAATCTTTACTCCCACACAATAATTCTTTACCTTCTGTGTCATTTTTATTATCAGATGAAAAGTATGTCTACATGCATATTAGAAAAAATATTGCTGACACTTAAATTAGTTTTATATAATTAAGACTCCCATCAAAACATATCATGCATAACAGGAGTTTTCAAGCTGACTTATGGAAACTTTGGGGAAGGTTTTTGCTACTATTTTTGCAAAAAGAAGCAAAAATCAAGGTGAAAAATACAAGAACTCACTAGACACTTTTGTTAAAGGCAGTGATGGAAAGAGAAAGGAATATAAAATAAACATGAGAACCCAAGAACAGATGGCACTGGGGAATTCTAAGCCAGAAATCAGAGATTTCTCTTAGAACCTTCTTGGGCGTGTGAAGGTCAAGGAGAGCAGGGGATCAAGGATGGGGCCTGCTATTCTAGGGAAAGGTATGCAGAAGTGAATCTGAAGATAAATCTCTGACAAGTCAATCTACATAAGGAGCAGGCTGCTAGGACCTCATCCAGATCAGTTACCAAACCTAGCCTCTACCATCCTAGTCATTTGGGACAGCTGAGTGACAGAGTTACATGTGATAGAAATTCTGGAAGGCAGGCTGTCCTCTGAGAGGGTTGTAGGACCAGGTACTAGGTGCCTAGTCACAGAGGTAGATTTTCAGAGGCAGACAAATTCTGTATCTGGGTGGGCACTAGAACATGAGGTATGGGACATAAGTATGGGAGAATGCGTAGGTAAGGAGTTACTTACATCATAAATCTCAGAGGTTTTGGAGGTCACCTAGATCAACAACCATTTTACATATGAGGAATCTAAGGCCTGTAGAGTCCTTAATCATAAAACAGGATTAAGGAAACTCCTGGAATGAGATCTTGGATTGCCTGATTTCCCGGATGAGTGTTCTTTGAACAGCATGACTGCTTCTATAGGCCTGCAGGTGTGACTCTTCACAAAGCCACTGAACTGCTTCAGCAGGGCTTTGTATATCCTCTTTACTAGAGACAGAGTTGATCTGAGAGTTGAGAGTGGGACTAAAGTTATTAATTAGGGTTAAAGGACTGTAGCTTTTAAAGTAAAATGAGTGTAAGAGTTTAATTACTTTATCACTTTGACACTCCTCCCAAGAGGTGGTGTGTGGCCATGTTTCCATCCTTTGAATATGGGCAGCCTGACTTGTGACTACAGCAAAGTGTCACTATGTGACTTCCTTTGGGATCCAGGTACCATGCCATGAGAGAACCCAAGCAGTCCAGGAAGGGGCTTAATATCCCTGGCTGAGGTCCCAGCTGACAGTCTGCACCTATCTTCAGGCTAAAGAACCATCTTGAAAATAGACTGTCTAGTCCCTGTTCAAATCTCCAACAGCTGATGCCACATGGAATAGAAGTGGCCTGTTCATCTCAAAACTGCAGATCCATGAGCAAAATAAATGACTGTTGTTTTAAGCCACTAAGTTTTGGGGGTGGTTTGTCACGCTGGATGCCATGTGCTTGCTTACTTGACTGAAGTTGTCAGTGAGACCCTATATTCAAGAGAGCTTTAAAAACTGTTTAGTGTACAGCTTTCATTGTTTCTATCATTTTCTTTTCAAAACTTAAAGTTGGACTTGTGAATGACAAGTCTACCCAGACAGCGTAACAAGAAATTTACATTTGCGGATTTGTGCTTTCTGGAACCACAGTTGTTTTACTATTTTTTTGTTGTTGTTTTATCCTGAAGCCAGACTGCCCTGGGTTCAAATATTTAATCTGTCATTTATGGTGGATCTTGGATAAGTTATTTAACTTTTCCTTGTCTCAATCTACTCACCTACGAAATAGAGCCAATAACTCTCTTACAAGACTTTTTTGTGGCAGTTGTACAGGAAATTTATTTAAGGATTAGAAATTCAGTTTCTAGAGTCTGACCTGGATTTAATTCAAACATTGACACCTAAAAGGTATGCAGCATTAGGCAAGTCACTCAGCATATCTAAAACTGAACTTCCTCATTTGTAAAATGAGAACAGTATAAGTACCTACTACAGCATTGTAATTTTGTGAGGATAAAAGAAATAATTCATGTAAATTGTATAGCACAGTATGGTACATAGTAAATGCTCAAAGCATGTTAGCTATTATTTATTATTATTGGAATTAAATCAGATGATCCTTCAAAGCATACAACTATTTTCTCCTCAGATACATAGTAACACCTGCTAAAGAGTACTGTCCTTCTTCCAACTCCTCCTCAGGACCTCAGAGCTCACTGAATCCACAACAGTAAATTTACATTAGTCACAACCTTACTCCAACATGGAAAAATTGCTTTAAAAGTGAGAAGATAGATTCAAATTCCGAATGACTTTGATAATTGAATAAATTTTTAAAAAATGGAATGCTCAAATGGGAAATCACTGATTCAATCTGAATAAAAGTGAAGAAGAGCTAGTAGCCATAGTGGCTGAGAAGCTCCATATTAGTCAATAATATAGTACATACTGTTAGTAAAAATGCCCGTACCCGAGAAGGTTTAAAATTAATGTGCCCAGCAGCTACTATAATTACTGCTTGCTAACATATTTTATACTAGTTACTATTTAAGCTCATTCTAAGAAACTGTATCAGTTTATTTAATCCTCAAGGTAATCTAAGGTTGGAGAGGTTAACTGCATTATAGTTGTCTCTGGCTAATCATAAGCTAAGATGAAGGACCCTCACTCCCTTGAGATGAATGTTGAAATTTTTGAGAGGATTTAGAAGAGTACAGTGAAAGTGATTCAAGGGTTTGAAAATAAAACATCTTGAGGAACAGTTTAGAAAACTGAAATTTAGTCTACAGAAGGGAAAAAAAAAGAGATGTCATTAGAACAGCACTCAGGTGAATGGAGGGTTATGTGGTTGTGTGAAGGCGGTAACCAGTTTTCACGAGGATTGCCCAGAGACAGGGACAAAGCTAATAAGGGCAAGTTTTAGCATGAGTAACATAGGTTGGATGCAAGAAATGTCTTTCCCTCACTGAGACACTACTGAGTGGAGCTAATGGAAGAGATGGAACTTTTTCTTCACTTTTTTTAAAGCATAGTTTTATTTTTAGAATGGCATTAAATGGTGTTCTAGAGGAGATAAACAATCTCTTATTTTTTTTTCTCATCTTTCTGGGTCTATGACATTAATCATTCCATGTTTTTTAAAGATTTATTTATTTATTTTTAATTTTTGGCTGCATTGGGTCTTAGTTGAGGCATGCGGGATCTTCGCTGAGGCATGCTGGATCTTTCCTTGTGGCGCGCAGTCTTCTCTCTAGTTGTGGCGTGCGGGTTTTCTCTTCTCTAGTTGTGGCACGCAGGCTCCAGGGCGTGTGGTCTCTGTAGTTGTGGCATGCGGGTTCCAGAGCTTGTGGGCTCTGTAGTTTGCAGCATGCAGGCTCTCTAGTTGAGGCACGCAAGCTCAGTAGTTGCAGCATGCTGGCTTAGTTGCCCCGTGACATGTGAGATCTTAGTTCCCTGTCCAGGGATCGAACCTGCGTCCCCTGCATTGTAAGGTGGATTCTTTACCACTGGACCATCAGGGAAGTCCCAATCATTCCATTTTTTAAGCAATGATAGATTATATATCTCTACTTCTAACTTTTATTTCACTGAGTTTGTGATTATTCGTTTGTCTAAGGTTTTTATTTTTCTTTTTTGCCTTTTAAGTAGCAGATATCTTCTTCTGTCTGCCTGCCTTTTGGTCCTTTATTCTTGAGCAGATATGTATTTCAAATGTGTTTCCACCGACATGTACTTCAAAGGGTATTTTTAAAAATTGATGAAATCTGAATCAATCAGATTTACTACATTGTAGGAAACAAGGTCAATTGTCAAGGGCGGAAGGCATTGATAGACTTAGTCCAAGTTTACTTTTATAATTTTTTTTTTACTATTTTTATTATTACTTTTACTACTTTACTATTTTTAATGTTATAATTCTTATATTCATATGATTCTTTATAGTTACTAAATAACTGTAATACATTTTTGTTAGATTGTGATAATTACTATCCCTGATGAATCACACCCCTGGCTTCTACATGTTTGTACAATCCCCTCCCATAGTGACTCTAGGCTTGGCCATGTGACTTGCTTTAGCCAACTGGATATTCATCTGCGTGATGCAAGCAGAGGCTTGAGAAATGCTTGCACATTGTGACTTGCTCTTTTGGAACATGCTGGAGAAGTTACATGGAGAAGAGCAAAAGTGCCCAGAACAAAAGTCCCAGTGAAACACCAGACACGTGAGTGAGACGGCTGTGGACCATCCATGCCCAATAGATCCCCCTCATGAGTGAACATAGGGGAGACGATTAGAAGACTCCATTCCAAAGCAGAATACTAAGTCAATAGATGGTTTTTGTTTAGACGCCTAAATTTCAGGGTGATTTGTTATACAGCAATAGGCAACTGATACACATATTGCTATTTGAAGCATGTGGGGATATCAACTCTGTGAAGCAGTTAGGGAAGATTTTGTTGTCTCAATTTTATACATGAGAAATCTATAAGGTTGCTATTAGGTTTTCTTCTGCTATGATACTTTATTAATTCCTTCAGCAGATTTAGAAGAAAAACAAAGTCTAATAATTATGTTATAATTAGTTTCTTTAGAAATTTTTTAAAATTCTAGGACAAAATATGAATCATATTTCCAAGGTCAAAGTTATTTTATTTTATATTTGAAAAAGTAGCCATATTTCTGCTAAGACATTTCTTCCTCAGTGCTGGAAAAGAGTTGTATTAGCCACCATCAGAACATACACTTAGAGGAAAAGAGAGAAAACCTGAGTGAGGGTAGTATTTATGGATGTGGAATAGCAGTTAGAGTTGAACTAAATTTACACAGAAAGTTTTGTTCACATAAGAAAATTTCACCCTCAGCCATGATCTCTTTTTTTGAGAGAATTTTGTGCTCTTCCTGCCTGCCAAATTGTATTTCACTTGCTGCTGTTTTTAAAGTAGAACATTGCTTACAATTTTATCAGCTTATTTCTAACCATAATTCACAGCTTCCTTTGAGGAAGAGGTAAAATTTTGATTCATGTTTTATTCTTTTTCATTTCCTTTTCAAGGCATGGCCTTATTATTATATCTGGGCCAACTTGGATGCTTGAAGTGACTGATTTTTGTGCAGCAGAAGGAAGTGAAGTGAATTGGTTATTTTAACTCTAAAGAGAGCAAAGGCAGTCAAGCTGCTCTTAAAGATGTAGACAGTAAATAATATGATTTGTTAGGTCCTGAGGTCTCTAGGACATCATGCTAGAATGCCTTCATTGCCTTGGCTTTTTCTTAGGTGAGGAGCACAGGCAGGAATCTCCTTGAACCTCTTCTAAATGGGATCCCATTTTTTTTTAAAGTGAAACATTTTTGGCAACTTCCTCTGCTTTCAATCACTCTTTCTGATTTCTTGTTCAAAGTCAACTTAGTAAAAGCAATGAGAATGTCTTGTTTTCAACTTTAGTGTGCATAAGAATCACCTGGGAAGTCTATTAAAACATAGACTCTTGCTTCACTGAAAATCTTCTGACTCATTGGATTTCCTGGGGGGTCCAAGAATCTGTTTTTGTTTTGTTTTGTTTTTAGAGAAGCATCCAGGTGATTCTGAAATGGCCTAAACCATAGTTTCATAAACTCAGATATAATTATATTTTTGTTATCTTCTAATTGGTATTGGTAAGTCACACATGTGTATAAACAATATTTTAAGACCTATGATAAAGATAGTGAGAACAATTAAGTGATAAAGTTTTTTATAGTGGATACAAGACAAGAAAATGACTAAACAGTGGATATTTTTTCCCTTGGCAAAGACAAAATGCAACAGCAAAAATTCAGGTGGTTGCTGCTCTCTCATGTCAAGAAATAGTCCAGATATGCAGTCCTCCTAAAATAAGCATTGCTTTTAAAAATGGAATTAGCAGGATTGTGTTTATGTCCGTATCAGTGAGTCAGTCCACATGAGGGCACAGCATGGGTGACTACTGATTAATGACAGCCCATTCTAAGAAGCCACTACATTCCCATAGTGGGCTTTCAGCAATGCTCATAATCTTGATGAATTAGATTTTTCTCTTTAGAAAATGAACTCAACGCTGTATTTTCATTTCCATAGCTATTAAAATAAATGTAAACTGCTAACAGGCACATTTTTGTGTACCAAGGTTAAGTCAGAGGTATTGGCACTCTGTTCCTTCCCATGCTGAAGAGGTGAGAATATTTGATGGATGGATATTTGCTAATGGAAATGTGAACTGAGGAAGGAAATTTAAGCTGACTTTATGTCTCATTTATATCCTTTTTTAAAAGGTCATATTGACTGTAAAGCTTTCTTCATTCAGAAATAAGAGTGATCTGTGCAGAAATGTTTCAGCATAAAGATATATGTAAAAACAGTGCACTGGGACAAAATATTAATGATAATCCTGCTATTTTTAATGGATTTGACCATGTCATGATTTCTTTTATCCATACAATTTTTTCAGAAATATGATTAGTTCAGTTTTTTCCTTGGTCTTATAAAGAATTTAGTTATGACAGATAAACAACAATAACAAAAAATATACAGACTATTCACAACTGAACATAAGATCCTGGGACTTTTGGGGAGAAGCCAGGAACACACTGATGCAGTTGTAAAAAGCCATTTTTATAGGGATGGTGGATAAAACCAGTAGGTTATATGATTTTCCAGGTGGTGCATGCAGTGTGTGAAACGAGTTGAGGATGGGATCCTTGAGAAATTAGTATTTATAAGACAAAAAGGAAAAAAAGCCTACTGCTGGAGACTTAAAAGGAATGATCAGTGAGATAGGAAAGATCTAGGTGAGACAGTATCCTGAGGGCCAAAGAGAGAAGAAAAACCCTAAAAGAGTCCATTAGATTTAACTATTAGGTGATCACTGGTGACTTGGGCAAGGCATTTTTGGAAGAAACTTACTGTAGTGAGTTGAAAGAAAAAAAAGGAAGACAGCTAGAGTAAGCTATTATTTTGATGACAGTGAAGAGAATGGTTATATATCTAAAAGAGAGAAAGGATAATAGATCGAACTGAGTCCTAGATGATATGGGGAGATCTGAGTGCTTAAATTGACAGATTAATCTTAACTGGAGGGGCACCTTTCCTCTGAGATTAAAGGAGCTGAAGCTAAGTTTAATGTATATAATGAAAAATGCTTAGTTTTTTCTCGATAGATTACACACTTGTCAAAGAAGAAACCATGTTAAATTAGAATATCAACATGCTCAGGGTACAGGTAGGGTGCAGTTATCCCTTGTACATAATTAATGACCGAAAATGGGGAATTATAATGAGCCAATTATTTTAAAGAGCTAAGATAAGTCATTGGTCTGAGGAAATGAGTGGACAGAGATCATGTCCATTGTGATAGCCACAATTCTGTGATGTGTGGAGAGGGGAAGCCATTTGTCACAGAACAAATGTAGAATGTCCTTACGTTTTCTTCCTTTGATTTTCAATAATAAGCTCTATCAAAAGTTCTGCAATTATAAAACTATTGCTATAACATCTACAGTATTTCTTAGTTTATAAATTCTCTCTTGGACTAAAAATATTTATTTTCAGAAAGATGTCTGAAGTTTGGATATAAGCATTTGTTTGTTTAGCTGGCTATTTCTTTCTCTCTCTTATTTTCTCCTGAGAGAATTTTAGGACTTTAATATGAGGAAAGTTGGACATTGAGTCTCCATGCGGTAAATGTTTGAATGTCTGATTGAAATAACACAGACCTGCCCTGTAGCAAAAAGGACACATTAATTTAACTACTGCCATTATCACATTCAAGCAGAATTGTGAGCACATAATGGTCAGGGATTCAGTGGCATTTTTTTCTTGCATTTTTGCCAGAAACAAACACCTGGAATGTTGCCTAATGAACCCAGCTACTCTCCAACTGTTTTGTCCTGGACTTATTCCCATTTGCTATGTAACTGTGGATAGGGATTCTAAGGAAAACAGGTATTTGTGACCCTAGGTCATAAGAATCAGTATAATTTTGACTTAGTCACTTGGGCTGTGTAACATTTGAGAGAGCAAATAGGAAAATATTTTGTATTTATTTAGAGAAAAATGGTCTGATATTGGTTATGAATAAGTTTACTAGAAGCCATTCTTTTTTGCGAGTGTAATTATAATTATATGAAACCCAGTTAATCAGGCTAACTGGGGAGAAGTCCAGTTTGAATCTGAATTTTAGAACATTTAAAGCAAATGTGATTTTGTTACTTGCAAATGAACATTGCATTTAGTATTAGACTGAAAGTGTTTTCTAAGGGTAAGCTTTAAGAAACTTCCTGTATTATAAAATGATTATAATTGTATCAATAAATTATCTATGAATAGTTGTTTCTAGAAAGACTGATACTACTTTAAAAGAATTTATAATCTTAGTGCCTTGCAAAATCCATTCTGAGTCTAACGCAAAACATTGGATTGGTCTATGAAAGGAGAATAATAATGTCCTTTATGGTCTACGGATGGGTTGGGACTGGCAATGTTATGAACATGTGCAGTACATATTTATGTACATTGCAACAGCTTCCAACAATGAACTTAGACATTGAATCATTTTTAAGTCATCACAAAGATATCCATGCTTATTTTTCTGCCATTCTAACATCATGTTTAAAAAATAATAATTTATGCCCAATAGAACTGCATTTTTCTTGTTTCAGAGAATACAGATATCAGACCTTCTGTGTTATAAAAAATTCGTGTGTGTCTATTAATCATATGCTTTCATGGTATGAGTAGAAACATAATATAAGTATATATTTGGAGTATCACAATACTTTATTCAACAAGTAATCACTTGATGTTTCTTATAGGCAGTTCATTATGCTTTAATTTTAATTATACCATTTTAAGTGGATAATGGTTAACTTGCCAGGTGACTCTGACAACTGTCCAGGCACATTTTAATCACCATTGAAGATAATAATAGACAGCTTTTCATTTGTATGACAAGTTTTATTTGTTTGAGGAAATTAGGATAAATATTAACAAACACCCACTATTATATGCTCTTGTAATACTCTTGTATCCCTTCACCTCTGCCACCTTTTTCCTTTTCTTTCTGTTTTTTGTTTATTACTATTATTATTATTATTTTAGTTGTTCATCCCAACTATTCTGCTTAAGGCAAGAGCCATGTCTGCTTGGTTTATCACTACGTCACTGCTGTCTAGCCCAGTTTCTTGCACAGGGCATAGGTTCTGTAATATTTGTTGGATGAATGTATTCCCATTTTATCAAAGAATGAATTACAGAGAAATCAAAATATGTGCTCAAATTTATAGAGACAGAACCAGAATCTATTTCTTATATTTCTGGGTCTTATTTCCCCCCCACCCCATTGGGCCATATCCATGCTGTTTGCCTAAAATGGTAACCAATAAAATTGGAGCTCCAATACATGTGGAGCTCAGTGACTGATCTTCAATTGTTGAAGAAGTCTCACAGAAAAAAGTGATATTATTAGTCATCTCAACTGAGAGAAAATTGAGGAAAATGATTCAATTCTAGCATTGGAAATATGAAAGGGTACATAAGGAAGGTCTTCCTGGTAGTGTCTTAGTGTAAACTTTGGAATTGGTTTGAGTGGATTCTTGAAAACTTTCCTTTTATAGACATCATTAATTGTAATGAATGCTCATCTATCCTAAATGATGGGGAAGTAACGCCATTGAGCTCTGAGCTTAGCTACAAAACCCCCTACATAAACAATACTCAAGCAATATCAATATTGGTTTATAAATCATTCTGTAACACAAGTCTTAATTTGTATGATGCTAGTAGCCAGATCTTGAAGACATTTTTAAGCATGAAAGACAAATACTGGACAAAATCATTTCCTCTTCTATAAACTTGTATAAGTTGTTTTATTTGAAATTATTGAGTCTTGTACATTCTTTAAAGCTGAAAATATTAATTTAATACTTTTTATTTCTAAAGGTAGATCCAAATAGATATTTCTTCAGTGATCGATGAAATCAGGAAGTCATTTATAACTTGTAACAAATGCTCATACTTCTCCAGCCAGTAGGAGTTCTAAGGGGAATAAAAGCCAGTCAAATAGAAAACTACAAAAAAAAAAAAAAAAAAAAAATCACTGTTGGATGTCTGTAGTACAGTGTTGCTGAAATTCTCATCATTTGTTTAAAAGATCATGATCTGTAAATGTATGTCTCCATGGCTCTTAGACATATTGAAAATCTCTAAAGGAGTCTTGCAGCCAGAAATGAACAGTTGATTAATCAGGGAAAGGTTTTGGCACTCCAGTCTAAATATTGGTTGAACTCATTTTCCTTTGATAAGGGACAAAAATTTAGATCAGGGCAATTTTTATGAATTATAGTCCTCATTCGATACAGGAGCTAACTTGCAGTGCCTGTTGCATTTAGAAAAGAAGATATTACAGTTTGGGGAATTATCCGACCCCTTTATTTCCTTATTTTGTTTTTGCCCAGAATATCTTTCAAAATTCTTTTCCTGTTGGAAAAGAAGATTTTATTTTATAATTTTGTCTTAACATTGCTTTAAGAATCTGCTTGAGTAAGAGTCATCTTTTAATTTAGTTTGTTCAAAAATTCCAACACTCTCTTTAGGTATACTGACACTTCTGCCAAAACCTCATAAATAGACTCAAGGGAGATGAAAGCTGATCCACACTGGTTTCAAAGCAGAACTTTGATGCATCCAAAATTGAATTGTGCTTCAATTAAAACAGATGATCAACAATTGGGCAATTATTATCATAAGGAAATTACTAATGAATGAGGCTTTAGATAAGGCTTATAAGAAATGAAAATTCATTGTTTAACAAATTCCAACCTTTTCCCATTATATAATATAGGATAACCAAATAAAATACAGTACCCACAGATGTCAAAGAGAAACATTTTGGGGTTTTAATACATGTAGCTTTGTATCACATAGAGTGCCTAACAGTGTATATCCTGATTTTAACTATTTAACTTCCTCCCCCATAAAAAATATTCTTCCTTCTTTTGCATTCCTTAATGCTTTCTCTAGAATCATTATCACCAATTTTCTTAAGCTACAAAACCTAGCATCATCATGAACTTCTTCCTTAGTGTCATTCTCCAGAGTCAATGGTATACCCATCAGAATAAGTTTATTTCTAGAGTGATTTTTAAATGCAATCCTTCAATATTTCAACAGTTTTCACCCTGTTTTAGGCCCCAATCATAACTTTAACCCTGTAATCCATCTATTACACTGTTACTTGGTGATTTTCTCATCACATAACCAACTGATTATGTTCCTTTTTAGGAAAAACAACACAAAACAATAAAAATAGTAGAGGTAAATTTCTTAGTATGGAACTTATGCTTTATGACTTTCTAAACACATTTTCCAAACTCTTGATTTTCTCCTAATTTAACTATATCCAGGCCACAGGGTAGTGATCCCTGAGAGAAGGAAAGTGAGTTCTACCATTGCCCCAGCTGATTCCCTGGAGATAGTTTCCAGGCCACAGGCAAGGAGAAAGAATTCAAAAAGAACCCAATAATCTCTTTCAGTAGAGGATACAGAGTCTAATGTGTGGGGATGTCAGGGCTGCTGTAATTTGCGGAGCAAAATATGAAAGAGGGTGGAACTGCACAGATTGTCTCAGACATATGCAAAGGAGTTTCTTTCAATTTTTGGTTGAGTACTCATTTGCATATGCAGGGAAAGAACTACTGGAAAGTGGAAGGTGGAACAATCCCAAAGGTCACATAGGACTGGGCATAGCTCATGCTCCAACAATGAAGAATGGAAAGACCTAATACACAGGGAATTCAGTAGAATCACCAAAAGTCACAAAGAAGTAGGATAATACAGCCCAATAATCAGGGGGAAAAAATCAGTGGAACATAACTAAATATAGTGAAAATTAAGTCATAAGAAAATGAAAAGGATAACCCACATATTTAAAGAAAATATTTGCAAACTATATATCTGATAAGGGACTGGTATCCATGATACTTAGAGAACTCTTACAACTCAGTAACAAAAAGGATAAATAAATTTATTGATGGGCACAGGATCTGAATAGACATTTCTCCAAAGAAGATCTACAAATGGCCAATAAGCACACCAAAAGATGCTCAATGTCATCAGTCATTAGGGAAATACAAATCAAAACCACAATGAGATAACCACTCTACATCTATTAGGATGTCTGTAATAGAAAAAATGGACAATAAGAAGTATTGATGAGATTTTTTGATGATGGCCATTCTGACCGGTGTGAGATGATATCTCATTGTAGTTTTGATTTGCATTTCTCTAATGATTAATGATGTTGAGCATTCTTTCATGTGTCTGTTGGCAATCTGTATCTCTTCTTTGGAGAAATGTCTATTTAGGTCTTCTGCCCATTTTTGGATTGGGTTGTTTGTTTTTTTTTTATTGAGCTGCATGAGCTGCTTGTAAATCTTGGAGATTAATCCTTTGTCCGTTGCTTCATTTGCAAATATTTTCTCCCATTCTGAGGGTTGTCTTTTGGTCTTGTTTATGGTTTCCTTTGCTGTGCAAAAGCTTTTCAGTTTCATTAGGTCCCATTTGTTTATTTGTGTTTTTATTTCCATTTCTCTAGGACCTGGGTCAAAAAGGATCTTGCTGTGATTTATGTCATAGAGTGTTCTGCCTATGTTTTCCTCTAAGAGTTTGATAGTGTCTGGCCTTACACTTAGGTCTTTAATCCATTTTGAGTTTATTTTTGTGTATGGTGTCAGGGAGTGTTCTAATTTCATACTTTTACATGTACCTGTCCAATTTTCCCAGCACCACTTATTGAAGAGGCTGTCTTTTCTCCACTGTATATGCTTGCCTCCTTTATCAAAGATAAGGTGACCATATGTGCGTGGGTTTATCTCTGGGCTTTCTATCCTGTTCCATTGATCTATATTTCTGTTTTTGTGCCAGTACCAAACTGTCTTGATTACTGTAGCTTTGTAATATAGTCTGAAGTCAGGGAGCCTGATTCCTCCAGCTCCATTTTTCGTTCTCAAGATTGCTTTGGCTATTCGGGGTCTTTTGTGTTTCCATACAAATTGTGAAATTTTTTGTTCTAGTTCTGTGAAAAATGCCATTGGTAGTTTGATAGGGATTGCATTGAATCTGTAGATTGCTTTGGGTAGTATAGTCATTTTCACAATGTTGATTCTTCCAATCCAAGAACATGGTATATCTCTCCATCTGTTTGTATCATCTTTAATTTCTTTCATCAGTGTCTTATAATTTTCTGCATACAGGTCTTTTGTCTCCTTAGGTAGGTTTATTCCTAGATATTTTATTCTTTTTGTTGCAATGGTAAACAGGAGTGTTTTCTTAATTTCACTTTCAGATTTTTCATCATTAGTGTATAGAAATGCAAGAGATTTCTGTGCATTAATTTTGTATCCTGCTACTTTACCAAATTCATTGATTAGCTCTAGTAGTTTTCTGGTAGCATCTTTAGGATTCTCTATGTATAGTATCATGTCATCTGCAAACAGTGACAGCTTTACTTCTTCTTTTCCGATTTGGATTCCTTTTATTTCTTTTTCTTCTCTGAATGCTGTGGCTAACACTTCCAAAACTATGTTGAATAATAGTGGTGAGAGTGAGCAACCTTGTCTTGAAAAAATCTAGAAACAATAAATGCTGGAGAGGGTGTGGAGAAAAGGGAACCCTCTTGCACTGTTGGTGGGAATGTAAATTGATACAGCCACTATGGAGAACAGTATGGAGGTTCCTTAAAAAACTAAAAATAGAACTACTATAGGACCCAGCAATCCCACTACTGGGCATATACCCTGAGAAAACCATAATTCAAAAAGAGTCATGTACCAAAATGTTCATTGCAGCTCTATTTACAATAGCCAGGACATGGAAGCAACCTAAGTGTCCATCATCGGATGAATGGATAAAGAAGATGTGGCACATATATACAATGGAATATTACTCAGCCATAAAAAGAAATGAAATGCAGGTATTTGTAGTGAGGTGGATGGAGTTAGAGTCTGTCATACATAGTGAAGTAAGTCAGAAAGAGAAAAACAAATACAGTATGCTAACACATATATATGGAATCTAAGGGAAAATAAAGGTCATGAAGAACCTAGTGGCAAGACAGGAATAAAGACACAGACCTACTAGAGGATGGACTTGAGGATATGGGGAGGGGAAGGGGTAAGATGTGACAGGGTGAGAGAGTAGCATAGACATATATACACTACCAAATGTAAAATAGATAGCTAGTGGGAAGCAGCCGCATAGCACAGGGAGATGAGCTCAGTGCTTTGTGACCACCTAGAGGGGTGGGATAGGGAGGGTGGGAGGGAGGGTGATGCAAGAGGGAAGAGATATGGGAACATATGTATATGTATAACTGATTCACTTTGTTATAAAGCAGAAACTAACACACCATTGTAAAGCAATTATACTCCAATAAAGATGTTTAAAAAAAAAAAAGAAGTATTGATGAGGATACTGGAGAAATTGGAACCTTCATACATTGTTGGTGAAAATGTAAAATGTAGCCACTTTGAAAAAGAGTTTGGTACTTCCTCAACTGGTTAAACACAGAGTTACTATATAACTTAGCAGTTTCACTCCTAGCTATATACCCAAGAGAACTGAAAACATTTGTCTACACAAAAATGGAGACATGAGTGTTTATAGCAGCATTATTCATAATAAACAAAAAGTGGAAACAACCCAGATGCCCATCAACTGATGGAAGGCTAAATAAAATGTGGTATGATTTGGTCATAGAAATGAATGAAGTACTGATATGTGCTACAACATGGATGAACTGTGAACACTTTATGCTAAGTGAAAGAAGCCATATACAAAACACCAGGAGACCTTCAAGATGGCGGAGGAATAAGACATGGAGATCACCTTCCTCCCCACAAATCATCAGAAATACATCTACATGTGGAACAACTCCTACAGAACACCTACTGAATGCTGGCAGAAGACCTCAGACTTCCCAGAAGACAGGAAACTCCCCACGTACCTGAGTAGGGCAAAAGAAAAAACAGAGACAAAAGAATAGGGGGCTTCTCTGGTGGTGCAGTGGTTGGGAGTCTGCCTGCCAATACAGGGGACACGGGTTCGAGCCCTGGTCTGGGAAGATCCCACATGCCGCGGAGCAACTGGGCCCGTGAGCCACAATTACTGAGCCTGTGCGTCTGGAGCCTGTGCTCCACAACAAGAGAGGCCATGATAGTGAGAGGCCCCCGCACCGCGATGAAGAGTGGCCCCCGCTTGCCGCAACTAGAGAAAGCCCTTGCACAGAAATGAAACCCAACACAGCCATAAATAAATAAAAATAAAAAAATTTAAAAAAAAAGAATAGGAATGGGACCTGCACCTCTGAGAGGGAGCTGTGAAGGAGGAAAAGTTTCCACAGAATAGGAAGCCCCTTCACTGGTGAAGACGGGGTGGGCGGGAGGGAAGCTTTGGAGCCATGGAGGAGAGCGCAGCAACAGGGGTGCAGAGGGCAAAGCGGAGAGATGCCCGCACAGAGGATCAGTGCCGACCAGCTCTCACCAGCTTGAGAGGCTTGTCTGCTCACCTGCCGGGGCGGGCGGGGGCTGGGAGCTGAGGCTCAGGCTTCGGAGGTCAGACCCCAGGGAGAGGACTGGGGTTGGCTGCGTGAACACAGCCTGAAGGGGGCTAGTCCGCCGCAGCTGGCCAGGAGGGAGTACGGGAAAAAGTCTGGAACTGCCTAAGAGGCAAGAGACCATTGTTTCGGGGTGCTCGAGGAGGCGATTCAGAGCACCGCCCAAACGAGCAACAGAGACAGGCGCCAGCCGCAGCTATCATCACGGACCCCAGAGATGGGCATGAGACAGTAAGGCTGCTGCTGCAGCCACCAAGAAGCCTGTGTGCAAGCACAGGTCACTATCCACACCTCCCCTCCCAGGAACCTGTGCAGCAAGC
This sequence comes from Eubalaena glacialis, assembly GCF_028564815.1. Classification (NCBI taxonomy): domain Eukaryota; kingdom Metazoa; phylum Chordata; class Mammalia; order Artiodactyla; family Balaenidae; genus Eubalaena; species Eubalaena glacialis. Next base: position 44,234,932 of record NC_083726.1, read on the forward strand.
CACTGCCGGGGTACCGTGAATCAGGGACAACTTCCCTGGGAAAACACACGGCACACCTCAGGCTGTTGCAACGTCATGCCAGACTCTGCTGCCACAGGCTCGCCCCGCATTCTGTACCCCTTCCTCCCCTGGCCTGAATGAGCTGAAGCCCCCTAATCAGCCGATCCTTTAACCCCGTCCTGTCTGAGCGAAGAACAGACACCCTCAAGTGACCCACATGCAGAGGCGGGGCCAAATCCAAAGCTGAACCCCAGGAGCTGTGCGAACAAAGAAGAGAAAGGGAAATTTCTCCCAGCAGCCTCAGGAGCAGTGGATTAAATCTCCACAATCAACTTGATGTACCCTGCATCTGTGGAATACCCGAATAGACAACGAATCATCCCAAAATTGAGGTGGTGGACTTTGGGAGCAACTGTAGACTTGGGGTTTGCTTTCTGCATCTAATTTGTTTCTGGTTTTATGTTTATCTTAGTTTAGTATTTAGAGTTTATTTTTTTTTATTTTAAATATTTATTTATTTATCTGACTGTGTTGGGTCTTCGTTTCTGTGCGCGGGCTTTCTCTAGTTGCGGCAAGCGGGGGCCACTCTTCATCGCGGTGCATGGGCCTCTCACTATCGCGGCCTCTCTTGTTGCGGAGCACAGGCTCCAGACGCGCAGGCTCAGTAGTTGTGGCTCACGGGCCTAGTTGCTCCGCGGCATGTGGGATCTTCCCAGACCAGGGCTCGAATTCGTGTCCCCTGCATTGGCAGGCAGACTCTCAACCACTGCGCCACCAGGGAAGCCCTAGAGTTTATTATCATTGGTAGATTTGTTTATTGATTTGGTTGCTCTCTGCCTTTTTTTAGTATATACATATATATATATTTTTCTCCTTATTCTCTTTTTGTGAGTGTGTATGTGTATGCTTCTTTGTGTGATTTTGTCTGCATAGCTTTGCTTTTACCATTTGTCCTAGGGTTCTCTGTCCTTTTTTTTTTTTTTTTTAGGATAGTTTTTAGCTCTTATTATCATTGGTGGATTTGTTTTTTGGTTTGATTGCTTCCTTCTTTCTTTCTTGTTTTATTACTTTTTAATTTTTTAATTTTTAATAATTTATTTTATTTTTTATTTTAATTTTTTTATTTACTTTTTTCTTTCTTTCTTTTTTTCTCCATTTCCTTCTGGGCCATGTGGCTGACAGGATCTTGGTGCTCTGGCTGGGTGTCAGGAATGAGGCTCCAAGGTGGGAGAGCTGAGTTCAGGACATTGGTCCACCAGAGACCTCCTGGCCCCACGTAATATCAAAGAGCGAAAGCTCTCCCAGAGATCTCCATCCCAACGCTAAGACCCAGCTCTACTTAACGACCAGCAAGCTACAGTGCTGGACACCCTATGCCAAGCAACTAGCAAGACAGGAACACAACCCCACCCATTAGCAGAGAGGCTGCCTAAAATCATAATAAGGTCACAGACAGCCCAAAACACACCACCGGACGTGGTTGTGCCCACCAGAAAGCAAGATCGAGCCTCATCCACCAGAACACAGGCACCAGTCCCCTCCACCAGGAAGCCTACACAACCCACTGAACCAACCTTACCCACTGGGGGCAGACACCCAAAACAATGGGAACTACGAACCTGCAGCTTGCAAAAAGGAGACACAAACACAGTAAGTTAAGCAAAATGAGAAGACAGAGAAATACATAGGAGATGAAGGAACAAGGTAAAAACCCACCAGACCAAACAAATGAAGAGGAAATAGGCAGTCTACCTGAAGAAGAATTCAGAGTAATGATAGTAAAGATGATCCAAAATCTTAGAAATAGAATGGAGAAAATACAAGAAACGTTTAACAAGGACCCAAAAGAACTAAAGAGCAAACAAACAATGATGAACAACAAAATAAATGAAATTAAAAATTCTCTAGAAGGAATCAATAGCAGAATAACTGAGGCAGAAGAACAGATAAGTGACCTGGAAGATAAAATAGTGGAAATAACTACTGTGGAGCAGAATAAAGAAAAAAGAATGAAAAGGATTGAGGACAGTCTCAGAGATTTCTGGGACAACATTAAATGCACCAACATTCTAATTATAGGGGTCCCAGAAGAAGAAGAGAAAAAAAATGGACCAAGAAAACATTTGAAGAGATTACAGTTGAAAACTTCTCTAATATGAGAAAGGAAATAGTCAAGTCCAGGAAGTGCAGAGAGTCCCATACAGGATAAATCCAAGGAAAAACACGTGAAGACACATATTAATCAAGCCATCAAAAATTAAATACAAAGAAAAAATATTAAAGGCAGCAAGGTAAAAGCAACAAATAACATACAAGGGAATCCCCATAAGGTTAACAGCTGATCTTTCAGGAGAAACTCTGCAAGCCAGAAGGGAGTGCCAGGACATATTTAAAGTGATGAAAGGGGAAAAGCCACAACGAAGATTACTCTACCCACCAAGGATCTCATTCAGATTCGACGGAGATGTTAAAACCTTTACAGACAAGCAAAAGCTAAGAGAATTCAGCACCAGCAAACTAGCTTTACAACAAATGCTAAAGGAACTTCTCTAGGCAGGAAACACAAGAGAAGGAAAAGAGTTACAATAACAAACCCAAAACAATTAAGAAAATGGTAATAGAAACATACATATCAATAAATATCTTAAATATAAATGGATTAAATGCTCCAACCAAAAGACACAGACTGGCTGAATGCATACAAAAACAAGACCCATATACGTGCTGTCTACAAGAGACCCACTTCAGACCTAGAGACACATACAGACTGAAAGTGAGGGGATGGAAAAAGATATTCCATACAAATGGAAATCAAAAGAAAGCTGGAGTAGCAATTCTCATATCAGAGAAAATAGACTTTAAAATAAACACTATTACAAGAGACAAAGAAGGACACTCCATAATGATCAAGGGATCAATCCAAGAAGAAGATATAGCAATTGTAAATATTTATGCACCCAACATAGGAGCACCTCAATATATAAGGCAAATGCTAACAGCCATAAAAGAGGAAATCGACAGTAACACGATCATAGTAGGGGACTTTAACACCCCACTTTCACCAATGGACAGATCATCCAAAATGAAAATAAATAAGGGGAAAAAAAGCTGTAAATGACACATTAAAAAAGATGGACTTAATTGATATTTATAGAACATTCCATCCAAAACAACAGAATGCACTTTCTTCTCAAGTGCTCATGGAACATTCTCTAGGATAGATCATATCTTGGGTCACAAATCAAGCCTTGGTAAATTTAATAAAATTGAAATCGAATCAAGTACCTTTTCTGACCACTACTCTATGAGACTAGATATCAATTACAGGAAAAAAACTTTAAAGAACAGAAACACATGGAGGCTAAACATTACACTACTAAATAACCAAGAGATCACTGAAGAAATCAAAGAGGAAATTAAAAAATACCTAGAAACAAATGACAATGAAAACACGATGACCCAAAACCTAAGAGATGCAGCAAAAGCAGTGCTAAGAGGGAAGTTTATAGCAATACAATCCTACGTCAAGAAAAAACACACATCTGAAATAAACAACATAACCTTACACCTAAAGCAATTAGAGAAAGAAGAACTAAAAAAATCCCAAAGTTAGCAGAAGGAAAGAAATCATAAAAATCAGACCAGAAATAAATGAAAAAGAAATGAAGAAAACAATAGCAAATATCAATAAAACTAAAAGCTAGTTCTTTGAGAAGATAAACAAAATTGATGAACTATTAACCTGAGTTATCAAGAAAATAAGAGAGAAGACTCAAATCAATAGAATTAGAAATGAAAAAGGAGAAGTAACAACTGACAGTGCAGAAATACAAAGGATTATGAGAGATTACCACAAGCAACTATATGCCAATAAAATGGACAATCTGGAAGAAATGGACAAATTTTTAGAAAAGCACTACCTTCTGAGACTGACCCAGGAAGAAACAGAAAATATAAACAGTCCAATCACAAGTACTGAAATCGAAACTGTGGTTAAAAATCTTCCAACAAACAAAAGCCCAGGACCAGATGGCTTCAGAGGCGAATTCTATCAAACATTTAGAGAACCACAGCCAACATCGTTCTCAATGGTGAAAAACTGAAACTGTTTCTCCTAAGATCAGGAACAAGACAAGATTGCCCACCCTCACCAGTATTATTCAACATAGTTTTGGAAGTTTTCACCACAGCAATCAGAGAAGAAAAAGAAAAAAAGGAATCCAAATCAGAAAAGAAGAAGTAAAACTGTCACTGTTTGCAGATGACATGATACTATACATAGAGAATCCTAAAGTTGCTACCAGAAAACTACTAGAGCTAATCAATGAATTTGGTAAAGTAGCAGGATACAAAATTAATGCACAGAAATCTCTTGCATTCCTATACACTAATGATGAAAAATCTGAAAGAGAGATTAAAGAAACATTCCCATTTACCACTGCAACATAAAGAATAAAATACCTAGGAATAAACCTACTCAAGGAGAGAAAAAACCTGTATGCAGACAACTATAAGACATTGATGAAAGAAATTAAAGATGATACAAACAGATGGAGAGATATATACCATGTTATTGGATTGGAAGAATCAACATTGTGAAATGATTATACTACCCAAAGCAATCTATGGATTCAATGCAATCCCTATCAAGCTACCAATGGCATTTTTCACAGAACTAGAACAAAAAATTTCACAATTTGTATGGAAACACAAAAGACCCGAATAGCCAAAGCAATCTTGAGAAAGAAGAACAGAGCTGGAGGAATCAGGCTCCCTGACTTCTGACTATACTACAAAGCTACAGTAATCAAGACAGTATGGTACTGGCACAAAAACAGAAATATAGATTAATGGAACAGGATAGAAAGCCCAGAGATAAACCCATGCACATATGGTCACCTTGTTTTTGATAAAGGAGGCAAGAATATACAATGGAGAAAAGACAGCATCTTCAATAAGTGGTGCTGGGAAAAGTGGACAGCTACATGTAAACGAATGAAATTAGAACACTCCCTAACACCATACACAAAAATTAACTCAAAATGGATTAAAGACCTAAACGTAAAGACAGACACTATCAAACTCTTAGAGGAAAACATAGGCAGAACACTCTATGACATAAATCACAGCAAGATCCTTTTTGACCCACCTCCTAGAGAAATGGAAATAAAAACAAAAATATACAAATGGACCTGATGAAACTTAAAAGCTTTTGCACAGCAAAGGAAACTATAAGCAAGATGAAAAGACAACCCTCAGAATGGGAGAAAATTTTTGCAAATGAAGCAAATGACTAAGGATTAATCTCCAAAATATACAAGCAGCTCATGCAGCTCAATAACAAAAAAACAAACAACCCAATCCAAAAATGGACAGAAGACCTAAATAGACATTTCTCCAAAGAAGATATACAGATCGCCAACAAACACATGAAAGGATGCTCAACCTCACTAATCATTAGAGAAATGCAAATCAAAACTACAATGAAGTATCACCTCACACCAGTCAGAATGGCCATCATCCAAAAATCTACAAACAGTAAATGCTGGAGAGGATGTGGAGAAAAGGGAACCCTCTTGCACTGTTGGTGGGAATGTAAATTGATACAGCCACTATGGAGAACAGTATGGAGGTTCCTTAAAGAACTAAAAATAAACTACTATATGACCTAGCAATCCCAGTACTGGGCATATACGCTGAGAAAACCATAATTCTAAAAGAGTCATGTACGACAATGTTCATTGCACCTCTATTTACAATAGCCAGGACATGGAAGCATCCATGGACATGGAAGTGTCCATCGACATATGAATGGATAAAGAAGATGTGGCACATATATACAATGGAATAGTACTCAGCCATAAAAGGAAACAAAATTGAGTTATTTGCAATGAGGTGGATGGACCTAGAGTCTGTCATACAGAGTGAAGTAAGTCAGAAAGGGAAAAAGAAATACAGTATGCTTACACATATATATGGATTGCAAAAAAAAGAAAATGGCTCTGAAGAACCAAGGGGCAGGACAGGATTAAAGGCACAGACATAGAGAATGGAGTTGAGGACACGGAGAGGGAGAAAGGTAAGCTGGGACGAAGTGGGAGAGTGGCATGGACATATATACACACTACCAAATGTAAAATAGATAGCTAGTGGGAAGCAGCTGCATAGCACAGGGATATCAGCTCGGTACTTTGTGACCACCTAGAGGGGTGGAATAGGGAGGTTGGGAGGGAGACTCAAGAGGGAGGAGATATGGGGATATATATATATATATATGTTATGCTGATTCATTTTGTTATAAAGCAGAAACAAACCCACCATTGTTAAGCAATTATACTGCAATAAAGATGTTAAATAAAAAGCAAACACCATAAATATATTGTATGATCTATTTATACAAAATGTCCCAAATAAGTAAATCCCTAGAGACAAAAATTAGATTAGTAGTTGTCATCTGACTGAGCGGAAGATGAAATGAGAAATGTTTGCTAATGAGTATGGAATTTCTTTGTGGAGTGATAAAAATGTCCTAAAATTAGATAATGGTTATGGTTGCACACTGTGTAAATATACTAAATACTATTGAACTGTACACTTTAAATGGTGAATTGTATTGGATGTGAATTATTTACATAAGATTATCATTAAAAATAAATTTATAGTATGAATAGCCCAAAATTTATTAAAGAAATTAAATTTATACCTAAAAAAATCTTTCTATCAAAACATTCCAGACCCAGATACCCTCACTGATAGAGCCTATAAATCATTTTAGGAAGAAAGAGTACCAATTCTTCAAGAACTTTTCTGGAAAATAGAAGAGGAGGCAATGTTCCCCACTTCATTTTATGAGGCCAGTTTTATCCAGATTCAAAATAAAAGACATTACAAAATAAGAAAACTACAGATCAGTATTTCTGGTGAACAATCTTTATCAAATATCAGAAAATTGGATTTAACAATATATTAAAAATATATATCCTGACCAACTGAGATTTACCCCAAGAATGCAAAGTAGTTTTAACATTTGAAAATGAAACTATGTAATTCACCTTATTAACAAACTGACAAAGGAAAATGATATAATTTTCACAATAAATGAAAAAAAAAGCAATGACAATTCATGATAAAGATTTTCCCCAAATTAGGGGTAAAAGAGAATATCCTCAATCAGTTAAAGTGCATATAAGAAAATTCTACAGCTAATATCACTCTTTCTGGTAAAAACATGAATGCTTTCCACTCAGATGGGGAACAGTTCCCTTTTACCATTTCAGTTCAATATTTTACCACTTTGGGAGAGGGCTGAGTATTGAACCACTTGACTTAGCCTCTGGGGTAGAGCAGTAGAGAGCTCTACTGCTTCCTTCTTAATATTTTTGCTCATCCCTCTCTTGTGTACTGTTTAAAAGAATGAGTCATATTGCGCAATTGGAAACATGTAGGATATCTTTGTTTGCCTCTCACGTCCTCTTCCCGACCCCCTCTCCTAGAGATGTCTTCAATGGGCTCTTTCCTTGCTCTTTGTATCCCAGTAGGGTTCAGCCAGTTGGAAGTATTGACAAGAGACCAGAAGAAGGCCAGAAGTCTCCGTATTTCCCTCCTTGCTGGACCTTAATTTGGTAATAGCTGTATCCCTTGACCAAAGGTTTCTCCCCTGTAGCTGCAGCTCTCCCTGACACTGTCCCTTCATTTGTCTTCAGGCCTAGGGATAGTAACCACTTTCTGCTGTTGCCAACTTCAGGTGATTCAGCATCCTTCACGGATTTCCTGAACCTTTCCCACAACTGTATAAATAGCCCCCCATTCCTGCATTAAATGATCCTCAATTATCCAATTTTGAATGGTCCATCTAACTGATAGAGAGAGAAATTAAGATATCACCTAGTTCAAATGCAGAGGTACTAATTACAATTCAAATACATCTGGCTCTGATGTTAGCTTTGCTACTATTCATGCGAAAATGTGACTAAAGAGAGGACGATATCACCGGTATGCTTATCCCATGGCTTGCCCCAACTCACTGGCTGAAGGTGTTTCTGGGGTCAGTACCCTCTTAGGGTTCTGCTTTGCCCCTTGCCCTCCCTACTTATTTACTATTTGTAGAATTAGTGCTCCTGAGCTAGGAATAGAGCTGATTCACTTGGCTTATATGTGCTATCTTTCTACATATGGAATGATTACTGACTTGGTCCTAATGGTCCCTGTACAAGTGAAATGTGGTTGTAACTAGGAGTACATTTGAAAAATTGAATAGTATCTGCATTCAGTTTTTAGCAGCTAGGTTATTTTTGCTCATTATGATCAAGTTGAACTTCATAGAATCAATGGGTTTCCTTAACACTACTTTAATTATGATGAAATATATTGTCCTTGGGGTTAAAATTTGTCTTTACATTTTAGCTGATTGTGGGAATGTATATTTTAAAGAAAATCTAATGAATAATCAATCATAATCACTGTAATATAAACACTAGAAATATCCTTTCCCCCATTCATCTGGGAGAGCAACTAACTTATTATAGATGAATTAGAAAAATGTCAATTTAAATTAGTTTTCTCCACATGTATCTTGAAAGGAGTACACATAATCTTTTTTTCTACGTTATACTAGAACTAGGTCTACTGAGTATTATTCTGAGAATTATTTAAGGAACCAAGTGAATATCAAATCCAGTGCTTATACTTTTTCATCTTGACTTGCTTTTGCAGTCTGGTGTTTTACTCATTTATTTATCAATTCTTATAGTATCCAGAACATGCATTACATAGACTGAATTTTGTAATTATCACTTGATTATTAAAGCCCATTAACTTTCCAGGTTTAGTATCTATTTTGCTCATATATAAGGCCTAGACTATATTTTTTGGTACTAAATTTCAAAATTATATCAGATTTAGTAAAATCTGAAAGGAAAAATTTGCCATTTTATGGAAGAATACTCATATGAAAATCCAACTGCTAAATGGTAGAAATTTTGTATACAGTCTACACATGAGTGGTAGGGGTCATGCTAAGATATTTACAATTTCAGAACCCTTAACGAAACCATCTATAATAAATGAAAATAAAAATCCTTGGTTACAGGTAGCTAACTATTAAAAGAAGAATTATTAAGCTTTTTGGTGTCTGGATAAAAGTGAGGTGTATAATACATTTGATAAAGACTACAGTCAATCTTGTAGTAACTTTATTCATTTTCTTTAATAATTCAGAATTTACAGTGATTCAGGATTCAAAACAACCTCACATGCTAATTCATCAACTAGAGATTCAATGTGACAGGGAGTCAGTAAGGAATGAATGAGAGCAATGCCGAGCAGCAGTGATAATGCAGTGACAGGAAGCATGGATTAGCAGGGGAGCTGTCATTAAATTTATGTTACATTTCTTCAGTAGTGTTGCAGAATCATTTAATTTGATTTAATAAGCCTATTTTAGAACATTCAATGTATCACTTCACTTTGTGAAGAATTATTAATTGTATAATAAAAATATCCCATATAACACTTTTATTTTGCATTGAGAATTTGCTTCCCTTGTATAATTTGATTCTCTTAATATCTCAGAGACAGATAGGGCAGGGAGAAAAAGCAAGGGTGAAAACCAAGGTTTCTTCTCAAAACTTGTAATTTTGCTAAAAATAACAACTATCTGTTTCACCTTAACATAGGATGTTTTCTTGGTCAAACGCCACTGGCAGAATTTTGTTTTGTTCCAATGCTTTTGTAATAAAAATTGCCAAGCATAAAAAAATTGAAGCAATTTCACAGTGAGCATCCATGTATCCACCACCTCCCTTCTGCCATTAACAATATATTATACTTGGTTTGTCACATATCTATCCATTTATCCAACCCAATGTCTATCCATCAATATGCTTATTTTTGATACATTTCAAGGTAGATTACAGACACTTACACATCCGGCTAAATATTTCAGTTGCATTTGATTTTTAAATAGAAATAGCTAATATTTGTTGAGCATATATTTTAAACCAAGCACTAGGCTAACAATGTTACTTGCAGTATCTTAACGGTACTCCCAACAAAGCTATGAGGAAGGTATTGCTTTTATTAAATCAACTTTCCAGGTGAAAATACAGAGCCTTAGCAGGGAGACATAATTTTCCCAATGTTATGCTTAGTTGTAGAGGTTGATTGACTTGCAAGGTTGATTAGAAAACTTATACAAGTTGATTAGTAAACTTTCTGAGATTATATCTTTGTGGTAGGGCTGGAATTTGAACCTAGAGAGTCTTGATTCCAGAACCAGGGCTTCTGTATTAGTTTTTTATTGCTGCTGTAACAACTGACCACAATCCTAGCAATCTTAAAACAACATCTATTTATTATCTCACAGATTCATGGGTCAGAAATCTGTGTAGAGCATACCTCATCTGGGTCCATTGTTCAAGATCTCTCAAGGCTGAAATCAAAATGTCACCTGGACTGGTTACTTATCTGGAGGCTCTACAGGAGATTCTGTCTCATTCACGTGTTGGCCAAATTAAGTTCCATGCAGTTGTAGAACTGAGGTTTTCCTTTCTTTACTGGCTGTCAGTCAGGGGACCATTTTTGCTCCTAGAGGCTGGCTGACTTCCTTAAACTTTCTATATAGCCCCACTCCAGCAATGATGAGTTGAGTTTCTTTCATGCTTTGAATATCCCTTACTTTTCTTCTACTTCATCTCTCTACCTCCAGCCAGGGAAAGCTCTGTGCTTTTAATGACTCATTTGATTAGATTGGATCCACTCAGATAATCCAGAATAATCTCTGTATTTTAGTGTCTATAACCTTAATTACATTTTCAGAGTCCCTGTTGTTATGTAAGGTAACATATTCACAAGTCGGAAGACACTGAGGAGGTCATTCTGCCTGCTACAATCACAGTTACATGCCATTGCTTTCAGAAGTCCTCTATTTTGAAAAAGAGATCCTGATTATCCAAAAATTTTACTAAGAGTGAACTATAAAGAATGTAATTAATATTTGAGGATAAGATCTGTGAGAAATTATTATAATGTTTACATTTACCTTTTGATTTCTGCATATATGTTGAAAACCAAATATACCAAGATATCAGTAAAAATTTTGGTAATCTTCCTTGTGAAATATTCCCTTCCATAGGCTATGAGTCATTTTGTATTTATTTGAGGCATTCTAGCTGACTTGTTGCATTGCACATCTGAAAATTTATAATCATCTAGTCTTGTTTATTTTGGTGGAAGTGTACACAGTACCACAACTGCTCTGAAGCCTTAGGTCTTTTCTCAACATATGTTTATTCTAGTTATATCCTGAAGGGTATTCTACACATAATTGCATTGGTGCATCCAAGCAGCAATAATATAGAAGGCACAACAGATGGAAATGATTTTATCTGTGAATGGAAGATATTGGTTGTTCATTCAGAATTGCCAATGAACTAAAGTGGATTCTAGGGTAAACTAAATCTGAGCTTCCCTATGTGGCTTTCTTACCTCACTTTACCTGCCCAGCATATGCATTGTTTTTTATTAGTAGGAGATCTTTCACAAGATATGAAAATCCCTGTATGATTTTAAAAGTGAAAGTATCTAAGTCAAAAAAAATTTCTTGCCCTCACAAATACGGATAGCATATGCTTTCATTATCCACATCGATGCAGATGAATTAGTTCTTCCCACATCCTTACAAAAATTTCTTGTTGATGGTTTTATCGCTTTCTATGTTATAATAATCTCTGTAAGCTCATTTAAGTCATGACTTACATGGCTTTCATATTTACAGCCCTAACATTTCCTAATACTGATTCTAGTACAAAACATGTGCTCAATTTTGATTACTTAATCACATCATTCATTTTTGCATAGGGCTATTGTGGGCCTATGTTATGTTAGTCATTGTTAAGTCCTGGGATGAGAGAGATACACTGGAAAAAGATACTTTAAAAATTTGTGGAGTAGCAGAAAAGAACAACATATAAATAAATTATTATAATACAGTAATGAGTGCTATGATCAAGAGTACTAAAGAAACATGGAGGAGAAAGACCTAACTGAGGCTAAAGACTTGAAAGATATAAATATATGTGTGGTGTGTGCACTTTAATACAGGTATACGAACTAAGACTGAAAATGTGTTATAAGCACCTCAGAACTGTTTAGGACCATTCCCATACTTTTGAAAATTAAGCCTACTGGCATATCATGGATACTACACAGAACTTAAATAGTGTTATAAAGACTTAATGATTTTAGGACTATGCATGAGATTTATTTCTGCATATGTCTTTAGGTAAGTTATTTACCCAGTCAAGCAAATATGTAATCAAATTACTATTCTACCATAATTTTTTCAGCCTTCTACAATATATTAAAGTACAGTAAGCTCTTAGGCATCATACCATTCTACATATATCTTATTAGTATAATGATTATCAGGACCATTCAGAATGTTCTGTTTCTAGCAAACACTTCCTATCCCCATTTTTTCTGCATGATATCCATATAGTGGTACAGATTACAGAAAATCATTTTATTTCTTCTCTCAGTCCCTTTTCTGTTTTCTCTATTCACTTTCCTTTATTTCAAGATGTATATATTAAACACTTCTTGTGCATCAAGCAGTGTGGTATACATTGAAAAGGGAGCCAAAACAGTGAGAACACAGTCTTGCCCTTAAGGAAATTAGAATGTAGGCAAGAGTCAAAATATAAACACCAATGAAAACACAATGCTCTCTACTATTTAATATTCAGCACTTAGTAAACTGAGTGGTAGGGAAAAGTAAGCTCAATGTAAGCCACTTTATCCATGAAAACTATCAGTGGATATATGTGCTGACTCGTTACCAAGGCTAACTGGCAACCATGGCAGAGTTATAGTGGGACTCTTTCATAGAATGTTAGTGCCCTGACTCCCTAGCTGGAACATATGTTCCAAGAGGAGTTGTTCATCCCATGGTGTTGATGTGCTTGTTTGTGCTGATCTGCCACTATTTTCCCATTTCCCTTTGAGATCCATAGCCTGCCTTTATAAGATAGTAGTTTTGCAAGAGTTATGGGTGAAGTATATAACCATGAGAGAGAGCAAGTATAACTAGCTTTTGAGAATTTCAAGTTGACATCTTGGCAACCTCAGTGTGATTCATGCTTTAAATGGTTTTCTCCCTACTTATATCAATAGACAGATCATTCAAACAGAAAATCAGTAAGGAAACACTGGTCTTACATAACAAATTAGACCAGGTAGAGTTAATAGATATATACAGAAAATTTCATCCAAAAACAGCAGAATACACATTTTTTTCAAGTGCATGTAGAAAATTCTCCAGAATAGATTACACTCTAGGCAACAAATAAGCCTCAATAAATTTAAGAAGATTGAAATCATGTCAACCACCTTTTCTGACCACAATGCTATGAGACTAGAAATCAACTACAAGAAAAAAACGGCAAACACTGCAAACATGTGGAGTCTAAGCAATATGCTACCAAACAACCTATAGGTCACGGAAAAAATCAAAGAAGAAATTGAAAAATACCTGGAGTCAAATGAAAATGGAAACAGGGCAATCCAAAACGTAAAGGATGCAGCAGAAATGGTTTTAAGAGGGAAGTTTATAGTGATACAAGCCTGCCTCAGGAATCAAGAAAAATCTCAAATAAACAATCTAAATTTACACCTAAAGGAACTAGCAGAAAGAAGAATAAACAAAACCCAAAGTTAGTAGAAGGAAAGAAATAATAAAGATCAAAGCAAAAATAATGAAATAGAGACAAAAAAAAAAGAATAGATCAATGAAACTAAGAGCTAGTTCTTTGAAAAGATAAACAAAATTGATAAACCTTTAGGCAGTCTCAGCAGAAAAAAAAAGAGATGACCTAGATAAATAAAATTAGAAACAAAAGAGAATATACAACCGACACTGCAGAAATACCAAGGATCATAAGAGATTACTGTGAACAACTATATGCCAATAAAATGGATAACCTAGAAAAAAATGGATAAATTCCTAGAAATGTACAGTCTCCCAAGACTAAATCAGGAAGAAATATAAAATATGAACAGACAGATTACCAGTAGTGAAATTGAAACATTAATGAAAGAGAAAGAAAACTCCCAACAAACAAGTTCAGAACCAGACTGTTTCACAGGTGAATTTAAAAAAAAAATTTTAAAGAAGAGTTAACACATACCTTCTTAAACTATTCCAAAAAATTGAAGAGGAAGGAATGCTTCTGAACTTATTCTATGAAGCCAGCATCATCCTGATACTAAAACCAGACAAACTACCACAATAAAAGAAAATTACAGACCAATATCACTAATCAGCAGAGATGCAAAAATCCTTAACAAAATATTATCAAACTGAATTCAACAACACATTAAAAGGATCATGCACCATGATTAAGTGGGATTTATACCACAGATGCAAGGATGAGTTAATATTTGCAAATCAATGTGATACACTACATTAACAAATTGAAAAATAAAAATCATATGATTACCTCAATAGATACAGAAAAAACTTTTGACACAATTCTACATCCTCTTATGATAAAAGCTCTCAGCAAAGTGGGTATAGAGAGAACATACCTCAATATAATAAAGGCTCTATATGACAAACCCATAGCCAACATCATACTTAACAATGAAAAGCTAAAAACATTTTGTCTAAGATCAGGAACAAGGCAAGGATGCCCACTCATGCCACTTTTATTCAACATAATATTGGAAGTCCTAGGCACAGCAATCAGATTAAAAAATAAAAGGAATCCACACTGGAAAGAAAGAAGTAAAACTGTTTTCAGATGACATGATACCACATATAGAAAATCCTAAAGATACTACCAAAAAACTATTAGAACTAATAAATGAATTCAGTAAATTTTCAGGATACAAAATTAATATACAGAAATCTTTTGTCTTTCCATACACTAATAACAAACTATCAAAAATAGAAATTAAGAAGACAATTCAGTTTACAATTGCATCAAAAATAATAAAATACCTAGGAATAAATCTAACCAAAAAGGTCAAATCTGAAAACTATAAGACATTGATAAGAATATCGAAGACAATATAAATGGAAAGATATCATGCTCATAGATTGGAAGAATTAATATTGTTAAAATGACCATACTATGCAAAGCAATCTACAGATTCAATGCAGTCTTATACCAAAGGCATTTTTTCACAGAACTGGAACAAATAATTCTAAAATTTTTATGGAAACACAAAAGACCCCAAATAGCAAAAGCAATCTTGAGAAAGAAGAACAAGCTGGAGGGGTCATGCTCCCTTATTTCAAACTAAACTACAAAGCTACACTTATCAAAACAATATGGTACTGACACATAAACAGACACACAGGTCAATGGAACAGAATAGAGAGCCCAGAAATATTCACATTTATATGGTCAATTAATCTGTGACAAAGGAGGCAAAAATATACAATGGGGGGAAAAACAGCCTTTTCTACAAATGGTGTTGGGAAAAGTAGATAGGTACATACAAAAGAATCAAACTGGACTACCTTTTCACATCATATACAAAAATAAAGTCAAAATAGGTTAAAGACTTAAATGTAAAACCTGATACTCTAAAACTTCTGGAAATAAAGATAGTAAACTCTTTGAAATAGGTCCTACCAATATTTGTTTAGACCTGCCTCCTCAGGCAAGGGAAACAAAAGCAAAAATAAACAAATGGGACTACACCAAACTAAAAAGCTTTTGCACAGTGATGGAAACTATCAACAAAAGGAAAAGGCAGCCTACTGAATAGAAGATATTAGCAAACAATATATCCGATAAGGGGTTAATATCCAAAACATATAAAGAACTCTTACAATTCAACATCAAAAAAGTTCAATTAAAAAATGGGCAAAGGGCCTGACTAGACATTTTTCCAAAGAAGATGTACAGATGGCCAACAGACACATGAAAAAATGCTCAACATCATGAATCATTGGGTAATGCAAGTCAAAACAACAATGAGATATACCTCACACTTGTTGGAATGGTTATCTTCAAAAAGAAAAAAATAATAAGTGTTGGAGAGGATGTGGAGAAAAAGGAACCTTTGTGCACTGTTGGTAGGATTGTAAATTGGTGCAACCAACCACTATGGAAAAAAATCTGGAGGTTCCTCAAAAAATTAAATGTAGAACTGCAATCCATAAATTTAACTTATGGGTATTTATCTGAAGAAAACAAAAACACTAATTCAAAAATATAAATGCACCCCAATGTTCATTGCAGCATTATTTATAATAGCCAAGATATGGAAGCAACCTAAGTGCCCACTGATCAATGAATGGATAAACTGTAGTATATATATGTGTGTGTGGTGTATATGTGAATATTTATATTTAAAATTTATAATTTATATTTATATTTATACATAATGGAATATTACTCAGCCGTAAAAAATAATTAAATATTGCTATTTGCAGCAATATGGATGATCTAGATGGTATTAGGCTAAGTGAAATAAGTCAGACAGAGAAAGACAAATACCGTATGATCTCACTTATATGTGGAACCTGAAAAACAAAACAAAGAAAACCAAAACCAAAACAGACATATAGATACAGAGAACAAACAAGTGGTCGCCAGAGGGGAAGAGGGTGAGAGGGAGAAATAGGTGAGAGGATTAAGAGGTACAATCCTCCAGTTATAAAATAAGTAAGCCACAGGGATATAATATACAGTATAGGAATATTGTCAGTAATGTTGTAATAACTTTGCATGGGGACAGATGTTTATTAGACTTACCATGGTGATTATTTCGTAATGTATGTAAATGTCGAATCACTACGTGGTACACCTGAAACTAGCATTATATTGTACGTCAACCATATTTCAATAAAAAAATAAACTAAAATATCTCCTATGACTCTTCGGGTTTTCTTTAAAAAAAAAAAGCTGTTTCTGCTACCTGGATAATAATTTCGCTTGTAGAAGTCAGTGAAGAGGATTTTCAAGTTGGTGACAATCTGACCTTAGTTTCATGAATCTATAAATGGAAATGTCGAGAGGCATGAAGCCACACATTTGATTAGCAGGTGAGAGGCTAATTGCATCTTCTCTAGAGAAAACATGGAAATAAATAAAGCATGAATCAATAGACAATGGGACTCACCACTGGTGATTATCTGATTGTATGCATTTCTCTTTGCCTCCTATATGAAATTAATTAGTTTAAGGCTTAACATTCTTTTTGAATAACATCATCAGGGTCTGAAAACCCTCTTGAGGCTTGAATATCTATTATTTTTCTCTTGTAGGATTTGAAAGACAAAACCCTAGATAGGTTTTCTTTTCTTATTAACAAAGAAGACTGGTATTGAGTATGCATAAATGTTAAAGTCTAAAATTCCTGAAGTGCAAATATGAACTACTCTTTTTGGTAACAACGTTTTCTTTGAGTCTGTAAATGGGGAGAGTAGGTGCTTACACTTAAAAGTACAAGGGACTTTCATTCTCTAAGCATTAATTGTTTTAAACAACACCTATTTAATGGTAGAGTTTGTTGACTTGCTCTTTTAACTGATTTTGTAAACTAGGTGTTGGGATCATGAAATTACGAGGAACTTTGAAAGGTCCACATACACTGGCATGTTTGAAAGTATGCTGAATATGAAGCTGGTTTGTAAGAATTTATTTACACCCTTCAGTCCTCACATTATTTTGGTCATTGACAGTGTTCTGCAGAAATAGGCTTAGATAATTACATGCATTTGTTTTTTTCTATGTTGAATATATTTCTACTTATGAAT
This sequence comes from Eubalaena glacialis, assembly GCF_028564815.1. NCBI lineage: Eukaryota > Metazoa > Chordata > Mammalia > Artiodactyla > Balaenidae > Eubalaena > Eubalaena glacialis. Next base: position 44,252,702 of record NC_083726.1, read on the forward strand.
GAGTATAATAGAACAGATTTCCAACATGGGCCACAGAGGATTGAACATCTTTTATTGACTAATTTTATGGTTATTATGCTGAAGATTTTCCTTTATCATTCCAATGCCCATTTTAAAAATCTAAATTGTAAATATTTGGGGGTTAAAGATATTATAATAAGAAAAGTAGACTAAGTATGAGAAAAAGTAATAGAAAATAGACCGTAGAGTGTACTCTGTAATACGAATTTTCTGCGACAGTGTGTTTGAAGCTGGGACATCCTGTTATATTACTAGACATTTTCATTGCTACACCACTTTAATATTGAGAAGTTTTTCATCATTATGTCCTTTATTAATGAAATAATAATGGTTTTGGCTTGACATGTTTCTTTCTTAGTTTAGAGAAAAGTCATATCCATATATTTTTAGATGATTATAGTCTTCTTTCCTCTCCAGGTAAATGCCGTGAAAAATTTTAATATTTTACTTAAAGATAAGAAGGGAATTCCATTAACAATTCCATAATTGATAATTTATTTGAAAAGGTACCTTGAGTTGTGAGATAGAAATATTCCCTTGAGTTTTTTTTTTTTTAATGGACTCAACATTCTTCTTATTATATTTGTCTTCCAAACATGCTCACATCTGCATTTTTTTTCAAATGTTAAATTCTGTCTTTTTCACTTGTCTCCTTCTTTTAGACAAATATGGTTTGCTCTCCCTTTTTTACTTCTCCATCATTTTTGCTAGATATCTTTCCAGTTTAGGAATGAGAATCTGTGTGTTTTGATTACTCAATAAAGGACTAGTTTTTTTCCCTATCCTTTTTCTTTATATTTTCCAATTGACATGTTCAATTATTATTTCCAAACCATCACAAGACAAATAAAACAGACCACTGAGACTACCAGTTTTCTCCATGGTTCTATAAAGCCATAGGCAATTTTCCTTAAATATCAAGCTCCTTTTTCTCCTCCTGTCAGCAGTTGGAGAACTGACCTTTTTCTCTGAAAGCAAGTGAGAGATCCTATAATTTTCTATATTGTTTGAATTTAATTTGAGCTACATTTTCAACTAGTGCTGTTATGTAGCTACTAATTCTCACTTTGTTAAAGTGTGGCTTTCACTAGAACAGAAAGATTGTTACTACCTGTTTTCTGTAATTTCCATGGTGAGTTCTCATTCATAAATCTTTGAGACAAGTGCCAAACCCAAAACATTAACTGAGACAAACTAGAAAGCAAAAGTCTTTAACAATATACAGTATACAGTACATAGAATATACAGTATAATATACAATGGTATATTGTAGAGTAGGGAATGCTTAATACAGCAGTGCTTTAGTAGGCATGATGGAAAGTTTGTTGAAATGTTTGGTTATTATACATGAGTTTTTCTTTTAATATATCTGGGTGATTTTGAAGAATTGACTCTCGACCATGTGATTTAAGAACACTGGGAAATCCTTCCTGCCCCCAAATGCTTCTCCAAAGGCATATTTCTAATCTTCCTACTGCTAGAGTAATCTTTTTTGTAACAAAAGCCTTATCCTGAACTTTATTGTTTATAATCCTTTGATGTCCCCATAGGATTCAAGATAAAGTTCAGAAACTTCAGCTTTAGCCCATGACCATGACCCTTCATTTTAAGCCTCTACATTGAGCCTTGCGCATCATCCAGAGCCATTTTGAATGGCTTGTGATTCCTTCCTTGTCTCAGGCTGTTTCACACCTGTGCCTTCTTCATGCAGTCCTAAGTGTCTGGATCATCCTCCCTCTCATATCACCAACTTCCTAATCCTACAAAACTCAGCTCATTTGTCACATTACACATGAAACCTTTATAGAATGTTTTCTCCAAACTCCTTTTGTTTCCATGGCATCCTGTGTAAACCTCATGTATTATATATCACTCCACTGTAATCAATGGTGTTTAATTTTCTATATCCCCTGACGTAAAATACTTAGAGATGTAAAAATAGCCTATTCAAGTTGTACCCTTAACAGCTTATACAGTGACTGGCACATTGTACAGTGTTCAGTAAGGGTTTGTTGAATGAGTGTGTGAATGAATAAATTAATGCTGATATTTCAACATTGGAAATCATTTTCCTGTTTTAAGGACAATTTATCAAGTTATTTTCTTTTAAAATGCAAATTATTATAAGTAAGATGACACACTAACTCAGTTTTACCTCCTTCAATGCAACAAATATTCTTTAAAACTAGTTCATGTAGCACTGAGCTAGGCTATAAAGATTAATTTCCTTACTATTTTGTGTAGTAGTAAGGTCTTGAGTTTGAGAGAAGAGGGACTTGGGTTTCAGTTTCGGCTTCACAGCTTGCTAGATATCCATCTCTTGGCCTTATTTCCCTTATCATTTAAAAGAAAGAGAATGATGTCCATGTTTCGGTATTATTATAAGGAGCAAAATGAAATGTCTCTCTCTGTGTCTATATCTATCTATCTATCTATCTATCTATCTATCTATCTATCTATCTATCTCATTTCCTAAGGGTAATATTCAAGTAGAAATTTTATTTGAACACTTTATTTTCCAATGCATGTTTCTAGGAAAGGGAGAATTCTGATGAGGAATGAGAAAAATAAGTGAATTTAGTTTGAGGGTGCTGGCCGGTAGCCTGAGTATGTATGAGTTTTGTAACACTGCATACAAAAGGGTTAAAGGAGTACAGAAGGGGTGTTTGGTGCACAAAATGGCAAAGACATAAAATTTCTCTCCGTAAAAATTCTTCCCATGACTGACCCTACACATTCTAATAGTCTTGGCTAAATACCTTACAAAAGGTGATATTGAAACAGAAGCTATTGTTCATATTCAGAATGATTATTTTCTGATTGCACCATTTCATAAGGATATGCAAATAGTGCAGCTAAGAAGCATCTGCTCCTCTTTTCTTCACTTAGTTTGGTTCTTCTGCTGAGAAACACAGTTGATTACTTTTGATTGTAAATATATTGGTAAGTTTCTGTTAAGAAGAATAACAGTATAATCATGGAACCCTAAACTGTTGGTTGATTGGCTAAAATAGGTTGGTCTGATTTTGGCTCAAGTTCAAGACTTCAAAATTATTTTCCAAAACATTCAATTTAGATGTGTACTTTTGCATGCTTTGTTAATCTGTTTATCACCCACACTGTGAAAAACTTGCTGCAGGAGAATGGTAGCCTCATGAGTTTGACAAATGGCATAGTTATTCCCACCATGGTGGACTATACACCAATCATATGAACCTCTTTGATGTTCTTTGCCAGCTTGGTCATCATATTTGCCCACAACATTTGATGCATTTTGATTAATGTCTCCTCAACAGGAATAGTAATAAAGATATCAAGGATGGTAAATTTCAGTGGGAAGATTATGAACTTCTTTGCAGAATGTTGTAAAATATTTTTTATTTTTAAAGTTTTATGAGCCTGGTAGGAGATAGAGATTTAATCACAATATATGCAAATTCTACATCTTTAATCCTTCTTTGATATGTAGAAAACATCTTTATCTTCAAAGACTCACCTGTGTCATGGCCCATTTCTATACAATCATAGTTCTGCAAAGGATCCCCAGAGCTCATTTTTTTGTCTCTATGTATGATTAAATATTTAAACTATCTCAGATAATTAATTCTTAATCACTTATTAAAGCATCTTAAAAGCCTCCTCTACCATCAATTCATATTTATATCTCATAAAAACCTTCTCATTGAAATCTAAACTCTTGTTCTGGCCTCAGTGAAGCTATAAAACTTCTATATAGTAAATCCTCATAGAGCTGAAGATTATGATCAAGTAAACTTGCAGACTTTTAACTTAAAAAATTATGGTGTAAAGGCATTTTGGGGTGTTTAAATCCCTTGGATATGTTTTGTGAAGTATGAATAGTCATACATTTGGGTTTTTTTGAAGCATAAAAATTGATTAGTAGAGGACAGATTGTTTTCTCTTCTGGAGTTATACACAAGGTGAAAATTGATTCAGGGGAATGAGGATGATTTAAGTTCATACAGAACCAAATCCTGTATACAGAAGGTAATCAAATTTCATGTAGCAAGAATTGAAAGGTTTGGACTCTTTAGTGGAATTTTGTACTTGCTTCCTTTAGCAATCTTAGGTGAAATTTTATTCCCTTCACTAGATGAATGGGGAACATATAAGGCTTTAGAAAGTGTAGTGTTTACTGAAGGATAGCTCCATCGTGTTGCAAAAGTGGTATTCAGTTTTGGTTTTTGACAAGTAACCTTTGCAACCTCCTCTGGTCAGCTTCCTCTAGATCCAATGTTCCAAGTGCTGCTGATTTTGAAGTTTCTCCTGCTTTCTATGTGATTCTGAGAGGTGCTCACTGATTCCTGGGGTTTCTAAGACCATCAGATCCCTAAGGGTTTCACCATGGTAGGAAAGAATTGAAGGAGAAAGAAGTGTGGAGGGGTGCATACCCCAGGGGAAGAACTGTACTCAGATTGTATTGGACTGACATGCAGGTCAGGAAATCTGGTACCTTTTAACCCTTGACTTAATTGGTCTAGAATCAAGACCTTAAACTGTGTCCTCAGATAAAATCGTGTTGTTCCCGCATGAAAGGAAGGAGGGGATGTTGCTGTGTTGGTTTCCTTTGCATTCATTCCTAATGAATGATTAGGGAAGAGAACCTCAGGTAGAAGTAAGGATTACAAACTCACTGCCTATTCAGCCCCCAAAGAGGCACTTGGGAAAGGTAGTTGCTTAGAATGGTGGGTGGATACCAATCTGTTTGTTTTGCTCTTCTCCTGAAGTGTGTTTTTAAAACATTTAATTAGAAGAAAAGTATTTCATGTATCTATTTTAGTACTATTAAGAATAGAATTGGTTTCAAATGATACTCTAAGATTTATGTCATTGATTCTGCGCCAATTAAAATAAACTTAATGTTTAGGCTTAATACGCAGTAAAAATTGCCTTAAAAAAAGAATATTTTGTCATGTGTGTCTCTCTTATACCCAAATTTGAAGCTGAAATCTTATGCAACTGCTTTCTTTTTTGTCCTAAAGTGGTACCTTAAATTTATATAATGATGTTAGAGAAACATTCATCCTTTAAAAATGAGCAAGACCTATATACCAATCTTCACTTTTTTCTACATTTAATTTAATGTAATTATCTGATCTAGTTAGGTAGGGATTTTATTTCATCTAGGATTTGCTAAACACTCAATTTAAAAAATATAATACTTGATAAAATATCTTTATAAATTATCAAGACAGATTGGCCTAAGACCTGAATTAAAATATCCTCTGGGGCTTCCCTGGTGGCGCAGTGGTTGAGAGTCTGCCTGCCAATGCAGGGGACGCGGGTTCGAGCCCTGGTCTGGGAAGATCCCACATGCCGCGGAGCAGCTGGGCCCGTGAGCCACAACTACTGAGCCTGCGCGTCTGGAGCCTGTGCTCCGCAACAAGAGAGGCCGCGATAGTGAGAGGCCCGCGCACCGCGATGAAGAGTGGCCCCCGCTTGCCGTAACTAGAGAAAGCCCTTGCACAGAAACGAAGACCCAACACAGCTAAATAAATAAATAAATAAATAAATAATAAAAATAAAGGAATTCCTTTTAAAAAAAAAAAATCCTCTGATTAAAATAAATCTGAGTTTCAAAGAATAAATTTCTTTTAGTAAAACTATGACCTACAGCACTATCTGATATTTTTCCAGCTTTCTGGTTTTAACTAGTATCTGATATTTCATTATACAATCTTAGCAAATGTTAGAAGATAATGAATATTCCATAGATGAACAAAAAAATGTTTGTACTTCCTGGTTTGCTTTGATGCCTTTTAATTGTATTAGTGCTTATTTGGCCTAACAGATCAAATAAGAACCTTCAGTCCTTGAATTTTTCTGTTTTACTTACTAAAAAATATACCTAATAGATTTTCCTGTTTTGGCAATGATTTACTTTGATACTGAAGCCATGTGGAAGAGGTGAATCCTATCTTCCTTACCTTAAATATAGGATTAGTGATCAGTTCATAAAGATTAAATGGATGTCATACATCACACAGCCACAGATGGGAAGAACTGGGACTTGAACTTTGGTCTTTGGATTCTGTATCTGTCATCTACTTATTACACGCTGTTCTTATGTTTTGCTTTAAGGATGTGTGAGCTAAGTTTTCTAGAAGGTTGAGATTTAAGCAATGGAATGCAAAGTTTAAAGACCCTTAGAATATGTACTGTGGAACTGAGATTTTATTGAAAATGTGTCATGATGTATGCTCAGTTAGCTGAGCTTTTTCAAAGTCACTTAACACAGCTTCAAGAAACAATGTTACTTATGTGACTATAGACTATAAAAAGATAGCTAATGTTTCCTGAGTGTGTGCCAGACATTGAGTCAAGAAATAAGTCTACATCATTCAATGCAATACTTGAAAAAGTCCTAATAGAAACATACAGTTATTGACCTGAGTTTATAGGTGACAAAATGTCTAATGAGCAGCAGAGCCAGGCTAAAAACCCAAGTATGTTGAAGGTCAGAACCTTCAGCTTTGAAGTTCTGTTTCCTGTTCTTCTGACTTTTTAAAAACAAAACTTTCTGTTGATAGGTCAACATACAAAAAAGGGCACTCACCAAGGAAATTTATCAGAAAATACTACATATATTACAACAAACTTAACTCTTAATTCATACCCTATTTTTCAACATTGGTAGGTGTAATGGGAAATGTGGCAGCTTTGGATTCCCACCTATGTGGGTACTAAAATGGGTGCTGCTTTTCTCCACCACATAAATGGCTCTGGGACTCAGTTTCCGCATCTGTAAAACAAGATTTCATATCCTATAGGGTTGCTATAAGATTTGGATGATGATTTTTGTAAGATGGTTATGACTGTATAAAATAGCTCCTATTTCTCACCTCCCTTCACACTAACAAATGAACTCTACTGTCCATGAGTCTAGGGAGGGCAGAGATAGCTCCATTTTTCTGGCAAGAAGACTAATGTTCTTGCCTTGATGGTGGTGGAACATGGCTATTATTTCCCCAGATGCTCCTTCTCTTTCAGTGTACCATCCTTCTAAGTACTTTGGTTGGGGACAAAGCACTTAGTGTGACTCGAGCTGTGTCCGCAGCAGCCTCCATGTGATGCTTCCGGTCACTCACTTTAGAGGCTGAGTCAGTGTTCAAGGAGCTAATAACCCAGAGCTCTGTGTTCTGACCTTTCCTCCATCATGAACTTGTGGAGTCCTTTGGATGAGATCACTGAAGCACAAAAGGACCTCACTTTTCTCCTTTATACAGTGGAGGTAGCCAAGGATCCCAGTGAATATCAGAAATGGAATGGAGAATTTTACTCTGACATTACAACTGAGCTGACAAATGAGTTGCACTTATTTTAATCCATCAGATACGGTCATGGGAAATGAATGCTTCTGTTCCATTGGAAATTCCAGAAGAAATAAGACCAAGCTCTCCAGGCACAGCTGCAGAGTATCTGAATCACATGCTGAATATTAACCAAACTAATACAACATTCTGATTTCAACAGCTCATAAAAAAAGTGCAATTAAACAAAGAAGAGCGCTTATGGTACCGTGACAAAGATAATCACTTCCTCAGGGGCTTTCCCTGACTCCCTCCCACCTCCGATATTTTTTTACTAGCACATATCGCAACTTTCATTCTCTAGTTATATGTGTGATTACTGGCTTAGCATCCTCTCTTTCCTGAGGGCAGGAATCATATCTATTTTTCACTGCTGTGTTCTTAGCATCTCACCTTATGCCTGGCCCTGTGCTCAGTAACTAATTGTAAAATGAGAAAAAGGACTTGTTAGCAAATTGTCCTAAATCAGCTGACTCAGTAGAGAGAATACTTGGCTTCTCTATGAATCCCAAAAGGGAGAATTTGGAAACAAAGCAGGTATAATAAATAGGAAATCCATTGAAATCAGCTATGTATTTAAGAACCAAATGGGGAAGTCAGTAGCATTGGTTATAGAGGTGTGTAGTATTAGGAACTAAGGGTGAGGTGAATTAAGAACTGGAAACATCATAAAGGCTAGGAATAGAAAAATAGAAGGTATCCATGGCCAGTCTTGGCACTGTGGGTTATGTGGCCCAGAGAGAGGTGTACACAGAGGACTAGAGTAGAGAGAAGCCTGCACTGTACAGTAGGCTGCTGTTGGTGAGGTTCCATATTAACTCAGAGAAGGGGATAAAATACAGCATCACCTACTGTTGAAAAATACATAAAGTAAATCTTTTGTGGATTTATAATCAGAGCTAGTGTTTAAGGAAAAAAATGTTACAACGATTAAAAGGAAATGAAAAGATGTATGCAGCTAAGAAAGGAGAGCATAATCTCAAAGTCTTCTAAAAAAAGACATACGTGGAGCCCCTCTTAGGTAATTCCCACAATTCCTCTTAAAGAGGCGCTTTCTGAGGACCACCAAGTGACTGCCTTTCCTGGCAGGGTAATTAATAACCAAATGCCAAGGAACGTTTTGTAAAAGACTCTCCTTGTTGCCACAGTCTTTCATCAAATTTAGCACTTTTGTATTTGGGGGTCAGGACATTCCTTTGATGGCCTCATTTGTGGCTTCAGTCCATGCAGCTTCAGAATCTTAAAAGGGTGCCATTCCCTAAGACATAGGATATAGTATATGAATTTGTTCCAGCTGTGAAAAGAACTGGCTGGGCTCAAGGCATGGCATTATAAAGAAGCGCCGCTGCATGTAATCCCAGCTGTAAATCCTGCTTGATTTAGAATATGGGGTGAAAGGAGGCCAGCAGGGGGAGGCTAAGGCTCCTGGTGGGAGGCCAGGTTAGGGTACTGTGTCTGCCAAGCCTGACTGCCAGAATGCCCAGGAACCTATGGTCTGTGCTCCAACATAAATCAATCCTGAATATTGACGAGACACTGCTGCCATATTGTGGAGTCTCTGCAACTGTTAAAATGATAGAATATTTGGGGTTAATGGGAAGTGAGTTATTCTGAACATCTCTTAAATGCAGATGGCTGGAACTATTCAACTGAAGCTCATAAGAGACTAAATTGGAAACATTTAGACACAGAGAGATTGCCAATGATGTAGAAGAGTCGGCGTATAGATCCCTGGAGCTACATCTGACCTCAGAGCCTGTATTCTTACCCCCAGCACTAAGCAGCTTTCTGGGGAAAGACAACGTTTTCTAAATGCAGGCTTGAGTAGAGTGATGGAACTAGCATGACCTTGAACGACAGAAGAACTGGCTTCAAGTTCTGACCCAGTTGACCAGTTACTGGCTGAGTATTCTTGGTTAAGTCATTAACTTCTTGGAACTTGTTTATTCATCTCTGTATTAGAGATAATAATAATTATTATTATCCTACATCACAGTGATAGTTTGAGGATCATACGAGGCATTGTATGGGAAAGCACTTTACAAATAGTAAAGTGACATATAATATTAGTTATTTTTAACCAAACTCTTTTCACTATCTCTATTAGAGGTAGAGAATATCTATCTCCCTAGTTGTGACTTGGTTTGGTCAAAGCCACTTTTTAAAGAAAACCTAAATTTTGAACTTATTTGTGAAATGGCTCATTTGGCAGTCTCTGCAACAAGTTTTTGTTGTATTCCTGAAAACGAATGTGAGCAGCTTCAAGATCCATCTTGCAGTTACTAAGTTGTGCATTTAATATTAATCTGTTCAAAAGGGCCATTGAGTGAAATGAAAAGGCCTGAAAGGATACAATGGGAGGGGATATCCAGCAAACACATTCCACATAACATTTCAGTGTAATTGGTGCATTGCTTTATTCTTTGTAATTTCAGTGTCTCACTGTGATTTAGCTGGACTCTTGTAAGGCCTGGTAACTTAGAGTGAGTGAACTTGGTAAAAAGTAAGGTGCAGGTACCACATTTGTCTTGTAAGCAAATTCCCTTTTCCTGTGCCTGTAAGGCATAAAATTTGGGATATCATATTCATTCAGTACATTCTGTCTAGTTAGAAGTTCTTTCTCTCACTGTGGTAGAAAGGGATGTAATGCAAAACATAATCTCTTTCCTGGATTACGGTACTGGGCCCTTAACTGAACCCTTTTAGCCCTTTTCTTACCTTATATTCTATATATTAGCTTGAGTAGGTTTTCTAAAGTTTAAATTGTATCCCATTGCTTCCCTGCTTCAAACCATCTAATGGATTTCCAATGTAACCAGAATAAAGTCTACCCTCTTGACCATGACTTATAATGCCCAGCCTTTCCTTCTGACTTCTTCCTAAAATCTCCTGCTTACTCACAATACTCCAGCCACTCTGGGTTTCTTATTACTCCTTGCCAGCTTGTTTCAGGTCTTGATCCTTGATTTCCTTCTGCTTGGGATGCTTTCTCCAGGGCAGCCTTCTCAGCATTGAGGTTGAAATGCAAAGGTCACCTCTTCCAACAGGGCAGGTTGTAAACCTGCCAACCAACCCACTCTAGACCCTACCACCCCACCTTATTCTTTTTTCTTATCAGTAGTATCTGAAGTTCTGTTATTTGCTTACATGCTCATCATCTGTTTCTCCCCAGTGGAATGTTAGCTACTATACAGTAACAGTTATGTGTTTTCCTTGGCTGTGCCCTTGGAGTCTGGCACCCCATAGTATTCAGAAATGGTGCTTAGTAAATGACCAATGATCATTTAACTGAAAGTTCCTAATTCACTTATCCTTTCTGAGATTTGGCTTCTTGATTTGTCTACAGAGAATAATAATTATCTGCTCTATCTAATTCCCAGGGATTTTGTAACACTCTCTTTGTAAAACGTTAGCATTCACCTTTTAAGGCCTTGTGTTAGGACTGAGGTACAAGGATGAAGGATAGGGCCTGTTTTGAAGAGAGCACCATGCAGTGAGGTAGACAAGGACATAGACAAATAACTTTGACACATGTTGATCACTATGCAGGATCACTGCTTTGTACAACTCCAGGGGTGCCATTCAATTTGTGGTATGTAATACCCAGCTTCATTGCCCTAAATTATGTAATGCATTGTTTTAAACACTTTTAAGCATTAACTCGTATGATATTCATAAAAAACTGATGAGGATGATAGTTAAATGTCCATATTAACAGTTCACTATAATATAAGAGAGTGTATATATGCTATTCTTACATATGTTATTACTATTATTTAGGTATTGCATGCATTTAAACTTTGATTATTTACCTCTCTGCTTTATCTTTCCAAAACTAGAAGCTCTAATTTTTAGTTTGTTCTCAATTATTGCTGATTTCCTTGTTTTTTAAAAAAATTCCCTGAACCCTCTTCAGTATTACCTTGGGTAAAGAATAATGATTAAAACTGTAGTCTGCAGTGCTTGGTTATGTAGAAAAATAGTATTTGACCATAAAAGTAATTTGGACATTCCGAGACTATCCATGGTTCTAACAATTGCCACAAAAGAAAAAAGTCAGCATTACAGTTTTTTTGGAGGGCGGGGGAGGGTGAACAGTTGTTATGGGTAGCTTATATAAATTGTCTGCTGTCTTTTTGGAGGCTGCAGTCAAGATAATAAAAGCAATACAGGGCCAGCCTGTTGACAGGGCAGCTTGTATCTTGCCCAGATTTTCTCCTTTGTATATTTTGAAAGGAGCAGGCAAAATGAATTCAAAACAAAACCTTCTCGGAGCATTAGAAAGAACGAAAAACATCAAGCTTTTACACCCAGAAACTTCTCAATGTATGGAGATAAATGTATAATTAAATCTGGAAGTCATTTCTTTCTTTCTGTTTTCTCTTTCTTCTTTTTTTAAAAACTGCAGTGCAAAAAAAAAAAAAAAAAAAAAAAGCTCAATTAGAGTCAGGGAGTAACTGTGCCCAAAACAGAAGAAAAATTGTGTTGCTATGTGAATGGAATTTTAGGGAGAGCAATTGTAAAGGAAAGTTTTCTTATGCTAAGCTGGAAATTATAGCTGAAGCAAGTGAGATGCCACCCTTTACTGCTAGATAATTAAGGCAAATCTGGTTTTTTTGGAGGTAGATGGTCTGCAGGGAAAAAGTTGTATCAACCGTGAGTTGGAGACATGTCTATGGGGGTCAGTCTGTGGGGTCTACTAAGGAAAGTGGGTGCAGCATATGTTGCCAAGACAGAGCAAATTAGGAAAGGGGCCATCTTGCAGCTCAACATTTCCTACATTTATTACTGTTTTATTCCACTTTTAAATATTGTTTTGTTATCTAGTGATCTGAATTTCAGGATAACATATGGTGCTCTGTCTCTTATTCCTACTGTTCTTATTTGGCTATTTTTAAATGTTGGTTTGCTCTTACAGTATTTTCCTCTGCTGGAATATGTATAGTCAGCCAGTTCCCTCAGAATGTTCATTTCACTTGAATCTGAATAAGAAAATGATACTATGTGAATTTGAAGAATTCCTAACAGTGATTCTTAGTAGCTGACTTTATAGTCTTCTTTTTGAAATCTAATAATATTTCCCTTTGCTTTATTATTGTTATTATTTTATAATGAGCAAGTCCAAAAATATAACCAGGTGGAAATATTCATCTGATACTCTCTTTGAGGAAGGGAGTGTGAGTCCCATTTGAGCCCATCTATCCCTCCTTCTGTATGTCTACAGAATCTGGATTTACATGCTTAAGAGGAATGTCTGAAGGGAAATGGAGGGATAGATGGGCATACGGATGGCCAAGAGGCACATGAAAAGATGCTCAACATCACTAATTATTAGAGAAATGCAAATCAAAACTACAATGAAGCATCACCTCATATGGGTCAGAATGGCCATCATCAAAAAATCTACAAGCAATAAATGCTGGAGAGGGTGTAGAGAAAAGGGAACCCTCCTACACTGTTGGTGGGAATGTAAATTGGTACAGCCACTATGGAGAACAGTATGGAGGTTCCTTAAGAAACTAAAAATAGAACTACCATATGATCCTGCAATCTCACTCCTGGGCATATATCTGGACAAAACCATAATTCAAAAAGATACATGCACCCCAGTGTTCATTGAAGCACTATTTACAATAGCCAGGACATAGAAGCAACCTAAATGTCCATCAACAGATGAATAGATAAAGAAGCTGTGGTATATATATGAGGGAATATTACTTAGCCATAAAAAAGAAAGAAACAATGCCATATACAGCAATGTGGATGGACCCAGAGATTGTCATACTGAGTGAAGTAAGTCAGACAGAGAAAGACAAATATATGATATCGCTTATATGTGGAATCTAGAAAAATGGTACAAATGAACCTATTTACAAAACAGAAATAGAGTCACAGATGTAGAAAACAAACTTATGGTTACCAAGAGGGAAAGGGAGTGTGGGAGGGATAAATTGGGAGATTGGCATTGACATATACACACTACTGTATATAAAATAGATAACTAATAAGAACCTACTGTATAGCACAGGGAACTCTACTCAATACTCTGCAATGACCTATGTGGGAATAGAATCTAAAAAAGAGTGGATCTATGTATATGTATAACTGATTCACTTTGCAGTACAGCAGAAACTAACACAACATTGTAAATCAACTATACTCCAATAAAAATTAATTTTAAAAAAAAAAGGGAAAAAAAATCCAGATTCTGCAGCCAGGTTCAGAATTCACAGCGCAATGACCTCAAAATGGTGGGGTTGAACTCTATTGTGCTCCCTTTTTAAAGTTATAATCCCCTGATCTTTGGGTTCTGCAAAATGCATCCAACTTTCTTATTTTGCAAACTGGAATTAGATGAGTTTATGCTGAAAACCTATCACTTGGCATAATCCAAAGCACAAGACTCTTTGACAGGCAAGTCACTTAGTATATTTGTTCAGCACTGTACCAGGCACTGCAGGGAGCTCAAGAGAAAATAAATCATAGTTGCTGTTCTCAAGGAATAGGTAATTTTCTTGGGTAGTTTAAATAGATGCATTCAGAGCAGGGAATCCAGGGATGAGTTTCAGGTATGCACAATTGTAATTGTAATGTAATTGTATTCATTATTTTTCTGGGGAGAGTGTCTAGGGCTTGCTTTAGATTCTTATATAATTTTGCTTGGAAAAAGGATTAAGAATCACACAAGTAAAGAAAGAAACAGGTTCCAATCTGTGCAATTCTGATTCCAAGTGTACCTTAATTTGGAAGTGTACCTAATTTGGAAAGGCATTGTAGCATGCTGAGCCCTGAAGAATTTAATATGTAGAGGAGAAACCTAACAGAATTCCAGGCAAAAGCACTGAAAAATCATCTAACTCCTTAACTTGGAAAAAAGACATGGGACAAACTGTTTTGATGTAGGAGTATAAATAAATAAATAAATAAAATTAAATATATGAAATTGTATAAAACTGGGTATGGATTTTGGCTTTGCCATTTAATAGCTGTGTGGTCAGAATCTCTCAGAAGGTCAGTTCCCTCATCTGTAAAACTGAATAGTAATACCTACCTTATAGAAGTATCATGAATATTAATGAGATAATACGTAAAAGGCTATGGGCAGGAATCCTGGTTCATATTAGAAGTTCTGTAAGTATCACTTCTTTTCTCTTTTAGATTCTAAGTTCAATGACATTTGGTGCAGATCACAGTAAGTGGGATAGCTGGCCATGAAAGACAGAAGTTGAGTATTGACTGGAGTTTTTTGAGACAGGGTCATGGAAGCATGCAAGAAACTGATTGGATTCCAAAAAGCAGCAAAAAGGGTGGTGGGCATTTTAGAGAGGGAACAATACAAGCAAATGTATAGATAAAGGAAACAGAAGATGTAAATAACTCTAGATACAGAGAGGATTCCAGGTCCTTTGAACATACCTGGAGGAAGGCTCAGTTCCACACATCACTTACACTTTGATCGAATGTTGTTACCTCTATGGCTTGTAATCCCCAATCTGAAATATTATCCTCTAACATTTTCTTGTCCTGATGTATTTTTCTTGATCGTGCTTATACCAATAGCAGCAGTACATTATAAAACACAGGCTCAAGAGGGCAAGACTTAGTCTATTTTGCTCACTACTATGTATTTGCTGCTAAAACAGTATCTGGTAATAATTAAATACTCTCTATATATTCATTAACTAAATTAATAATGCCTGCAAGATATTTAGGAACAAGAACCCACCATATTTGCTGACAAATAGGCTCTAGGGTACAAAAAGGGGGAAAGATCAAAACTGGCAACCATCTACAATTTTATCTTTACATTTTGGATTTTTTTTGTTTAGTGATATCTGTCATTAAAATATATCTGTTCATAGCTGGTTTTGAATCTCTGAACTCTCATTTTGGTTGACTGCTTTACATATTATTCCATCAGATTTCGTAAGTCTTTCATTCTGCTTCAAATTAAAAATTTAGCTGAATGAAGTTCAAATGTGAGTTAATTAAATTGTCTGATTTTTCTTTTGATTTATGTATGAAATTAAACTTTCATACACAGATATGTGTGTGTGGGGGAGACACTTTGGGTAAGGAAAAGTAGATTTAAAATAAATAAGCCATAATTAAGTCGGATCCTGTTGATTAAAAAAAAATTAACTCTTTCCTAGAGGAGATTTTTAAATGGCTACATGCTCTATGTCTTAGCATCAACACAGTATTACTATGATCCAGGGCAGGAGAATGGACTAAGAATGTCCTGTAATGGAAAAAATAAACTTCAGAATAAAAATACAAAGTGAAAAAGAGGTTTATTTATTTATTTATTTATTTATTTTAAACATCTTTATTGGAGTATAATTGCTTTACAATGGTGTGTTACCTTCCGCCGTATAACATAGTGAATCAGCTACATATACACATACCCTCATATCTCCTCCCTCTTGTGTCTCCCTCCCACCCTCCCTATCCCACCCCTCTAGGTGGTCACAAAGCACCGAGCTGATCTCCCTGTGCTATGCGGCTGCTTCCCACTAGCTATCCATTTTACATTTGGTAGTGTATATATGTCCATGCCACTCTCTCACTTCGTCCCAGCTTACCTTTCCCCCTCCCCGTGTCCTCAAGTCCATTCTCTAAGTCTGCGTCTTTATTCCTGTCCTGCCCCTAGGTTCTTCAGAACCATTTTCTTTTTTTTTAGATTCCATATATATGTGTTAGTATACGGTATTTGTTTTTATCTTTCTGACTTACTTCACTCTGTATGACAGACTCTAACTCCATCCACCTCACTACAAATACCTGCATTTCATTTCTTTTTATGGCTGAGTAACATTCCGTTGTATATATGTGCCACATCTTTTTTATCCATTCATCTGTCGATGGACACTTAGGTTGCTTCCATGTCCTGGCTATTGTAAATAGAGCTGCAATGAACATTGTGGTACATGGCTCTTTTTGAATTACGGTTTTCTCAGGGTATATGCCCAGTAGTGGGAGTGCTGGGTCATATGGTAGTTGTATTTTTAGTTTTCTAAGGAACCTCCATACTGTTCTCCATAGTGGCTGTATCAATTTACATTCCCACCAACAGTGCAAGAGGGTTCCCTTTTCTCCATACCCTCTCCAGCATTTATTGTTTGTTGATTTTTTGAAGATGGCCATCCTGACTGGTGTGAGGTGATACCACATTGTAGTTTTGATTTGCATTTCTCTAATGATTAGTGATGTTGAGCATCCTTTCATGTGTGTGTTGGCAATGTGTATATCTTCTTTAGAGAAATGTCTATTTAGGTCTTCTGCCCATTTTTGGTTGGGTTGTTTGTTTTTTTGATATTGAGCTGAGTGAGCTGCTTGTATATTTTGAAGGTTAATCCTTTGTCAGTTGCTTCATTTGCAAATATTTTCTCCCATTCTGAGTGTTGTCTTTTCATCTTGTTTATAGTTTCCTTTGCTTCATTAGGTCCCATTTGTTTATTTTTGTTTTTATTTCCATTTCTCTAGGAGGTGGGTCAAAAAGGATCTTGCTGTGATTTATGTCATAGCGCGTTCTGCCTATGTTTTCCTCTAAGAGTTTGATGGTGTCTGGCCTTACATTTAGTCTTTAATCCATTTTGAGTTTATTTTTGTATACAGTGTTAAGGAGTGTTCTAATTTCATTCTTTTACATGTAGCTGTCCAGTTTTCCCAGCACCACTTATTGAAGAGGCTGTCTTTTCTCCAATATATATTCTTGCCTCCTTTATCAAAGATAAGGTGACCATATGTGCGTGGGTTTATCTCTGGGCTTTCTATCCTGTTCCATTGATCTATATTTCTGTTTTTGTGCCAGTACCATACTGTCTTGATTACTGTAGCTTTGTAGTATAGTCTGAATTCAGGGCGCCTGATTCCTCCAGCTCCGTTTTTCTTTCTCAATATTGCTTTGGCTATTCGGGGTCTTTTGTGTTTCCATACAAATTGTGAAATTTTTTGTTCTAGTTTTGTGAAAAATGCCATTGGTAGTTTGATAAGGATTACGGTGAATCTGTAGATTGCTTTGGGTAGTATAGTCATTTTCACAATGTTGATTCTTCCAATCCAAGAGCATGGTATATCTCTCCACCCTTTTGTATCATCTCTAATTTCTTTCATCAGTGTCTTATAGTTTTCTGCATACAGGTCTTTTGTCTCCTTAGGTAGGTTTATTCCTAGGTATTTTATTCTTTTTGTTTCAGTGATAAATGGGAGTGTTTCCCTAATTTCTCTTTCAGATTTTTCATCATTAGTGTATACGAATGCAAGAGATTTCTGTGCATTAATTTTGTATCCTGCTACTTTACCAAATTCATTGATTAGCTCTAGTAGTTTTCTGGTAGCATCTTTAGGATTCTCTATGTATAGTACCATGTCATCTGCAAACAGTGACAGTTTTACTTCTTCTTTTCCGATTTGGATTATTTTATTTCTTTTTCTTCTGTGATTGCTGTGGCTGAAACTTCCAAACCTATGTTGAATAATAGTGGTGAGAGTGGGCAACCTTGTCTTGTTCCTGATCTTAGTGGAAATGGTTTCAATTTTTCACCATTGAGAACGACGTTGCCTGAGTGTTTGTCATATATGGCCTTTATTATGTTGAGGTAAGTTCCCTCTAGGATTACTTTCTGGAGGGTTTTTATCATAAATGGCTGTTGAATTTTGTCAAAAGCTTTCTCTGCATCTATTGAGCTGATCATATGGTTTTAATCCTTCAATTTGTTAATATGGTGTATCACACTGATTGATTTGCCTATATTGAAGAATCCTTGCATTCCTGGGATAAACCCTGCTTGATCATGGTGTATGATCCTTTTATTGTGCTGTTGGATTCTGTTTGCAAGTATGTTGTTGAGGATTTTTGCATCTATGTTCATCTTTTTTTGTGACATCTTTGTCTGGTTTTGATATCAGAGTGATGGTGGCCTCATAGAATGAGTTTTGTAGTGTTCCTCCCTCTGCTATATTTTGGAAGAGTTTGAGAAGGATAGGTGTTAGCTCTTCTCTAAATGTTTGATAGAATTCCCCTGTGAAGCCCACTGGTTCTGGGCTTTTCTTTGTTGGAAGATTTTTAATCACAGTTTCGATTTCAGTGCTTGTGACTTGACTGTTTATATTTTCTATTTCTTCCTGGTTCGGTCTTGGAAGGTTGTGCTTTTCTAAGAATTTGTGCATTTCCTCCAGGTTTTCCATTTTATTAGTATATAGTTGCTTGTAGTGGTCTCTCATGATCCTTTGTATTTCTGCAGTGTTGTTTGTTACTTCTTCTTTTTCATTTCTAACTCTATTGATTTGAGCCTTCTCCCTTTTCTTCTTGATGAGTCTGGCTAATATTTTATCAATTTTTTTTATCTTCTCAAAGAACCACCTTTTAGTTTTATTGATCTTTGTTATAGTTTCCTTCATTTCTTTTTCATTTATTTCTGATCTGATCTTTATGATTTCCTTCTTTCTGCTAACTGTTGCGTTTTTTTGTTCTTCTGTCTCTAATTGCTTTAGGTGTAAGGTTATGTTGTTTATTTGAGATGTTTGTTGTTTCTTGAGGTGGGATTGTATTGCTATAAACTTCCCTCTTAGAACTGCTTTTGCTGCAGCCGATAGGTTTTGGGTTTTCGTGTTTTCATTGTCATTTGTTTCTGGGTATTTTAAAATTTCCTCTTTGATTTCTTTAGTGATCTCTTGGTCATTTAGTAGTGTATTGTTTAGCCTCCATGTGTTTGTATTATTTACAGTTTTTTTTTTTGCTCTAATTGATATCTACTCTCATAGTGTTGTGGTCGGAAAACATACTTGATACGATTTCAATTTTCTTAAATTTACCAAGGCTCAATTTGTGACCCAAGACATGATCTATCCTGGAGAATGTTCCATGAGCACTTGAGAAGAAAGTGTATTCTGTTGTTTTTGAATGCAATGTCCTATAAATATCAATTAAGTGCATCTTGTTTAATGTATCATTTAAAGCTTGTGTTTCCTTATTTATTTTCATTTTGGATGATCTATCCATTGTTGAAAATGGGGTGTTAAAGTCCCCTACTATGATTGTGTTACTGTCAGTTTCCCCTTTTATGGCTGTTAGCATTTGCCTTATGTATTGAAGTGCTCCTATGTTGGGTGCATAAATATTTACAGTTGTTATATCTTCTTCTTCGATTGATTCCTTGATCATTATGTAGTGTCCTTCTTTGACTCTTGTAGTAGTATTTATTTTAAAGTCTATTTTGTCTGATATGAGAATTGCTACTCCAGCTTTCATTTGATTTCCATTTGCATGGAATATCTTCTTCCATCCCCCCACTTTCAGTCTCTATGTGTCCTTAGGTCTGAAACGGGTCTCTTGTAGACAGCATATATATGGGTCTTGTTTTTGTATCCATTCAGCCAGTCTATGCCTTTTGGTTGAAGCATTTAATCCATTTACATTTAAGGTAATTATCGATATGTATGTTACTGTTACCATTTTCTTAATTGTTTTGGGTTTATTATTGTAGGTCTTTTCCTTCTCTTGTGTTTCTGGCCTAGAGAAGTTCCTTTAGCATTTGTTATAAAGCTGGTTTGGTGCTTCTGAATTCTCTTGGCTTCTGCTTGTCTGTAAAGTTTTTAATTTCTCCGTTGAATCTGAATGAGATCCTTGCTGGGTAGAGGAGTCTTGGTTGTAGGTTTTTCCCTTTCATCACTTTAAATATGTCCTGCCACTCCCTTCTGGCTTGCAGAGTTTCTGCTGGAAGATCAGCTGCTAACCTTATGGGGATTCTCTTATGTGTTACTTGTTGTTTTTCCCTTCCTGCTTTTAATATTTTTCTTTTTATTCAGTTTTTGATAGTTTAATTAATATGTGTCTTGGCATGTTTCTCCTTAGATTTATCCTGTATGGGATGCTCTGCACTTCGTGGACTTGGTTGACTATTTCCTTTCCCATATTAGGGAAGTTTTCAACTATAATCTCTTCAAATATTTTCTGAATCCCTTTCTTTTTCTCTTCTTCTTCTGGGACCCCTATATTTTGAATGTTGGTGCATTTAATATTGTTCCAGAGGTCTCTGAGACTGTCCTCAATTCTTTTCATTCTTTTTTCTTTATTCTGCTCTGCAGTAGTTATTTCCACTATTTTATCTTCCAGGTCACTTATCTGTTCTTCTGCCTCAGTTATTCTGCTATTGGTTCCCTCTAGAAAATTTTTAATTTCATTTATTGTGTTGTTAATCATTGTTTGTTTGCTCTTTAGTTCTTTTAGGTCCTTGTTACATGTTCTTGTATTTTCCCCATTCTGTTTCCAAGATTTTGGATCATCTTTGCTATCATTACTCTGAATTCTTTTTCAGATACACTGCCTATTTCCTTTTCATTTGTTTGGTCTGATCTGTTTTTACCTTGCTCCTTCATCTGCTGTGTGTTTCTCTGTCTTCTCATTTTGCTTAACTTACGGTGTTTGGGGTCTCCTTTTCGCAGGCTGCAGGTTCGTAGTTTCCATTGTTTTTGGTGTCTGCCCCCAGTGACTAATGTTGGTTCAGTGGGTTGTGTAGGCTTCCTGGTGGAGGGGACTGGTGCCTGTGTTCTGGTGGATGAGGCTGGATGTTGTCTTTCTGGTGGGCAGCACCATGGCCGGAGTTGTGTTTTGGGCTGTCTGTGACCTTATTATGATTTTAGGCAGCCTCTCTGCTAATGGGGAGGGGTTGTGTTCCTGTCTTAATAGTTGTTTGGCATAGGGTGTCCAGCACTGTATCTTGCTGGTCGTTGAGTGGAGCTGGGTCTTAGCGTTGGGATGGAGATCTCTGGGAGAGCTATGGCCATTTGATGTTATGTGGGGCTGGGAGGTCTCTGGTGGAACAATGTCCTGAACTCGGGTCTCCCACCACAGAGGCTCAGGCCTGACACCTCGCTGGAGCACCAAGACCCTGTCAGCCACACAGCTCAGAAGAAAAGGGAGAAAAAAAAAGAAAGAAAGAAAGAAAAAATAAATAAATAAAAATAAAATAAAGTTATTAAAATAAAAAATGAAAAGATATTGTTAAAAATAAAAAGTATTTAGAAAAAAGAAGGAAAGAAAGGAGCAACCAAACCAAAAAACAAATCTACCAATGATAACAAGTACTAAAATCTACTCCAAAAACAAAAAACAAAATCAAAATAACGGACAGAAACCTAGGACAAGTGGTAAAAGCAAAGCTATCCAGACAAAGTCACACAAAGAAGCATCCACATACACACTCACAAAAAGAGAAAAAGGGAAAAAAATATATATATATGTGAAAAAAAGGAAGAGAGCAACCAAATCAATAAACAAATCTACCAATGATAATAAGCTCTAAATACTAAACTAAGATAAACATAAAACCAGAAACAAATTAGATGCAGAAAGCAAATCCGAAGTCTATCATTGCTCCCAAAGTCCACTGCCTCAATTTTGGAATGATTCGTTGTCTATTCAGGTATTCCACAGATGCAGGGTACATCAAGATGATTGTGGGGATTTAAACCACTGCTCCTGAGGCTGCTGGGAGAGATTTCCCTTTCTCTCTTTTGTTCTCACAGCTCCTGGGGTTCAGCTTTGTGTTTGGCCCTACCTCTGTGTGTGGGTCGCCTGAGGGCGTCTGTTCCCCACCCAGACAGGTTGGGGTTAAATTAGCAGTTGATTAGGGGGCTCTGGCTCACTCAGGCCAGAGGGGAGGGATAGATATGGAATGCGGGGTGAGCCTGCAGCAGCAGAGGCCGGCATAACGTTGCAACAGCCTGAGGCGTGCTGTGTGTTCTCCTGGGGAAGTTGTCCCTGGATCGCAGGACCCTGGCAGTGGCAGGCTGCACAGGCTCCCGGGAGGGGTGGTGTGAATAGTGACCTGTGCTTGCACACAGGCTTCTTGGGGACTGCAACAGCAGCCTTAGCATCTTATGCCTGTCTCTGGTGTCCACACTGATAGCCGCAGCTCACACCCGTCTCTGGAGCTCATTTAGGCAGTGCTCTGAATCCCCTCTCCTCGCACACCCCAAAACAATGGTCTCTTGCCTCTTAGGCAGGTCCAGACATTTTCCCGCACTCCCTCCCAGCTAGCTGTGGCGCACCAGCCCCCCTTAGGATGTGTTCGTGCAGCCAACCTCAGTCCTCTGTCTCCCTGGGGTATGACCTCCGAAGCCCGAGCCTCAGCTCCCAGCACCCACCCACCCCAGCGGGTGAGCAGACAAGCCTCTCGGGCTGGTGAGTGCTGGTTGGCACCGATCCTCTGTGCGGGAATCTCCCCACTTTGCCCTCCGCACCCCTGTTGCTGCGCTCTCCTCTGTGGCTCCAAAGATTCCCCCCTGCCCACTCCTGTCTCCGCCAGTGAAGGGGCTTCCTATTGTGTGGAAACTTCTCCTCCTTCACAGCTCCCTCCCAGAGGTGCAGGTCCTGTCCCTATTTTTTGTCTGTTTTTCTTTTTTTTCTTTTTCCCTTCCCAGGTACATGGGGGAGTTTCTTGCATTTTGGGAAGTCTGAGGTCTTCTGCCAGTGTTCAGTAGATGTTCTGTAGGAATTGTTCCACATGTAGATGTAGTTTTGATTTATTTGTGGGGAGGAAAGTGATCTCCATGTCTTACTCCTCTGCCATCTTGATGGTCTCCCTGAATAAGAGGTATTTTTCCCCCTCATGTCTCTATTGTATTGTGAATTTGCAGAAATGGGTTTCTGTGATTTAGGTGACAGTTTCTTATAAATAGTGGGCAACCCGTGTATTCATAGCCTTTCTAAACTCCATTGGAATTGAGGGTGGCTACGACATTTGGAGCTGGAGATATGGAGGTTGGGTTGCAGTGTTGGGAAGTTAACAGGCCAGGATTTCTGGCATAGGATGGTGTGATTCCTTTATAAATACAAGCCCTAAATGCAATACTATTTTAGAAGATTATACTGAACTAAATTCTCTATCCTTCTTCGAAAAATTACAATAGTCCCTCCTTATTCATGGTTTCAGTTACCTGCATCAACCGTGCTACAAAAGTATTGGAAAATTCCAGAAATAAACAATTCATGTGTTTTAAATTATGTACCATTCTCACAATGTCCTGTCCTGTCCCTGCCCTGGACATGAATCGTCCCTTTGTCCAGCATATTCCACCTGTTAGTCACTTAATAGACAGATCTACTGTGGCAGTGTGGCAGTGCTTGTGTTCAAGTCACCCTTATGTTACTTAATAATGGCCCCAAAGTGCAAGAGTAGTGATGCTGGCAATTCAGAGATGCTAAAGAGAAGCCATAAAGTGCTTCCTTTAAGTGACAAGGTGAAAGTTCTTGACCTAATCAGGAAAGAAAAGAAATTGTATGCTGAGGTTGCTAAGATCTACGACAAGAACAAATCTTCTACCCATGAAATTGTGAAGAAGGAAAAAGAAATTGGGGCTAGTTTTGCTGTCACAGCTCAAACTGCAAAAGTTATGGCCACAGTGCGTGATAAGGGCTTAGTTAAGATGAAAAAGGCATTAAATTTGTACAATAAGATATTTTGAGAGAGATAGAGAGACCACATTCACATAACTTTTATACCCGTAGATTGTTATAATTGTTCTATTTTATTATTTGTTATTGTTGCTAATCTCTTATCATGACTAATTTATAAATTAAGCTTTTTCATAGGAAAAAGCATAGTGTATGTAGGGTTTGATACTGTCTTCAGTTCAGGCATCCACTGGAAATCTTGGAATGTATCCCCCACAGATAAGGGGGACTATTGTGCAGGGGAAATAGTGGGTTTAATATTCGGTTGATCAGAGACTGCATATCCAAATGACTAATACATTTGGGATCAAGTTTGGGAATTCAACCTTCAAGAGATAATGCTGAGATCTTTTCTTATGAAAATTAAGTACATTCACCTTACTGGTCCAAATCCCTTGGTATGGAAATTTTGATTAGTGTCAGTACATTGATTTTAAAGCAATTAAATTCATCAAATAGCAGGTACTCTCATATGTATATATTCACTTTGAACATTCCAGATGTTCAAATATTGGTACATATATAATTATAAGCATCATTTTCTACCATATAACGTGCTTCTTAATTTTGGTGTCTTCTGAACTACGGATGGTTACTTATTGCTTATCTTTTGAGATAAATAGTAAAATGAATACAGGTTTCCTACTTATACTAATTTGATTCTGCTCTGTGTAAATTTGAGAATTTTCTATAGCATTTCAATTTCCTATTATTTGAATATCAAGGCAATGCTGATTGTTAAGGAAAGAACTAATACTTGTATACTCTAGGCGTTTTTTAGCAGTATCTCCCACGTTTTCAAAGTTTTAGTTTTGCCATGGTGACTTTTTATCAGTATTCATCTTTTGTATTGTTACAATTAATTCAAAAGTTATGTACTTAAGATTTCTATTAGACTGTTGGTCTCCTTATGCTTAATTTTATGGCTGCTATGTATTTTGATGGCTTGTTATGTTTTGTGGTACTTGTGCTATGCCCACTTCTGGGCAATATTGTCTATTAACAAAGTTCAGGCTTGCATTGATTGTACCTTACAATTGTACAAGTAAGTGGAGACAATACGTAGGATCTTGCAGTTGAGGAGGAAAAGAAGATGATATTGGCTCAAAGAGAAATAAAAAAAAGGAGAAAACGGGGAAAAAGTAGAACATAGTAGAATTTTTAAATGAGATAGAATTAACACGGAATGGCCAGACTTGAGGTAGTAATAAAACACACGGCGACAGGCCGACTGTAGGAAGGGTTAACAAGAAAAGCATGAAAAATTGGAAAATGTAAAAAATCTTTTGGTTCTTAGAAGTTCTATTAAACTAAATGTAATCTTCAGTAGTCATTGCTATCAAGGAGGCATTAATTCAGAAAACTTTACTTCAGTTGAAATATTGTTATTTTCTTAATATTTGATAGTTGGAGAATAATTTGTGAATTATGAATAATTTTCATAAGCAAAGAATAGAATTGGATACTCTTTTTTAAGATATTAGTAATCTTTTGTGGTAGTTCATTTTTTTCCACATTACATAAAGTTATAAATAAACTTAATCAAAAAGAAATTATAACACTGTATAGCACAGAGAACTCTGCTCAATATTCTGTAATAACCTAAATGGTAAAAGAATTTGAAAAAGAATAGGTACATGTATATGTATAACTGAATCACTTTGCTGTGTGCCTGAAACTAACACAACATTGTTAATCAACTATACTCCAATACAAAATAAAATTTTTTAAAAATTTTTATAAAAGAAATAACAGACATTTTGTATTTTAATAGAAAAGATTTCTAAAAATTAAGGATACAAAATCTAGTGTGAATTGGATGGAGAATTCAATATTTTCATGATTTTCTTCATCTTGTCTATAGAATGTTTATTTTTTAAATGATGTTTTAAAAAAAGAGTATTTAAAAAGTGTCTAATTTTTCACACAACGCTGATGGGATAGTTTGTGGAGGAACTTTAAAAATGAAATCGCTGTGTTTCCTGTTTACGTGTTTGCTATAATACCCTAGGGAACATTAGATTTTGTCTGTAAGGAAGAGGGTGATTAACAAGTGGCCCATGGACTGAGTTTAGCTGTAGATCTGTTTTTTGGGGCCAACCAGTTTTAGTTCACATAGCATAGTTCCTCACTGTATTTACAATTTTTTAAGTTAGTTTCCAAGTAATTTCACGTAAAAGCAAAACAAAATAAAACAAAATTGAGTTAATAGGCATCTTTTGAAAAGTTGGAAGATAGGCTGCACTGGCCCACACTCCCACATGGCAGTGTTTCCCTGAAGCGCTGTGATCAGCCTGTGTGTTCCAATTCACAGCAGTGCACATCTTTCCCTACTGTACCCCGACCTGTCTTGATGTACTTAATTATGTCAATTACCTGAATTCTTGAGGCATTTGCGTTTGTGACCTGTTCTAGTGAACTAATGTAACAATGATGAATTATGACCATCTCTCTTTCTAAAAACTACAGGCTCTTTATTATTATGAGTGTTATGGTAGTTAACTGTAAAATGTAATTAATGGACACTGATGATAAAGGCAGCTAGAATGAAATACTAAAAGATGGTTTGGAAAGTAGAAGTTCCTTTTTTATTTTGTATTTCTTTTATTTTAGTGTAGTCATCCCTCAGTATCTGTGGGGGATTGGTTCCAGGACCCCCACGGATACCAAAATCTGCACATGCTCAAGTTCCTTATATAAAATGGTGTAGTATTTGCATACAACCAATGCACATCTTCCTGTATACTTTAAATCATCTCTAGATTACTTATAATACCTAATACTATGTAAATAGTTGCAAATACAAGTAAATGCTAGGTAAATAGTTGCTGGCTTGTAGCAAATTCAAATTTTGCTTTTTGGAACTTTCTGGAATTTTATATTTTTGAATACTTTTAATCTATAGTTGGTTGAATCTGCAGATACAGAACCCGCTGATATGGAGGGCCAACTGTATTTACCTGTATTTAATTACATCTTCTTACTTTACTGGTTTATTCATTCATTTACTTTTTTACCTTCCAGTTTCTTAAGATGAACACTAAGTTATTTTTTTCAGTTCCTACATATTAATAATGATGATACTCAAGTCTATCAGATTTCCTCTGAGTAGATCTTTAGCTCTTTCTAAAATAAATCTTTTTATTTTTAAAATACATTTTGTAAATTTAGTTTTGGTTATTTCTTTGACCCAAGGGTTAAGAAAAACATTTAGAAAATGCCATTGTAGTAAGGTTTTTAGTTGTCTTTTTATCATTTCTAAGTTTACTGGTTGATTCCTGTTATTTGAATATCAAGGCAAGGCTGATTGTCAAGAAAAGACTGAATATCTGTATACCATAGGCATTTGTTAGCAATATCTCTCACAATTTCAAATTTTTAGCTTTTGGCATGGTGACTCTTATCAGTATTCATTCTTTGTATGGTTACAATTAATTCATTGCTAAGTTTATTGGTTGATTGATTAATAATAGACATTCATATATTTTCTATTTTGTGGCCTTTTATTTGAAGAATAAGTACATATTTTTCTTGATCAGTTCGATGCAATTGTAAGGAAAAATTACTCTATTGATTTTATCATTTCTAAGTTTATTGGTTGATTTATTCTTTTTAAAGTATACTGAATATTTTTAATTCCTAAGTACGTGATGCATTTTTGTAAATATTCCTTGGTCATAAGACATGAAAAGAATTTCAGTGCTTACAGTATAAGACATAATTAGATAAATACAGAGATGGATAGAAAATATAAATCAACATAACTGAGCTTTTTAGTTGTATTTTTCAGACCCCTCATTCCTTAACAAAATGTTTTTGCTCTGTATTCTGTTCTATTCAGAAAGATGTAAATTAACATCTCACACTGTAATTGTTTGTTTATCAAGGTCACCTTGTACTTTGAGTAAGTTTGAGTTTTTATATTTAACTGCAGAGTTTATAGAAGAACTTTGTAAGTTGCGTCTTTATGATTACATTACATGCCTCTTGTCCTATTTGATGCTTTGACTTTAAATTCTACTTTACTGATATTGTCGCTTCTGCTTTGCTTCTGTTTGCATTTGTTTAATAGCTGACCCTCATTTTATTTTTAGACTTTTTGTTTTATGTGTACTTTTAAAGAAAAAAAACAGAGGGGTTTTTTTGTGCTTTTTTTTTGACCCCTCTTCTGTAATAGGGGAAAGCAGCAGTCAAGTCAGTCATGTTTAATGTAACTAATGATAGCTTTATTGCATGATTTTTAATTCTGCTCTCTGAATTTTTCTAGTTATCTTCATTCTTATTTCTTATTTTATAAACTGATAGGGAATTTCTTCTGTCTAAATTGATAAATTTAGAGCTTTTAATATATCTTTCATTTCCGCTGGTGCTTACATTCCTATTCTAATCATTAGTTTTTATATTCATATTTTGTGATTATTATTTAAAAAAAGAAACAAGTATAATGTGCCTCTGTCCACAAAATGCATATTTAAATGCACATATTTTAAAAATGCATATATTTCCCATCTTTCCCTAAATCACTTCAAGTCTCTAGATTTTGAGGAGATAGCTTAATATTCTTAATTCCAGACTTAATAAGTTTTCCCTTTTAATGTGTCACTTTAGCTTCTAAGACTAATTACTTAGTGACAATGCCAAATCTTGACAACTTTCAGTGAAAACTCATACACTACTGGTGACCATGAAATTGGCATTACCTTGTAGAACATATATTTATTAATATACAACAAATTGATATATTTATTTTGGTATGTTTTCTAGAGAAACTATTGCACCAGGAAATATAAATAGAATTGTTTATATCAATGCTGTTTGTAACTGCTAACGACCAGGTTTCTCCAACAAAAAAATAGACAAACTGTGCAATGGGTTCATGCAATGGATTATATCCTGCAGTGAAAGCAGATCATCTACATAAAAATATTCATGAACTTAATGAGCATATTACTGCATAAAAAGTAAGGTCTAGAAAGTTGCATAGTCTGACACCAGTTTTTATAAACCTTAAAAGCAAGAAAAGCAAAGAATGTATCTTATAGAAATATACATATATATTTTTTAAAACATAAACTCAAAAAAGCAAGAAAATGATAGTGGTCTCTGCTGGTACAGTAAGGCAGAGGTATTGTAGCCTACAATCAAGGTATTGGAGTAGTTAGGTGTTTGGTTCATGAATATTCTTTTTCTTATTGTTCTTTATAGCTTTTATATATGTAACATACTTTAAAAACATTACATTAAAATATTTCCAAAAAAGAATGCATATTTACAACATAACATATCAATCATCAGCCTTATCATGGCTATCATCTCTGTTGATTTATCTGTGTGCTTTACGAGGTTCCTGTCTTACCATTCTTCCCTTCATCTTTTCCTATCCCAAGGTCTTCAGTCTTGCTCATGGTACCTTCTCATATTTTCCGCAAATGGGAATACGTGAGTGACATAAGCTCAGATTCCCTGCGTATCCAGAGATATACTTCTTTTCTTTTCCCAGGTGACAGGAGTCTCATCTGGGTATGGGTTATTGATTACAGTCCTTTCTCAGGGGCCTGTGAATATGAACTTCTTTTACCTTCTGGGATTTCAGATGAGTTTGAATGCTACTCTGATTCTTTTTATTGTGAAAGTTACTTTGTATGGAATTTGGGATAATTTACCGGAGTACTTATAAAAATATGTTTTTTTCATTAGTCTTTTCTGAGACGTGGTGAATCTTTTCAATCTGCAGTTCACATGTTTCTTCAGTTGAGAAAACGTTTTGTCTATTGTTGGCTTGATTATTCTCCCTCCTCCAACTGTTCCTTTTCCTTCATCTGAAATTCTTTTTTTTTTTTTTTAAGAAGCACTTCTCCCAGGTGTGGGATAGGGAGGGTGGGAGAGAGGGAGACACAAGAGGGAAGGGATATGGGGATATATGTAAATGTATAGCTGATTCAGTTTGTTATAAATCAGAAACTAACACACCATTGTAAAGCAGTTATACTCCAATAAAGATGTTTAAAAAAAAAAAAGAAGCAATTTTCCATACTTTTTTTTTTTTTTTTTTTTGCTGTGTTGGCTCTTCGTTACTGTGCCTGGGCTTTCTCTAGTTGCGGCGAGCGGGAGCTGCTCTTCATTGCGGTGCGCGGGCTTCTCATTGCGGTGGCTTCTCTTGTTGCAGAGCACGGTCTCTAGGCGCTCGGGCTCAGTGGCTGTGGCTCGTGGGCTCTAGAGTGCAGGCTCAGTAGTTGTGGCGCACGGGCTTAGTTTTTCCGCGGCATGCGGGATCTTCCCGGACCAGGGCTCGAAACTGTGTCCCCTGCATTGGCAGGCGGATTCCTAACCACTGCACCACCAGGGAGGCCCTTAAATTCTTATTACTTGCATATCAAACCTCCTGTATTTTTCCTTCAGACTCTTAACTGTTCTCCCATGACTTTTTATATTCTTGTATATTTTTTTGTATGTTTTGAGATATTCCTGTTCATTGATCTTTCCCTAAACGTTGTCATCTTCTCTTTCATTTCCTTTACTGATTTTTTTTTAAAATTCCAGATTATTTTTTAAGATCTAAAGGATACCTTTATATAGTCTTATTGCTTTTTACTAGTTTCAAGTCATCATCAGACTCTTCTTAGTGAATTGTTTCAAAGCCTTCAGTTTGGGATCATCTACTTGAAAGTCCTCCTAGAGGTTTCTGGGTTCCATTGCTTATTGGTAGCCATCAGATCAGATTATTAGGGTCCTGTAAGTGCTGGCCAACAAGGGAAGGGAGCCCAAAAGATTTTTGTTCCTTTAGGCCTGTGGTGAATAGACAAGGGACTTGAAATCTGATGAGGCACCATGAAGGAACTTCTTGGGTGCTCCTAGACCTGCTGGGGTGCAATGCAAGCTTTAATACTCCACTAACTTCAAAGACCGTTAGCAATGTAGCTCCAATTATGGCTTCTCTATAGGTTCTCAGACCCCGCATAAGCATGACTTCCCTAAAATAACTCACAGATTTTCAAGGATGAAGTTATTTCTGGATGTATGAAGGTCCAAATAATCACCCCAGACCAGTGTTTTCTGGACTTCCATCAAAACACAGAGGAGAGTGAACAGTTTGTCTTCAGTGGCTGCTGTCTTGAACCATAGAGCAAGAGGGAGTATGGTGGGAGCATTAAGGTAAAGTTTAGGAGACACTGCCTCTCCAGAATCTCCCAGATCTTTCTATAAGATTGATCAGTTTTACATGAAAGATAATACCTTTTATGGGGTTTACTATGTGTCGAGCATTATCTACTTTTAATCACCACATCAATCACTCTAGATATGTAATAGTTGCCCCACTTTAAGTGAGGAAACTGAGGCTTAGATAAATAAGTAACCCTCTCACAGTTGCATGAGTAAGTGGCTCAGATTTTGACTGCAGTTTGTCTGGACTTTAAACTTTGTACTCTTTCCAAGAGGTGACTGTCTTACTTTCTGAGTTACCCTGAGCTTAATTGCAGAAAAATTGTGAAAGTTGCTATAATATTCCCTTCTTTCCTTCTAGTACATATGTGAAAGTATTGCTAGATACTAGGGATGGTATTTACTGTAAAGTTAAATGGCTGTATCTGATAGCTTGATTTCAGTTGAACTTCTGAGAAAAAATGCTTAAATATCCATGCCCAACAAAACTATCTCAGCCTTGAAACTACCACATTGGATTCATGAAAACACCATTTCTTATTTGGTTTAGAATAGAATTAAGCAAAGAATCCATTTACAAGAAGCTGTGAGGGTTTGGGGGAGCAAATTGTAATTGCAGGCTTTATGAAATTTAGCAGCTGTTTTGGAATGGATAAGGGCAATTAAAGGCTTGGTCATGGTAAACAGTAGTCCCAATTCTAAATGTATTTTTAAAATAATTGCTTCTAAGGTGAAATGGATAAGCAACAATATTAGAGAAATTGTTCTAGAAGCTGTCGAGGGGTAAAAGGAAAAAGATGACAGCGTCTCCTTTTCTTGCCCCTAAATAGTCTTCAGTTCAATAGTCATAGAAAAGATAGGGTAAACAAAAATATGTAAATATTAGTAATTATTTTATATATCTATAATCAGAACCAAATTTTAGTCACTGTTCTTTCCTCCTCTAATTTTTAATTAAATTTGTTCTCAAATTCACTGTCATATGATAATATAAGGAACTAAGTAGTTGGGGAGGTGGGATGCCTAAAGAATGGACATGGATGTTTCTGAACCTATTAAAAATTATGAAGTAGAAGGGAGAAATATATCATCACAGTGAGGTTGGGAAAGGCTATACGAGGTCATAATCATGGCAGCAGACATTTCATTTTGTTTTGTTCCAGACCCCTGCCTGAATGCTGTTTATTTATATTATCACAAGTTACCCCATAATAACTCATTAAAATTAAAAATATATATATTTTTACTTATTTGATGGATGTGGAAACTAAAGATTGGAGAGGTTAAGCAGCTTGCCCAAGGTCACATTGGTCTATTGCATATCAGCTTTTTAAACCACTAGTCATTCTGAGTCAAGATTCAGGCTGTTAATTAATTTTTCTTGGATGTACTCAGCTTCGGAGAGGTCATTTTCTAAAGAGGTAGGTGGAAAATAACCCAAAATGATGTACCAAATATCTGCTCAATATTTATTTATTGATTTATTCAGCAAACATTCTTTTTCACTATTGACTGAAGTAATGTGTCAGCTCTCAGAGGTCATAGGCCTAAGGACATTTCTGGTGACTTTATTTTCTACTCTGCAATTGTCTTCTTTCTCTTCCCTGTTTTGTTTTTTTATTTTCTTTTTCATCTTTTGTGATGTGAATACAGAATTTAAAAGTAAATTAGGTTTATATGCAGGATTCTGCTTGCTGCTTTCAGAAAATAAGAGTATCTGGAGAGCTCTGTGTTTTAATATGCATCAGGTAAAAGTAATTCTTTTGCAGTTTTTCCTGATATTTAGAAAAGGTAAAAATCAATGACCTGGGCCTTATTTTTCTTTGTTTGCTCTAACAGCTTATTCTAAAATTTATATTCTTTATGGTTGTCATCATCACATTCCTTTTACTCTTCTGATTTTTAACTTAAAAATTATAGCTGTGTTATATGAAAGATATTTGCAAGAAACATATTCAAATAAAAAGACACACTTCATGTTTTCCTTCCGCTCTTCAGCTGAAAACATAAATCTAGCAAAGACTTGAGAAGATTGAGTGGCCATGTCATTAATCGGAGATTAGTCTTAGAGAAATTTTTCTTTTTCTGACAGAAGTTAATAAAACAGACTCAACATTTCAGATAATACATAGAAGATGGAAAATATTATTTGACTTCTATATGTTTTTGATTTTATAATGAACTTTATAAGAAAAGCTTTTCATAATGAGTGATTATTCCTATTCTTTCAACTCTATTCACATCCCTGAGTTATATTATTTTTTGGTTTATCTTCTTATTATGAAGGAAAACAAGACAACTTTAAATTTGCTGACAGAAAATTGACCTGATTCAAAAAACTACTATTTTTTAGTATATATTGTTGTTTGATTAATGTTGGCTTTCCATAAATATTAACATGTGTGGAATTAAAAATATATTTTTGAAATTGAATATATAAATTGTTTTGTTGCTGATATCAGCTTACACCATAGTAATGTAAGGATAATATCTAAACTAAAAGATGTATTAAATCACATAATTAATGGACCCAGCCCTGTGCCTGCTACATAGCTGAT
This sequence comes from Eubalaena glacialis, assembly GCF_028564815.1. Taxonomy (NCBI): domain Eukaryota; kingdom Metazoa; phylum Chordata; class Mammalia; order Artiodactyla; family Balaenidae; genus Eubalaena; species Eubalaena glacialis. Next base: position 44,286,232 of record NC_083726.1, read on the forward strand.
GCTCAGTCAATATTAGTGGTGATTGTATTTGTATTTTTTTTATTCACTTCATATTTTGTTGAGAAAATAGTGCCAATCTGAAAGAAACCTACATGTGCTTCTTGCCACCTGTCTGCATCTATTAGCCATATCCTCATCCTTTGCTTTCCCTCCTGTTTCCATGAACTTTCCCATTTCCCATCTGATAACGATCTCTCCTCTTGTTCAGTAAATCCAGTTCATCTCCTCTTCTCAGTGACACCTCTCCAGCAATTCTCCCTTCTCTCTCGTTTATCATTGCTTTTTCTCTTACCCTGGAATAATTTTCATCAGCATAGAAACATACTATAATTTCTTCCTGCCACCACCTTACTTCTCTGCTCTTTTACAGAAAATTTTCTCAAAAGAGTTGTCCGTTTTTTCTCTCTACATTCTCCATTTTACTAGTCTTGCTTGAATCTACCACTCTCAGGCTTTCAGCCCTCAATTTCACAGAGACTGCTCTTTTCAAGGTAACTGAAGTCCTCTAATTGCTAAAACTAAGGTGAAAACTAAGGTGAAATCATTAATCCTTGGCAACACTAACACTTATCAACAGCATTTGACACAATTGATCATTCCATCTTGCTTGAAATATTGGTTTACAGGTCATCTGATTTCCCCTTGACCTTCTCTTTGCTCCTTCTCAGTCTCTTCTGCTGTTTCTCCTCTGCCCAATGTCCTAATGATTGAGTCTCTAGGAGATAGGTCCTCAAAACTTTACTCTCTCTAGTTCCCCCTGTAGGTGATCTCTTCCAGTCTAAGAAATTTAAATTCCATTTATATGTTCATGCATATAGTCCTCTTCTCCAAACTCTGCATTCTTGTATTCAACTGCTCTAATTGACATCCTCTTCCTGTTGCCTTATAGTCATCATTGCAGACTTAACATGACCCCGAATGAAATTCTGGTAAGCTCTAAACCAGCTTCTCTAAAAGCCTTCCCCATCTCAAGATATGGCAACTTTATCCTGTGACTCCAAAACACAGGAGTCAAATTTAACCTCTCTCTCTTCTTTTACTTCCTATATCCTATTCCTCAGGAAATTCTATTTGCTCTGCCTTCAAAATATATCTGGAATTTGATACTTCTCTCTATCTCCACCACCACTAGCCAAATCCAAACCACTATCATCTTACCTGTTTTTGTACAATAACCTTCTAACGGATCTTCCTGCCTTGACATTTTCCCTCTTAGTCCATTCTTGACCAAAACACCTTTCAGCTCAAAATCCAAAAATGGCATCCCATTACTCTTAAAGTAAAAGCCAAAGTCCTTCCAAGGTTCTTTGGACCTAGGTTTCTGTTTATCTCTGACTTCACTTCTATTAGTCTATTCCTTTGTTCATACTGCTCCTGCCACACTGGTATTCTTGATGTTACTCATAGAGGTTAAGCACTTTTTGGCCTTGGGACCCTTGCAGTTGCTGTTCCCTTGGCTAGAATGCTCTTCCCCCAGGCATCTACATGTTTCACACATTCACCTCCTTCAGCTCTCTCTTTAAATGTCATCTCTGTAGTGAGATTTAAAATATCAATAGGAAGTCTTCACTTCCTATACACCTAGACTTTCTTATTTCACTTATTTACATTTTTTTCTCTAAAGCACTGACATGCCATATATTTTACTTATTGATGATGCCTATTTTCTGACTTCCCCACTGGAATACAACCCCCCTCAGGTCAGGGACCTTGATATGTTTTGATTCTAGGTTCATCTCAGGCACATAGATCAAGACCTGACATAAGGTAGGCACTCAAAAAATGTTTGTTGAATTAATGGATTATAATAATTGCCATTAATATTGAGAACATGCTTTTATTACTTAAAGGGCCGTACAAGCTAGTGGTAAGATTCTTGAGACTGGAGCCATACTGCCTAGGTTTGAACCCTGGCTCTATCATTTACTTTGTATGTCCTTAGACAAATTACTTAATTATCCCATCAGTTTCCTTACCTGTATATATACTGCACAAGGAGTATTATTATTATTAAATTGATATATAAATTAGACATGTTTCAAAACTATGCTCAGGTTGGTGTAAAAGAATGAAATTAGAACACTTCCTAACACCATACACAAAACTAAACTCAAAATGGATTAAAGACCTAAATGTAAGGCTAGACACTGTAAAACTCTTAGAGGAAAACATAGGCAGAACACTCTATGACATAAATCACAGCAAGATCCTTTTTGACCCACCTCCTGGAGAAATGGAAATAAAAACAAAAATAAACAAATGGGACCTAATGAAACTTAAAAGCTTTTGCACAGCAAGGGAAACCATAAACAAGATGAAAAGAGAACCCTCAGAATGGAAGAAAATATTTGCAAATGAAGCAACTGACAAAGGATTAATCTCCAAAATATTCATGCAGCTCATAGCTCAATATCAAAAAAACAAACAACCCAATCCAAAAATGGGCAGAAGACCTAAATAAATATTTCTCCAAAGAAGATATACAGATTGCCAGCAAACACATGAAAGGTTGCTCAACATCACTAGTCATTAGAGAAATGCAATTCAAAACCACAGTGAGGTATCACCTCACACCAGTCAGAATGGCCATCATCAAAAAATCTACAAACAATAAATGCTGGAGGGGGTGTGGAGACAAGGGAATCCTCTTGCACTGTTGGTGGGAATGTAAATTGATACAGCCTCTATGGAGAGCAGTATGGAGATTCCTTAAAAAAACTAAAAACAACCCTACCATATGACCCAGCACTCCCACTCCTGGGCATATACCCAGAGAAAACCATAATTCAAAAAGAGTCATGTACCACAATGTTCATTGCAGCTCCATTTACAATAGCCAGGACATGGAATCAACCTAAGTGTCTATTGACAGATGAATGGATAAAGAAGATGTGGCACATATATACAATGGAATATTAGCCATAAAAAGGAGCGAAATTGAGTTATTTGTAGTGAGGTGGATGGGCCTAGAGACTGTCATACAGAGTGAAGTAAGTCAGAAAGAGAAAAACAAATACCGTATGCTAACACATATATATGGAATCTAAAAAAAAAAAAAAAAATGGTTCTGAAGAACCTAGGGGCAGGACAGGAATAAAGATGCAGACGTAGAGAATGGACTTGAGGACACAGGGAGGGGGAAGGGTAAGCTGGGACGAAGTGAGAGAGTGGCATGGACATATATACACTACCAAATGTAAAATAGGTAGCTAGTGGGAAGCAGCTGTATAGCACAGGGAGATCAGCTCGGTGCTTTGTGACCACCTAGAGGGGTGGGAGGGGCACAAGAAGGAGGGGATATGGGGATAGATGTATACATATAACTGATTCACTTTGTTATACAGCAGAAACTAACACAACATTGTAAAGCAATTATACTCCAATAAAGATGTTAAAAAAAAAAACTATGCTCAGAAGTAAAATATATTGATATAATGGTGGTCATAGAACTAGTTTGATTATACTTAATTATTAGTATTGTTTCTTTCACTTCCTGTTTTGTGGGGAACACATTGTACTGATCCCTATATATGAATGTCACGTTGTACAATTAGTGTGGGTTTTGGAATCTGATTTGTGGTTCCAGTTCTCCCACTAGCTGTGTAGATTTAGGTTTCTAATGTTAAATTTTATCCACCTCATTTTTAAATGGGAGCATTTTTATACCATAGAGATCTAGTATTATAAGCAAATGAGGTAACAGATATATTGGATTAGCCAAAAAGTTCATTTGGGTTTTTCGTAACATCTTTTGTAACCCAGTAGAATGTCCTACAGAATGGTTGATACTAAGTAAATCAATTACTCAGCAACCCTGGCACTGAAGAAGAAGGACCAATCCCCAGGACATATAACTGCTGTCCTTGCTTTGATATCTTATAGAAAGTTACTGGTGGAATTTTATGAGTGGCTATATTTTCAGGTTTCAAGAAAATGGATAAGGACAAATCATAGGCTTTCCTTAATAATTCTACGTAACAATAAGGAAAGAAAAAACCCTACACTTTTGGGAACCATAATCGTGGATATAGAACCCATATATCTAGTCTGACTCATGGTTGGAAATTTCCAATTACATTCTTTGGCTTGTTTTCCATGGAGTTAGATTTAACCCTTTTAATCGTTTTCATTTAGAGAGCTTATGATTTGCCCTTGGAGATTATTTTTCAAGCAATTCAGTACCCTCTTAGGGAAAACTGGAATGTGTCTCGACATTCTCAATTTCACCTCTTGGCATCCAGGCTTTGTCTGTCAGGCTTGCACTCAGTGGAGGCATCTCACGTCCCAGGGCTCTTCCTCCAGCTATGAAGACCTGCGCTGAGGAAAGTGTTAGTTACAAATTTTTATATTACATGGGAAAAGTTCAGATCAAAAAATTGCATTCCATAGATTCCTATATGAAATAAATTATCTTATAAAATGGAAGGCTTTGTTCTCTATTAAAAGATCCATTATCAGTAAACCTGTATGGGAGGGGATATGTTCCATGGGCAGTGGCACTTTCTGAAAACTGAAAGTTCACCATGTTATAAACCTAATTTTTTCTGTACTTCCCCTAATTAGCTCCATTAAGAGACAACTCTTTGATCTTAAAAATAAAACACAACATAGACATATTGCTTACTCTTAGAACTCTGGTCTGACTTGGAGGGCCCTCTGGGTTATTGCTTAAGAATTGAGGAGCTGGGGGATTAGCAAATCCCATAAGAAGATGCTCTTCCATTCTCAGCAGCCAGGAAGGGCCACAGGAAAGGAAGTGTGGTATGAGAAGCACTACAGAGTTAATCGAGATAGGAGCCCTGAGAATTTGTGCTATCTAAAGCCCTACTGCTCTTTTAATATGCATTATATGTCCCAACATTTATTGTTTTATAAGTTTCTTCCTTCCAGCTTTTCTTGTTTGTTTTGGAGGTATCTTTTTATCTTTCTTTTTTTTCTTGTCTTAGTTCCCCATAGGTTTTGCCAAGGAAGTTCAAATCACACATGGTTCTCTAAAGTGATACTGAAAAGCTCTGAGTAAACTGAAATATTCCATGAATCTTATGTCTATGCATATCTTTCTATAATGACTTTAAAAACTAGCCCTTTATTGTTTGACCACAATTAGCATAGATCTATTTTTTGAAAAGATGTTTATTGAAGTATAATTTTCATTTTAAAAAAGCACCCTTTTCAGGTCAGAGTTTGATGATTTCTGGTGAATGTATACAGTTGGAAGCAGCACCTCAATCAAAATATAGAAGATTTCCATCACTGCAAAGTGTGATGCCCTTTTATGTTCAATCTTTCTTCCTTCATCGCTTCCAGCCATCTCAGCCCCTGGAAATCACTGCTCTCCCTATTCCACATGTCAAATAGATAGAATCATACAGTGTGTACTCTTTTGTGTCTGGCTTCTTTCAGTCAGCACAATGCTTTTGATATTCATCAGTGTTGTTGCTTTTTATTGCTGTATAGGTTTACACTGTATGGATCTGTCACAATGTGTTTATCCATTTATCTGTTGATGGAAGTTTGGGTTGTTTCCAGTTTTTGGCAATTGTGAGTGAAGAATTTGTGCACAGGACTTTGTTTGACACAAGTTTCCATTTCTCTTGGTTAATTACCCTATGATTTATTGGGTCGTATAGTAGATATGTTTGTGACCTTATAAGAAACTGTCAAACTGGTTTCCAAAGTAGTTGCAACATTTTGCACTCTCACCAGGAAATTTTTGAGAGTTTCAATTTTACTGCATCCTTGTCAGAAATTTGTATTGTCTTTTTTTGTTTGGTTTTAATTTTAGCCATTCTAGTAGTGGCTCATTGTGGTTTAATTTGCATTTCCCTGATGACTAATAATATTGAGCATTTTTGATGTGCCTATTCATCATATTCATCTCTTGTTTGATGAAGTGTCTGTTCAAATCTTTTGTTCTTTTTTTTAGATTGGACTGTTGGTTTTCATATTATTGAGTTATAAGAGTTCTTTACGTATTGTAGATACAAGTTCTTTAACTGATAATGTATTTTGTAAATATTTTCTTATAGTTTGTTGCCTCTCATGCCATGTTTTTAGCATGAAAACAGGAAACAGAAGATTTTTACTTCTGATAAAGTCCTATTTATGTATTTATCTTCATAAGTCCTGAATTTTGTGTCCTATCTAAGGATGAGTCTAACAGAATTTCAAAAAGATTTTTTTAAAGTATTTTCTTCTAGAAATTGTGTAGTTTTGCTCTTACATTTAAGTTTATTATACAAATTGAGTTGATATTTATATATGATTTTGGAGATCTGCTTTATTTAAACACTTTTACTGCTTCATAATTCCTACTATTTTTCATGTTGTATTTCTCTTGATATCTGATTACTTAAACTCCTAATTTCACCTTTATCATTAACTGCTTCTACAGAGCTTGTAGTTCATGATCTAAGAAGAATAAGGAACATTAATTAAATGTTTAGATTTGTCAAGTTTTTTCCTAAGACAAAAATGTATTAAAAATAAGTGCAAAAAAAAAAAAAAGTGCAGTCAAGTTTTTGTGCTATAATTTGGGATTTTTTATAATCACTGTGAATATACTACATTAAGACTTTCTAAATGTATAGTCTCTCTAATCAGTAAAGAAGGGGGATCCCTGAAATGGTAGTAGCAATATGATTCATAAAAAAGTAAAATATAGTACTTCATGATACCCAAAAATACGTGTGTTGTACATACATTTTACATAAATATTATTTCCACATAAAATAGTTCTATATTCAGTATGCAAAGTTATATATTCTTTTGTAATATCTTTAGGGAGCTTTATTGATTCATGGAGTTTTACATTTTCTTACTGCCTTTTTCAGGTGGTTTGGATTGCTAGAATATGTTTTGCTGTGTGCACGTGCACAGTAAGTACATAATACCATAATAACAACAAATAAACCAAAGGAGGGGCAAACCTCTGATGTAGACCTGTTTGAGGAACAGGCTGACCAGGATTTGTCTGAAATTCATTGAATTTTTTTTCTAGTTTGGCTCATAGATATTAAAAAGACTATAGAACTAACCTAATTATTTAAAGCATGTGTAGAAAAGGAAACATTTTTATTAAATTAAATCTTATGATAAACCCCAAGAATAAGAAAAATAAGCACAGAGTGATTCTAATGAAAAGAGGAGTGAAAATCCTACCCATGTGAACTTTTCTTTCTCCTTTTTTTGTAACCTTAACCTTCCCCTACAATACCTTCATAGAACCCAGAGGTTCTGGAATACAATTTGAAAAAACATTCAACTAGTCTATTCTCAATTGTTATGTGTAAATGGAGGGCCAGATAGTTTCCAAAGATCACAGCATCATTTGGGGTCAGAGAAAGCTCTTCTGATCCTGGTCTATTGCTTCACTTTTCCACAGCAAGTTGTTTTATTGTATTCATTCTGACAAATATTATAGGTCTTAAGAAACATGACATTCTTTCTTGTGATATACTTTGTTTGTTAATTTGAAGTTATTCAATAGAGACTTGAGATTGAAATGGGAATAATAGAAATCTAGTATTTGAGTACAAGCTGAGTTGTTTATCTTGAGATGATTGGTCATTCAACAGCGATCTAAGGAAGCCATAATAACTCAATCAGGGTTGAATTCTTATAAATGCAATATTTTTGTATAAGAATCTTTAAATAATGTCTTCTTTATAATCTTCATGTTCATTGAGTCAGAAGCTTTTCTGTATGACCTTCAAACAAAGAAAATATATGTCTACAATTTGTAGTTGCAAAGGATATAGCAGGAGTACAGAATCACACTAATAAAGCTATGATTGAGAATGACTGATAGACAGCTGGGCAAGCAGCTGGGCCTTTCATGGACAAAACAAAGCAAAATGTACAAAAACTGAACTTTATTTGACTTTGAACTAAATTCAACTCCAAAATCCCTGGATGCATTGTACAGTTGTGTGTTTGTGTGTGAAATATTCAATTTGTTTCTCTCATTTGAATCTTAGAAATGGAAAGTAAATTTATCTCAGCGCAAATGGCACCTTGCATATGTGCCAGCCCTCTAGACACTACTCGTAATTTTTTGAATTAATACATTCCAGTTTCCTATCACATTTTGCATAAATAATAATAATGCTTTGCATTTCTTAGCAATATTTCTGCTTCAGATTTGTATCTTAAGGTAAGGTTATTAATTCATAAGTTGTCATTAAAGAATGTAGAGGATGTTGACAACTTTTGCTCGTTTTCTTCCCTTAGTGAGGAAGAGTTCTTGAGAGAGGTCAAACAATGAATCAGCAGGACACTGAGAACAGAATCTGTCCAAGTTCTCTGAGGGCAAAGCCCCACTCTGTGGAGCAACAGCTCTCTTATCCTTTCTCAGACCACGCTTGGCTTATGGTTTTGTATAGCTTCAGAATTCTTCCAGTATGATTTCTGAGAAATAATTCCTTGTACCAGACCAACACAATTTAAGAATTCCACAGAGAAAGCAGATTTAAGATAGTTTTAGAATGTTCAAAAAGCTTCTCTGTAGTTCTGCATGGAAATAAAACCTGAATCAACCAACCGAAGTAATGTGAAATAAATACTTTACAAATAGCAACAGATTGCACAGTAATATAAGCGCCCAGTAAAACATGTAAGTACTTAAAGCGCTTCTCATACTTCTTATTAGGAAGAACAGAAGCAAACTTCTCTTCTATTAAATGCTGGTAATGTGTTTTAATATGAAATATTCAATAAGATAATCATGTCCTTAAGTTGCCCTTATCTGGATGAGAACTGCATCTACTTAATGAAATTCAGATTGGACCTTATTGCTATAAATTCACCACCTCTTTAAGGCTTGAAAATGAGCAAGACTTCTGAATTGCACATATTCATAATAATGTAAATAATAAGCTTTTCTACTACAGAACTTGAGTAGGCAGAAAGTAGTAATTTAAACCAGTGGTTCAAACTGAACCATTTCATAACTTGATGCTGCTTTTATTTCCAAAAGAACAAATAAAAGGACATTACTAGTTTTTTGAATATTTCATATTGAGAAAAAACAGAGGGAGGGAAATAGTTACAAATATCACCTCTATTTTGTAAATGATGAAACTTAGTTTTTGAGAGGTTAAAACTTTTTTTCCCAAGGTCAAACACGTGGTAAACAGTAAAGCTTCATTGAAATGCTGGTTGAGCTCTCTTCAAAGTCCTTGTTGTTAAAAATCATGCTATATATAGGCTTCTAATGCTTTTTTTATAAGGTAGAATTACTTCACTACTGTACTTTTATTTTCTCTTCTCATTTTTATGGGCCTTAAAAATAGACTTTATTTATCTTTGAGCAGTTTAGATTTTCAGAAAAATTGAGCAGAAAGTACAGAGAGTTCCCATATGCTTCTCCCCTCCTCTCTTCCCATTTCCACATCTTGCATTAAAGTGGTACATTTGTTACAATTGATGGGCCAATATTGATACATTATTATTATTTAAAGTCCTCAGTTCACAGTTGCTCTTTGTGTTGTACATTCTGCAGTTTTGACAAATATATGATGACATATATCCACCCTTATAATATCACACAGAGTATACTCACTGTGCTAAAAATCCCCTATGCTCCATCTATTCATCCTTCCCTCCCTCCCCCAAACTCCTGGGACTATTGATCTTTTTACTCTCTATATAGTTTGGCCTTTTAGCAATTTGCATTTAAGTTTCTTCCATGTCTTTTTCTGGTTTGATAGCTCATTTTAAAAATCACTGAATAATATTCCATCGTACGAATGTACCACAGTTTATCCATTCACTTATTGAAGGATATGTTGGTAATTTCCAAGTTTTAGAAATAAAATAAAAGCTGATACAGGCATTCATGTACAGGCTTTTGCATGAACATATCTCATTCTTTCTTTAGTTACTTTTTTTTTTTTTAACTTTAGCCATCCTAATGGATGTGAAGTACTATCTCTTGTTTTTTGTTTTTTGGGTTTTTTAAAAAATTAATTAATTTTTTGGCTGCGTTGGGTCTTCGTTGGTGGGCTTTCTCTAGTTGCGGCGAGTAAGGGCTACTCTTTGTTGCAGTGCGCGGGCTTATTGTGGCGGCTTCTCTTGTTGCAGAGCATGGGTTCTAGGCGCGCGGGCGTCAGTAATTGTGGCACGTGGGCTCAGTAGTTGTGGCGTAGGGGCTTAGTTGCTCTGCGTCATGTGGGATCTTCCTGGACCAGGGCTCGAACCCATGTCCCCTGCATTGGCAGGCGGATTCTTAACCACTGAGCCACCAGGGAAGTCCCTAGCTACTTATTTTTATTGAAGTACAGTGGATGTAAAATATTATATAAGTTCAGGTGTTGAATATAATGATTCACAATTTTTGAAGTTATACTCTATTTAGTTATTATAAAATATTGGCCAAACTCCCTGTGTTGTACGATATATCCTTGTAACTTATTTTATACAAAATGGTTTATACCTCTTAATCCCTTACCCCTATATTGCCCCTGTCCCCTTCCTCTCCCCACTGGTAACCACTAGTTTGTTCTCTATATCTGTGACTCTGTTTCTTTTTTGTTATATTCACTAGTTTGTTGCATTTTTTGGATTTTACATATCAGTGATATCATACAGTATTTGTCTTTCTGTCTGACTTATTTCACTAAGCATAATACCCTCCAAATCCATCCATGTTGTTGCAAATGGCAAAATTTCATTCTTTTTATGGCTGAGTAGTATTCCATTGTAGGTATATGTATATATATATTATGTATACATACATATTATATATAATATATATATAATACATACATACATCACATCTTCTTTATCCATTCATCTGTTTATGGACACTTAGGTTCCATCCATATCTTGGCAATTGTAAATAATGCTGCTATGAACATTGGGGCGTATGTATCTTCAAATTAGTGTTTTTGGTTTTTTGAGATATATACCCAGGAGTGGAATTGCTTGGTCAAAGGTAGTTCTATTTTTAGTTTTATATTTATAGAAATTAAATTATTCTCCATAATATTAAAGTGGAAATTCCTTAAAGGCCTGAAATTAATGAGGATATTATTTATGCACTAAACATTATGAGTTATATTTGATTTTAAATTCGTCTCTCAATCTATGAATTGCAGAATTTTTTCAAATTCCTAAATCTGGGTAAACCCATTTCCTAAGTGCTTAAGGATAGTAGGTTAATGATAGTAAGGATGCATATGTGCTTCTGCAACTTTTTCTTATTCTTTTGTTGTTTACTACTCATCCTTTTTCTCCTGTAATTGCATAATTAATCACTTGCCTTTTGTCATTCAGTCTTTCTTCTGAAGAAATATACCATTTCTTTCTTTGATAAAGATCCTTTGAGTAACAAATTGACCATATGCTTTTTTCCCATACTCAACAAAAATATTTTATTTAGTCACTTAGAACTGTAAGGGGACTTAAGACAATTTTTAGCAGAAGAATATCTTAAATGTTATGAGAAAACGCAATGAATAAGGAAGATAAATACAGAGTTGCTCTGGTAGAAAGTGGGGAATTCACTGGGATTCTTTCCTATTTTCTCCACTTCCCCAAGTGGAGAAAATCTGTTCCTAAAATATTTTCTAAAGTCTGTTCCTAAAATATTTTCATGAAATATTAAATAATGTAAATAATAAGCTTTCCTACTACAGAACTTGAGTAGGCAGAAGGTAGTAATTTAAACCAGTGGTTCAAACTGGTTTGAACTTCCCCAAGTCTGTTCCTAAAATATTTTCATGAAATCGACAATATTAGAAAACATTAATCTAATTCATTCTTCTCAGTTTGACTCTCCTATAAGCATGGGAAATGAAAGTTTATCTTTATTTCTAAAGGGAAATAAAATTGAGCTGAGCTGTTTGTGTTTGACTTCGTTGGAAGTGGTGTAACAGGAGCGCAAATTGTGGGATTTGTCCATTGTGGTGTATGGAGAAAATTAAGGCCTTCAGCCAAGCTGTAGATGGCCTGTTGTAGGGAGAGGGTGAAATTTGAATTCTATAGAGCCATCCATAACTTTACTATTTTACCAAAAGCCATTCTAAATTACTTTCTCAAGTAAATTATTTGAGCACCCCAATATTACTTGAAATAGATTCCTGTACCCATCCACATTACTATCTAATGGAATAAGAATAAAATATCATAATTATGGTAAGGAAGTAAAAATTAGGAAATTTTTTAAAAATTAAGGTCACTTGGTAGATTAAGCAAACAAATATTTAAGAACATGATTAACTTCCCTCATTCATTCTTTCAACAAATATTTATTAAGTGATTGCGGTTGAGGTCTTTGAGGGACTCTTATAAACAACATTAAAAATTTTTTTGTCCTGAAAAATAACACAAAGAATGAATAGACAGAGATCCCAACATATTACCTCTAGTAGTATTAAAGGTGGAAATGGGGAATGTAGCTCATGTGCAAGGGCAAAATGGGTTTCCTAATACTGCATTCCAGAATTAGGCAGATTTACTGTCCTGTCATGGGATTGACTAGACCAGGCATTAAGTAGGAGTCATGTTTCCTGTGGGTTAGGTGGCTTTAGATAAAATAAAGAAACATTCATTCAATGTAACAGGAGGAGACCCAAGTTTATATGTGTACAGATGTAGCTAGGTTGCTGAATATGGTTGCATGAGGAGGTGGAATTTCTCTTTTGATTGCTTTCATTTTCTTTTTAGTAAAATAATATACCCAAACCATCAAACTGAGAGCAAGAAAGGAGAAGACACTGGAATAATAAAAGGAAGCAATAATAATTGTTTGGGAAAGTAGAGGAATATAAGAGAGATTTGACTAGAGACCGCACAGGATACACAAAATGTCAGAGTCCTGTTAATAAATTATTAAAAAATTCAAGACAGTGACAGCTATGCATAAAGCCAAGCATGGTTCCTAAGTGTGGGCCTTGTGCAAATACACCCATGCATTTTAAGGTGACTAAAAGATTACAGTAGAATTGCCTGCCAGCACTGAGGGACAACTTAATGATTAAAATCATAAATTGGACATGAGAGCGGAAAGTATGGTTATGTAATTTTCTTTGTTAATGATCAGCTATAAATCATTCTCCATCCTTATATTTCTCCCTTACACTTCTTCTGTTATCTATAAATCAGAGATGAATAAACACAGATCTTCCTTCAGTATATAAATGTGCTGACAATGTATAGTCCACTCTATGTGAAGCATGATGCCTTTAAGACTTTGTTCTATCAAGGGAACATTAGGTGTTATTAATTTCTGGTTTTACCCATTATTACTTTTAAAAGAGCTAGATGTTCCTAGACTACATTGGTCTGTTTCCAAGCACAGCAGGTCACTTATCCTCTATCTCATTGTAACTTCATTTTCTGTAATGTCTTTGCAGTGGGGATTTGCATTTGAGATAGAGAGATGCAGTAAGTCTTTATCACTGCCTATTTCTGTTGACAGAGTTTTTATTTGATTATTGTTCCCACATCAGGACTGTCATGAGGACAGATGTAGCTAATTAATCTTTACCAGTTCTGATTCAATTAAAAATTCCTGGAAACTTCTCAATGTCTGCTTGAATTGCCCTTATGGAAACCTTGATGTCAGAAAGGTGAAAGTTCTTGCTAAACAGAAACAAGGATTTTATGAGTCAGACATTTCCCTGGATAAGGGAAGGTTATGTATATAATTGATTTAAGTGAGAAGGCAAAATATTACTGAACATAATTATGAGAGGGTGGAGGAGAATTTTGCTATTCAGGTTCAACTTTTAAGCTAAGACAATATGAGAATAGGTGTATTTATTTATAAGCAGACAAGAGGAGAATAATTCTGCTATATCACCTTTAACAAATAGGCTATTACTTCACTCAACTTGAGAATGACAATTCATTCAACTATGTATTATCTTGGTAGCAATGTGTTTTGGTGGTCCGTTCATAAAATATTAGTTGATGGAATATTTGATGTTAGTATAGATGGAATAGATAATTTTTTATTTTTAATATGTACTTTATGTATGTTTAAATTTTATTTAATTGAAAAATCAAAAGACAACTTTAAAAGAAAAATCATACTTAACTTTACTTTTAACAAGTAGAAAGTTGTACCCACCCCACCCAAACTGTGAACTAGTCACTAAATGAGCAGGACTGGTATTCTGAACCCAATTGGGGGGCAAGAGTTTGCTTTTTTGTGAACTGGAAAATAACCAAAAATTTAAAAGGAGGACCTAATAAAACACTACACTGAGATTATGCATTATTATAAATTCAAAACGTACTAAACTGCACTCTTAAAGTGGAACCTTCTAGTAAAACAGCCTCACGTTATCGGTTTCTTGCTGGTCAGTACATATATGTTTACTAGCTGGAAATAATAAGGATTATAAATTAATCTTTTTCAGAAAAGCTTGAATCTTTTGTGGGTAACCATGGGTCTTAGTTGCCATTGGTCATTTAAATTAAAGCAAAATTAGTGCAATAAGCTCTAGTCAATGTCAAGTTGTGCTAGGTTCTCCATACCTAAATATAGGCCACGCTGTAAATTAAGTATCTTTGACAACTTCATTAGCCCTTTTAATTTAAGAATAATTTACTTTTATTATGTTGTTGTCTATACTTCTGGATGAAATTAGTGCTTCTATCCCTGAGTAAACTAAAAAAGAGCTTCAAGTTTTTTAATCTTCCACAAATCCATGGGTGACCAATCAGTGGTGAAAAGGTCTGAAGAATAGATGTTGCATCTGGAGAAATCAGGCTTGTTGGACCATTAGCTTCTTACAGAGATTGATTTTTCACAAACAAACACATGAGAGAAGGAACATATTTTAACATAATTTTTTCTTTTTATGGACATAAACTGATCCTGTAACATATGCAGAGTTGACACTACTGAGACAATTGTTATCGTGAAAAAAGATAACAAATTTTAAAAGAAGACTTTCCTGAATTTCATTTAATTTATGAATTGCTGCCATTCCATCCAAATATGCACATTTCTCTTTATGTTTATGGTTGCCAAAGTATTTTGGGTCTATGAATTCATAAAACGATATAAAGGAACAATTTCAATTGCTGTATTGGTTTCTTTCCACTCCCTATCCTCATTTTTTTTAGAGGTTTCAAGTTTAGGGGAAGGAACAGATAGCTATTCAACCAATTAAAAAAACTGAAGGTCAAATTACAACCACATAATGGATTCATGACCTTTTAAAGTTAGCGTCATTCTTGTGATAAAGATTTGTGATGAACTGATTGAACAATATATGCAAGAATGACTTCTGGCATATGATAAGCTTATCCACATGTTACGTTTAATTTTGAGCATAGCTATTAATTTGTGCCTTTTATTCAAAGAATGTTTCCTTCAGGACTAAATGTAATATTTGATATGTGTTTCCTTTAGAGATTGTGCAGAAATATGAAGAGGTAGGGGAAGGGAAGATTGACAATTATTCTTTTATTTTCCTTAACCATACTATTTTAATTTTTTTATCATTATTGTTTAGAGTTTTGTGCAACTGATTATCATAATCATCACGTTCCCAAGGGAGAGTCTCATTTTTCAGGAATAGATGTCTTTGTTCAATTTGCTTTGAAGATATTTATACAAGTTGTCATCAGTGAATTTTAATGCAAACTTGAGTAAAATATATTTGAATATGTTTGCAAGGCAATGAAAAGTAAGCTTTCCCTCCAGAGAAGTGCTACACTTACACTGATTAAGATACTTTTACAAATAAATTTACGTTGGATATATAAGCAACAATCTGTTTTCCTATTTAAACTATCAAAACTTTGTCAAGAAAATTTGAAAACCAGATCTGTTATGCTACAGGGTAATTATACATGCTGACTATACCCTAAAGTAAGGACTTCAATTGTTCAGTGTGATTTAGAGGAGAGGATGGAGATGGGCCACGTGGCCTTTCGTCTGCCTTTGGCTTTGTCATTTAATTTCTTTCATTCTAAAAAATATAGTGCCGTGTTTTTAAATTTTGAATACCTAGGAGTTATCTGAGGAGATCGTTAATTTGCAGATCAGGCACTGCCTCCAAAATTCAAATTCTCCAAGGAATTTGTATTTCAAACAAGCATTTCAGGTGGATCGATACAGTTGATCCAAGGAGCACATTTTGAGGCACATGGTTATAACGAAATAATGTTGGTATTTGAGGGAAATCATACAAAAGTGCAACATGTACATTATTTCCCTCAATTAACTAGTAACCACAATTAAGTTGTTGAACATTTGCCATAAATGACAAAATAATTGAGATCTTATAAGTTCTGGCTTACAACCAAAGTGGACAGTATTTGCATATATCTTTTTTTTTAAATTTTTTTAACATCTTTATTGGAGTATAATTGCTTTACAATGTTGTGTTAGTTTCTGCTGTATAACAAAGTAAATCAGCTATATGTATACATATATCCCCACATCCCCTCCCTCTTGTGCCTCCCTCCCACTCTCCCTATACCACCCCTCTAGGTGGTCACAAAGCACTGATCTGACTTCCCTGTGCTATGCGACTGCTTCCCATTAACTATCTATTTTACATTTGGTAGTGTACATATGTCCATGCCACTCTCTCACTTCGTCCCAGCTTACCCTTCCCTCTCCCTGTGTCAAGTCCATTCTCTATGTCTGCGTCTTTATTTCTGTCCTGCCCCTAGGTTCTTCAGAACCATTTTTTTTTTTTAGATTCCATATATATGTGTTAGCATACGGTATTTGTTTTTCTCTTTCTGACTTACTTCACTCTGCATGACAGACTCTAGGTCCATCCACCTCACTACAAATAACTCAATTTTGTTTCTTTTTATGGCTGAGTAATAAAGGATACAACCTTATATTTACCTACAGTCCTTATGGCATTCTGTTCTGTTATGGTTCTCAAAAATAACCATAAATATTTTTACCACCAGTGAGAGAGGATTCTCCACATATTCTAACAACTTCTAAACTTTGTTTCAAAAACAAAATGAAACAAAAACAAACACATAGTTTGCATTATAGAAACTGAAGACCTTTTAATTAGAGTAACTTAATACCTGACTTTCCACCTATTTTCTATGAGGATAAAAGTTCTATTTTAAGGACCTCTTATTTTATAAATTGCTTTTTAAGCATTTTTTAATGTTTTTTCAAAACAAGGCTGTTGTGTGAGGAAAGCTGACATTCAAGAGGATTCACTTGCTAGGACAACCTCACAAAGATGTTACGATGTTTCAGCAAATTTGATGCTTTTGTTAATAACAAGTTGCCTTTATTAAATCAAAAGGCAGCTATTTTATTGATGACTGTTCCTAAATTGTTGCTGTATGAAGAGCTAAAAACAATAAACTCAAAGAATTAAAAAGCTCAAATGAAAGTGAAGAATGAAAATTGGTGAAGGTTGTCAAAAGGTACAAACTTCCAGTTATAAGAAAAATAAGTACTAAGGATGTAATGTACAACACACGATTAATATAATTAACACTGCTGTATATAATATGTGAAAGTTGTTAAGAGAGTAAATCCTAAGAGTTCTTATCACAAGGAAACAATATTTTTTTTCTATTTTTTAAATGTTGTGTCTCTATGAGATGATGGTGTTCACTACACTCATTGTGGTATCATTTCATGATGTATGTAAGTCACATCATGATGCTGTACACCTGAAACTTCTATAGTGCTGTATGTCAATTATATCAATAAAACCGGAAGAAACAGAAAAGAATGAAGATTTAGATAAGCCTTATAGTAACAATATTCCAGTCATTTTTATTTAGTAGTAATGGGGTAACATTACCAACTGGATAGACTCGGTATTGTAATGTGTCAGAGCAATAAGGCATGCAGGCTTCAGATGCAGTCTTTGCATCAGGAGGTAGATGAAGTACAGTGAAAATTTTTGCACTAAATTCAGAAATCTTATAAAAACAATTTAAGGTCATTTATAGCATTAGGCTTCAACAGCCTTTGAGTAACTTTTAGTAGTAATGAGAAGGTCATTGGTATCCTGAGGCTACACCCCAGTGATATGACTGGTCATGGCAAGTGCATGGTGCCTTGTCTGACCTATTTTTCTTCACCAGTGAAATGAAACATAGGGATCTTTAGCAATTTGTCTATGCAGACTTCTTCGAAAATGCGACCAGAGACGTGGAGGTTAGAGCCAAATGAATGATGATGTTGAAGAAGATGATGATGATATAAACAGCAGCAATTTATTACGTGGCTTAATTTTAAACTCTAAATTATCCCTGAAAGTAAATATTCTTTTTTTTAAAAAAATATTTATTTATTTATTGGCTGCGTCGGATCTTCGTTGCGGCAACTGGGATCTTTTGTTGCGGTGCGTGGGCGTCCCTCTAGCTGTGGTGCACGGGCTCCAGAGCACGTGGGCTCCGTAGTTGTGGTGTGCGGGCTTAGTTACCCCGCGGCATGTGGGGTCTTAGTCCCCGACCAGGGATGGAACTGGCGTCCCCTGCATTGCAAGACCAATTCTTAACCACTGGACCACCAGGGAAGTCCTGTAAATATTCTTTCCTTCACTTTATGACGGAAGAGCTGAGGGTCACAAAGATTAAAGACCTTGAACTTATTTTCAGGTATTTGGAAAAGGTTTCAAACTACGCCAACAGGAGTTACCAAGCCATTGTGAGGGGCAGCAGTAGCATGTGTAAGGGTTTATGAAGCTCCTTAAAGCTGTGCTCAGGAGTTTGCCTTTCATTTTGTAGTTGGATCTGTCATAGCATCTGTGTTCTAGTAAGGCCGCTATGGTTTTTGTTTGGAAGATAGATTAAAGTGAGAAAAAGATTGATAAGAGTGCATGAGGGTAGAGAGGAGGAAAAGACAAAAAAGAATTACGTGATTGAAGAAATAGCACCGTGACCATTTTAGAGGTATGAGGAGAGGAAGAGGAAGAAATCAGAGACATGATTTTGAAGATTATGTTGACGTGACTGTGGAGATGGTGGTACCATAAACATAAATAGAGGAAGAAGGGAAACAGAAACCTTGGAGAACTGTGTATGGCAGATAAGTAGAGTTTCCAAAAGCAATGAGCTTGAGGATATTTAGAAACTTCTGGCAGATATGTCAGGCTATTGAAATGAGGATTTGGAGCTCCTTATAAGGTAGCATTCAAAACCTCCCTGGTTATTTAATAATAATGACAATATATTATTTAAAAAATCCATTCTCGTTTATTAGAAAGTCACAAACTGGACTTTTATGCATGGAAAAGTGAAAGCTAAAAATAGTTGCTTCTAAAACCTATTTAGGGGCTCTCCAATAGCTGTTTCATATCTGCACTTGCCTATATGGCAGCCACTAGGCACATGTATTTACCGACTACTTGAAACATGGCTGGTGAGAGTGAATTTTAAATTTTATGCAATATATTAAATATCTTATTTATAAATTTAGATATTTATAATTTATATTCATCATGTATAAATCTAGACATTTTATACATATTTTAATCACATATTTTAATCTAAAACAGAGTGCATTATTAACAGTTTGTAGACCACAATTCCATTTGTAATATTCCACCAAATTCATCACTGATAAGGAAAATGGAAAAAAGTGCCCAATTAAATGTAAAATTGTTAAATGTTGCATGTTCTTTTAGCTGCACATCTCCCATTGACATTAATAAAACATGTAGGTAAAACAGTGTTCAATATTTTAAAATTCATAAATTGTACTTTAAATCTACCTAGGTTGCATTTTTATTTTCCTGGTTTCACTATAATTAAGATAATCTTTCAAAGCAGAGCCCAATTCAATTACTGATGCAACTGGAGTCTATTTTGTAGTTATATTACACAGAGTTCTAATAGAGGATATCAATTTAGGAGTATGACATAGTGAATGTTGAGAATACAATGGCAGTTTCTTATTTAACATAAAAGTTTATGCGTTGATGGACTGCAGATTAAATATATTCCTTTAGTGTGTTACAGTAGAATTATATAGGCACTTAATTTTCAGTAGAACGTTACAGAGAAAATAAATCACCAGGATGTACCCAATCTCTGTTCACTTTTTCCTTTTGCAATTAAAAATATCTATATCTATATCTATGTCTATATCAATGGAATGCTGACATAGAACATAAAGATGTATCCTTAACTTATAGTCAGTTAAGTAGTCAGTCTTCCAGAATTAGCAAATTAAGCTCTTTGGGCTTCCATTCAAAAGATATCACATTTTTTTGCTTGCTCCAGCCTTTACATACTGTGTCTTCATTATGGGGTGGCAGAAGCTATCATCCTAGCTACTGAGAGCAAAGACTTCTGTTTCAGAAACATTTAGGTTTGTGATTCAGCACTGTTGTTTACTAGTAGACTTAGACAAATTATCTCCTTGCAAGGTTATTTTGAGGTATAATGGAAATGTATGGATGAATCCAGTGACAAATTTCACATTTTCTTTTTTGCATTCTCTATAATTTTTACTTTGAATTTCTGTGAATGAGAGCAAGCACTTAAACTTGGGAAGTAATGAGTGTGGAAGCTTCTACATTTTCAAAAACTCTCTAGTCCGCCTTCCTGATCTTTTTTTCCCTCTCTCATGTCCAATGCTGTAGAATTTTTCATTAGTTTATGTAGATTTTTAATTAAATTATATTTGATTCCATAGCATTTTCATCAGTTTTTATAAAATTTAATTGAATTATGAATTTACAATAATAAGGAAAATTTGCAAAAACAGCACTGCAGACTAATGCAGAGAGTACTTGGAGAGCATACAAATTTTCTGGTGTGTATGGAGGGCATGTACTTGCAGAGTAGGCATACAATTTATCATCCGTGCCTAGAAGCTTTTGAGGGTAAAAGAAAATAAAAATTATGACAGTCCTGGACAAACTGAGGCCTATGGTTACCATAGTTAGAGGGTGTGTCACTAGCCATGCTGTTTGGATCCTTTGGACATCAGCTCATATGTTTTACACAAAGAACAGAATTTTTGGTTAATCTAGGCAATTAATTAATTAGAGGTTAAGAGAGCTTCCACTGTAACTTTATGCTTGTGCAATATATTAAGAGTTCACATTTATCGAGCTCATATTATAGACCTGACACCAAGTGAAATGCTCTCATGCATTACCTCATTAAATTCTCAAAGTTTATGGGATAAATTATTTTTACTTACATTTCACAGATGTGGAAATTGAAACTTAGAACTTCATCTTTGCTAAATTCCATTGATTTCACTATATGCCAGACACTGTGCTAAACACTTATGTTCATTGCCTCATTTAATCCTCATAATTATCCTATTGGATCAATAGTGTTTTAACCTCCGGTTCACAGGTGAGAGATAAAAATGCTGCCCAATGTTATACAGCTGATAAGTGTCATAGACTGGATATAAACCCAGATCCACCAAATAAAAAGCCTGTCACTCAATTATTAGGCTAATTTCTGTTACCATGAAACTTTTGGTCACTTGGGGCAATCAAGAGCTTAAGGGAAAAGGAAGAGGATGGTACTGGTGGCCAAAGGGTTTCATTTGAAACACTTTAGTCGGATTATTGGGGGGAAGAGGCAGCTTTCCACTAGCCTATCTTCATGTTCTCATGCCTGGTCCACTCCCAGCCTGTGCCCAGGCTTTGCATTATTATACTCCATGGTAACATGTGCCCATGGATGGGGATCTGCAAAGTAACTAGCAGTGCTGGCCTGGGTTTCCCCAAGATTTAATTTGAAAGAGTTTAATGTGGACAAGTGGGACTAAGGTCATGGGCATCAAAAAGAAAAACCAAATGGTAATTTCCTTGAGTGATAAAGGTCACGAACCTCAAAATAATGAAAGTACTACAAAATATTAATTAATCAAAAAATGTATCATGTCTTTACACAATTATTAGAGGTTTAAAAATTATTGAAATGACCAATTGTAGGAACAATTGCTTATAAAATGATGCTGAGACCACCAACTAATATTACTCTACATATCTAAAATAATAGCCAAAAGATTTATAAATCTAAACCTCTAGAATATTATCTTCACTAACAGGAAGAGAGGGCATGCACTAATGCTAAGGTGAATGTTGCAGATGAAAAGTCTCATCATGATTTTTCTTTCAGTTAGCTCTTAGGCCTTAGAAGAATCCTGCTACCCCTCCAAACGCCAATGCTACCTTTAATATGGGGATGCAAAGATTAACTATTTTAACTCAAGGTTATTGTGAAGATAAGTGGTTCAACACTTTGAACATTCTTTCATATGGCGCTTCTCACATAGAATAATAATGATTTGTTATGCATTTTCCTTCTCAAACTCCAAAGCTTCGTAAGCGCAAAGACTAACACAATGTCATTTATCCTTGCATCCCCGGTACATAGCAAAGAACTTGGTACAGAGGAAGTATTTTGACGGTTTCCTTTTTGTTGAATGACTACACGAATAAAATGAAATGTGTCCAAAAGTGCTGTTGAACATTAAAAAGCACCGTAAAAATAAATTTTATAGTTATTCAGCTCCAGTTTATTGGTTGCACCAATTGCAGTCATCCCTTTTGTATCCGTGGGGGATTGGTTCAAGGACCCCAGGGATACCAAAATCCGTGAAGGCGTATATAAAATGGCATAGTACTGCGCCTTCCCTATCAGCCAGTTCGGAATCTGAGGATTTCAGTCTGCGGTTGGTTGAATCTGCGCTTGCGGACCCGTGGATACGGAAGGCTGACTTAACTAAATAAACCCACTTCACTTAGAATGTAATGTAAATAATTTATATATTAGTGTCTGATGTGGGAAATTTCAAATGTTCATTTTTTTCTTCATTTCGTGAACTTTCCTTTATCATTTATCTTAAATTGCATTCTTTTTTTTTTTTTTGGTAAACGAATCTGTTTTTAAGGGACTATATTCTACTTGTTTGAAGGTGAACTAAATACACCTCTTAGCCCTGAATCCTGGTGCTGACTCGTTGACTGCGTGAGCTTGTCTATTACGTGACCAAATGCAGGTTGAGAACACATTAGAAAGATCTGACTTAGTCATATACATTTTAGTATTTCAAGAGGAGAGCACCAAGGTGGTAGAATATGCCAAGCAATTGAAGGTAAAGCAACGCATCTTATTTCTCATCTCGGCTAAATTATTTTCATTATTTTTTTGTTATGCACGTTCTTCCATTTCACCTAAACTGCACACTTGACAGATGTGGGACTGCAGAGGCTCAAAAGCCACGAGCCGTGTGTGGCATACTTGGCACAAAATCATGTCTTCTAATGACCAGATTTCTCACCCATTGCCCCCTCCACTCTTTCTCCCACCCCACCCGACACGCAGGCCAGCAAAAGCCCTTCCCAGCAGTTTTAGAGCAAAATGATGGCTTCTTGAATTTTGGGGTAGGGAAATTTTAGAGTCACTATTGATACTTCTTGCACCCTAAATCTTTCCTAGAATATGAATGGAGCATACTGAAGGTGGAAACAATATTTATCTAAAAAAGCTGAATTATATTAAAATTATAAATTTTAGAATCAGCATGGGCATGAGTTAAGCTGATACCTTCAGCAGCAAAGGAATTTCACCAAGAAATGTTTAGAGAGTGGGAAATCAGGTCTTTTGAATCTTAATGTGATATTCTTCCATCACAACCATTGCATTAATGGCACAACTTTAAGTTCATCTTTAATTTTCTAATTTTCTTGTTATTTGTATTTTGAGATACGAGAATTTAGGAAGTTACTAGATAAGTGATCATAATCAGTTAAAAGGAATCTATCTTTAGGAGTACTAGTGTGAGAGACTGGTAATAAAGACATTTTATTGGACCAATAAACTTCCTAGAGACACTTATTACTTGAAAAATGACTCTTAAAGACACTAAGATATATGTGACCTAAGCGAGTTAATGGAATTTTCAAATATCTCTGTAGATGGTAAGAGCGTAGGCTCTGACTTCAGATGACAAATGTTTGAATCCTAGCTGCGCCACTCCCTAATTGTAGGAGCATAAGGGTGGTAATTATTTTAATCATCTAAAAATACTAGAACTAGGACGAGGTCTTATTTTTATGAATTCTTATGGCATTTGGGGGGGTGTTAAAATCCTACTGTTCCTCATATTTAACTGGTGTATTTATGTGTGTGTGTGTATTTTATGTATTAGATAGCCAGATAGATAGATACAGATATAAAATCAATTAGATTATGAACTCCTGGAGAGGAAGGTTTCCTTTTCATATTGTATTTGGTAAAGAAGATGCTCTTTAGATACTTTTGGGTGAATTACTTTCATGTCCACATTTTCCAACTTTCTTCGTGAACGCACTTGAAGTGGTTTAATTCTAGGATACTTCAAGAGAAGTATGAAGCACTCAAATCAGAAATTAAACAGAGGATTCTAATTAAAAGGGTATATCCAATTTAGGAACATCGGTGCTTACATATTCCTCTTGGTTCAAGAATACAGTACAGAGGGAATAAAAATGAATTAAATTCATTGAATTTAACTAAATGTCATTTTATTTTATATGTCTTCATGCTTCTGAATTTTTACTAATTGCAGTACAGTGCATTTCTAGTCTATAAAAAAAGGGTAAGAAAAACATTAGTAAATCATGTATTTATTAAAGTAAAATATCTTCTTAAAGGGTTAAAAATGCTAAATTTAAGTATTTTGTACTGATTAACAAACACGACAATTAACTCACATTGTCATTTTCCTGGTTTATTTTTAAATAGTAATAATCACACTGATTGTAATACTTATATAAACTTTCTTAGATTTTATGCATACTGCCAGAGTCAGTATTTACATATATCTGTCAAGGTAGAAGGGCAGTTATTTTTAGCCCAATTTTATAAATGAAGTAAATGAGGTGCAGAAAATTTTAGGAAATATTTCAAGGCTTTGTGCCTAGTGAATAACGAAGTAGGATTGTAGCTCTTATTTTCATGACTTCTAATTTATTATTCTCTTTTGGCTTTAACATGTACCCTTATTAATTTTATCAAGTTAACTACTAAATAACTACATTCTCCACACATTGACCAGTTAAATGCACCCAGGGTGGTTGTCTCTAAGGATTTTTTTTGCAAACCTGAAAAATTTTAAATATGATGCTAATTAATTACCTATAAAATTAACAAACAGAAATTAAGTTGTGATTGGAGAAGTCTAAAAGGGTCTTGATTTTTTTCTGCTCTCTATGAATTAAAACAGCTAACAGAAAACAGCAATGATACTCTTCTTGGTAAGATGATGCTGACCTTTATTCATAATTTTTTTGTCTTTACAAATGACTTTTTTAAAGAAAGTATTACATATTAATTTTTTTAATTCTAAATTTTCTAAATTTTTAAACAAAATAAGACAAACAGAAGAAAAAAAAATCTAATCCTCACTACCTATAGATAACCACTTCTAAACTTTTGCTGTATATAGATATAGGTATGCATATAAATATATATGCATACCTATATCTATGTATTTCTGAATCTGTAATTTTATCTCTATAGATATATTTTATTACTCTATGTAGATAGCTCTACCTGTATTTTATTCCCACGTCTATCTTGGTAGGTATATCTGTCTCTGTCTCTCTCATTTTCTCTCTGGTTCTATCTCTATTGTACAGATGTCTTTCTATCTCTCTCTATAGATATCTCTATCTCTGGATGCAAAAATAAAATGTGTGCTGTCTTTATATAAACAATATAGAATCATCCTCAATATTAATTTGTACCCTGAGTTTTTTTCAGTTAATTTGTGAACATTTTTTTCATATCATTAAGTATTTTTCCAGAATACCGTTTTACTTGGTTACAAAGAAGTTCAATATATGAATGCCCCAGGATTTACCTAAATTATTCTTTATTTATTACCTTTACTGAGGTAATGTCCATATTTTTACTGTGAAAAGCAGCACCACAATGAATATTCTCAAAGCAAAAATTTTTGACACATCGAAGCTTAATTCCTTTAGTTGATTTTCTAGAAGAATTTCTGGATCAAATAGAAATTAAATTTTTAAGATTTGGGGTTTATATTATAGATTACATTATAATCTTCTGAAATGTTGTACCAGTTTATACTCCAACCAGAAGAATAAACATCCCTGAATTTTATAAACATTGGTTCAAAAATGTACTCGATTGGCAGCAAATATTGTTTGAATTGCATTTTTTTAGTATGAGTGAAGCTAAACATTAAAAAACACACATGGAATTTGTATTTCTTCTCTGTGAATTCACTGCTTGTGTTCTTTGACTCATATTTCACCTTAAAAAATTGTATAATTAATTTAAAAAATAGAGTTTTTCACATGTTAAGTATGCTAACCGATGTCACATATGTTGCAAATGTCATTTTCTTCTTAGGTTGTTTATTGTATTTTCATTTTACATGTGATATTAACAATCTGAATTGTCTTTCTGCACAGTGGTAGTGACAACTAAATTTTAATTATGTACCTACACATAGGGCAGTATCTACCTGCACACAGGTGATAACCACTCCCTCATAAGGAAGTGTCTACTCTTATATAGAGCAATCTCTCTAATTTTAGGAAGTTTAAATTCTCATTAAATGGTAGAAATATTAACTATATCTTGGTCAATGACCATTAAAAATAAATACTCACAACATGTTGAAATGCAAAGAGCAGAAGACCTGGTTGGAAATCCTAGCTCTGGTAGTTAAAAGCTGTTTGATTTGAGCACATTATTGAACATGCTTGAGACTGTTTCATCACCTCTGAAATAATTAAAACTATACCCATTTACGTTAAGGATTGTTTTAAGTCTCAAATGAGATTATTATGTAAAAACAACTGGCAAAGTATCTGGTATATAATATAGTGCTTAATAAATAATGCTGTCTGTCCTTCCTTCATCTGTGTGTTAAGAGTGCTATTCATTGTATTTTTCTAGAGGTTGTTATCTATGAAAGTTTTTTCTTTTACAGAAAAAACTGGTGTTGGTGGTAGTGGGGGGTGTAGGGTCAGGTGTAGAAATCTCACTTCCATTGTCATTCCATAATTTTAAGTAAAATTATTATTATTATTATTTCATGAGTTTTATAGATGATTACAGTGCCTTCTGATGTATCATTAGTTTCCAGGATTTAAAACTTCCCTAAGATAATTTCTTACTCCTCAAAATTGTAATACCTTGTGTTTGTATAGCACTTTTCAAAGTTGTCAGCAAACGGTGCTTTTAATTAATCTTCACACCACTGAGGTAATAGTAAGAAATAAGTATTATTGTGCCTCTTTTACACATTCTGAAAATACTTAGCAGAAAGGCAGCTTCTTCAAGCTTGAGCAGAAATTAAGTGGTTCTCAAGAGATTCTATGGAAATGCATACCCAGGAAACTGGAATCAACTTAGTTTTGTAACGTAATCATTTTGAAGATGCGTGTGAGTAGAAACCAGTAAAAAGGTCCGGTCCACATGGTATTGGCTTTGGGTCCAGCACAGGCTTCTAGGTACCGAACAATTATATCAAAGGATATCTACTAATATGGGTTATATTTGTTTTCTAAACTTAGCAGATGTGCGTCATGATTTTCAATTTGTGTTTCCACTGAAGCATTTATGCTTTTCTTTTCTTAGGTATAAATAGTTCTCATAGTCTTTTTATATTTTTCAAACGATTATATAGGTATGACTCCGTTACCTGCAATGCAAGTTTTTATTGCTAGCATTTTCCAGGATAGCGGAGGAAATTTATTACAAGAAGTGAAACAGCCTGTTTGTAGATAAAATATTTAGCAAACTATCCCCAGCAACCAAATTATTACAAGAAAGCTGTAAATCTGTAGAAAAAAGGTATTTTGAGGTTGGTCAAGTCAGTCTCAGGTCGTATTATTATACTTTACTATCTTTATAAATCTTGTCTTCTGCCAAAGGGGCTTCTAAGGTCAAAATAAATGTGTTGACATACCCGAGTCGTGATGTGAAAAAAAGAAATTCTCTGGGATGGGATTTGGTTTAGTTTGAATGCTGTTCCAGGAAGTTTAGAGATTATTGGGAAAGACTTGTTAAAGTTACACTTCTGATAGAATGGATACTGAAGACAGTGTGTAGAGTTACAGGGAGGCTATAGAATATAATTACAGACAACAGAAAGGCATTCTGAAAACCACTGATTTTACCCTATGCTAGCATATCTTCTTTCAGGGAGGAATTTGCCATGAGAAGATTAAGAAGCCATAATCGATCCATCAATTTTTGTCAGTTAATGTGACTTCTGATATGTGCTCAGCCCTGCGCTATGTGCTGAGGGTTATACCAACATGGAGGTGGTCAAATACAAACTCAAACAACTATCTAGGAATGAAATTCTGGTATAGGCACATATCTCAGTGCTCTGTCTGTGTGTGTGTGGGAGTGGGGGCCGAGTGGGGGCCTGGCACACGGCCGGAGGACAGAGGGTTAGAGAGCGGCTCTGCGTGTGAAAGGGGCCAGGGAAAGCTTCAGTGCAGAACTGTTCCTTGAGTTTGTTGACCTTGAAAAAACAGAAGAGCCAGTTATTTTACCAGCAAAATGAGTTTATTTGGGAAGATCAGAGGAATTGCAATTTGGGCCATGCAAACTATGGTGAACCACAAGCAAGTCCGAGGAGACAAATGGGAGGTCAGCCTTCAGCAGGTATTAGGAGGAAATTGCGGAGGCTGTGACGGCTCTTCATCAGCTGCAGGTGGTGGGAAGCTTGTTGTTGCTGGGTCAGAAGGGAATCTTTCTTCCTGCTGGGGTCTGTAAACTGTGGTGAGTGATGTGTGCGTGAGAGTTCCCCCTCAGAGCTTCCTGACTTTAATTTAAATTTTTTTCTTCTAGTTTTATGGAGATATAATTGACATACAGCACTGTACAAGTTTAAGGTATATAGCACAATTATTTGACCTATATACACATGAAATGTTTACCACAATAAGTACAGTGAACATCTATCATCTTATACAGATACAACATTAAAGAAATAGAAAAAAGATATTTTGATGAGAACTCTTAGGATTTACTGTCTTAACAACTTTCATATATAGCATACAGCTGTGTTAATCATATTTATCATGTTCTACGTTACATCCCTAGTACTTATTTATCTTATAACTGGAAGTTTGTAACTTTTGACCACCTTCATCCAATTCCTTCTTCCCTCCACACCCCCTGACTATGGTAACCACATATCTGACCTCTTTTTCTATGAGTTTGTTTGTTTGTATTTGAAGTGTTAGTTGATCTACAACATTATGTTAGTTTCTGGTACATAATATAGTGATTCCATATTTCTATGCATTTCAAAATGATCACTGTGTTAAGTCTAGTTGTCATCTGTCACCGTACAAAGATATATAATTATTGACTATATTTCCCATACTATACATTTCACATATGTGACTCATTTATTTTGTAGCTGAAAGTTTGTACCTGTTAATCTCCCTCACCTATTTCTCTCCTCTCTCCACCCTCTCCCCTCTGGTAACTACCTGTTTGTTCTCTATATCTATGACTCTGTTTCTGTTTAGTTATGTTTGTTCATTTGTTTTTAAATGAGGTTTCCTTTATTTATTTTCACAAGGTAATTCTTCAAGGATAATCATATCTTAAAAATTGATCTGTTATGTGTAATTTAGTACAATTCTAGCCCACTATAACATTTCCATTTATAGAGATGTTATATGTATTCAAAAATGCCTTTTGTTTTTGTTGTAAGTCCGAAGGTCTAAAGTTGGATTGAACTCTGTGTTCCCTTTATGCATGGCTATTTGGTTTATATCAAGAGACAACTTGAGTAGTTTCTTAGTGTTTTGCTTTTTCTTCTATATTACCACTCTAAGTGGAGCTTATGCATGATGGTGAATACACACATTTCCTTGCTCACATATTTAAGACAAGACAGTTTCTAATCCTCAATCTTGGTGCACAATGCCACAGATAAAGGATTATTTGCACAGTGCATCTGTTTCTGTCTTAGCATGTTATTTAATTACTTTTTCTACATTTTTGATTTTTAAAAATTATTTTCAATGAAATTCTTAAGTTGTTTTGGACGAGTAATTCATTGCCAACAGAATTGACCCTGAGATTGAGCAAGAAAATAGAAAGAACAGAGGCAATATATTTTTAAATTAAAAAAGGAAAAATTTCATGTAAAATTAGACTAATTGGAAGAAAGTCTTTACTGAAGAACCAGTACAGTCATTGACCCAGCCTCCTTCTCTTACAGTCACTGCCAAATCTAGCATCACATTTATTCCTCTTTATTCTCATTGCTGATGAAATGTAGAAAGTCTTCAGAGACAAGAACAGGAAAACACATTGTCCCCGGTAAAAGAGTTGCATCCACGAAAGAAATGCTTTGTATCAAAGAGGGATGCTATACTTTTCCCCTCCCTCTATCTCTAAAATGTTAAAAAATATGTCAGAGAATTATCTTAACTTTTGATTATTTGGTTATCTTATAATGAGAAACTCTAAGATCTGTAAAATTCAGCTAGCCATTTAGATCCTTAGATTTATTCTAGATTTTGATGTTCAGTAA
This sequence comes from Eubalaena glacialis, assembly GCF_028564815.1. NCBI lineage: Eukaryota > Metazoa > Chordata > Mammalia > Artiodactyla > Balaenidae > Eubalaena > Eubalaena glacialis. The sequence goes on from NC_083726.1 coordinate 44,316,698, forward strand.
CTGAGTTTTTGTTTTATTTCTGTTTAGAATTCTGGCCTTGTGTAGAGACTGCTTATTTTTATGATACATGATAAGATTTACGTTGCAGTTAGTTATGGTGATCAGTTTATAAGTATCTATACACTCATACAAACATACCCATTTTAAACACATAGATATACTACCGAAGGGGTTCAGTATGCATTTATTCATTCACTCATTCATTTAGTCAACAAAGTATTCCTTCATATGTGTTACATGCCAATTACAATAAATATAACGATTCTTAAGATCTTGAGACCTTAGATTGTTTTTCACAGTTGAACTTTTTTCCTTTTGAAATTGAAATTTTACATATAATCTTTCTATTCAGGGATGAAGAAAATTGCATTCCCTAAGGTAGGGCACTGGAGAATTTCTGGGGAATCATGGAGAAATTGTACCTCTAGGGCATTTGGAAATGTGTCCATAGGAAAGATCAAAGCTTTGATCTTTCTTCATGTTTAACAGTGGAAGAGGCACAGACCATAAATATGGTTTAACATATTCCTATATACTCTTACCCACAACACCACAAACATTTTCTCTAAGTTGCAAACACCATTTGGTGTTATATATTTTAGGATCTATGTAAAACATATAATTCTCATTTTCTCTGCTCTCCTAGTCTAATTTCAGCTTCTCATGGTAAAATATGAAGCTTTTGTGTTTAGTACATGTTTATCTCAGTGAAGTAAGAAAATACACTTTAATAAAATTCTCTGTGCTCTTACATTAAACCTGGGTATAGATAGAATCTACAGAAATTTATGCTACCATTACTTAGGTATTCTCTAGTCATACCCAAGTTAATTAACTTGTGGTATTCAAAGACCATCTTAAGTGAAGACCGCTGAAACTCTAATATAGCAGGGATGTAAGTTATGTTAAAAGTATCCTCACTATACCTTCACGTCATTCCTTTTGCTTACCAGATTTACTTTCCTGGTTAATATAGAAGCTGACTGACTAGATTGGAATCCCAGCCCTACCTATGTGAATTTGCACAAGTGAATGTCTATGTGCTTCACTCATTTATAGAATGAAAGATTTCCTCGAGGATTACAGGGGTTGACACATGTACAGAACTTAGAACAGTGCTTGTTATGTAGTAAGAGCTTTCAATATGTGTTGACTATTATGATGATGAAGACTGATTGCACTGAAGGAAATTGCTATCACCATTCAACAAGTCATCCTGTATTCTCTACGCTAGTATCACATTTTCTTGAAAGTCATTACAATGATAGAATATAGGTTTATTTGGAAATGTTGAACTGAATGTTCAAAAGCATAAGTTTGAGCAAAGCCAGGAGTTAAACTCCTTTGTATTTATATATCCTGAAAACGAGTTATAATAAAGTGCCCTCCAACCAGGGTTGGTTTCCCACTACCCACTACTCTGGCTTTCTGAGCCTGTGAAATCACACACCCAACATTCTTGAATCTTTATTCAGACTGCTTTTTCCTAGCACGTATTCACAGTTTATGGTTTCTTATTCTTGACCATTCTGCCTAATGAATATTATATACAAGCTA